>NC_091129.1:164026114-164678614 GCF_040183065.1 Periplaneta americana | reverse complement strand
GGTAGCCTGGGTGCAAACTTCTGTGTTTATGTTACGGTTATGTTTAATTTTCATTGTGAATGGGCCTTTAGATAGGATGTTGATAAACAGAGCGTCCCAGCGAGGTCTGTGCCACCCGTGTGCCCCTACCAAGCGAGGTCGAGGTCAGTTTTCGGTGTGTGGCTGGCACAAATCTTGCTGGGACGTTCTGTAGGTATATAGCAAATGAGACTCACTGTCAGACGGAAATAGTCAGGAACCAACCGCTTACTTCTGGCATTTTCTATTGTAAAATATAGACGAGGTAGTGAAACTGTAAAATGAATACACTTCGAGAAATATATTTAAGAAAAGGATTTTATTGAAACATTTTATCGTACAAGCATGGCCAAGTAAATATAGACTACAAGAAAATAAAAACAACTTACAGAAATAACAAGATGTGCAGTGAGTGTAACCTCAATATATTAATGCCAAAAAATAAAAGTAATGTTTTCTGAAGGAAAAAATTTCTGTTGAGCAAAGGAAAGGTTACATAATTCCTCTACATGCAAACAGAAAATAAAATAATTATTAAGAGTTCGATGAGATACAATGACAAGCCTGAAACTAATAATTTTACAGGACAGCAGCTTAAAGATTTGAAACGATTCCATAAGTAAAACTTCTCTTTGTCATTTTTAACGTATGTAATAGTTTGGTTGTAGGACTGAAAAAAAATCCCGGAAAATAACAGGTTTTTTTGAACACTTGAGAGAGGTACAAAAGAACAGTGTCGCGTGGAAAGACAGAACCATTTTATAAGCGCAAAACTAACAAAAGGTAAAGTCTCACAACAGAAAATTTAGGCTTGTATTATGATCACTATGTCCTGTAAGGCCAATTATGAATGTGTTAATAAGAAATTAATTAGTTCAATTGTGATATTGAGACGTATGCATCAGCAGCCAAATATGTAGAGCAATGAGGCCAATGAATTCATTAATAATAAGTTAATTATTCATAATTTAAGACATAATAAAATGAAGTTTTTAACCACAATAATTTTTTTACTGTCTTTATCAATGTATAGCGTAATACTTAATATTCACTAATTATTTTTGTCGTTATAGTTATTGTAGTTGGAGTACGTAAAATATTTAGGTGTCTAAAATCGTATTTATGGCTGCCTAAAATCGTATTTTTAGATGCGTAAACTGTATTTTAATGCCTATTCTTTATTATTTTATAACCTAGTTCAGGTGCGTAAAAGATGGTTAATGACCTAAATGTACGAAGTTTAATGTATGTTTTTTTCAGAAATCATTATGGCATGAATAGGTTTTTTTTTTAATAATTTGAGCGGACTCGATATGCCTATTTTGTGCGATAAACTGTAGGTCTACGTCAGGAATGTCAGACAGGGACTAAACGGAGCGGAGCGCTCCACTAGACTGGTTGCGTGCTCCGGTGTTTCCACAGACATAAGCAAGTTCAAGCTCCGATCTAGCTCCACAATAATGTTATGTTTTATTTAACGACGCTCGCAACTGCAGAGGTTATATCAGCGTCGCCGGATGTGCCGGAATTTTGTCCCGCAGGAGTTCTTTTACATGCCAGTAAATCTACTGACATGAGCCTGTCGCATTTAAGCACACTTAAATGCCATCGACCTGGCCCGGGATCGAACCCGCAACCTTGGGCATAGAAGGCCAGCGCTATACCAACTCGCCAAGCAGGTCGACTCTAGCTCCACAACCGGTATTGGAGCTTACAACTCTGACACTACTGGTCTACGTGTCAGGAAGAGAGTCTGACAAGAGATAGGCTACTGTACCTCACTCTTTCTTCTAACGGAGGCATCTTGCGGCAACAGTGTACTAAGCAAGGCCCATCAGATCAATGCCTTTTTCTTAACGTGGAATTCTCTATCTATACTAGGCCTATAGATTCTAAAAGAACCTTCTGTCGGAATTCCTTAAGTGTACAATGAAACGTGAAAAGACAGTCTGATGAGAGTCTATTGGGAGTCAGGAGATCTAAACAATCTGTGGGGCGGACCGCGCTCCTTATTGGACAACGAATGCCTGAGTTGCCCAAACAACTCATAGCCCTAGAGCAGCGTTTCTCAAGCTGTCCTGAAGTGGGGACCACTTTTTTAAGTCTGAACAGTTCCGCGGACCACCTTAGTCTTGTTCCCTTCCAAAGCAAATTTATCATTTATGTAGTATATTTTAATATCAATATACTTACATTTTAATGTAGAAATAATTAATTAAAATTAATTTAATTCAATTAATTTTATATTAGTATTAACTAATTAAGTTAATATTAATAGAGAAAATTTCTTATATCTTCATCTGCAAAATGCGAAATAAAAAAAAATGAATGCAGAAACATGCGCAATTTTCAACAAGCAAAGATGCAAATTTTGCATGTTCTACTATTGGTGTACGACGTATAATACGTGACCATTTCAATGTGCAAGCTATTAAGAAAGTCGTAAATACACGAAAAGGTTCGGTACTTTGGTCCTCTGTTATGAATTCGGGTGGTCCCTGGCTGGGTTACAGGCACGGCGCCAGAAGTGCAGGGAAAAGATAGCGAGAAACACCACGTTCATAGTGCTTTAAATCCCTCTTTTTTTGCTAGAGTAGAGTGGGAAGTCGATAGACGGGTAAGGTAAATAAATTTCATAAAATTCAGTACTGGAAGAAAAAGTGAAAGGCGGCTGCCATGTGTCACTTACAAACTATGAGATTTCCAGCTGTAGTGTGATACGCAATTGTTTGAATTTTATTTTTTCTTTTGTCTTTTTTGAAGGACCACAAGGGCAGACCTCAAGGACCACAGGTGGTCCGCGGACCGTAGTTTGAGAAACGCTGCCCTAGAAGCTTAAGATGGGTAATAGGATTCCAGACCGGACACTGCCATCTACATTATAATGGGCCTTGCAAAGAACCAAAATTGTAGGAAATGTGAAATGGATGCTGAGTCATCACCTTATATTCTCCTGGTTTGTCCAGGCTAAAGCCAATCAGACATCAGTACCTCAGGTAATACATGTCAGGAAGTCAAACCCAGCAGTACCTTAAAGCTGGTCCCCATTGCAATCTCCTGGGTTGATTTCTAGTTTATGGGCACAAAATGGGCCAATCTTGCCTAAATCCTTTAGTAGCTGTCTACATCCTTGGTTAGAAAGGAGAAAAAGAAGAATTTAATACGACAAAGCATAACTATAAAAATGAGGATATTCTAAAATATCAATTGGCGGGTTTCTTTAAAAGGGTACGTGGACTTACTCTATTTTGGTGATGAATAAATCTCTACAATGGACTGACGAACCAGAACGGAGATTCTCTTATCCTTTCTCACAGTAATAAATCTCTCGGCGCAGAGCCTCAGAATGAAGATCCTCTCTACCTTCGCCAGAACTACTGCTACGTGACTGAGAGAAATCCTTTTAATTGGAGGAGCTAGGTTCTAAATAAGAATTTTTTAGCTCTACAATGTCTGGAAGTCTCGGCAATACGAGTATTTACTCGATCTACGAGATAGCACATTCTGCTCCGCACTGGAAAGGTTTAATTATAAAGTTTTACTACTGATAATTCAATTTTACGTGTTCTGGGACTACAAACTTTACAAATGAAGACAGACACAAGTTGTTTAATGTGTTTCGACACTGATTTTACTAAGGTGTAAGATTTAAATCAAAGAATTTCTGATTAATTCCCAACCAAGAGTTGATAAAGTATCTTTACAACACATAATTATTTTGGGTGCTATTCATAGACATTTCGCAGCACGCGCTACGAGCGTACTAAGCTAGCCCCGGCTATCCACTGGTTACTAGTACAGAATTCAAATCATATCCTATCGCTAACACTGGTTTATGAATACGAAAAACGCTGATCATCCACCGAAAGCCTGCGCTAAAAATGTCTATGAATACGGCCCTTTAAAACTAATTTATCAACACTAAAATAGTCTTGATATACCACGTATTAATACTGAAAATGCAAGATTAACGCGTAAGGAAGCAATATTCACTCACTTTACTATACGTGCAAATTATGATTAGAATTTGGATTATTCTGAATACTGCAAAAAATGCGATACTGACAATTTTCAAATAAAGACTGTAATTCTTTATAGGCATATGCATGGGAATAAATTGTTTTAGTGCAACATTTTTGGTATTTGAACCGTGTCCTAAACAAAAAGGTGACCACGTAGGCCGCTTGAATGGGCCCTCAACTCCGGTCCTACAAAATACTATAAGCCCCAGGGGGGAGCCCACGGTTCATAGCACTACCACCAGCAACTAATGATCACTTATGACGGGGTCCGAGTTTGGTGGCAGACTCTGCAAGTGGTACAGCTATTAGGGGAGAGTTGGGTAGTACCGGACATCGGGTAATATCAGACAGTGAGTTTCCTTCATCTTTCACCGGATGATAGTACCTGAACGACATGGTTACGTTTCTGTGATGTCGCATACAGAAACATAACCATGTCATTCAGGTACTACCATCTGATGGTAGACGAACGAAACGCACTGTCCGATATTACCTGATGTCCGATACTACCCAACTCTCCCCTACTCTATAGAATATCAATATAGTGTCCTTTCTTGCTTTTTTAGCTACCACTATTAGCTGCAGAGATTTTGGAATTTCTTTTATTTTACATCACGGTTTGTTTAGTAAACTTTCCGAAGAGAGGTCTGAACTCATAAATGGCACTAATAAGGCATCATTCATGAGGCGACTAAGCCAGGAGATGATGTGTAGGGTGGTCAGTTCCTTTCTCCCTCTATTGTATACATCGCTGACTAGTAGCATATTACAATAATCAGGCTTCAGATGCATACAAACAATTGTTCTTCCTCCGACACATATGCACAGATACGGAAATAAAATTTGGAGCTCCCTTATTGTGCAAGTTTCGTTTACAATACACTGCGCATGTGCAGTAAACAAGAGCCCTTGTAAATATGTTACGTATGGACAGTCGTGCGAAATTGTTGGCGGACTCCCATCAAGACTCGCTCCAAATTTTAATTCCGTATCTGCACATCACTAATGTGCTCATAAGAAATGACAAAAAAGTCACAACATTTTTATATGCAAACCAACATATTAGGCAACATAATGAAGCATTATTTTCTGCCAAATTACGATTGTATGACACCTGCGGTTTGTTATGAGGTGGAGCTTGGACGGCTGGGAATAATAGACAGCAAAATTAAATTTGTCAGAAGAGACCCGACTTACAATAAATAATATCGTAAAATTAGTCACAATTTAACCAGTTTATTTAGATTTATAATTATAATTAATTACATCGAAGAAATTATTTTCATACAAAGAGATTCAGTAGAATCCCGAAAGTTGTTCTGAGAGAGAACTAAGAGAAAGAAGGTCAAAGGTTCGAAGACATGGAACGGAAATTCTTCGATGAGAATAACATAGACAGTAGGGTTTGTTACTTGGAGGAAATAAGAAAAAGAAAAAAAATAAGAAAAAACTTTATATGCTCAGTGGAATATACATAAAGAATTATTTCCATTTCAAAATCATAATTTGAACAGGTGTATCTTCAGCTTTCTCCGCGCTCTTCTTCTGTTCCATCACATTTTCAATACTCAATTCATTCTATTTTCTGTTTTCGTAACCTTTGCTGTATATCTTAATAGTATGTAATCAATAACTTGCAACTGGGACCAGTCCAACACTGAGAGTTAGTAAATGATTAACGGCAAGATAACAATGGAAGTACAGAAGAATGAGCAGTACTTATAAAATCTAACATAACAGTACACAACGTAATGATAATACATTGAATAATTACATTGTTACAAATACAGTTTTTAAAACAAGTACTCAAATACAATGCTCCAACTTATAACACTCCATCTCAGTGAACACAAATATGGCTATTTTCCACCCTGAAAACTATAATAACGTGAATGGATATAGAGTGATGTCCTACAACCACTGATCACGTATTAACAGATACATGTACCAAATAGAGTACGAAGATATGATTACAGTAACAGTAAAATTCAATTCACATTTTCAATTCAGCTTGTAATGTAACTTTTACGTGTTATACCGAGTGTCTCACAAATATACTGACGAGAAAAAATCTGATGATTTTGGGAAATAGCTTGGTAGTTTACAGGCTAATGAAAAGGCAAATAATATTGGTAGGAAAATGAATAATTATTCTGGATCGATATAATTCTGTCGTTTTCGCCGTAGAATCTATGGGCCCATGGTGTTCCGAGGCGAAGTTGTTAACTTCTGATATCGGCAAGTATTTATCAGCACTTAACGGTGACTCTAGCCCTACGGCTTTCCTCCGCCAAAGAATTAGTATTGCCATTCAACGAGGGAACGCTATAAGTGTTATGGGGACTTTTCCAGAATCTAAATCGTTGGAAGAAATATTTTATTTCGTGTAGAGCTGTAGACAGTTTTTCGCATCCTTTAGTTTTGTTGCTAATTTCTAGTTTGTCCCTTACTCAATTGTTTAATTTAATTTCAAAATTGAATTAAAGTTTATTTTGTATATTCGAAAAATGTAAACAAAGTAATAAAAATTAAATAATTTTGGATATGGATGTGTATTGTATGATTCAATATGGTTGCTATTTTGTGCTAGTTATATTATACTGAAGACATTACACATGCACAAAATATTTGAATATAATATACCTATTTACTTTTATTACTGTGTATTAAAAAAGTGTACATATAGACCTATGTATGCTGACGTATTTTTGAATAGCTTGTACAACATATAAAATATGGACATTTCTTATATGTTGCTCCCAATGTGAAATTATTCTTATTTCTGTGTACAAAAATTATTACCTTTCTGGTAGTAATTCATTCATGTAAAAATAAAAACAGAAATATTGTAAATAACTTCAATTTTTAGAATGAAATTGGTTCTGAAGCTGCTCTTCAATTGTAGCTTCCTTTCACTAGCCAGCCCTATATACATTTTGATAAAATGCTATTTGAGCTCCTTGTTTTTATATTGCAATTATTTTGTGTATTGGTATAATGACAGGGGAGACACCGAGATGCGTCACGTCCGACTCAACTGACCCCGACATAGCGCTAGATGCGTCACAGCTTCCTATCAGGTACGCCACGATTTCCAGCCCGAGACAGTGTTAGACGAGCCAAGGTTTTGCAACTGTCTATAACAAAGATTGGCATCGTGCCTCACTTGAGAATTTGTGCCTCACTGACCTTAACAGAGCTTATCGCTCTGAGTGACATCATCTTCACAGTCCCCGTTCCTCCCTCACGCAGCTCCTAGGCGTGGGCAGGTTCTATATCAGTTTCATAAGTAATATCAGTGATGGCATAATGGCATTATCAAAGCAGTGTGTACGCGTTAGAAAACGATTATATCATGAGAAATGGGAGGAAGGGTTTTTTTGCTGTTTAGAAGGGGAGAACATACGATGTATGTTATGCTCGAAAATTCTATTAGGCATTAATAAATTTAATATACAACGACATTCCTCCTTATGTTATAAAGAACATGCTGAATTAGAATGTAAGACAAATTAAATGTTATTTTTTCGTACTATTCCGAAGAAAATTTATGATCTTAACATTTGCATAGTATACTAAAGACGACATTATACCTTAAACACGCTGCATTAAAAGGTACGAGGAATTAAATGTTGCTTGTACGTATTATTTCCAAAATAAATTTATAAAAAATATATCAAATGTGCGTAGAAAACGAAATATGATTTTCTGAAATTATTTTAGGTAGAGAACGTGCAAATTTTTAATTAATCTTGAGAAACGCCAGAATATTCAAGAAAATAAACGTAGACAACGTGATGGAATATTATTGGCTAGTTACGCAATTTCTCGCCTGTGATTTAAATCAATTCAGCGACGGAGAAACAGTAAAGAGGTTTATGATTAAAGCTGCCGAATTAATTTAGCAAATTGAATAAAAGTTTTCGAGTCTCTCACGTTAACCAAGCGCTTTCCTAATAATTCGCCACTGACCGCCTTAGCGATTACGACAAGGTGACGCAGGTCACAGCAGTTTATATTTCCCATCCTACTCTGCAGTCTCCTCTCCTAGTAAACAAACTATTTCAAATCGAGTGCCTCACGTAACCGAAAATTGTGCCCATGTATGGTCTATAACGACACACATTATCTTTTTCCTTCCCATTTACAAGACTCAGAACTGCCTACGAAACTACGTACTGTCCGTTACTCAGGAGAAGACGAGCGGAAAGAATGTGACCTTGACTATCGCTGTTGATTATTATAAACATCGCTCAGATAAGCATCCCAGTAGCCAGGTTATTACTCGTGCAGGAAACATGAGTAACAATGCGTATGGAAATTAAAGCTGAGTTGAACAGAAGAAGACCTAATGTTTCCGCTTACTGCAGTACAAATATTGCACGTGTTGTCGTACGTTTATGTTTACATCCCTTCCTCCTCAGTCCGCTCTCGTCTTCTCCTGAGTCACGGACAGTAGCTGTAGTGAACACATTTTGTCAGTATTTGTTAAAATGTTTCAGCAAATACTTTTTTGCTCATATTGATATGTCCTTTAATATTGTTAGTAGAGAGCATCTGTTTTCATAAGATGAGGTTTTAATAAATTCTGCTCGTGTTATTTTGTTTTCTTTCAGAATCGTAATACGCTTGTACTTGCCACAGACTTCACGAATTCTTCTCACTGGTACAAGCTGATTAGAATCGTGCACAACCCGTCACAAAAAATAGAAACTGTATATTGCTATCGAGCGCCTGGCGCTGTAGTCAGTATGCAAAGCTCTTCCGTCTCGTGGAGTATCTCAGTGTTCGGTTTAACGAATAATCGAGTTATTGCTCATTCTTTGTGTGACATGTTCAAGGGCCGTAATTATGGGGAGAGTCACATGGTTTAATAAAAAAATTTCTTTATTGCAGAAACTAATGTAGGCCTAGGCCTATGTGAATTGCTTCTTTTCTGAGGCACATTAAGAACAGATGTGATATTATCATACAAATGATAATGATGATAAAAGTTTGACATGTTTTAGAATTGCACATGGTAGGATTCTTGTGACATGGAAGCAACTTAGTGGTGAGGTCCTATCTAAGATTACACAGGGCATGGTATTCAATCTAATGACTTCTCTAGTTAGCAAAATATTTAATCTTATAATTATATCTTTCCGCTATTTTCTACACCTGTAACAGCTATGATTGGAGTTCTATGTAGAGTGGAATTAATTGCAAACTTAAAAGTACTTTTCTAGCCATTGCATATTGCCATATAAATTTACTATGTTGAAGGAAATACAACTTAAATAATATTTCATTACGTTGATAATGAATATATAACAATATTAATCATTTTTATTTATATAACACTGGGGTGTCTCTGAGGTTCTGGTCGATATGTATATCTATTACCAGGCAGTACATCTCACTTGACGATATGTGTCAGAGGAAGAGCAATTGTTTGTATGCATCTGAAGTCTGACTAGTGTAATATGTAGCTAATCGGCGATGTATGCAATGGAGGGGGAAAGGAACTTGCCACATCACCCCATTATCTCCTGGCCTAGTTGCCTCATAAGTGGTGCCTTCATGGTATCACTTGTGAGGTTCAGACAGTCTTCGGGCAGTTGACTAAACAACATTGGGAAACAAAATTTTTGTTGTATTCATACCAACACTTGTTATAACCTAATTTGAGTGGTGAAGAATCGGTAGGACAGTGAAAAATTCTCTCCGGAACCGGGACTCGAACCCGGGTTTCCAGCTTTACGTGCTGGCGCTTATTAAACTAAGCCACACACCGGATTCAAGTTCCGATGCCGGATTGAATCCCTTTCATTTTTAGTTTTACCTACTGTGTTCCCCTTTATTGGTCTACCTTCGTGTACCGTGTCACAGTAGATATGTGTGATATTAGACACCAGAGGTCTGCATCGGACGTTTTCGCTCGAGCGCCAAGTATTTCATAGCATAATCCGACAGGTAGCGCACATACATGATGGGTAAAATTGTCACGAGCGATAAACCCTCGAACGGTATAAGCCGAGCGTTAGACATTCGTTCTTGTTACAGTGATGAACTGTGTAGTAACATAATAGATGTTTATCATTTCAAAACTTTGCAGTGTTTAACTAACCTCTCCATAGTACAACTACAAAACTTGCTTTAAAATGTAATATAAATGTTGTATGTTCCCCCCCCCCCACACACACACACAGGAGTGATTTTGTTTTGCCACATCTGATAGATGTTATTGGATGTAAATGCAATTATTACAAACGGAGCACATAATCACGATAATGTAAGAACTGTTTCAAGTTTTCTAGTAGTAGTAGTAGTAATAATAATAATAATAATAATAATAATAATAATAATAATAATAATAATAATAATAATAATAATAATCTCTAATAATTAGTGTATCAATCTTTACGTTTATTATATTTTCTGTGACGTTATCTCTGTACTAATATTGTTATTAATCTACTGCTATATCAATAATATTTTGTAAAACGTTTCTATATTGTCACAGTATACAGGCGGAACACTATGTATGGACCTATCATATTATATATGTGGTAAATCAAATATTGAATAATTATTAATTAGTAATAATAACTGTATATCGAAGTTTTTCATACTATTTTATTTATAACTTCATGTTACTGTTTTGGTACGTTCCATTAAACGTTTGTCATAAACGCAGAAAATAAAGCCTTATTTTTACCGTGTGAGCAAAACATGTGTATCTTATCTATCGCCTTCCATACAAGGTAAGACATGTCGGTGAGATGACCTTGTACTGTGCTTCTATTTATTACGAGCGTATTACGACCGATCGTATCTCACTCGAGGGTGCGACACTCGACCGAGTTCAAGCGAGCGATTTAACTCCAATGCAGCACTCTGGTAGACACAATGTCCAACCACAAGTACTGAGGTGCACTCATTACGAGTTATTAGCCAACAAAGGGGTTATCTTGCGAATACAATTCATGATAATAATTATTGTCCTCAAGTAATTTAATTCGCTTTCAAACTCTACCTCCGGTCTCCAAATAATTACCGTGACATCAAACATTGTTAAGCTCAATTAAATTATTTACCGGGAAACTGCCAGCACTCGCTATGTTATAGAAGAGAGTTCTTCAGCTATTCAGGCTGTATACGTTGCAGCTTTCTTAATTTGTTCCCAGATTTGTCCTTCAGTCATTATCATTATAGACACACCAGGATATCAATAGGGACATTGCTGTGCTCTACAAAGGCTGAAGGGACGGAACAGCTGACCAGTAAGTTTTGCCTTGAGCCGACTTAATCAGGAAAAGTTTCACATATATACGATTTGAACTTATGTCTTCGGCAAGGTTTGATCCCACGAATTTCGTATGCAATGACGAGCAAGAATCCACTATAGACCCTATTGCTGAGAATGGCAAGACATGCTATGTTACTCTGGTCAAATATGGCAATGAATTATTTATAGCCAACTATGCGCCAGAAAGTTTCAATGTAGCTATGTCTAATATGATCGATGTGAACACCAGGTGCTCATGGGTTGCTGCTGCTCTCCAGATGCAGTGAGGTTATGAGAGGACGTCTCATGGGTATTAAACTACCTTATGTTTATGTTTAAAGGATAAGCATTTGGATATGTTACCTGAATTCTAAATTCCACACACATAAAAACTCAAGTATTTCTGAAGGATGATACTCAGTTAATATGGGAAGTTATAATAGCTATTTACGAAATTAATATTGTAACGTAATACGAGTTTGACAGCCAGTCGATTGTTGTAATACGGAATTACGATTAGTAGGCTATATCGCACAACGTTTTGATACAAAATTATTTTTTGTTAAAAAATTATTGTATTATTTGTATTACTTTCAAACTTGTCTTTTGTGGAGAAGTGATTGTATTATTAGTTTCTCCTGAGAGATGCGATTCGTTTATGTTTGTTTCATTAGTTCTCAACACGACTGGTTTTTGTTTACAACAGAAGAACAGCAGTGCTAGGAGAAATAAACAATTAAAATGAGTTCAAAAGAGGATTAAGATAAATGCAAATGCTGCAAATTCTTCAACTGAATGTTTGGTACTACCGAAATTCCGCGTAAGATATTCAGTCTTCTGTAACATCGTCAAACTGCAGGAATTAATATAAAAATTGTGAACACATTACTATTAATGGTTATAACACATATAATCAATCTAATGTAATTTAATTTAATGTGTGGTTCACATTACGCAACCAGTTAGGTAAGAGCAGTATCATTACCTAACTAGTTGCGTAATAAATCGACCCTCCCAAGTACTAACATTGTAACTCAATTTTTTATGGTTTTGAGTTGTCCTAGTTAATATGGTCTTAAATTGTTTCTTTTTCTCCCAGTACTATCATTGTATAGCTCTAAACCTTCCCAATTGTATGTAGAATCTTATTGTTACTCCACATTTCTGTATACACTAATTTACACGATCATTTTAAAACTTCATTTTCATCTCCTGAAAAATGTAAAAAATGAGTTACAATGTTAGTACCTACTTGGGAGGGTCGAAATGTGTTTACAACATTTTTATTAGTGACAAGTTGACATTACATAATCAAAATGGATTTAAAAAACTAATACCGTTCTGTTTAATTGAATCAATATATCGGATGTAACTAAACTTTAACGACAAACTTTCGGGAAGTGTTTGAGAAAGATGTTGAACAATTAGACGAAAGGAATCACTGGCTGTCGAAGCCTTGATTTCGAGTTCTAGGGGTTTTATTCGTTAATTCTGCACTCCCGAAGGTATGCAACTTTGTCTTACCGTCTTACCTTTGCATATTAAAAATCGTCTTAGCCCGAAGTTTGGGCACCGATGGATCGGTAACGGTTGTCGTATAGCAAGGCCAGCCAACAAGATCACCTGACCCAACCCGCTGGCCTTTGAGGAGACACATCAAATGTTTGTGTACGAGACGCTTGTTGGAACTGAGCTCGACTTTGTTGTTCGTGTCACTGCAGCCCTTGGAGAGGTGGACGACACCCGTGGGATGCTAGGGCTGCAGTACTTCCGGTGCGTCAGTCCATGGTTCTGTGAAGTACAGTTTGTCACGATGTTCGTGCCTAAACTACGTTTTAAATACCTAATCCGAATCATGATCTTGTGATAATTACATGTACCATAAAAGAAATTACATTGTCTTGTTGACTTTTAATGTGTCCCATCTCGTTTTTTCAGTAATTTAGTACGGAGACTTTATCGTCCATGAATTATCTATGTCAAAACTTTCATATACTTCAATGAAACACCTCCTTCAGTGACAATTTTGTATCTACTGTATTTCAAATATTTAAACACGGAGCTACTCCAGACAATCTACTGTATACTAATAATAAATCTGTAGCCGAAATTTTTCTGGCAATTTTCGATTTTCCAAAAATAATTGGTCCTAACATATATAATTAACCACCCTGTAACCGAAAATCGCTATTTGCAATTTTTATTTGTATGTCTGTCTGTCTGTTACCTTTTCACGCGATAATGGCTGAACCGATTTATATGAAAGTTGGAATATAAATTAAGTTCGTTGTAACTTAGATTTTAGGCTATATGGCATTCAAAATAAATTGTTTAAAAGGGGGGTTATAAGGGGGCCTGAATTAAATAAATCGAAATATCTCGCTTATTATTGATTTTTGTGAAAAATCTTACGTAGCATAAGTTTCTTTAAAAATAATTTGCGATAAGTTTTATTCCTCGAAATATTTTGATATGACTGATATTTAATGAGATAAATGAGTTTTAAAATTAAAATAACTGCCATCTAAGGCCGTGTAATGAATTAAAAAACAAATGACTTCGTCTATAAGGGGCCTTGGACAGCAACAATCGAAAGCTATTAAAGATAGCCTACAGAGATTGTTTCTGTGTTTGTATGAAGTAATATCGGAAGCTAAATTAACCGATTTGTATAATTAATTATTATTTCACCATTGGAAAGTGTAGTTTCTCTAGATGGACATAATGCTATAATGTTATTACAGTAACTTCTGATATAATACAATATAATATAATACAGGCTAATATAATATAATATAATATAATATAATATAATATAATATAATATAATATAATATAATATAATATAATATAATATAATATAATGTAATGTAATATAATATAATATTATATAATATTATATAATATAATTTAAGTTATTCGAAGGGTTCACAACCATAGTGGACCAAGCGCCATTTACTGAATACGTAGAAAAGAAGGGTTAAAATTAAGTTATTACTATAATTCAACGGAAAGCTATAACAAGTAAAATAAAATATACACATTAAATCTAAATGATGTCAATATTCATTAAACTATGGTTGTATGTAATAAAAATTAAGAAACATGTTAAAGGAATTGTCATTGCACCAAATGAGTGTCTCTGGACCAAAATGATCGCATTTTAATTATTTGGATGCAATTTAAATTAAGTAACATATTACACGATTTATCCTTCTATCAAACACGAATGTTCCCTGGATCAAACGTCCTATTTTAATTATGTAATTACTTTATATTTATTTCTAACGGGTGCAGCGGAGCGCACGGGTACGGCTAGTACAAAATAATTGCAAAATTTTTAACTACCGGTTCTGACGGAGAACATAATGATGAACGGACCATCTTATAGTGATGATGATAATGACGATGACCCTGTAATAATACCGAATTGGAGGTATGAAATAGAATAACGAAATGTAGTGACGATGAAACACTTTTATTTTCACGTTACGGAGTGCATGATACATTCTATTTCATTAGTATTAATATTTTATTTTTGCACGCTCTGTTTTTTCGTCGTTACATCAACAGCCGCCAAGATTGAAAGTTGGTTTTATTGAATTCAGAGTTGCCAACCTACATAAGTATGTTGAAATATTACAAATAACTGCTCTAGGGTTTTAATAAAAACCACTGTCTTCTATGTATGCTACAATGCGTGTAAAATTCATACGCAAGAGGCAATGTTAATTAATGTACATTACACGAATCAAATCACTGCATTTGAAAAGTACAGTACTGAACTTTATTTAAACAATTCAAACTTCACTTAACAAAAAGAAATAAAAATTATTCCAACTGAACACGAAATATTACAAGTACCTGAATCATTTTTACTCATCCACAATGAAACTGATGGTGAAGTTTATATGTTGGACAGACTGCTAACATCAGTCACCTGTTCATAGTATAACGTAGTACTGTAGGCCTATATTAAATAATTCAATCTTCACTTAACAAAACGAAATAAAAATTATTCCAATTGAACAAGAAATATTACAAGTACCTGAATCATTTTTACTCCTCCACAATGAAGTTGATGGTGAAGTTTATACGTTAGACAGACTGCTAACATCAGTCAGCTGTTCATAATGTGACGTACTACTGCATATTAAACAAGTCAAACGTCACTTAACTAAACGCAATAGAAATTATTCCAACTGAACACGAAATATTACGAGTACCTGAATCATTTTTACTTCTTCACATTGAAGTTTATGGTGAAGTTTGTACGTTGGTAAGATTGCTAACATCAGTCACCTGTTCATAGTATAACGTAGTAGGCTACTGTAGGCCTATATTAAACAATTCAGTCTTCACTTAACAAAACGAAATAAAAATTATTCCAACTGGACACGAAATATTACAAGTACCTGAATCATTTTTACTCCTTTGTATTGTAGTTGATGGTGATGTTTGCTCGTTTTTCAAACTTATCCTCGATTTTGTAAAAGGCACTTCTCAACCTTGTATCGCAATATACTATTAAAGGATTTTCATAGGAAACTCTCTAGTTCAAAGAATATTCTAACGAATGTATTTGCTTTCGAATAGGTAGTTAAAAGGGAAGAAATAGGGGAGCTCCCATTTTATCGTACTTTCTTCTAAAATTAACAATAACAGATGAACTTCAAGCTGAATCAAAAATCTAAATTGAATCTATAAATAAAATTAAAGAGTCCGCTATACTTGTAAATAGAAATTCTGTATGTAAAACCTTACAATTCAGGTAATATATAATACATTTTCTTTAAAGAGGTAGTTTATGGAAATTATTTGGATAAATTTATTATTGAAGAAAGACTTTGAGCACGTTTTCAAGTACGAAGATTTTATTACTTTTTTCAAGTTTATGTGCACAAAATTGAATTTCCCTTTCTGTAAGCAGCTGAACAAAAAGTTCCACTTAATATAATTTGTTTTACATATTGCATAACTTTGTAACAAAATTATTGGATTTAACAAAACTTCAGTTTATACTGGTCCTCGGTTTTTAATGACAGTAAGAATAAACTGCTACTATCACGCCTCCTGAAGACACAGTATTATGTATAAGACCAAAATAAACAGAAGTTTCGTTATACATATGACTAGATATTTTGAAAATGATCACTCTCTCGTAACAACAACTAGAACTCCGTCTGATATAAAGTCGAACTCAGTACACTATATGTTTACAGACACAAAATGAACAGCGTTACAATATCATGAGAAATGAAATCAACCATAAAGGTTGTAACATAGCACACCTTAATCTTACTGAATAAATGATTTTTCTTATAATAAATTATTTACATTTTGTTCATCCTCGAAAGGGACTGAAAGATATTACATTACACATTTCAGTTTTATCTGAAATTGTTATCTAAGCTCGTAGTGGCATAGGTCTAGCTGCATTCTGCAGCTTTTGATATTTCAAAACTTGGCGCATTCCTTTAATTAAATCTTCGGAATTTTCACATTTCTATACTTACAAATACGATTGTCCTAATTTATTTTAGAATTGTTAACGATATTTTGCGACCTTCCCAATAAAAATAGGAGAAATCATTGAATTTAAAAAGTACTCATTATGACCACTTGAAATAAATGCAAAAATGTTGAAAAGACGTAATCACTAAGGTACTGAAAATAAATATCCCTTCATAAAAATTGTATACAGAAATACTGTTTTTTTGTCTAAGAGTCCATAAAATATATTTGACATACAGATTGTCTAAAAATGACTTTATAAAATAAGGAAGTAAACAGTTATGGTGAAAGAGATAGCCCATTATCTTACAACATTGATTAAGAAATTATTTCAGTTACTAAGCTTTGGTTAAAATCCTGCTAATCATTGTTGCTAACTAATTCCCAGTGTTTTGAATTCTTCTTCTCGATAAGACAAATTGTGCAGCAATCTGTATATGAAAAGTTGGAATGTTCGAACTGTGAAAATCACTTTAAAAAATGTATTATAGCAGAGAGAAGTACTATTTCATAGTGATATCCTTTCGAACTTACAATATAAAATAGACTCACTTAATTCAATGTTACTCACTAAAATATGTAATAATACAATAGTTATAACACGATAACTTTAAAGAGTAAATTAAGTACTAATATTATTTTTATAAACTAATAATACTGAATCAACATCAGTTTATACTGCTTCCAGACAAAAGGGACGATTGAAGAATTACCAACGTTGAAAATGAATTGGTAAATTTATATTGACTGACACTTCTTTGTTGTTGTGAAAAATATGAATGTATGCGCGGAAAAAAGTGATTCTACGGAATAAAAATAATTACATCAAATTTATTTCTTTTTCGTATTTTACAGATAAATATCCATTAATAAACTAACCCTTTTCTAAACGTTCATATAATGTTTGTACAGGGACATCATTTTATTTTTACTAACATTTCGAATATTAACCTGGCTGTACCTTCGGATTAAAGGTTGAGAACCGGAAACACCGTTTGCTACCCCCTTCCACGACTGAAGTTCGATGATACTGGCGTAAAATACAAACAAATGACTTTACTAGGTATAGGAGGGAAGAAAAGTAGTCAATCCATTTAAGTAAACTAGGAAATATCGCGATTTTGAGTTTGATAATTTTCATTAGGTTTTTGTTTATTCAAAATACAATACTGTATTAACAATGAGTGTTTTTACTCACGAACTGAGCTATCCATTCGGATGTTTTCATTATGCAGTGTACATTATACTGTCTACAGCATATTAGCGTACAATATAGAGAATGAAGTTAAATTGAAAAATAATCATAACATAGATATTTAAACACATTTTTTAAAATGGTGGCCGTTCATTTCGATACAGGCTTCAGTTCTTTTTGCATATTATCGCACTATAGATTATTGTGCCTAATTCCAATAATTACCATTTTCGTCCTTCGTACCAGTAACTCATGTTGAAATAATGCTGTACCTACTCTATAAAAGAGTACCTTACGTACTGTAAATTCAATCTTCACTTCTGCCCGATCAGAAAAGATAAAATTACTCAGATATGCTATCTACTGTCCGTCCAAGTGGTTATGTCGCAGAGTCGTAGAAAGGGGGGAAATCACGTGATAGTTAATTACTTAATAGGGCCCTTTTATTTAAGTTATTTTAACAGTTGTATAATATTACGTAGACGCCCAATTCCAAACAAAAATTAATGTTTTGAGAAAAGAGCTACGACAGTCCAGCCATTAGCGTTTACAGAGGGGCGAGCGGAAGCAGGTGGGGGAAACCGGGATGCGACGTAGGCAAACGGACGACAGTACCTGTGCGAAAATATGATTCAATATTGAAAGCTCTTTCGTCACTGGAAAACGCGAACATATTTCTGTACTCACTAACTCAGTACTGTTTACTATGAACGTAAGGCGACTTTGACTGGATACGCGGCCTTGGTTCTGTGTGGAAGACGGTTGTAAGTTTATTGGTTAAGGGGGGTTGGAGAGAAGTACATTTAAAAACTCAGATACAATAAAAATTGAAGTAAAAATAAAATGATGTCCCTGTATAAGAAGGAAATAACCTTCGAATAGAGTTAAAGATCGTCATGCCAATTACAAAGAATTAAGTAATTTGGCCATCATCGAAAGTGTTTTTCTCCTTTATTATACAACGAAGTATAGTCAAATATCCCTTCAGTGTCTTGAAAAAAGAGCCCTTATGCTTTATACAGGGTCTTCCGTCAGGAATGCGACTGGATTCCGCAGCCCGCAGGGTATCTCATGTCATAGCGCGCTCCACCGGTAACTCTGTGAAAACCATCTTCCGCTACGCCAACCGATAGCGAAAGAACAGGTTAATTTCCTACCTTAAGGAAGTGTTATACGTATATGACAACCAACGACGTGGTACATGTAATAAAAAGGCGGCATATGGGCGGAAAAACGGCACCATACATAACGTTCATATTTCGTTGGATACTTAACTTAGAATACCAACTACATTGTCGATGAAGACTGTCGTCAGCTCTGTTAGTCTAATATTACAGGGGCTTCCATTTTTGTGATGTAATAACAGTACCCAGTAGGGCTATCATTACAACAGACGACGATGGTGACTATAAAATTTATTTTAGGCACAGGAGGAACATAAGCGATACATTTTGACTGAATTACATTAAGTAACAATTATTTGGAAATATAGTAACAATCGCCACCATAAAGTGAGAAGCTCCATCGCAACCACTCTTCGGAAAGCAAAGTGGGAGGTTTACGAAGAAGTGCACTGCTTGGCTGAGAATGGGTCAACAGAAGAGCAGACATTATAGCCATCGATCGCCGGAATCAAAGAAGCCTCATTCTTGACCCCACTGTCCGTTTTGAGAAGGATGATCAACAAGCCAATGTGAGAGATACAAAATGAACATTAATACATGGGAAGTGAAAGGACTTCTTTTAGGTGCTAGGGGAACTTCATTTAAGGGGAGAGGATGGTATTTTTTAAAACTTTTTTCCTATTTGGTGTAAAATATTAATTTTTTTGTATGTAGAGAGCTCATAGCTGTGGCAACTTAACCAAATAAAAATATTTTGAAAAAAATTATTTGGGGGCCCAAATCTGAAAAAAATATACCCAATGCAGGATTGTACTAAAACCGATATATCTAAACCATTTTTAAAGATAATTTCAAACAGTTTTTTGCAATGTATTTGCAAAAGCATGTTCTACAAACTATCTAACAGAATTTTGATATTAGTCCCTACGTTTGTAAAATAAACAATTAAAATTTAATAACAATTTTCTGATTTCCTTTCTTGCAAACAAACGGACGTATTTTTTAAATGAAATCAATTAACAAAATTCTGTTATAGAGAAAAGTTTCCTAATAGTCTAAAGAATGTGTGTTCTAAATTTCATGCATGTATATTTAATAGTTCAGAAATTATTTCCATTTTTGTCTGGCAATGTAGCAAAAAAAATGAAGTTACTGGAAACCGATAAAAGTGGGCGTGTGATTTAAAAATCCATAGCGCAGGAAGTTTAAAAATGACGTCTCAACATCCGATAAGGGCACAAATACCCACAAAATGTTATGCAATGCATTCCACATATATCAAAGGGTATTTTAAAGAAGAAAAAATTATTTTTTGAAAATTTAATTTACCGGAAACAACAATAAAAGTGGGGGAATGATTTAAAAATCCATAACGCAGGAAGTTTAAAAATGGCGACTCAACATCTGATAAGGGCACAAATACCCACAAAATGTTATGCTATGCATTCCACACATATCACAGAGTATTTTAAGGATTTTTTAAAATTTATTCATTTTTCACCAAAAATACCATCCTCTCCCCTTAAGTTAACCAAAACCATTCTCCTTTCTCTTAAATGTTCTAATGAGGACATTAACAAAATTTGTCTAATGATATTGAGAGATTCATTATCCATTTTACACAATCACTTGTATAATACTATGTATTTTTTTTTTACTTCTTTTCATTACTCTTCAATGTATTTTCATCTCATGTTTCTCCGAAATCAAATTGTACTTTATTTTTAAATTTATCATTGTTCCGTATTATCTCCGCAATCATATTGCATTTATAATTTAACCTCTGCTTTGTATTCTGGATCCTAGTGGTCAGCCGTAGATTTCGACCAGATGTCCCAAATTGTGGAATTTATATATACACAGATCTCCGATCTCTAAGCAAGGTTCATAATCTTCTCATCCTTAGAATTCCTTCAAGCCCGAATTGAACCCGACAACTTTGAATCTATGAAAATGATACCTTTAAACTAACGAGAACAAAAATATACATACTGATTACAAACACTCTTAAGATAAGTAAATTATTAAAACGAACTTCATTTTGAATCCGCAGTAATTATTTTGATGAGCTATAACTGGTTGGCAGGTGATGTGAGTAACACTGGTTAAGCACATGTCGCAATATTAATTGTAAACAAAATGTCCTTAATACCACAGAATTAATCTTAGGCAGAAAAGTTCCCTCTATGTTGTGGGGCTTTATAGGAAAAGAAATAATGTAACGTAACGCAACGCGCATGACTTTAGACAAAGAGTAGGCCTACACCTTCTATAAAGAGCTTAGGACAATCGCAAGTGTAACAAGAATTTAACTCTGATTATTGTTAACATTTAAATGTTGATAAAGTAGCGCACTGCTGGAGTTACAGAATATTCTCGTAAGGAGTTTAAAACCATTCTGTAAAAACGTGATAACTGTCATTACGGCTTAACATTTCAAGGAATTCAACTGTATTTAACGAATTATGTTCTATATCTTACATTGTATATTTACAGACACACTGCCTCTGGATTGGCATATTACTCATTCTTTACACTTAAGTATTTATTATTACACAAGACAGTAAAATACATTCCTATGTACTTGTTTATTTCTCACTCCATAAAACACAGTTACCCATTATATTAGAATTAAACATTATCTAAAAATATATATCATTCTAATTGGTCCATGACAAGCACCCTTCCAGCAAGTAGCTATAGTTTTGAAAGAAGGATCTTTTATGCTACAATAAAAGTATTATTTAATTCATGGAATTATTAGGGCGTCATATTTTCAGCCGATCAAAAGAGTAATGTTGATATACCAGGAATAATATTCACAGCTACTACTAATACCTAGATTGAAAAAAAAACAGGTACAAGAAGTGGGTTACATATAAGCCATCGCCAGCAGAAATCAGGAATGTCGAATGACAACCTGGTGACATTGGGAAAAAAATGACATAGTAGGAAAATTTAATGCAAAAGACTTCCTCAATGTTCAGTTAGTTTCAATATTTATACAGAGTGGAAGTGAAATAACCTTGCAGCTTGAAAGGGACCATAGAGTACACGTAAATGAATAGTGATAGTGGTAGCACAGTCTAGTATATACAGTCGCGAAGCTCAATACGTAGTAAATATGCAAACATCAGATAGTTGCTCACCACTAGGATCGCTAATATCGCCTCATTACAGGCAATGCAAAACAGTACCGTCACAGTCTATTGTTTCTAGCACCCTCAAAACTCAAGGTTCGTGACTGTATATAGTAGACTGTGATGATAGATTGATATTAGTTCACAAAAGTACAAAACTTAATAATTTAAAAAATGATCTATATACAAACGCAGTTATATATAATAATAAATATACAATTTCCTAAACTAATTAATTTATCGCAAAACCCAATAATTTATTGGTTCAAACCTGTACTACATAAATGAATAGAAAACCTATATTGCGTTTTGTGATTAAATGCACGGTTAATTAGAAAATTAAGTTTCAAGTTTGAGCAGTCGGGCAACATCGTCGCTAATACACTCTACTCATGATACAGATGTAAGAGGTCAACGAACTCGGCGAGTCTCTGTACGTAAGCTGCATTCTGCCGAGACGTTGCCACTCGATCGTTTCGTGCAATGGCTTGAATTTAGAGGTTTTTAAAATTAAATTGAACGAAAACCGTTCACGCTATTGAAATACGCCAGAGGGATAAAATTATTCTTTATTAGATTTTCTATCGATACAAACAAAAATCACGATCCTACTCGCAATAGGTACCCAAAAAGAGATTGTTAAACATTTGGGTAAAAAATATTTTTTTCTGAAAAACTATCAACTTTCCACCAATATGGTATTATAGTTTTTGTTACATACAACATGAGCTATTCGCTCTGGAAATCTGCAAGGCTATTTCACTTGCACCCTGTATAATCCTATAGCTCACTAAGTACAAATGTGCTGTAGAGATATGTAAGAAATAAACAGTGCACTGTAAGTTCAGACTATTTCTTGATTAACAGTAAACGAACAGAATTTTTAAGTGAAGTGTCAAAAAATTATTGTCCGCTAATATTTTCATAAACTGATCAGGAAGAGGAGAAGGAAATGGTTGGGTCACTGGCTAAGGTGAAACTGCCTACTGGTAGGAATGGTGAACGGGAGAAGAGTTCGGGGCAGAAGAAGATATCAGATGATAGACGACATTAAGATATATGGATCATATGAGGAGAGAAAGAGGAAGGCAGAAAATAGACAAGATTGAAGAAAGCTGGGTTTGCAGTGAAAGACCTGCCCTTGGACACAACACTATGAATGAATATTTTCATTTATATAAAACTGTTCGAAAATGTTTTCCAAGGGCAGCACCGACTATTTCAACATTACACGATCACTTGTTAGGAAGAAATAAGAGTGTCTGTCAGTCAAATGAGATACTGTACACGTCGAAAAACATTAAAAATTATCTGTAACATTACTTGCATTGTGGCGCGCAGGCTTTTCAGGGAGTGTAGAGGAGTATTTAGTTAGAGCGTACGTTTTAAACTGTAGCTTGGCAGAAAACGTTAACTTTCAGAAATGTCGTGTACCCTATTTGACTTTGGGGTAAAATTGCGAATAACGAGGCAAGTTCCTCTACCAGACGGTGTTTTCTTCTCCTACATTGTGCGAAGTTGAAACTTCCCACAGTTTGAAACTAGTAACAACATTACGGGAAATTCCAAACAAGTCCAGTAGTATCACGTGACGTTTAAACAGTCACTTGTCACTGGCAGAAGAAAACATACAATGGATGTCATATCTATGAATTAATTATTTAGGCACTGGAATCACCATTCTGTAATAAATATTTGCGTAACTCCTGTAATCTCACATCGGTGACAGACAGGCAACATGAAATATACGTTCTAATAATGACAGCGCATGATTTATGACCGAGACCTCGGCTTTTCAATTATTGCCTCATGCTATTAGCATTTCCACAAAATTACACAACGTGCACAATGAAACGAATCTTACTGAGATCAAGTATTAAGGTTTTATAAAGTTTTGATTTTTGTTTTAAAGTCTGAAACATTTGGACTTTTACCAACAAAAATTACAATAGTTTGTTGATTGGTTTATTTAACGAAGCTTTATCAACTGCAATGGCTATATAGCGTCTAAGTGAAGGTAGTAATAACAGCGAAATGAGTCCACGGTCCAGCACCGAAAGTTACCCAGCATTTGCTCTTAATGGGTTGAGGGAAAACCCAGGAAAAATCCTCAATAAGGTAAGTTGTTCTAACTTGGATTTGAACCCGGGCTCGCTCGTTTCACCGTTAGACATGCTAACCACAGCGGCGGATAATTGCAATAAAATCAACAGAAATGAAACTATTTCGACTATTAATAAATTGATTGTAGTGTAGTTTACCATAAAATGATAAATAAATACAAAACGAGTTAAATATAACAGACATTATATATTTATTTGTTACCGATTCACTTTATAGTAAAAAAGATAAAAGGTAAATGTATCCACGTCACATGCCATGAAGGCATTTGGGGGGGCATTGAGGTAGAGCCCCATGCTTTCCATGACCTCGGCACTAGAATGAGGTGGTGGTCGGCACCACGCTCTGACCGCCTTTTACCCCCGGGAAAGACCCGGTACTCAATTTTATAGGAGGCTGAGTGAACCTCGGGGCCATTCTGAAAGTTTGGCGACAAGAAAAATCCTATCACAACCTGGGATCGAGCCCCGGACCTTCCAGTCCGTAGCCAGCTGCTCTACCAACTGAGCTACCCGGCCGCCCCACTTCATAGTACATAATATTTAAATCAAATAAAAGTATAAAAACTTCACCGAGTTAAAATAGCTTCAAAAGGTGATATGTACCATAATGTGCCGTTCGGCCTTTTCGAAGTCATTTCCTCCATCTTCAGCGGGTGAAGGACTCTGAAACGGCGTAGGACATATTAAGGTATATTACTGTTTCAACCAAAGTCCAAAAAAATAATCTGAACAAGAAAGATGTATTTAGTAGTAAAATTCTTTGTTTACAAAGACAATATCAAATTAATTTGTATATTCAAGATTTTAAATTTCAAAAAGATTACACATAAAATAAATTTAATAAAAACTAGAATAGAATTAAACGAAAATGTGAGCATGGAAAAGAATGTTGTAACTGTAATTGATATTGACTTAAATTTAATATGTCAAGTGTGTCTACATGTATGATGCAAGATGTATAAATAAGCAAATAACTTGCTGACAAGCATGTAGCAGGAATTTAGACTGACCTGTACGCACTGAAAAATACCGATTCAGCTATTGCAGTCTGCTGGCTATATGTCAACTGCTAACCTGGATGTAGTATGATGACATGGAATAAGTAGTTAACATACATAAGTGAACCTATCACTAAACATAAATACGAAATTTATAGAATAAATTTAGATGTTTAAAGTAAAAAAAATAAAATTGATTTAAATATATTTATGGTAGTAATTTTTTAAAAGGAGCAGATAAATAAGGTTTAAAGTTTTAATGATTATTATGATTGGTTTAAACATGCACTAATACCAGACGTAAGTGCAAGTTTGAACCAATAAATTATTGAGATTTGCGATAAATTAATTAGTTTAGGAAATTGTATATTTATTATGTGTAACTACTTTTGTATATAGATCTTTTTTTTAATTATTAAGTTTTGTACTTTTGTGAACTAATATCAATATATCTACCATTTTTAACACAGTGAAGCTTTTAATATTTTGAATTATTTAAATTATATATTTGAAAATGATCAGGAAGATAAAAAGAATTGGCTGGTTCACTGGCTGAGAAGGAAGTGTCTACTGAAGGATGCACTGGAAGGAATGGTGAACGGGAGAAAAGTTCGAGGCAAAGGAAGATATCAGATGATAGAAAACATTAAGATGTATGAATCGTATGCAGAGACCAATAGGAAGGCGAAAAATAGAGAAGATTGGAGAATGTTAGGTCTGTAGTGAAAGATCTGTCCTTGGGCAGAAAGCTATGAATAAATAAATTAATGAATTTGATTGAAGAATGTAGATTAAATAAAATATATTGAGAATGTGACCACATGGGATTTCATTTTAAATACAAAGTTACATACGAAGAGGTAAAGGAAATCTTGGCAGCATGGGAAGAGACTAGAAGACAGCATTTTATGTTGATATTATGGTAGCAGCTGAGAATTTATTCATGGTATGGAAATATCCTACATCACGTTGTATCTTTTGGTAAGTTATGAAATAGTACGCTTATCAAATTAATATTTTTAGTTCCTCGGCCATTCTTCAAAACTTCCTCCTTTACTTGCTTGCCTTCATCTGACTACATCACTTTCATATATTAGAAAAAGAGTTCATATATTATATTTATGCACATCGTACGTTTCATTTACACGTTAACTCACAAAGAATATTACGTTTGAATCCATTACACACTAAATCATATTCCTTTACAACAAGTTAAAATTTTCGTTCTTATTCCGATCCATGCAATAGTTTTGTCGACATCTTAAAACAAATATTGCCTTGAAACATTACACTGCTTACAGAATCCAAACAATCATAGTGAATATTCAATTGTTTCTTCCTTATTTCTTGAAAATACTTGAACTAATATTATTAATATATTTTAAATTGTGTAATGGAATGTAATTACAGTAAATTATATAATATGTTTGCTAAAATGTCGCTGTGAGATGTAAAACATCTAAAACAAGCTAAAAATATGCAAGACATTTAGTTTAACGCATCAACAAACGTCTTACAAAACACGAACAAATGTTAGATGGCAATGCTACATTTTTCATCATTATTGTAAAACAAAATTATTGAACATAAAATTTCCTTTATCCTTTCAAATGAGAGGTGAGGTACATTTCTAGCAATTTTATTTTCTATACATTATATCGATTTTTTTAAAGCTAGTGATGATAATTCGTTGTGATGAATGTGAGATTTACTCATCTGTACGCAACAATACAATATTTTCTTTGCTTCAAAGAGAACGCGAAATATAAAATTTATCCCTAATTACACCACAAATTTCTCTTCTTCAAATAAAAAATTCTCACCACCTCCTCAGATACCTCAGTTGTAATATTACTGTGAGCTATTCATCGATGCTTACAAAATAATTTATGGAATTAAAAACAGTTCAATTTAAATTATATAACAGAGAAAAGTGATACGAAATACTATGGGTACGTATATAGATTCACTCACGGGAAGGCGGAAGCTTAGCTGTTAAGTCTACTGCAAACCGAAGGTCGCGAGTTCGATTGCCGATAGGGGCATGAAATTTCTCTATTGATATAATTCTTCTGGCCACAATATGGAATTCACTCAGTCTATACTTACTTACAAATGCCTTTAAGGGAACCCGCTGATTCATTGCCGCCCTCACATAATTCCACCATCGGTCCCTATCCTGTGTAAGATTAATCCAGTCTCTACCATCATATCCTACCTCCCTCAAATCCATTTTAGTATTATCCTCCCAGCCACGTCTCGACATCCCCAAAGGCCTTTTTCCTCAGGACTTCCAACTAACACTCTATACCCATTCCTGGATTCGCCCATATGTGCTACATGCCCAGCCCATCTCGTACGTCTGGATTTAATGTTCCTGATTATTTCAGATTGAAGAATACAATACGTGCAGTTCTGCGTTGTGTAACTTTCTCCATTCTTCTCTGACTTCATCCCTCTTAGCCTCAAATATTTTCCTAAGCACCTTATTCTCAAACACCCTTAACTCTGTTCCTCTCTCAGAGTGAGAGTCCAAGTTTCACAACCATACAGAACAACCGGTAATATAACTATTTTATAAATTCTAACTTTCAGCTTTTTTAAGAGCAGACTGGATTATAAAAGCTTATCAACCGAATAGTAAGAGGCATTTCCCATATTTATTCCGCGTTTAATTTCTTCCCGTGTGTCATTTATATTTGTTAATGTTATTCCAAGGTATTTGAATTTTTCCACCTTTATAAAGGATAAATTTCTAATTTTTATATTTCCATTTGGTACTATGTTCGGTCATGAGACATGATGATATACTTTGTCTTTTCGGGATTTACTTGCAATACAATTTTGATGGTGTATTTTGATATTTACAAATTATTTTCGACTCAAAGATTTACAAGAGAACCTTGCTACCAAAGTGAAATTTGCAAAGGAAATAGGTTATGTAAGTTACCTACATATATAATCAAATGTTAAATATGTTATATTTTTAAAAATATGCGTTGCGAATATTTTTCTGCAATGTGATGTTTCTTTAAAGCAGGTGTTCTCAACCTGGTGCTCGCGAGCACCACGTGCTCTTTTAATGGTATTTGGTGCTCTTGTCTTGCGAGTAAGAAAGTGCTCGCGAGCACAAACGCTCCGGAAGAGCTTTCTTCAATTGAGAATTCGTTGTACGAGCCGGAGCAAATAGTGTTCCTATCCGTACATTATAATATCGCAGAGACCTGACAGGCTTTCTCGTATTATATAATGTATAACGCCTTTGAATTCAATGTGAACTCAATCAGAGAAATCAAGATTACTCTAGAGAATACTACGACTCCTCGTGCTGAATTTCAATTGACAGATTTCCAGTCATCTTTAGCTCTGAAATATTTGTTTTAAAAGGAGAAATGCATATCCTTTGGAGAATTTTTAAATTAAACCCGTGGCGCTACAGCCCATGAAGGGCCAAGACCGACCAGCCGGCTGCTGCCTCACATCCACTTGCCAAAGCAGAGGTGGACGATCATCCAACCAGAATGGAGGTACCGTGTGGTTAGCACGATGATTCCTCCAGCTGTTATAGCTGGTTTTCGAAATCGGATTTTCGCTACCTATCGTAGCTCCCCAAGTGCATCACGATGCTGGGTGGGCACCGGTCCCATACACTGGCCGAAATTTCATGAGAAAATTTCTTCCGCCATGAGAACTCGAACCAGCGCGCATTCCGTAACGCGAGTCCTAGACAGGATGCCTTAGACCACGACGCCACGGCGCGGGACCCTTTGGGGAATATTAGATACAAAAAGATTCCAAATACTGCTAAGTTTTTCTCTAAAATATTTGTCTATGTTCGGGACAACCTACCTAAGCGAAGAAACTTTCTCACTTATGAAATATCTCAAAGAATAAGGCAAGACAACGAATACTAATTCACATATGCAAGACTGTTTGCGTGACTTCTCCCTGGTCGTAACTGAAATTCTTAGTAACATTCAAGTTTAAAAATATCATCGTCCAGGTGAGTGTTTTCAAAATGTATTTATGTTTATTTATGTATTTATTTTGTTTATGCATTCATAGAGGCCTATTAAACCAATTCGATTCAGAAGATTGAAAACCCTTGCTTTAAAGGAAAAATTGTCCAATAAGAACACATTTTAAACAACAGAATATAGTATAGGTTCGTTCCAACAGCAGTCAGGAACCGTCCGTAACCATCGTGAGCATGCGCAGTACAGAAAAAGCGTTCCAACACAATCCGAACCAGTCCTGAACCGGAAACATGTACTGAAGTCGGGCGATCCAACAAGCTTTTGACACGGGTTCGGAACGGTCAGAAATAGTCCGCGGATTGAGGCATGTACGGAAGAGTACGCGAGACGCGCATGCGCATAAGCTCACCAACGTCTCCTGGATACTGAAGAAAGACATGATCGACTGTTCACATCAGTGAGGTTAAAGATGAAAAGTGACAGTGCAGGCGAATAATAAAACTAGAGATTTAATTTAAATTTTCGCCAAAAAGAAAGGGAATGGAAATTATTTGGGTATTGAAATAGTTAATTACAATTTCAACATGCAGCTTTGATTAAAAATATAATACGTAACGTACATACATTAATAATTTAAAAAAGAACTATTTTTAGATTAGAGTTCCCCAATACACGACGTTGAATTATCGGAATTCTTGCCTTCCATATTTTTGTCATCTTTTTATAGAAAATGATCGAAATTCTATTTTCTGCAATTAGAATTAGCTGCGAAACGATAATAAGTATCCCGTTCTTAGCAAAGATGATCACAGTTATAGCATCTCTGGATTTAGTACATAACGATCCGCGAAAGCGTTCCAACAGCGTCCAGTCCAGTTTCAATCCCATAGCAGATGCTCAACTAGCGCATGCGCATAACATGGTACAGGAACCGTACATGAACTGATCCATGAACCGCTTGTTGGAACGAACCTCTGTATATAAACGCAGACTAAAATTAGAAAGGGTTTCAGTTCCATTCAATAAAAATAATCACCTAATAAGAAAATTATTTTGTAGAGAATATTATTTCATCGCTATAAGCCACCGGCGTGGCTCAGTCGGTTACGGCGCCTGCCTGCCGGTCTGAAGTTGCGCTCGGGAGCGGGTTCGATCCCCGCTTGGGCTGATTACCTGGTTGGGTTTTTTCGAGGTTTTCCCCAACCGTAAGGTGAATGCCAGGTAATCTATGGCGAATCCTTGGCCTCATCTCGTCAAAATACCATCTCGCTATCACCAATCTCATCAACGCTAAATAACCTCGTAGTTGATACAGCGTCGTTAAATAAAAAACTAAAAAAATCGCTATATGAACTCATGTTAGCCTACTATGTTGACGCAAATATTGGAATACACTGCATACATTTCTTTCCACACTTTTAACATCGTCTTTAAAAAGGTAAGCTTTTTTTTTAATTATTTTTATAAATTAGAAATTATAAAAAGCTGGCCATTCTACGATTTACCTCGCGTGTTTTTTACTCTTAACCGAGCGCTCAGTGGGGACCAAGTATGGGCAGCTGCGCTGTGCACTGCCGCTTCCATTATACTTCCGCGAGCGTGGAAAGATAAAATGAAGCAGCATCTAAACTGTAATGAAGTCATTTTATATTATCCATAGAAAAACGGTACATTTCTTAGCTAAACAAGAAGTTATTTAAGAACGTATTTAATATTTTCCGCAATTGTAATAATTATTTAACAAGCAAGTAAAATAAAAAAAAAACTTTTCTTAAAAAATCGAGAAGAATTCACAAGTCTCCACTATTTCTTATTAGGTGACAGAATTGTAAAATTGTAGTTTTACTCTCACAGCGACTATCTTCTGCAAAGTTTCATGCAACTATTCAAAATCCGTTACAACGCAATCACTTAGGTAACGGTTGGTACACGAGGAAGTGGATATATAAAGAGGTTTGTACATGAGATGGCTAGCTAAGCTCACAGATAGCCCGATAAGTTCTGATAAATTTATAATACCCACTTGAAACCTTGGTAAGATACCAAAGAAATTATTGTTGTCATCGTAGTTCCTTTGTTTATAAATAATCATGATTTATCTTAAGAAATGTTATGTACTTACAAGAGCGAATGCAGGAATTATTGACTGATTAAAGTTCAGAATTAAAACTGGTTTTATATCGCACCTTGCTCGGGTCCTCTGAATCTGATTTCATTTTTGCCAGAAATTGATGTACTCAGATTACTGACAAATTAGGAGTACCAAATTTATGTTATTCTTAACGATTTTCTAAAACAAAGTAATGTAATATAAAGGGTTAGTTAAAAGCCCCGCACCACCTAAATAACTTTTGAAGCATATGGTTCAGTGACATGAAACTTGGTATGTGGGGATAACCATATACCAAGAACTCAATAATGGTATTACCGAGTTTTTCCTACTTCCTGTTTAACCGGAAGTAACTCCAACTCTCTTATTTTAAATGGAACACCAAATATATATTTTTTTTTATTTTTGAATAGTGCTCATTAAGAGCTTTTCAAAAAGTACCCACACTTGATACTTCTGTACAAATTCAGTGTTGCTAAGTCAAGAAAATAGAAAAGTGTATCGAATATTAAAATAAAAGCACTACCTAAATAACTTTTGAAGCATACGGTTCAGTGATATGAAACTTGGTACGTGAGGATAACCATATACTAAGAACTCAAAAATGGTATTACCGAGTTTTTTCTACTTCCGGTTTAACCGGAAGTAACTCCAACTCTCTTATTTTAAATGGAACACCCAATATATATTTTTATTTTTGAATAAAGCTCATTAAGAGCTTTTCAAAACGTACCCACACTTGATGCTTCTGTACAAATTCAGTGTTGCTAAATAAAAATGGAAGTGGTGCAAGATATTCCTAAAGCCTGGTTAAATCATTCCTTAAATGGTTTCTATGATCGAGTGACACATTGTAAAGCAGCTGAGGGCTACCAATTTGGACACATAATTTAGAAGGTGAGCTAGCTTTGTTTTGTTTTTTTGTTAAGGTAGGAGTATTTCATTATTTTAATATTCGATATACTTTTCTGTTTTCTTGACTTAGCAACACTGAATTTGTACAGAATTATCAAGTGTGGATATTTTTTGAAAAGCTCTTAATGAGCACTGTTCAAAAAAATATATATATATATTGGGTGTTCCATTTAATATAAGAGCGTTGGACTTACTTCCAGTTAAACCGGAAGTAGAAAGAACTCGGTAATACCATTATTGAGTTCTTAGTATATGGTTATCCTCACATGCCAAGTTTCATATCACTGAACCGTATGTTTCAGGTGGTGCGGGACTTTTAACTAACCCTGTATAAAATGTACATAATGTTCTAAAATATATTTCATTATCTAAAAACTTCTAAGGACATTGAAAAGAACAATAAACGGTCTCAGTATTGAATGAAAGTTACGATTGTGCGTTTCAATACTGCACCGATGTTCCTCAATTGTCCAAAGTTCTTTTAGACGGAGACCCAATATACGTCTTGGAAATTCCATAGGAATGTGATTATTTAATAACACCAAACTGTTTAGTAAATTTTTATTATCTAAGAATGGATCACTTACAGTGATTCTAATCTCTGTATTAGATTCATCGACAATTTCTATCAACATCGGGCTATCTAAGATGAGCATAGTATATTATCTGAAAAGATTTTTCCAAATTTAAGGTACATTTTCTTTCTGAAGAAAGTTTAATAATATATTGAAATTATACACCAGATGTAGATATGAAATACCGCTTCTCATACGTATTTATTGATCTACTACGATTACTATGTAGCTTGTACTTCTGAGGAAGTCCTGTCCAATCCCGTTAAGCAATACCTGATCAACTTTCCTGCGTTGGGAAATACCTTCCGAAAATGTATCCATTGTAGAAGCATAAAAATGGTAGTTTAGATCTACGTATGTGCGGAGTAGAGGGAAGCGGCACAATTTATCAAAGATTCTAATGCTTGCAACAAAGTCCGCTGACCATGTCGACTTGTTTATATCCATGTCACGTTTACGTGGCTAAGTTCTTATTGGTTAAGTGCAGCGGGCTATGGATTCGTACAAAATTATTGCAAAAACATGCAGTAACACTTTGACAATATCTACCACAAGATTATGACAGCCATATATAAATTTTATCACTGAATCTCGAAAGGAAGCTGAATCGAATGACATACAATTCACTTAAATTAGATCATTCATAATTTGTTTAACTGTTGCAACAAATCGAAACTTAAGATCACAAATTCCTCACTGGTCCTAAATTGTTATCAGATCTTACATGAAGCTCATATTTTACTTAACTGAGAAAGATCTGTTGATTTTGTGATATTTTAAAACAAGAGTGTTTGCAAAAAATAATTTTCACAGCATGTATAAAATTATGAAACTGAGTTAATTTTCAAGTCATACAAATAAAAACTGAGTTTCACTATCACAATGCAGTATGTAAGATCTGGGACCAATGACATCATTAGTTTACAAAGGAACTGTCATTGCTTTTCCGGAATACTGTTGTAATTCAAAAAAGCGAAAATTGAGATTTTCATGTGAACTGGTCCAGAAAAAGTCGATTTTTTTTATGTGGAATAGTGATGCATCTCCGAAGTTATACCAATTGCCGCTAGGAGGCAGATGCATCGCTATTAATGGGAAGTTGAGAATGGGTCAACGAGAAGAGCAGACATTATAGCCATCGATCGCCGGAATCAAAGAAGCCTCATTCTTGACCCCACTGTCCGTTTCGAGGATGAAAAGAAGTCTATTTACAACCCATGTATTCCTCACTTCAGTGAGAGATACAAAATGAATATTAATACATGGGAAGTGAAAGGACTTCTTTTTGGCGCTAGGGGAACTTCATTTAAGTTAACCAAAACCATTATCCTTTCTCTTAAATTTTCTAATGAGGACATTAACAAAATTTGTCTAATGGTATTGAGAGATTCATTATCCATTTTACACAATCATTTGTATAATACTATGAAATTTTTTTTACTTCATTTCATTACTGTTCAATGTATTTTCATCTCATGTTCCTCCGAAATCAAATTGTACTTTATTTTTAAATTTATCATTGTTCCGTATTCTCTCCGCAATCATATTGTATTTTTAATTTAACCTCTGCTTTGTATTCTGGATCCTAGTGGTCAGCCGTAGATTTCGGCCAGATGTCCCAAATTGTGGAATTTGTGTGTATGTTGTGGGAAAGTTAAAACACGCTCTCCTGTACAAAACAGGTTTTTTTGCGTTACAACAGTATTCCGGAAAAGCGACGACGTGCCTATGTGATCTTATGATTAATTATATTTTAGTCTTGTTGCAAAAATTAAACAAATTGTAAAAGACAAATTAACGATGTAAATTAAGTGAACTATAAGCCATTCAATTCAGCATTCTTTCAAGATTCAATGATAAAATTTATGTATGGCTATCATAAATCTTGTGCTAGATTTTTTATTTTATTTATTGGGTATTTTACAACGCTGTATCAACATCTAGGTTATTTAGCGTCTGAATGAAATGAAGGTGATAATGCCGGTGAAATGAGTCCGGGGTCCAGCACCGAAAGTTATCCAGCATTTGCTCGTATTGGGTTGAGGGAAAACCCCGGAAAAAACCTCAACCAGGTAACTTGCCCCGACCGGGATTTGAACCCGGGCCACCTGGTTTCGCGGCCAGACGCGCTGACCGTTGCTCCACAGGTGTGGATTCTTGTGTTAGATACCTATTGTCGAAAGTGTTACTGCATGTTTTGTCATAATTTTTTGTATGAGTTCGTAACACAGGATTGGACATAAACTTCTTCATTAATCTTTGGGAAAAGAGCTTCTTTCTCTATGTATAATTTCAGCACCTCATTGTTAAACATTCTTGAGAGAAAAATAGTTCACGTAACTTTTCAGAAAACTATCGTATTTCGAAACACTAGTCTGAAATAAGATGGCGTTGTATGGAAATTACACTTCGTCACACCACGCTTTCATGATTGTAACGAGTCGCAACACAATCCCTGACCAGATGACTGCTATAAAAATATTGAGCATCATTTAAAATAGTCTTGGTCGACACCAACTGCTCTGGCGGGCTCCGTCCTCACACGGCATTCTCCACGGTCAGGTTAGGCCCGTACGTCGGGCTGATGATCGCAGTAGCCGTAGGCACGTACGTCCCGGCGCCCGAGGCGTTCGAGGTCCTTATGGACAACCTGTAGATCCAACAGATCGCTCGCTCACACATTATACAACACAAGTCAAACCTTTCCCTGCTCACACGGCATTCTCCGCCATGAGCAAGGGGCTCACCGACGTCGCCCTCACCGTGGCAGTGGTACCGATGGTGCCGGAGCCATTGGACACCTTGGCCACCCCCCCGGCTCCGTTGAAGTTGCTGCCGCCGACCAGAGTGGTCGTAGTGGTCTCGCTGACCGTAGACTCCCTCTTCCTGTACTGATTTGCTGGTTGGCTGTACAAGCTGCGAGGGTTAGGGTTTCAGGGCGTGGTGGAGTTGATATTTGTGAGTGCCACACAGAGAGATGACGTGTTTCAAAATTGTGCATTTTTGTTGTCAGAGAATTGATAGCCAATAAATGTAATTCAAGTCGGAATTCGATTGATTTCACAGTGAAATTTAATACCACACAAGAAGTGCCACAAACGTGGTTATACATTTACACACGGGTATTAAAATTTAAGTCATTGCAATCAAGTGTAAATTAGAAGAAATATTTATTTTGCCAGTGTGGCAAGAAAATGAAATATAAACGAAGAAAGGTGAAATTTTGATGTCAATAAAACGCATGCAATCGAATAGACATCAAGTATATCAAATGTAGAATGAAAAATTTAATACATTTTAAAGTTATGTACATTTCCATCCCGGTTGGTTTCCATTGGTTTTGATTGAGGTTTGAATTCGATTAATTTAATATTGAAATTTCATGTACGTGGAATATAAATGAAAACCGCAGAAGTGGTTGCACGTTTCGCACGAAAATTTGAATTGTAAAAATTGAATGTAATTTCAAAGAACATTTTTATCCGAATTTTATAACGTAAAATGAAACAAAATACGTCAGCAAACGAGTGAAATTTTACGATAAAAGGAATTGTCATGGAGGGTATTAATTTATTTTGAATGAAGAGTGGACAATTTATTTCATATCACATGTGACAAAGAGAAAAATAATTTTAAAAATTGTGGCAAATATTTATTTTTTGAAATTAGAGTAAAGAGACGAGAATGTTCATAATTAAATCGATTAATAATAAATCAGTTACATTTTTTACAGAATCAAATTTCCAAGGTATTTATGTAATTCACAAAAATTAGCATTTAATTGGTGGGATTAAATTGAAATTTTATAAATATATAGGTATTGTTTTTATAAAATTTGTTATTAAAGTATAATAATGAATTAGTATAATGTTTTATGTACATTTGTACGCAATTAAGAATGAAACATTGAGTAATTATATATTTCAAAGAAGAATATTTACATTAATTAGGAAATAATCAGAAATTGTGTTGCATTTTTTTTTCACAAATATGCAGTGCATTTGAATGAAAAGGGAAATGGTGAGACACATCATAGCATATCGTACATGAAATCAGTATTTCGATTTTAAAATGAAACGTTTATATTACACAATAATGTTCAGAGATAGAAAATAATTGCGTATTGAAATAAAGGTGCGAAACGTAGATCATATTTTGAATATGTGAAAATATATAAAGTTTTATGCAAAGAGGTAGAGTAAATTTAGTAATGTGTGTTGTGTATTGAATATAATGAAAGGTAACGGAAGAATAGATAATAAACATTTCAGTTAGAAAGTGCAGTGACGTTTTTTTCGAGGTTTTTATGAACGGAGAAGAAAGAGGAAGATTTATAGGAAGTAACGAGGAGTGGCGAAGAATTATGGAAGCAGAAATCAGGGCACAGGGGGACAGAGCGGGCGGTATGGAATTTAAATAGGTTATTTATTGCCATGACATGTGGTCAGGAATTACAATGTCACGTTGTCATACGACAGTCAAATCACACGGAGTGTGTGGAGGATTAAGGTCGTGCGGACGGGAGATAATTCGCAAGTTCACAATAAACAATGTCGGCGGAGTGAAACATCAGGGCATTATGTTAAACGCGGTATTTGCAAAATTGCACAGGCAAAATGGACATTGTGCAAGTATTATACGAAAAGGGGGAAGAAAAGGGATGCAGATATTTTGTTAAGGTTTCGAATACGAATGTGTTGAGACATCCGACGTGATAAAAATTCATGAAAGATCGTGGCATCGAAGATGTGGGGGACGGGAAGTGACGGAATGAGAAATGGTGGGATGTTCAAGGGATATGGTGATAAAAGAGAGAGAAGAGAAAAAACTTGTATAAGTTGTTGCCGTGTTATGAAAGTACTGACGAGAAAGAAGGCAAGAATGATTTACGGGGAGCAGCATGATGGTACAGTAACAACAAATGACAAACGATGCGATACACAGAAGCGACATTGTAGTCAACTCAGCAGCCCGAATAAGCCATGCAGCGTGCACTATTCTACAGGGAGCACTAAAACTTACTTTGCATCACAATTTTATTTTATGCAGCCTTAACTCGACTTGGTTTTAAGCTACAGAGGTTCTATAGAGATGATGGAGGTTGATATGATAATATTACAGTATTGCTAAGCGAGTATAACGAAAGAGACCGACATATCAGCCGTTCAGAGCAAAAGTGGTGTAAGTCATAATTGGGTAATGAGGTTTAAAGTAAAATTTATGTAAAATACAGCGCAAAGTAGCAATTGATATGACCTTCTTGCTATCCACTGACTACTAATAGTTTAAATAAATTGAGTATTAAATGCTACTTTGCGCTGTATTTTACAGAATGTTCACTTCAACCCTCATTACACATTATTGAGTTACACCACTTTTGCTCTGAACGGTTCATATACAGGGACATCATTTTATTTTTACTTCAATTTTTATTGTACCTGAGTTTTTGAATGTACTTCACTCCCACCCCCTCTACTAGTGAACTTGCAACCGATCTCCACACAGAACCAAGCGTATACAGTCAAAGTCGCCTTAAAGTCTTAGTAAACACAAACAGTACTGAGTTAGTGAGTATAGTACGTTCCAGAAATATGTTCGCTTTCAATATTGAATCATATTCTCGCACAGGTACTGTCGTCCGTTTGCCTATGTCGCATCCCGGTTTCCCCCACCCACTTCTGCCCGTCCCTTTGTGGCAGGGCTGTCTTAGCTCTTTTCTGAAAACATTAACTTCTGTTAGGAATTGGACGTCTACGTAATATTATACAACTGTTTAAAATAACTTAAATAAAAAGGCCTCGTTAAGTAATTAACTGCCACGTGATTTCCCTCCTTTATACGACTCTCGACAAAACCACTTGAACGGATAATAAATAGCATGTCTGAATAATTTTATCTTTTCGGATCGGACAGAAGTGAAGATTGAATTTACAGTACGTAAGGTCTCTTTTATAGAGTAGGTACAGAATTATTTCAACATGAGTTACTGATACGAAAGACGAAACTGGTAATTGGAATTAAGTACAATAGTATATAGTGCGATAATGTGCAAAAAAAGAACTGAAACCTGTATAGAAATGAACGGCCACCATTTTCAAATATGTGTTTAAATATCTATATTATGATTATTTTTCAATTTAACTTCATTCTCTATATTGTACGCTAATGTGCTATAGGTAGAATAATATGCGCTGCATAATGAATACGTCCGAACGGACAGCTCAGTTCGAGAGTAAAAACACTTACTGTTAATATTTTACTGTATTTTGATTAAAGAAAAACCTAATGAAAATTATCAAACTCAAAATTGCGATATTTCCTACTTTACGTAAATGGATGAAGTACTTTTCATCCCTCCTATACCTAGTAAAGTGATTTGTTTGTATCTTACGCCAGTATCATTGAACTCCAGTGGAAGGGGTGTTTCCGGTTCACAACCTTTAAGCCAAAGGTATAGCCAGGTTAATATTAGAAATGTTAGTAAAAATAAAATGATGTCCCTGTAGTTCGTGGCCAATGAATTCGGGAACAAACTCAAAGACATCCTGACACTATTGTTTCCAAATATTTGGTAACTATCTTTCCGAAAATGTGGGAAATTTTTACACTAAATAACGACGTTTTCATGCAAGACCGAATCTCATGCCACAATCACAATGTTGAAGTGGGGAACAGACCGGACAAGAATCCGGCGTTCGACTCGAACTCATTTCCACATTTTTAATTCACATCATGGTGAGGCGTGCTGTACTTGTACAAGAGTGTGGCCTTTCGGCTACCCAGTCATTCACAGTCACAGAATAAGGCCCAATTGTATAAAACTCCCTGACTAAAGATCAACTTAGATCTGAGATCGGAAAGTGAACCGAGTTCACACACTTCTTCTATTGTATAAAACTTTTCTGCGATTAAATTATCTTGGTTCAAATGCAATCTAAGTTCACGTGAAAAGGATTTGGCAACACCGCATAAACAGGTGAAATATGTGATGCGCGGGCCATGTTGTACAAGTTTGTTCAGTGTTGCCAATCTAGCGACTTTAACTCTTTTTCAACAACAATTTCTTTTAACTTTTATATTGCTTAAATAGGGATTTAGCGACCTTTTTAGCACCCCATAGTGACAACATTTAATCTTTCTTGGTTGATAATGAAAAATCTAGCGACCTTATAACTACTTTCTGGCGACTTTTCGTACACTCTGTTGGAGACACTGGTTTGTTTTGTGCATTGTAAGTAATAGAAGGTTGACTGTTCTCCAAGTTGTTATCATGTTATGGTGTTTGACATTGCTAAACATAATAAAACTTTATAAAACGACAATTTTCGTTTAGCAATACAGTTAATTGAAAATTTATTAATGTACCTGTCATATCCATTAATAATTAATGATTGTTATAAACATAATATAATTATAGGTTATGTTGTTTGATACTGCTGAACACGATAGAGCCTTATAAAATATAAGATTGTTTGTGTGTTAAGGCAAGAAATTGAAAGATATATATATATATATATATATAATTTTAATTTGGGACTCCACTTGCGTTGACACTCTAGCTCCATCTCACTTATCGAATACCTCCAGACGCGCAGCATCTGCTGCTGAATTAGCCGTGAAGAAGAAAGTCAATAAATATGCTCATCTTTTAGACAATTATATCTTTGTTCCATTTGCTGTGGAGACCTTCGGTCCTTGGAGTCATGACGCTAAAGTTTTGGTATCTCAAATCGGCCAAATTTTGATCTCCATTACTGGTGATCGCCGTTGCACTACTTATTTGCGTCAACGCGTAAGTATTGCTATTCAAAGCGGAAATGCAATGAGCGTTTTGGGTACTCTTTCGGAGTCCAGCCCTTTGGACGAACTTTTTCTCCTGTAAAATTTTTTATCTCTATGTAAATGCTTATATTTAGTGTTTTATATATATATATATATATACCATATATATATATTAATATTAATAATAATGGATATTTTATTTCCACAATCTGTCATTCGTATATTTCAAACAGAAAAGAAATAACTGAACTTGGATCATGTAAATTAATCTGAGAAATTTCTTCAGTCAAAGTTGACTTTAGTTTAAGACAAATTAATCTCAGATTAGACTTTATACAACACGAAATTCCAAGTTCAGCTGGAACGAGGATCAATTTAACTTCTGATCTAAAATTAAATGGTTTATACAATCGGCCCTAGTAGTGGTAAGCACAATAAGCCTCAGGCTGCAGTGCAAGCCTTCGGGTCCCTCCTCCGTACAAGAGAGAGAGAGAGAGAGAGAGAGAGAGAGAGAGAGAGAGAGAGAGAGAAAGAAACAACAGTATCAAAACTTTCCAATACATTTTGTTTTCAACTTAAGACTGAGGGATTTGTCCTGGCATATGTATTTCAATCTCCAAAATGTTCCCCAGGCAATTCCCATCCTTCTCATCTCCTTAGAGTTGTTTCTCAACATCGAGGCAGATTACGTTCGTTTACATATTCCATACAAAATAAATATTGTCTACCTTTATCTGTCCTTTGTATTTGTGTTTTAAATAATAATAGTAATATGCGTTACAAGAGCGGTATGTTGACGTTTTCATGGTCGAGGAAAAGATTGAAAGCGAAACGTAGTTGAGCTTTTTTAATTTCCGAGAACATGAAAACAAACATACCGCTCGTGTATCGTACATCATTTTGTGCGAAGATCGTTTATTACATACCTGAAAGACGAATTTCTAATTAGTTGCAATGAAATCTCCATCTTGGTTTCTGTTTAATGACGCCAACTTCGGAACACCAAAATATCTTTCTTCAACATTGTTGCTATAAAATGTTTTCTGTGTTTACTATACTCCAGCAGGCCGTGATATACGTCTGTCTTTTTTTTCCCCCCCAGTCTATAAATGCGAACTTAAAACAAACGGTAAGGTTATGTAATGATTTATTTTTCATTTTAATATTTTAACAATATTATTTATATAACATATTGCAGTAATAACATCGGCATCTGGAATCTCGTTGATTTTTTCACGGCTTCCTTAATGTTACATGTATCAGGAATGCAATAAGTTTCGTGGAGTAGTAGACTTTACTTCATCATCATCATCATCTTCCTAACAGGTATTAGGCCAAGTGGCCTGTTACGGTCTCAAACTAGAATTTTCAGTCCATCTCTTCTTTGGACGGCCTAGAGATCTTTTGCCATATGGATGGTAATGAAGCAGTGCTTTTGGAATTCTGCCATCCGAGGCTTCTGTTGAGACTTGAAAGCAATGTAAAAATGACGCTCAATGGGTTGCTAGCCCAAAGAGGTGCAATTGGTGGGGTTCCCACCTATACAGCATTTCCTCTGCATATGACATTTCAGTTATACCGCTGATACTCGGTCCCCAGAGCCTCGTTCGTTCAAAACGGGTTGCACCACGGGAAGGTGAGGATGGGATTTGGGTAGGAGAGGTTGTAGATTGAATGCACATCACTACCTTTTAGCAACCCTAGACTTTACTTAATTTTTGCAAATATTTAAAAAGAATAATTAACATTGCAATTTAGGTGAAATTTCAGTGGTAAGTTTCCAATTTACAATTATTACTATGTTAAACGTCTCTAAAAATAATATGTTTAAAGCCTAAAGCAGTAAAATAAATGTCGCGCTTAAGCGGTAAGAAGAGGGAAATTGTTATGTGTGTCACGTTGGGAATACTGAATGTGGTATTTCACACTTACCGCGTATTGGTTCTGTGCGGAAAACAAGCAAATACGTGCGATCTCGCACAAAAGAACTACCCGCCTACGTCTATTCGAAAACTAGGAATCTGAAGCTCTGTTTAAAGCTCAGTCACGCCTTGGCACCCAAGCACAGGCCTGCTTTGTTTGTGGCAGACAACAGACATTACAGGTGAAAGTGCATTAGTGGGGCTGGCTTGCAGTGAGAGCCTCTGGATTTACACAAAAATCCACTTCAACTACTTCGGCAATACGAGCACATACACAGAGCGCATTCAGAAAATTCTAAGCTGTATGGGATTAATATAACAAACCTCGAACTCCAGTTTCTGAAACTCTTTTATTTATTTCAGAAGTAAAATATTTTATACTCTATGATATAGTTTACAGTTCAGGTGAAATCAAAGTCAGTTTTAGTGCTCTGGCAAACGTTGTGGTCTAACGTATCTGCGAGAATGTGGAACTCGAAACACATTACTTCAATGGATATATTTCTGCAAAATTAAAGTGGAACTGGATTCTATTTGTTCTCCTTTTGGTTATCTACATTATTTTCATCTTTATCTTCCTTCTCCTCCCCATAATCATCTTACATACACCATAATCTTCATCTTCATCTAAAAAAAATATATATACATCATTCCTAATTCGCTCTTGTATTAAAAAAAAGTCATACATCCACTTGTAATACACAGTGAAAAATGTTTAGATCCCAAAAATTGTAAATGTCCACCTTTGAAAGAAGCCACGTATGTCAAATATCTGGGTATCATTATTGATCAGAATTTAAAATGGCCTCATCACATTACTTATCTTTGTAAGAGGCTGCGTAAAACAATTTATGAATTCGTTAATCTTCGATGCTACTTACCTATTAGAGTTCTACGAAATGTTTATTTGGCCATTATTCAGTCTATCATTCAATATGGTATAATTGTTTGGGTGGAAGTACAAAAATTAATCTTAGTCCGTTAAATTTACTACAAAAACGAATAATTAAAATTTGTTTGAAGAAACGTTTCGATTATCCAACTAAATTAATTTATTCTGAATTTAATGTATTTAATATTGAACAAATTTATAAGTATACGCTGTTAAAATTTTATCATAAAAATCGTAATAAGTTTGTATTACAGACACACAATTATGACACAAGACGAAATATTAATTCAACATTAGTAGAACCTAAATGTCTCACATCTGCTGGTCTAAAGCATAGCATAAATTTTGGCCCTCGGTTGTACAATGCTTTAACTAAATTACACCCAGAACTTCTAACATGTAACCCACTAACATATAACAAGAAAATTAGAAACGTGTTAATATCTTCAATTTGATTAAATAAATTTATAGCCTATGTGTACGAATTAATCAACCTATATTATATTTGTATTCTATAATTTTGAAATATATATTAGTCCTACTTTTCACGTGCGATATTATTCTTCTCTAGTGTTAATATTATATTATATAATTCCATTGCCGCTGTAATTATATTTTAGTTCCTATTTTATTTTACTTATTTATTTATATTATTATTTTTTATTTTAATATTATATCTGAACTGCGACCGAGCACGAGCGCTGCTCATTCGGTCTCAAATTTTGTTAATACTACTGTATCTTCTTTTTATATTGCTTGTATTATTTTATTTGTATTTCTCTTTGTTTGTTTTGTAATTATATTTCTTTATTTCTAATAATTGTAACTGTCCTATTATAAAAGAATTTCCTCAAGTATCTCGGAATAGGCTAATAATCGACCAATATTTACGTTGGGATAAACATGTTCTTTTTCTTTACAGTAAATTAAGAAAAATTATTCACTATTTTATGCTCGACCATGCCGAAACGTAGTAATTACACACCTGGTAGCAGACCTTTAATGCATGTCATTAAATTACACCTACTCATTAAAGGTCAGGTCTTTGAGCCAATGACGACTCAGGTTACAACTGTTCAGCCAATGACAGGTCAGCTTTCTACCGTTATAAAACCGCAAGTATCGATTATTCTCGGATATGCAATCTAAAGAGAATTAGCGAAAAGTCACGGAGGCTGGAAATCCAATACTGTCGCAGAAGGTTATGTTCTGTTACTATAATAATTAGCGTTAATTGTAAATAATATTCAAATAAATTCAATTTTCATCTCGTTTTTCAATGTCTAATTTAATTTCAATGTTATCTCTGTAGGTTCTTATGGCCTAGCAAGGTCAATGTGGACATCTGTTCCTCGGAAAAAATTAATACTTTCGCGTCTGCGCAAATCTCACAACATACGGGACATTGCTCAAAAATTAATAATATCAAGTTAGAAATATGGTCGAGCATAAAAAGTCGTATGAAACTCGCCTATAATGGTAATTAAGAAGCTCGTATGAAAATTATGGAACTCGCTTGCGCTCGTTTCATAAATATCCATACTCACTTCTTAATTATCTTCATTATAGGCTCGTTGCATAATGTACTATTCTTATCCTATGAAATTATTTAACTATCCATAGTTCGTCTGGTGGGAAGCATAATTTTGTAAGAGAAATTAGTATTATATCTTGGTATACAATATTCGTCGCAGTTTTATTCTTAATTTTGACCACTTCTGTCTACATGACTTCACAATTGGTGTGCTTTTACTTTAAGTATTTACTACCATTGGTTGCAAAGCTCTCGTTAAGCGTGGTTGAAATTTCATAGACGCAATTAAGCATAAAAAGTCTGTCTTTATGACAGTCCAGCTCACGAACGTAGTTAAACAGAGCAATTTTGATATTAAGTTAAATATAACTTTCTTCGAATTCCAACGAGTAACTTTCATGTGCAACACAAAGGACGAATTCATTGACATTTTATTTAAGTGGACAATGAGTTATTTCATTTATTTATTTATAACTATCACCAACTTTATTTAATATTTATATAAATGAAATTATTTTAAAATAGAACCAAATCTACACACCAGGAATCAAAATAACCAGTGCTCTAACATTAAACACTTTACTCTATGCAGATGATCAAGTCATAATTTTCAATTCAGAGGATAATTTACAAAGAGGATTATATGCATTAAATAAAATATTAAAAGATTTTGGGATGGAAATTTCAGCACGGAAATCAAAAGTAATGGCATTTTTAGGACAAGACCCAGTCAGAAGTAAGACAATACACAATAACCAATGCCTCGAACAAGTACAAAATTTCAGTTATCTGGGTTGTGAAATATCTTATCAAAATGAAAAAGATGTGAAGAAGAAAATTACCAAATTTACACAAATTCTAAGAATAATAAACAATACATTAAAAGCTAAATTAGTACAAAAATCTACAAGAATAAAAATATATAATACACTAGCATTACCCACCCTTTTATACGGAAGCGAGATTTGGACATTAAAGAAAAAAGACATGAACAGAATCAAAGCAACGGAAATGAAATTTTTCAGGAGGACAGCAGGATATACTCTTTTAGACCGAAAAAGGAATGAAGAAATTTTAGAACAATTAGAAGTAGAGTCAGTAGAAGAAAGAATCAGCAGATACAAATTCAATCGGCTAGATCATGTAAGAAGAATGGAAAATTCAAGAGTCCCAAAAATTATGATGCAATATAAACCTAGAGGACATCGTCGACCAGGAAGACCTTTAAGAAGACTGCTAGATGGGGCCGAAACAGGTCTACAGAGGCCTAATTCGTGAAGGATGATGAAAATTAACCATAAATTAAAGTGTAACATCATTCGTTCTATGTTAAATACACCGATTTTTTAAAGACTTCAGTTATAATAACAACTCTCAGGTGTTAAAATGAAAAATAAGTGGTAAATTACTTAGTTGATAAGTTTCGACTTTTTATCAGTTATCTTCAGAGCTAGTCCGGTTCTGAAGATGACTGATACGATGTCGAAACTAATCAACTAGGTATTTACCACTCAGTTTTTGTTTTAACACCTGTAACTAAATTATTAAGTGACAAAAAGTGTTTAAAGTGTGCATTCAAGATGTATAATGAAGCCTTGATTTGTTGCAAAATGCTTCAAATGTGTTATAATGAAATATTTATTATTTTCGTGGGATTTGTTAAAAATTAACAGCTACTTTGGAAAGATTTTTGACGTCATCTCATATTACGAATTTGGAAAAGTATCTGAAAGTACGAAATCTATTTGTACGGCCTAGAAATCAGTGAGTGGAAAAACTCTAACATATATGTTCGTAGTCAATTTCAGAGTTGTGGATGTGTTGTATGCGACATAAGTAGTATCATTTTTGATCTACTGTGTTAATACTGTGATGTATGTCAGAAAAAACAATAGGAGAATAGCTTTACTTTAACCCTCTTTCCAACTAAGTAAAGAGAAGCAGTTTATTGACTGAACACTTTGATCTGTGTAGTGTTCACAATCAAATCCACATAAACAACACCAGTTGGAAGTAAGTAGCTATTCCAAGGCTGCTTCCTCTGTAATTAGACGTTTTGGAATCATTATTGTTAGAACGTAATTTATTGATATTAAGATTAAAGGTCTCAAACACAATTTAAGCTCCATAGCAACAGTGAAATTGCTTGAACATTAGTATCAAGGCTTGTAATTCAACAGTGAAGTATCCAATCAATGCAACCAGATGTAAGTTACAGAATAATTGTACTATACAGCGTGGAGAAACATCCGGCCGATAAACTTAACGAGATACTGGATTGATGATGTAGAAAAGTAACATTTAGTAATAATCTCATATTCGGAAGTATCATTCTTTGCAGTTAGCAGGAGTCGAAGTCATAGACACAGTGTTCTTCAAATAGGCTTTGGTGATTGGAATTTAAGAGTAGTGTGAGTAATTAAGTCTTGCTTATGAGTAAGGGACGGAAGTTGATGACATAAAAACAGCTGAAAATGGCCATTAAAATATCCTTACATTTACCTGATAGTTGAAGAACATAACCTTAAAAGTTAATCAGTTAAAGGGAGGAGACTCATATTCAACATAAAAGAGCGGATTTTTCTTAAAATAACTCAGAATTACTCTTTTGTTTGTGTTTTCCTTGTACTAAAAATTAATTTTCAATTAATACAAATTCACAGATGACTTTGGTTACATACTGCAACACAGAATAAGATATGGTTTTTAAACTAAAATAAAACTGACAGTTATTCATAGCAACATAAATAACAAAACTTGCTATAAGAGTTTTTATTTATTCTTTTAGTCCGTGGAGTTCATATTATCATGTATGATGACTGACTGCTTCATGACGATCTTACACTACACATTGTCACTGTTTGCAGTGTATAACTTCACTGATGGTTGCAATGATATTTCCTTTTGAATATGAACTGTATTGGATAAATGCATGTGCATTGTAGGCCTATTATTGCCACATATTCATTCATTCATTAATAGTGTTCTGCCCAATGGCAGGTCTTTCAGTGCAAACCCAGCATTCTCCAGTCTTTCCTATTTCCTGTCTTCCTTTCCTCTTTGTCTCCTCATATTAGCCATATATCTTAATGTCGTCTGTCACCTGATATCTTTTTCTGCCTCGATCTCTTCTCCCGTTCATCATTTCTTCCACTGCATCATTCAGTAGACAGTTTGTTCTCAGCCATTGATACAAAAAATTTCTTCTTCTCTTCCTGATCAGTTTCAGCATCATTCTTTTTTCACCCACTCTTTCCAACACAGCTTCATTTCTTATTCTGTCTGTCCATTTCACAAGCTTTATTCTTCTCCGTATCCATATTTCAAATACTTTTAGTCGTTTCTCTTCACTTCGTCGTAATGTCCATGTTTTTGTCCCCCATACAATGCCACACTCCATACAAAGCACTTAACTATTCTCTTCCTTAGTTATTTTTCCAGGGGTCCGCAGAAGATGCTCCTTTTTCTATTAAAAGCTACCTTTGCTATTCCTATCCTCCTTTTGACTTCCTGGCAGCAGTTCTAGTTACTGCTTATAGTCCACTCCAAATATTTGAAGCTGTTCACTTGCTCCACTGCCTCATTTAGAATTCGTACGTTTACCTTATTTTTCTTCCGATAACCATGGTCTTCGTCTTGTTTATATTACACGCATGTAATACATTAATGTTTCTGTAACTTAAACTCTTGTATTGGATCATTTTCAATTGTCGAGATAAAAACATGTGTATTTTTTTTAAATTGTTATTTTTTTTATTTTGTTTGTTTCCCCCTTCTACCCATTCTATCCCTCATCCTCGACACAAAATCTACCCCCGTCATATTCTTTGTCAGCTTAACGGATCACTATAACCACCAAGTGAAGATCAGTTTCCTTAGTAAAGAAAAAAATATTGAGCAGTGGAAAAGTAGCAACTATGGTTTGTACATAATATTGCTTAAAAATAAAAGTGAAATTAAAGAAATGCTGTAGAATTGATAAGAATCGGAGAAAATTGTTTCTGATGATTCTAAAAATGAAGCCAATGAGCTATCGGACAAAAATGGCAAACAATGAAAAAAACTGAAATATAAAAATTACATATTTCGTTTTGTTATACCATAAAATGAATTATTGTATTAAGGGACATCATTTTAAAGTTGAAAGAAAACTAAAGGCATTTCATCTACATCCGCCCAAATTATGACGAATCGGGTAGGAAAAGAGAAGGACTTCAGCTGTCCAGATGTTTGTAATATTATTGCAACACATCTTCAATAGCAAAAAATGAAAAGAAATTTCGTACATTTTAAATAGTATTAGTATTTTACTTAACGACGTTTTCAACCCCAAACACCAGGACTTATTCGAAATTCAATGCGGACGAGGAATTACAGACAAATTTTACCTAAACCTGTATCAGGGACAGGGTTCTTTTATGTATCTTAGATCTACGGTACGAGAATCACATCTTTATTTTCCTCCTGGAGGAAGCCATGTCAATAATTTCATTGTTATTTAAAGTGCATCGACACTGCCGAGTCTGAACCCACGAACCTCGGATTCAACTGCTAAGAGTAACCATTAGACCACCACGAACGAAATATATATTCTATAAAAACCAACAGAAAACAAACATAATAAATCTTCCACAGAATATAACAAAATTCATAGGAATATTCTAACTCTAATTCTCCAGCCAGAATGCAAATACTGCACATCGGCGTAGCATAGTGTGGCAGATTTCTTCAAACATTCTTGGTATTTACATAATCAAGTCTGGAGTAACGACAGTATTAGCTACTCATTCTACGCTTATGTTGAGCCTACGGGCAATCAGAAAATAGGCCTATCCTTGTAAGCACAGAGTACAATATTCATATTCATATTTATTGTTTTTTATTTTTTTTTAATTTTATTGGGTTATTTTACGACGCTGCATCAACATCTAGGTTATTTAGCGTCTGAATGATATGAAGGTGATAATGCCGGTGAAATGAGTCCGGGGTCCAGCACCGAAAGTTACCCAGCATTTGCTCGTATTGGTTTGAGGGAAAACCCCGGAAAAAACCTCAACCAGGTAACCTGCCCCGACCGGGATTCGAACCCGGGCCACCTGGTTTCGCAGCCAGACGCGCTGACCGTTACTCCACAGGCGTGGACCATATTTATTGTCATCAAACGTCTTTCAGGTAATGGCTTCCTTCACATTTCTGCATACGGTCCACCACTACCTTGCTTACATTCCATCCTATATCCTTTATATTCCTCTTATCATCTATGACTTCCCCATTCTACCAAATATCTAAAGTTTAATCCTGCTTCTGCCTATCTCTTCTTACAGAGTACAATATTGTATGTTGTCTATTTAAAGAGACTGTATCGTAGAATTCGATGCTCTTTAGCGATTACCGGTGACATTTTCGGACATACTGTTTAGATTTATTGTTAAAAATTACATCCAATACCTGAAACGTTTGTCGAATTTTTCTACACAAGCTGTATTATATTGGATTTGAGCTAGGTTTGGTCAACCCTAAGCACTTAAACCTTAATGAGCCCATTTTGTCTTCGTCTTCAACATCAAAAGCAAGGAGTTAATTAAACAGCTCTCTAATCAGTTAATGATACTCCTTGCCGTATTTGACAGCTACCAATTCATACCTTCCAAGGGTTACTGAGAGACATTCACAGGTGGTCGCTTCTTCTAGCCCACAAAGCCTACACCAGAAGTTCCTGTACAGAGTGTTCCGTCAGTAAGTTCATCAGAATCCTCAAATACCTTCTGAAGGAAATCAGTATTTAATCACACTCTTATTATAATGCCTATAAACTTTGAAAGCTCTCAGCTGCTGAGTTTCCTATATAGTACCACTGCAAACGATTTTCCAATTATCATAAATTTCTAAAATTTGTATGTTCTCTTTCAGGCTGTCCAAACATCTAAGCCTAGGCCTTCTGAGTGTTCTTTTCCTTAAAGGAGTTTCTCTGAACACCCTTTGCACTCTTCTTTCTTCTATAGCTCTTAGCACCCTCTCAATGTAAGTGTAGGTTAAATAAGTCTCTTGATAATAAATAAAGTCTCTTGCATGATTTCCGAATTCAGCATTTACCAAAGTAAATTACTTACTTACTGGCTTTTAAGGTACCCGGAGGTTCATTGCCGCCCTCACATAAGCCCGCCATTGGTCCCTATCCTGAGCAAGATTAATCCATTCTCTATCATCATATCCCACCTCCCTCAAATCCATTTTAATATTATCTTCCCATCTACGTCTCGGCCTCCCTAAAGGTCTTTTTCCCTCCGGCCTCCCAACCAACACTCTATATGCATTTCTGGATTCGCCCATACGTGCTACATGCCCTGCCCATCTCAAACGTCTGGATTTAATGTTCCTAATTATGTCAGGTGAAGAATACAATGCGTGCAGTTCTGTGTTGTGTAACTTTCTCCATTCTCCTGTAACTTCATCGCTCTTAGCCCCAAATATTTTCCTGAGAACCTTATTCTCAAACACCCTTAACCTATGTTCCTCTCTCAAAGTGAGAGTCCAAGTTTCACAACTGTAAAGAACAACCGGTAATATAACTGTTTTATAAATTCTAACTTTCAGATTTTTGACAGCAGACTGGATGATAAAAGCTTCTCAACCGAATAATAACAGGCATTTCCCATATTTATTCTGTGTTTAATTTCCTCCCGAGTATCATTTATATTTGTTACTGTTGCTCCAAGATACTTGAACTTCTTCACCTCTTCGAAAGATAAATTTCCAATTTTTATACCAAAGTAAATACAATTATTATATTTAATTACTAATAGATTATTTAAAACAGAAAGTGTTCAGCCACAATGAGAGAATATGACGATATATATCTATAACAATGAAAAAATGATGAGGCATACTGAAGTGTATGAAGAAAACTTGTTTTGCAGTCGTTCTCTTTATCATATAATTTACAGACAGGAATCGAACTTATTTCTCCTCTTTTTTTTTTTGACAGCCCGGGATACGGCTGCGAGTGAGTAAACATAAAGGGAATATAGGCCATTCCCTCCCTTGCTGCGCTTCGTCTTGCAAGCTAGCTAGCTCGCTTACCCCCACCATAAGGTTCTTACCATGGGCTACGGCGCACGAATGCATTTGGTTTCACGAGATTAACAATGGACATATGTGAACGAAAATCCCAACATATTCTCATCTTGATATGATTTAATTTTAATTTTCATAAAACAACAGAAATCAAAATTTCTAACGCGATATCCTTCGAAAAAAGTTTAATAATCTGAAGTAATTTATGCATTTCTATTATTTTAAAACGAATAATTTCCTGATAATTTTGATTACTGTATGCCCAATATAATAAACGTCATAATTACAGTATATTTAGAAAGCTATTCACCATTCCCCTCTTTTGAATCAAGTTAGTAGACTTTTCTTGAGTAAGCTTGCATCTTCTTCTTTAAGTGCCTGGCTTGAACGATCGTTGGCGATCTGAAAGTTACCAGGCTCTGTTTGCTTCATAAATACTTTCATTGACGTCATCGACGTAGGTATATTGTGTGTTGTCTTAGATAATTTTAATTTTATCAGTTTGCTTATTACCTCAACAAATTGGGATCCTACTTGGTATTTTTGATTTTTCTTTGCAGAAAGCAAGTTACAAAATATATGTTGTTTTTGATGAAATTCTGTAAACTCTGACACACACTTCTTAGGTAAAGATAGTCATTCATCAGTTTTACAATTTGCTAACTTACATAATATGATGATAATAATTATTAATTAATCTATAAAAATATATTTTTACATTACAATAATAATTTCTTATCAAGTAAGATGTCATAATGGCAAAATACTAGACTCATAGTCGGAAGATCCAAGGTTCAAATCCTGGGATCAGCCATCTAACAGTGATTTTTAGTGATTTCCTCGATCGCAAATAACTAGAAATTTTGTTACTTAAAATACAAATGCCATTTTCGCTACAAATAAATATGCACAGACTGATTTGTAAGAGCTGAATCCATAAGCTGTACACGGTGGACTACTCAGATATAACACCAAATTATATAGGATGTCACTCTAAGAACTAAACTTTGTATAGTTGCAAAGTACTTCAAATTAAACCAGTTTTGCAAGGACTATACAAGTCGGAAGTGCAGTCTTACGATGTTACAGAATTAAGTTCAAATAAATTAAGCAGTGCACTCAAGTGTTGTGATGTTTCCTGCACTGCATTAGGAATCCAATTAGAAATGTTGCTGATTCTTACGTCACAGTTTTTAGCGTAGCATACCAGCTGTGCTTTGTTCGTACTGTAGAGTGGAGTCGTACTCCTGAGCTGAATATACTGGCATTCACTTCATCTACGAAGCTTCTTGGGAAACAGTACGGAAGCTCTAAGGCAGTGGTCGTCAGGACTCGTAGAAATTGGTAGAGTGCATGGAGGGTAAGGAACTCTGCTCCATCGTGCACAAGGGATAGAGAGACAGCATACCCGCCAGCAGCCACGATTGCACGCCAAGACAATATCTTGTCCACGGATAAGAGACGCTAGCCCGAGCGTGCAGTGTTTTGATGACCGCTGCTCTAAGGATTTATCGTGAACTTGCCGTGCGTGTACGGATTATAAAACGTGGCTCAACGGACGAAAGTACTGTCCATTTCTGAGGTACGTGTTGCCAGGAATATTGGAAGATTTCCCCTTTGCAGGCAGAAATGATATGTGGTACTTTTACGGTGAAGGTCCTATTCACTCTGGTTAGTACAGTAGGCACCAAATCATCTGCACATTACCTGTGATTTATCATTGGATTGGACGAGGTGGACCTGTACTATGGCCTCCTAGGTCGCCGGACCTCACGTCGGTAAACTTCTTCTTATGGAATTACATGAAATCCCTCGTTTATGGAACAGCTATTGATGCTGAAAGGATTCTCATCGACAGAATTACTGCAGCAGCCGCGGATATTAGATGCAATGTTGGCGTCTTCGAGAACACACGATAAAGTTTCTTGCGACGCCTTCATCTCTGCATCGAGATTGGTGATCGTAATTTTGAACATTTACTGTAACTCTATAAATTGAAGCAAATATTATTTCTGGCACGTGTTTTCTTATTTATTCTGTAACTTCGTAAGAACTCTCTTCCAACTTGTACAGTATTTCCAAACTTGTATACTTCCAAGTCCTCTACAACTCTTCAAGGTTTGGCGAGGTAGTTCATAGGCACCCTGTACAACGAAAATGTAGGTATAAGAAGTGGCGCAGCGTTTTCATTATAAGCGGGAAGGAACTTGAGAAATTAAATAGTTTAAATTCATATTTAAATAAAACAATGAGTTTGTTACAATTTATCACGGCAGTAAGAAGCATAATACTCATTTCCAATTTAACGACAATTACCTCACTACATGGGAGGCCTATACACTTGTTTCAAATATCAAAGAGCCTTTTCTTTTATAGGAGTAAGCTTACAAACTATCAAAAACCCCATGGATACAAGTAATTTAACACAAAACGGTTATAGGGGTATATTAATTATTATTATTATTATTATTATTATTATTATTATTATTATTAGTATTACTATTTTACCTGTTTTCCACATTACAGTGGTTTACCGCAGTAACCTCCTGCTACAACGTTTGCCGAGTCGGACAGGTGGCAGGCCTATCGCGTTAGATTTGAATTGATGATGAAGGGCTAATGAGGATTGAGAAGGGTCGAGCCCTGGCCCTTGGAATTGGTACTCTCCCAACATTCGCCTGGAGGGTGGGAGGGAGTTAAGGAGAGAAACCACGAAAAAATCTAAGTAAGGATAGCCGGCCCTTGGAATCGAACTCTGGACTTTCTGAATGAAAGAATAAGTAATTTATACGCTGATTTATTATTTTTTTAATTTACTGAGTATGCTCTAAAGAGTATAACTCATATTAAGGGGCTATACAAGAACATATACATATGTTGCGTAATGTAATTTAAAAAGTCGTGAAACTACAATCTGTGGAAAACATACAATATTTGAAGAATTAAAGAAAGAAAACAAATAAGAACAAACAGTAAGGTAATACAAAGTTTTGGGGGTAAAGAAAAAAGTTCAAACCATCAAATAAATAAATCAACCAAGAATTAAAATAAATAATCTTTCCAAAAATTGTCTTTCAAATACTCTTAATTTAACTTCGTACTTTTGCGAAGATTGGTAACTAAAGGCCCATTCACAATGAAAATTAAACATAACCGTAACATAAATACAGAAGTTTGCGCCCAGGCTACCAAATGGGATCATTAACAATGATTCACATAAACATAAACATAAACATTACCGTAAGACGTTAACATGAAAGTTTGAAAACTCCAAACTTTCATGATTATGCTTACGTGATTTGCAAACAGAACACAATCGTGGAGCGCTGAAGTATACGACAGAATATGAGGAAATGGCGTCGTTGTTATGTTTCCATGGTTACCAAGTATGTTTGCTGTTATGTTTATGTTCCCATCGTGAATGATGGTATGACTTCTTGATTTTACCGTAACGTTTACATTTTTTAAGTTAACGCTTACGTTATGTTTAATTTTCATTGTGAATGAGCCTTTAGTGTTAAATTGGAGACTTATTACATATCATTCCTCAAAATCAAGGCCAGCCTCCAGCATTGACTGGATGGTACTTGTGACGAAAAAGATTGGAGAATGACAATTTTCCTGGGGTTCTTTTGCTTCTTTCAACTTTACAAATTGCCAATCCAGGGTTCACCACAGGCGCAGGATCTACATTACACTACTGCATTACGGGCTTGCCCAAAAGAAGTTATAAATTTAGGATGAAGTGGGATTTGAACCCGGACTCCCTGGCTTATAAGGTCAGCTGAGCCACCATCGCGGTGGTTTATTTCGTAATTAAAATTATAAAAATAAAAGTTCCACAACTAATTTCTATTGACATGCTTATGCGAGTTGAAGTGCGGAAAGTTTCGGTCTTTATCTCGAGCGGTGAACGTGCAAAATTGATGTTATTACAGAAATAATAAAGTCCGAAGTACACGATTGCCCTAGGTATGCATTTACCTAACTACATAAATGACGCCATAACTAAAGTTAATGATGACTTGAATTCTATATCCATATGGTCGAAAACCCACGGACTTAATTTAAATGCAAGTAAATCGCAGGCAATCTTAATAGAACATCAAAGATCGAAGTGTGACAAACAAAATTTGCCACCGATAATTGTAAATAATACTACTATTCCATACAGTACGACCGTGAAGAACCTTGGTATTTATATGGATTGTCACCTGGAATGGAATGAACAAGTGAATCACACTTCCAAAAAAATATTTTCCATTATTCACTCATTAAAGCGACTGAAGAACTTTCTTCCTGATAAATTAAAATTAATCCTTGTACAAACACTCGTGATGCCACACTTTGACTACTGCGATATTATATTAAGTAACCTAAATGCAAATTTGAGCAACAGGCTACAACGTGTGCATAATGCGTGCGTCCGTTATATTTGTAATATTCGTAAGTATGATCATGTTTCCCCGTCTTTCCAAACTCTGTCTTGGCTAAGGCTAAGCGATCGACGAGCTCTGCATTCCCTTGTTCTCTTGTTTCAAATTCTGCGCACCGCTACCCCAATATATTTGGCTTCTCGTTTTCAAAATTTATCCGCATATCATCAGCTAAGTACAAGATCTCATTATAACAATTTACTCATTATACCCTACCACAAGACATCTTTATATTCTTCATCCTATACAGTTTCAGTTGCTAGAAATTGGAACTCGCTTCCGAGTGATATAAGGGGTTGTTGGACAATAGCTTCATTTAGGTCAAAATTACATAAATTCTTACTTAACAGATGAATTGCTGATTAATATTTGTTACTTATAATGAAACTAACATCTGTCCATTCTTATTATTATTATCTTTAATTTCTCTAAATAGATTTACAAAACCTCTAATGACAATTACATTAATATTCTCATTATAGAAATAGAAATATATATATTCTCCCTGTAACATAGTCCTAGTAAGCTTATATTAAATTAATTTTCATCATTTTACTAGCTATCTCAAATATTAAATTAATTATAATTCATTGAATTAAATTAGCTCATAAATTAAGTTACTACTTTACCTTATAGATTTATCTAAATTTAAATAAATGTGTAGTGAAGATTATTGCTGGAGAACCTTTTAAGTGTAGTGAAAATATTTGTAATTTAAATTTATGTATTGTATTGATTAAGGCTGGTTGAGTGGAAGAGAAGGCCTTATGGCCTTAACTCTGCCAGCGAAAATAAAACATTATTATTATTATTATCCACTAACTCCCGTTTTCAAGAAACAAAAGATGTGTAAATGTAGTTATATCTGTTCTCCGTCTTTATTTTAACGTTGCTCTACACACACATTAACATTTCCACTCGCTGTGTTTTCTCATTCATTTATGCACTCGTTTCCATAGAGACAAAGTTATTTTAGCATTATTCTGCATTCAGTATTTCGAGCAAATAAAACTGCGTAGTGTGAATGTACTTTGCTGTTACAATATGTACAAGAACACTCCCATCGTGGTCGAATCAGCAGGTCTGCTTTAAAATCACGATTCTGCTACTGTGGACCGTAACGTAGTAGCTACTTTTACATGCTCTTTCGCATCTCCCTCAATTACACACGACAGAACTTGATTACGTAGCATTAGTTAACTTTCCGAGCTCTTCAATTTCCTGCATCTGGAAGTATAAAATACATTATTCATGTAAAATGTCTGTTTCGGTATAGGCCTATATCTCAAAACGAAATGATCGCCGTCTCTTAACACGTCCAGAATAATTTTCGAATTACCGGTACTTACACAAAACACAATCCGCTCTGCACTTATTTTTGAGTCTATAGGCCAAAGTTACGATGCCAAACTTCTACTTGCAAATGTGATAAACAACACGTCAAGAGCAATTAATTGGACAGAGTTATCACTTGGCAGTTTTTTCGTTAGTGTAATGATCACTACCTCTATACTAAATATCGCGGCCAAACGCAATACTTTATTCGAAAAAATGAGATGAAGTATGATATTTTCCAAGAAGGAAGTAAAATTTGTTGGCCATATGTCACACAAATATGTTGAATAGAAAGAGCTTCATGACATCTACCGTCTTACTAATAATAGTAGGCCTACATTATGCAACGAGCCTATAATGGTAGTAATTAAGACGCGAGTATGTTTGTTTATGAAACGAACGCAAGCGAGTTTCATAATTCTCATACGAGCGTCTTAATTACCATTATAGGCAAGTTTCATACGACTTTTTATGCTCGACCATATTTCTAACTTGAAATAATTATTCATAAGTATTCATGTTATGGTTATCGAAGTGAGGAGCGGAACTGACCTTCTAAATTGTGAGATGTGCGCAGACGCTAAAGTATTGATTTTTTCCGAGGAACGAATGTCATTGACCTTGATATAATCTAGAGAATAACATTAACATTAATCTTGATATAAGCTGGCAATTGACTTAGAATTGAAAAACGAGATGACAAATTGAATTTATTTGAATATTACGTATTTACAATCAACGCTAATTATTATAGTAACGGAACATAACCTTCTGCGACAGTATTGAATTTCCAGACTCGTGACTTTTTGCTAGTTGTCTTTCGATTGCATATCCGAGAATAATCGATACTTGCGCTTTTATAATGCTACAATGGTGATTTCTCATTGGCTGAACAACTGACCTTTAATGAGTAGGTGTACTTTAATGAGGTCCACTAAAGGGCTACTACCAGGTGTATAATTACTACATTTCGGCATGGTCGAGCATAAAAACTTTTATACAGACGACTAACTGTCTTACACAGTGAATACCCCATTTATAAATTCCTGATTAATAATTCACTATATAAGTCGTGTATAACAATGCAACTGTAATAGTAGTGCGTCATTATTTTATTACGAAAGGTAACAAAATGACTGAGATTCTTTATTGCATCCAGCTTATAGTGTGCCGCGCTAAGTATCGATAGTACAACTGGGCCCATTAATTACCACCCTATATTATTTTTATCCAAGAGTAGCTATAGCCACAGAAATATTATTATACTTATTCTCTGATGTTTATTTGTTGTTCTGTGATTACAAGACAACCATCATCATAAAATTACAATCGATACGAATAGCTGTTAGACAGACGGCCATTTTTTCTCTGTATACAACGCTTAAACAGGGGGTTTCGTATGTACAAGTACAGCAAAGCAATTCCCATGTATAGTTGCACACTGCTTATACAGGGACATCATTTTATTTTTGCTTCAATTTTTATTCTACCTGAGTTTTTGAATGTACTTCACTCCCAACCCTTCTACTAGTAAACTTCCAACTGTTCACCACACAGAACTGAGGGCGCGTAAGCGGTACTGAGTTAGTGAGTATAGTACGTTCCAGAAATATGTTCGCGTATTCCAGTGACGAAAGAGATTTCAATATTGAATCATATTTTCGCATAGGTACTGTCGTCCGTTTGCCTACTTCGCATCCCGGTTTCCCCCACCTGCTTCTGTTCGCACCTCTGTAAAGTCTAGTAGCTGGGCTATCTTAGCTCTTTTCTGAAAACATTCATTTTTGTTAGGAATTGGACGTCTACGTAATATTATACAACTGTTTAAAATAACTTAAATAAAAGGGCCTCGTTAAGTAATTAACAGTCACGTGATCCCCCCCCTTTCTACGACCTTGCGACATAACCACTTGAACGGACAGTAGATAGCATTTCTGAGTAATTTTATCTTTTCGGATCGGGCAGAAGTGAAGACTGAATTTACAGTACGTAAGGTACTCTTTTATAGAGTAGGTACAGAATTATTTCAACATGAGTTACTAGTACGAAGGACGAAACTGGTAATTGGAATTAGGTACAGTGGTCTATAGTGCGATAATATGCACAAAAGAACTGAAGCCTGTATCGAAATGAACGGCTACCATTTTCAAAAATGTGTTTAAATATCCATATTATGATTATTTTTCAATTTAACTTCATTCTCTATATCGCACGATAATGTGCTGTAGATAGTATAATATACATTGCATAATTAATACGTCCGAATGGATAGCTCAGTTCGTGAGTAAAAACACTAAGTGTTAATACAGTACTATATTTTGATTAAACAAAAACCTAATGAAAATTATGAAACTCAAAATTGCGATATTTCCTAGTTTACATAAATGGATGAACTACTTTTCTTCCCTCCTATATCTAGTAAAGTGATTTGTATTTTACGCCGGTATCATCGAACTCCAGTCGTGGAAGTGGTAGCAAACGGTATTTCCTGTTTCAATCGTTAATAGAAAGGTATAGCCAGGTTAATATTAAAAATGTTAGTAAAAATAAAATGATGTCCCTGTACATCCATCGCTTATGCATGGTTTGTTAGTAACGTTTTCTGAACCGATAAACGGCCATTGTATCGTCTCTCGTAATTTTATACTTTAAACTGCACATGACTCTACCGTTTACCTCTAACAATATACAGGGTGGAAGTGAAATAGCCTAGCAGAATTTCATAGCGAATAGCTCATATTGTATGTAACAAAAACTATATCATCATATTGGTGGAAAGTTCATTTTTTTTTAGATTTTTTTTTTTCAAATATTTAACAACCTCTTATTCGATAACTACTGCGAGTAGGATCGTGATTTTTACTCATATCGATAGGAGATCTAATAAAGAATAATTTATCCCTCTAGTGTATTTCAATAGTGTGGACGGTATTCGTGTAAATTTAATTTAAAAAACCCCTAATTTCAAGCCACTGCTGCACGATGCTAGCAAGTAGTAATTTCGAGACAGAACAGCTCACCTACCGACACACACTGAGTTCGTTGACCTCTTACATCTGTATCACGATAAGAGTGTGTTAGCGGCGATGTTGCCGGAATGCTGAAACTTCAAACTTAATTTTCTAATTAACCTTGCATTTAATTAAACGTAATACAGGATTTCTATTTGTTTAAGTGTACCTTATCGTCCCTTTCAATCTGCAAGGTTACTTAACTTGCACTCTGTATAATAAGGTATAAACTGTAGGCTAAACAAATTCTTTAACAATGTCTTGCTAGCGTATATTAGTTTGTGCGAGATCGTGCGTATTTGCTTGCTTTCCGCACACAACCAATACGCGGTAAGTGTGAAATACCACATTCAGTATTCCCAACGTAACACACATAACAATTTCCCTATTCTTACCGCTTAAGCGTCATTCATTTTACTGCTTTAGGCTTTTAACATATTATTTTTAGAGACGTTCAATATAGTAATAATTAAAAATTGGAAACTTACCACTGCAATTTCACCTAAATTGCACTGTTAATTATTGTTTTTAAATATTTGCAAAAATTAAGTAAACTCTACAACACCACAAAAGTTACTGCATTTGTAATGCAAGTAACATTAAGGAAGCCGTGAAAAAATAAACAAGATTCCAGACTCATCATAGACTGGGGGAAAAAAAGACAGACGTATATCACGGCCTGCTGGAGTATAGTAAACACAGAAAACATTTTATAGGAACAATGTCGAAGATAGATATATTTGTTTTCCAAAGTTGCCGTCATTGAATAGAAACCAAGATGGAGATTTCATTGCAACTAATTAGAAATTCCTCTTTCAGGTTTGTAATAAACGATATTCGCACAAAATAATGTACGATACACGAGCGGTATGTTTGTTTTCATGTTCTCGGAAATTAAAAAAGCTCAACTACGTTTCGCTTTTTCAGTCTTTTCCTCGAACATGAAAACGTCAACATACCGCTCTTGTAACGCATATTACTATTACATTTCCTGTTCTTTGTGGAAATTACAACAAAAAAGTAAGTGATTAAGTAACACAAAAAACTTCTCATTATATTGGTAAACATTACGTAGAAATAAAAAAGAATCGCAATATTGAAGTTTGCATGGTTGATGTTTCTGTATAGTACAGTCTGTCGTTATCGTATTTGGACAAGGATCACGTTCATATCGGATTGTTAGTATGAGGAAGATGGAGGTCTTTGTTTACTTCGAATTTCACTCGTCTTCCTGTTGATCGAACAAAGCTCATCTCATTAAACTGACGAGACGTTTCCAAGCAAAAATCTAACTGTATACTGGGAAACGATAATGAATGGAAATATTCTAATTCGCCTGTGTGACAGGAAAATTAAAGCTCTTCTCAGTCTGACAACAAATCCAGCTGTTTTCAGACCAAGCGCTTCTCATATATTTTTTTTTCACTCTCACTATATTCACCTACATTCACATGTAGCTAAGAAGGGTGCCAATCTCAAAATAAACCCACGGAAACCTTTCTCATTTAACTCAGTAAAACAATATATCAAACAACTACAAAAAAATAATCACCAACAAGAACTGGACATAAACATTTCGCCACAACGTAGGAAATTACTGAAGGATATACCTCCTGAACCCAGAAGACTGGCAGTTGCAAGCTTTCGTCTTAACACTGAACATGACATCCTGGGTAAACACCTCAATCGTCTAGGCATCCTTCCATCAGCATCCTGCATTTTGTGCCATCGACAGGAAGACATGGACAGACAACATCTTGCAAAATGCCCTGCTCTGAAATCCTCCACGGAAGTCGATCGCTACTGGGAAGCCAGAGCCCGAATGTTTTTAATTACTTAATCCGTAGTTTTGTTCACCACTTTCTTGTTTTTCCCTCAGTCAATGATAGTAAATATCATGTACTAGCCATTAGATAAATAAATAAAATATTCACCTACAAAATTGTTCACTATTTATACGTTGTAAATTTACAGTCAATTTGATATTTTGAATAGGTTAACTACGTACGTAGACATGCATGTACGTATTCTGCATATTTAAGTATGTCTTGTGTAAGAAGATATGCATTTTATGTCCGTATTTTGTATAATTTACCGTCTAAAGTCGTGACTATCTTTTCATCATCTTAAGACATTAATACAGAGTGTTTTCGAGGTGGTGTTACAAACGTTCAGGGATGATGACGAAGGGCACATGTATCAATTTGAGATAAAGGAACCATGGTCCGGAAATAACTGAATCGAAAGTCATAAGCAAAAATAGTTGTGTGGAAATGGAATTGTAATTTGACACCACGTGCCCTTCTTCCCTTAACCTTTGGAACAGTCGTGGAAAGATGGTATGGGCCGGATGTCTCCTATGTAGGTATTTGTCCCGATACAATCTGTGAGCTTGTCTACTGTTCCCATTGGCTCATCCGTATTCGAAAATCAGGTCTGCTTATTCCGCTCTCGTGTACTCCTCCATTTCACTAGGACTGATCGACTGGACACTGCAATTTGTACACATACACTGCTGTCTACAGACGTGCATATCAGGACCAACCATGTCCGTTACACATTACGCTATCTGCATTGCTTTAGTGTAGTTTCCTGTCCCCACCCCTCAGACAGCGCACAGAATGGAATACTGTAAGTAGACAACGTAAACAACGTCAGATGAATACAGTATGTGTGAGATCTATACATAAATACACATACATAAGGTGTACAGCGGAATAAAATTATTTCATTTCCACATAACTATTTTTGCTTGTAACTTTCGGCTCGGTCATTTCCGGACCAGAGTTCCTTATCTCAAATTGATATATGTGCCCTTCGCCATCATCCCTGAAAGTCTGTAACACCAGCTCGGAAACACCTTATATATTTGAGGTCATCTTACGGAGAAATCTGTCAATAACCTTGTTTTCAGAATAGGACGAAAATAGCTATAGCTCATGTTGTATGTAACAAAAAAAACGTACTACCATATTGGTGGAAAGTCTATAGTTTTCTCAGAAAAAAAAGTTTTTCCGAAATCTTAACACCGTCTTATTCGGTAATTACTGTAAGTAGGACTGTAATTTTTGTCCATATCGGTAGAAAATCTAATAAGGAATACTTTATCCCTCTGGATTATTTCAATGGACGGTTTTGTTGTAAATTTAATTTAAAAACCACTAATTTGAAGCCATTGACCTGTGCGACCAGGTTGCAACATTGCAGTCAAAAAGGGAGTGGGAAGTAGTTCACCTAGGGAGACAGACCTGAGTTCGTTGACCTCTTACATATGTATTACGAGAAGAAAGAGGCGGCGATGTTGCCAGACTGCTGAAATTTCCAACTCAATTTTTTAATTAACCGTGCATTTAATCACAAAACGTAATACAGGTTTTCTATTCATTAAAGGCTCATTCACAATGAAAATTAAACATAACGTAAACATTAACATAAGCACATAAACATATGCCACAAACTTAAGTAGCCAAGGCCCATTCACAATGAAAATTAAACATAACGTAAACATAAACGTGTGTGGAAACAAACATACCGAATCAACAAAACTACAGAATCTATTACATAAAAATGGAGAACTGCACAATGATTGACGATGTAGCTATTCAATTTATGTTTCTAATAACTACAATGGCATCAGTATATGGCTTTCAATACTTGAAATCAAAGAAACGGAGATGTAAAATAATCAACTTTTCGTCATATGATTCCATGTTGCGCGCCTAGCTATCATCACGGCCAATTGATCAAAATATTGCCTGTAGGCAAAGCCCTTGAGATGTTAAACAAAAAGTGAAAACACGCTTTCCGCTTGTGTACTGTTTCCAAATCGCATAAACATAAGCATGAAAGCACAGTCTACTATATACAGTCGCGAAGCTTGAGGTGATTTTTTGCAAATCTCGTGATAAAGCGCTCCACACGGTTAGCAACTAGAAACAATAGACTGTCCACGGTCGACTTTGGACTGAATCGTATTTCCATCGAGTGCTAGCTCGTTGCGTATTTCACATTGATGCTTGTGAAACGTTCGTTATTGGTTGTAATGAAAATGTTAATGGCTAAAATACAATAATTGGAATAATAATATTTTACTAGAGACGTAGAAAAATTAAGTTTGTTTCAATGAAATTTATTGATCACGTTTGATTTTCAATTCTGGTGGGATTATTATTGCTTAGGCCTACTTTTTTTTTCAAAGGATATGTTTTTAATTATAGCTGTTAATTTTGTTGTTATTTTTATTTGTTACTTTACTAGAGACGTAGAAAAAATCTGTTACAATAAAATTTATTAATCACGTTTTATTTCCAATTCTGGTGTGATTATTATTGCTTAACCTCATCCCACTCTAACTACGTAAGCCTACACTACAAGTACCGGTACACGTAAGTAATCCATTAGTTCATATTTCCATTATTATTGTTGTAAATGGAAATGCAAATTAATATTTATTGGTTTCATAGTTAATTATCGCTATAATCTTGAATGAGTGAAGCGATTATATTACATTTCAGTTCGTTTTGCACAAACAAAAATAATATTAACCTATTTCTTGCAGGTATCTTCGAGTTTATGGTGGAATTTAATATACTTCATTAAAACAATAAATTAACTTCATGCATTTAATATTTCAATAATGGAAGGAAGGTGTTAATTTTTCCAAAAGAACATGACAACGAAAGTGTAACATATTTTGTCGGCTGCTAGGAGAGAGATCTGCGATGATGAGACGATAGTAGCGATCCTAGTGGTGGACAACTATCCATGTTTGCATTTTTACTACATATTGAACTTCGCGACTGTATATAGTAGACTGTGATGAAAGTTTGGAGTTTGCAAACTTTCATGTTAACGTGTTATGATTAAGATTAAGTTTATGCTTATGTAATTCATTGTGAATGCTTTCATTAAATAACGTGGATACAAGGTTTTATGCTTACGTTATGTTTATCTTTAATTTTCATTGTGAATGAGCCTTTAAGCGTACCCTGCAGGATTACTTCACTTCAATCTTGTATATTCAAGTTTACTCCGATATGAAACATTTGCTTACAGATTTCATGATATATTCTTTTCCTCAAGTGAAGCAAAGCCATTAGCTGTGGTTCATTCCAATACTAACTCTTATCAATTCTCTCAATAAATCTCGGACTTGCCTAATTATATAGTTATAGGGAAAAGTTAAAAATGAATATCGTCCCCTCTCTCCAAGTCGTAATGAATTCTAAGTTATTGTTTAAACACGTGCCTATCAACGCTCATGATGCCACGGAAACGTTCAAACGTACCTTAATTAAACTAATTAGTTATCATCAACTCAAAAGTCAATTAATTAGCGCGTCATGCAATAGATCCGTAAACAAGACATTTTTCTTTAATTGGCATCTGTTAATATTCATATTTGTCAAGTTTTAACAGCAAGTATTTCACAATTTAAAACTGGAAATAATTCAAGGGCTTTCCAATTCGATCAAACTTATTTTATGCTTTAGAAGTGCCCCGTATCCTTTGTAAAAAGTGTAACATGCGTGAACTGATTCTGACTAAACTTTGTATTCTTAGAGTGCCCAAAATTATATCACCTCTGAAACTTCGACAGAATCATTCCACATGATGCCACATATGCATTCGCCAATTTGGACACTTGGTTTCTTGAAACAGAAGTGAAAAAGTAAATTTCCATAAAATAACTGAAAGTGAATGATAATTATTATATGAGTCGCAGCAAATCATTTTAGCTCTAAATTACTTACTGAAGATAATATCCACATACACATTTTCTATTTCAGAGTAGAAGAAAAAGGGACCTCAAATTGGAGGTCGTATTATAAAATGCAGGTTTACCTAAATAACTTCCACATCAGAGGAACATAGGTTAAGGGTGTTTGAAAATAAGGTGCTTAGGAAAATATTTGGGGCTAAGCGGGATGAAGTTACAGGAGAATGGAGAAAGTTACACAACACAGAACTGCACGCATTGTATTCTTCACCTGACATAATTAGGAACATTAAATCTAGACGTTTGAGATGGGCAGGGCATGTAGCACGTATGGGCGAATCCAGAAATGCATATAGAGTGTTAGTTGGGAGACCGGAGGGAAAAAGACCTTTAGGGAGGCCGAGACGTAGATGGGAGGATAATATTACAATGGATTTGAGGGAGGTGGGATATGATGATAGAGACTGGATTGGTCTTGCACAGGATAGGGACCGATGGCGGGCTTATGTGAGGGCGGCAATGAACCTCCGGGTTCCTTAAAAGCCATTTGTAAGTAAGTAAGTAAGTAAGTAAGTAAGTAAGTAAGTAAGTAAGTAAGTAAGTAATCAGAGGCAGAGCTAAATCATTTTGTGCATCTCGAGGACAGTATTTTTTTTTTTAAGTTTTTTTCCTATTTGGTGTAAAATATTAAATTTTTGTATGTAGAGAACTCATGGCTTAGCAACTCAACCAAATATAAATATTTTTAAAAAGTTATTTGGGGGCCCAAATTTGAAAAAAAAAGTACTCAATGCAGGATTTTACTAAAACCGATATATCTAATCCATTTTTAAAGATAAATTCAAACAGTTTTCTACATTTTACTTGTAAAAGCATACTCTACAAACTGTTTGATATTAGTCCCTATATGTAAAAATAAATAATTAATATTTAATAGCACTTTATTTCCTTTTTTGCATACATACAGACATATTTTAAAATGAAATCAATTAGCAAAATTCTGTTACGGAGAAAAGTTTCCTAATAGCCTAGAGAATGTGTGTTCTAAAGGTCATGCATGTATTGTACTCGCCAAACTTAGACGACCCCCGCTCATACAGCAGAGTGGTGTGAATGAGATCGTCTAAGCCTGGCGAGAACTATATCTTTAACAGTTCAGAAATTATATCCATTTTTGTCTGGCAATACTTACTGGCTTTTAAGCAACCCGAAGGTTCATTGCCGCCCTCACATAAGCCCGCCATTGGGCCCTATCCTGAACAAGATTAATCCAGTCTCTACCATCATATCCCACCTTCCTCAAATCCATTTTAATATTATATTCCCATCTACGTCTCGGCCTCCCCAAAGGTCTTTTTCCCTCCGGCCTCCCAACTAGCACTCTATATGCATTTTTGGATTCGCCCATACGTGCTACGTGCCCTGCCCATCTCAAACGTCTGAATTTAATGTTCCTAATTATGTCAGGTGAAAAATACAATGCGTGCTACCCTCCATATCTGGAGGCCGTCCCCTCGATCCGCAACCTGAGGACGCGCCATGCCGTGGTGATAGGGACCCATAATATATGGTTTTTGTCTGGCAATCTAGCAACCCGGGTTCAAATCCCGGCGCCGGAGAGAATTTTTCTCCGTTCCATTACTCTTTCATCGTATGATGACGCAGAATATCTGCATTGAAATATCATATGTACTTCGGTACATTAAAATAATATACATGATATGCGTAAATCACTTCGTGATTTACGACGGCGCTTATTCCGTCGGATCCCGGCCAACTAGTCACTCATAACGAGTGCACCTCAGCACATATGTGGACTTCGGTCCTACGTTCATAGACATCTATGACGTAGTGCAGAGGACGGCCACTAGAGGGAATCCAAGAGTTGGAGCTTAATCTGAGACGATTCTGTTCGGCGCCGGGGTTGTATCCGGTGTGGCTTAGTGGATAAAGCATCAGCACGTAGAGCTGAAAACCCGGGTTCAAATCCCGGCGCCGGAGAGAATTTTTCTCCGTTCCATTACTCTTTCATCGTATGATGACGCAGAATATCTGCATTGAAATATCATATGTACTTCGGTACATTAAAATAATATATAAAAAAATGAAGTTACTGAAACAACAATCCAACGTGGCGTGTGATTAAAAACCCATAGGCCTAGAGCATGAACTTTAAAATTGCATCTCAACATCCGAAAAGGGCACAAATACCCACAAAATGTTATGCAATGTATTCTACACATATCACGGAGTATTTTTAATTTTTTTTGGGGGGGAATTTACTCATTTTTTTACCAAAAATACCGTCCTCTCCCTTTAAATCCTCAACTAGAGGTAAGTTTCCAACGTATGTAACAATACTTAAAAATATAATGAACAAAATGTATAGTCTTTTATTGAATAAAGAAAAGTTAATTAGGAAATATTTGGTCCTAAGTTCACTAACGTTTGTAACAGTTTTCCTCCTATATGTCAATATGAAATTATGTTACGGAACAAATTTTATATTACGTGCTATGAAATTTGCTAGACAAGAGCAGAGAATGGCAAGCATGAATTGTTTTAATGTGCTTCCTACTAGGCAGAGATAAAGCCCTTACATGGACTGGAGCCGGCCCGTATCTAAAGCCACAACGTGAACAAGCTGCTCTGTGCTTGACACATGTCTCCGGCATGAAGGGGACGCCGCCGAGCCGCCTAGCAACTGGATTCAGCCAAAATATTAGCAACTAGTGCTAGAGGTAGAGTGTGCGTTACAATTTTACGCAGTATTAAAATAATGCAGGTTAACATTGACACCAGTAAGAAATGATTGAAATGTGAAATATTCAGGTCGAAATTTGAGCAATACAATAGAATGCTTTATTTCGCTGGCAGAGTTAAGGACATAAGGCCTTCTCTTTCACTCAACCAGCCTTAATCAATATAATAGTGACATACATATTTAAATTATGAATATTTACAATGCACTTCAAAGATTCTCCAGCAATATTCTTCAGTTAAATTTTAACGACTAGGTACTTTTTAACTTCGCTCTAGAATATGCCATTAGGACAGTTCAGGATAACAGGCAGGGTTTGGAATTGAACGGGTTACATCAGTTTCTTGTCTATGAAGATGACGTGAATATGTTACGAGAAAATACACAAACGGTTAGGGAAAACACGGAAATTTTACTTGAAGCAAGTAAAGCGATCGGTTTGGAAGTAAATCCCGAAAAGACAAAGTATATGATTATGTCTCGTGACCAGAATATTGTACGAAATGGAAATATAAAAACTGGAGATTTATCCTTCGAAGAGGTGGAAAAATTCAAATATCTTGGAGCAACAGTAACAAATATAAATGACACTCGGGAGGAAATTAAACGCAGAATAAATATGGGAAATGCGTGTTATTATTCGGTTGAGAAGCTCTTATCATCCAGTCTGCTGTCCAAAAATCTTAAAGTTAGAATTTATAAAACAGTTATATTACCGGTTCTTCTGTATGGTTGTGAAACTTGGACTCTCACTCAGAGAGAGGAACATAGGTTAAGGGTGTTTGAGAATAAGGTGCTTAGGAAAATATTTGGGGCTAAGCGGGATGAAGTTACAGGAGAATGGAGAAAGTTACACAACACAGAACTGCACGCATTGTATTCTTCACCTGACATAATTAGGAACTTAAAATCCTGACGTTTGAGATGGGCAGGGCATGTAGCACGTATGGGCGAATCCAGAAATGCATATAGAGTGTTAGTTGGGAGACCGGAGGGAAAAAGACCTTTGGGGAGGCCGAGACGTAGATGGGAGGATAATATTAAAATGGATGAGGGAGGTGGGGTATGATGATAGAGACTGGATTAATCTTGCACAGGATAGGGACCGATGGCGGGCTTATGTGAGGGCGGCAATGAACCTTCGGGTTCCTTAAAACCATTTGTAAGTAAGTAAGTAAGTAAGTAAGTAAGTACATGTTGAGATAAAACCTATAGGAAAAGTAATAATTTCTAAGCTAATGTATCCAATATGTAAAGAATTATAATTAAGTTGAGATAGCTAGTTGGTTAAAATGATGAGAATTAATTTAATATACGTTTACTAGAATTATGTTATAGGGAGCAAAATATAAATCTAAAATGTATTGATATAGTGAAAATAATATTAATATAATGAGATTTAGCCATTAGAGGTTTTGTATTCTATTTATAGAAATTAATGGTAATAATAAGAATGGACAGATGTTAGTTTCATTATAAGTAACAAATATTAATCAGTAATTAATCTGTTACGCAAGGATTTATGTAATTTTGACCTAAATGAAGTTATTGTCCAACGATCTTTAGCATTGGCTAAAGAACGCAGATTCTTGTTGTACTGGAGCTCCGATGTTGGTTTCGAATCCCGTCTAGGATATGAGTTTTGCCCATTATAAATGAAGAGTCCACTACAAGAATGATGGATGTCACTTTCTTGTCGAAAATGAACCAAGACTGTCAATGCATAGCTTAAGACATATAGAATGTACATAGAGAGTTATATGGCATTAACACTGATAGTCATTGTCCAGTAATTATCAGAAAATCACAGTTAAGCTTTGAGCACTAAGCATTTCAAACTTTCAATTGCTTCTCCTGCAAAATGTATTCCAAATGACATCCATCATTTTTGCAGTGGACTCTTCAAATGTGACTGTCTTTATTTTTAATTTGTTTAATTTACGACACTTTATCAACTGCTATGGTTATCTAGCGTCTGAGTGAGATGAAGGTCCAGCGCCGAAAGTTACCCAGCATTTGCTCTTAATCGGTTGAGGAAAAATCCGAGAAAAAAGAACACTAGGTAACTTGTCCCAACCAAGATTTGAACCCGGGCCCGCTCGTTTCACGGTCAGGTATGCTAACCGTTACCCCACACCGGTGGACATGTAAGGTCTTGAATTATCATATTATCATAGGTGGAGTTCTGGCATTATGCTGCTCTCACGTCAGGAGTATCAAACATTGCGTTTATTTTTTGTAAGTGTTGCAAGCTTACAGGTTTTTAGCATTTTGCGGTGAATGTGTTCAGAATAGACTTTTCGTCTGCTCTGTTGGCTCCTTACGCCTGACTATTCCAAACTACTGATCAAGGATAACATATTCTTCGCTCTTGCGTATATAAGACAAAATTGCTGGAATTCAATGAGGCACCCGAATAAGATGAAAATGTATCTATATTATAATACAAAAGCTCGTAAAAGAGTATTATAAATAATTTATTCTGATTTATTAAAACTAATTATTACTATTATTAGCACAGAGAAGTGAAATATTATTTATTTATTTAATACTGAAACATTTGGAACAAAGCCATTCATCTTCTTGCTTCCCAATAGAATGCTCTGAGTTCATACTGAGACTGATGCTGAGAGCAGTGCACTTGATCACATGTTCAAAGTCCACGACTGAGTCTGGAAAAGTGAAATATAACAAATAAGTCACAAAAAATAAGTAGTTACATATTATTAATCTACCCCGCTGTATAAACCAGTATGATGGATAATGTATCCTAAAGAATTGCTTACGTGTAATAGATCAATACATTTTACCGCTTGAAATACACTTAGTTCAATCGTAACTATTTTAATATCAATTGCTCTTCATCACTCTTATTATAACTCATAATATTTTCCGCAATATTGGTTTGTACGGAGCCTTAGATTACTGATTGCACCATGAGTACCTTTTGGCTGACCATATAACTATTTTTGGTCATCATCATCATCATCATCATCATCGACGCTACAGCCCAATTTGAGCCTCGGCCTTCCTTAGAACTCTCTTCCATGCATCTCTGTCCCTGGCAACCAACCACCATCCTTTAATTCCCACTTTCTAACACTCCATCCATCCATCCATCGCAGTCTTGGTCGTCCTACACTCCTTTTTTCTTCAAATTTATTCCCCATAACTTTCTTGGGTATCTCATGATCTGCCATCCTTTGCACATGTCCTGCCCATCGTAATAATTGCAACCACATCAGGGGACTTATATAGTTGGTAAAGTTCAAAGTTGTATCTTATTCGCCATTCTCCATTATCACATATTGGGCCATATATCTTCCTTAGAATTTTGGTTTCAAAGAATCTCAATCTTGACATATTAGTCTTTGAGAGGGTCCACGTTTCACTGCCATATGTTAATACAGGTTTTACCAGAACATTATAAATAATGCATTTTGTTTCCCTTGTAAGAAGTCTTGACTTAAAGTGCCTCAATAATCCAAAATATGCTTTATTGGCATTTTGAATTCTTCTATCAATTTCTTCACTAATATCATTAGTGTCATTGATTAAGGAGCCCAGATATACAAAACTAGAGACCCTCTGAAATTTATATTGATTAATTTTTAAATGGGTTGTTGTTGTCAAGTCTCTTAACTATTTTTGGTAGTTATTGATTAGATTTTTCTTCTCTATCCTATTATTATTATTATTATTATTATTATTATTATTATTATTAATTTGTTTCGTTAATCCCGAATTAATTATTTACACTTTTCTTTTACACACATTTAAGTTAGAATTTATGTTCGTGATAATCTGTTTTTTTTTTGTCTCCAGCAATAAGTTGCGTTATGCCGTAAGAAGTAAAAGCGAAAAATTATCGTTGCTCAGTTATTCAGAGTAGTTAGATATAACTAGAGCCCTGATTTTATGTAATATTGAAGTTAGAAATACCTAGATAAATATGTTATAATTAAAAAAGGTACCTAATTTAAAATTGTAAGATTCAGTAAATGGATTTATTTTGCACTGATTCTGAAGTTAAACAAGGGATCTTAAAACTCTTCTTTTGTGAGACGTACAGACTGATTGTCACATTTATCTCATTTTATAAGCGTAATATCTGTTGTATTGTTTCTATCTGTCCTTGCATTAATGACAAATACGAGTATATAAAATGTAGGTATGCAAAAAAAAAGAAAGAAAAAAGAAAGCTCTGTGCCCACAAAATAAAATGAACATGACAAGAATGAACAATTCACCTCCATTCGCATTTTATTACATGAATTGTCGGTTGATTCTTTTGAAGCACAATTAATACTAATTCAATGAATTTAAACAGAAGTATAGCAGGTATAACTACACAATGGAACCCTCCTTTCGCATTGGAATTAAAAAAAAAAAAACGTTATTCACTTTTTCTTTCTAAGAGATATACAAGTAACCGATTTGACAAAAGGATGTCCATTTTTTATCAGACTCCGCATCTACTCTGGCGTGAAGTAATAGCCTATAGCCTATTATGTCTGATTGGTACATGCGCGAGAGGTAAAAAGGATAGACGATATAAACAATTTCCAAATGCATATTAATCGACGAGATGGAAATTGGAGTGATAAAAATATAATAAAGTTTATTTCTGTTATTTTTACAAAACAGACAATACAGTGTACTTCAAAATATGAGAATACTTCATATAGGCCTACATCAAAATATATAAAAATATGCTACTCAAAACTTCAGAATAAGTACTTTTTATAACGTGATAATTTTGTTTCCTTTTTAGCTCTATGTATAAAATAATATATGTATAGACAGTGTTTTAAATGTTGAAAAATGTAGAGAAAACACAAACTCCAGATATTCAACGGAGAAGTTTGAGGACAGAGTAAAGGGAATGGAGCGCAGCGGCTATTTAAAAATAGAGTCAAAGCAATTATTTTTTTCCTAACGACCTTGAAATTTCGCTCAAATAAAGTCAATACTATGAAGTGTTTTTAGACTCAAAATAAAGAATTTGACACACATTTCGTCATTCTTGGAAAGGCTGAAACGTTCTATTTCGCAAATTTTTGTTTCGCTATATTCCAAATCAATTCAATAGAATTTAAATCCGGATATTATTGAAGTAGCCTCGAAAAAGAGGCCTTTAGTTTTTTCAAATTCTTGACTACTTATTATATAGGCTGAGATTTTGAGTGCGCGTGACAGGAAAACGAGTTACTCTTGTGATGCAGTCCAATTGCACGGTATGTTGATACAGGCAAAATAAACAAGATGAACACATCAGGATCTTAGCTAACCTGCGAGTCACATATACAGATGATTATATTATGGAACTGTATCTAGTAATCACTTTCCAGGTCTTCTGTCCTTAATATTCGTTCAGTGGATAGAAACTCAAATCTAGCACGACTTCGATCAGAGTGATGGGTGACTTATATAACTAATATATGTGCGAAACAATAGAGAGAGAGAGAGAGAGAAGAGAGAGAGAAATAACTCGTGCGGCCTTAATTAAGGATGACCACGAGGATCCGGAAATAATTGGCAAATAAATATAATCAATTAAATATGAATATTGTTTTAAAAATAAAATGTAATAATTAACCACCATTGATTATCAATTATAAAATAAAATCTTAGAAGATGACTATAAAATTATACTTATAAATAAAAGATTTTATTTAAAATTAGCATATCCTTAATTAAGGCCTTCTGAGTGGTATAAATGAAACTGTATAATCTGCAGGGAATCTTTAAGAATTTGCGAGATGATTTTTTTAATCTCAAAAGATGATATTGGTAATTGTTTTAAAAAATTATATGTAAATTTTGGTAAAGAACTCCGAGCACCAAAAAATAAACCTGTCACTGACCAATTGAAGAGAGGGATGTTATACTTGGCACTAAGGTAGGGAATACAAGGTTCATAAATGGCCCTCTTTTCATGATCAACCTGATGAGCTTGGTTTAGATCTCTCTCCATGCGTATAGTTGGATCTATGATAATAGCCTTTTGTTGTTGGCTGTTTGCACAAGAATGTAAATAATTTAGTAAATACACAATAATCAGACTTTTATATTATATAGATTACACTTGTAGAAACAACCATCGCTAGAATGTACTGTTTACTTCTATAGTAGAAGATTCAACTGTGGCTCAATAATTCACGTTACTGCTTATAGTAAAGACAATCAAGGGTTTTTATTGAGGAGATATTTTGGTGCACAAAACGACAGTGAAGTGACAGTCTTTTCAACATTCCTCAATTATTAGCCTTTGATTTCCACGTCGTGACTGAATAGCTTGTGTGATTAAAAATAAAATTAAACAACAAACAATTATCGCTCCCGAAAACTTTGATAAAATTACTCCAAAGGACTTCATTTCATATTCTCTTTGACAAGCAAAAGTTTTCACCTTCAGGACTGAATCCCAACACTCTGTCTAATGAAGGCGCACTGCAGGCCGTTATTTGTAAATGAAAAAATTATGACTGTAACATCACTGTATATTTATCAAGCCCTAAATTTCGTCAAAGAAAATTCACTTATGTTGACACATAGGAATGATGTTCATATGTACAACACCAGAAACCGTGACCTTTTCGACATCCTAAGTGTAGGCTGACTAAAACAATGAATAATTATTTTAATATGTAGTTAAAAATAGCAAATAAATTTCCGAGATATCTTTTTAATCTGGAAAGGAAGTCTTTTAACAGACTTGTCTATGGTTGGCTAATCAACAAACCATTTTATGAAATTAATGAGTTTTTTAATGTCAACGTTGTTGAGAGTTTTTTATTTAATTTTATTGTTTTGTTGTTTACTTTTTATTATTGACTTTGTCAATTGCACAATGTTGTGTGCTCTGACTGTACAATACTGAATATACTGTCTATAAAGTAGAAGCGGTAGTCATAATCAGAGTCTCACTGACGATCTCATTTCTGGAAACATACATCAAACATGTGAGAACAGTGCCGAATGGTACACATACGGAATTTAGTATTCTGACAGAAATTCAAAACTTAGTAAGAGGTACACTATTTGTGTCTAGATCGTAAATTTATTTATTCTGCATCTAGGTCGAAATCTATGAATGTAGTAGTTTCATCCGTGAGTCATGATATTTTGGCACTATTTCTTATCTCTGACCTGTTTTACATGTTCAACTGTTTACATGTTTGGGGAGGTAGTGGCAGTAAGACCAGCGAACTGGGACATAGTTTCATTTTTGTGATAAATTTATGCTATTTTAAATTTCCACCGAATATTCCGAACGGAATACTAAATTCCACAACTACACAACACTAGTAACGACAACTAGAGCCAAAAAAGGATAATAAACAAGAAACACCGAATTTGGAACAAACAGGAACAGAACCAAACGTCCAATAAATATTGAATTTCTGCTTTCACTCCACTCGTGGATTCCTTCTGATTTGAAGCGCCATTTTCTTCCCCTTTGCCGAGAAGGAATGTACGGAGTGAGATGAAAGCAGAACATTAATACTATTGACCGATGGTTCACAAAACAAGCTGAAGAGAGAGACACCCAACGAGGCTGTATTACCTACTAGGGGTGGACAATCTAGATAGCCCGGTCTTCAGCAGTGGTACGAGTCTGTCGTCAGGGGCCGGCCCTGAGAAAAGAGCCCAGACGACCTCGACCGCCACCACCACCACCTCCACCAACATGCCACATTCTGCCGGAACACAGGAAGAAGGAGATTTCAACTCTACAGGTGTCAGCGGGCAAATGCCTGATGCGACAAACAGGGTTAGTCAAATGGCAATTGAATATTGTGCTCACTGTACTTCCATGCCCAGAAATCTAATCGCTAATCTGGGATGCACGGAAACCAAAACACACTACATTCCATATACAGTAACTCTACATAGTCTCAGGTTTTACACAACAATACACACATAAACAGAAATAAAACATCTTTACTTTATTTCAAATACAACAACATTTTAAGGACCTATTCTTCTTATGCAACAAATAAAGCATAAATAATATTAGCAACACGGCTTAAGCGTTATAGAACTGTTCTGTTTTCATTATTCTAAAGTTTTTTGTGTTGGAAAATTCATCGTTTGAGCCGCATTCACACCGATGTCACCCGTTAATCTATGAAGTAAGAACTTCAAGTTATTGAGAGTTCATTCTTATGCCAATGTTAGAATTTTTAGGGGTAATTTTTACAGGAAAAAAGGAAGGAAAAGGTGTAAAATAAGACAAAAAGAGCCCTTACACTCATTGTTTAGACAAAATGCTCTTTCTCTTGTTTTATCTAACTGAAATCAACTCATTCCAAATTACGCACATCAGTATTCAGTTGGTTACAGAACCATTCACCAGAGAAAACATTGCTTCGTACAGTGCGATCCACATAAATCTTTACCATTTTAAGGAGTTATAATTTCTCTTTGGTGTTTGCATAAACTTGAAACTGAATATTATGATTTCTGTAGCTCTGGGAAATTTAATATTGGTACCCGTGGAACGGTTATCGTCCATTGTTGATATTGAATGAAAATTAAATATAAACGTTAAGGTAAAATCGAGAAGTCATACCATCATTCACGATGGGAACATAAACATAACAGCAAACATACTTGGTAACCATGGAAACATAACAACGACGCCATTTCCTCATATTCTGTCGCATAATTCAGCGCTCCACGATTGTGTTCTGTTTGCAAATCACGTAAGCATAAGCATGAAAGTTTGGAGTTTGCAAACTTTCATGTTAACGTCTTACGATAATGTTTATGTCAATGCTTATGTGAACCATTGTGAATGATCCCATTTGGTAGCCTGGGCGCAAACTTCTGTGTTTATGTTACGGTTATGATTAATTTTCATTGTGAATGGGCCTATACTGGCTGTTAATGGATATGTTATGTAATGATATCGCAAGCATGCAGTTCTCACTTCCACAGCGTGTTTTGTGCTGGAAACTTACTGGATGACAAATTCCCTGGTTCGAACATAACGAGCATTTCGAACAGAATTCGGTGTGCTCAATGTTCCAACCAAACCAACAATTTTGTCGATAGTGAGAAAGCTGCAGACAACTGACTCGCTTCTTAGCGAGAGTGGAAAACATAGGTAGACCTGCAATGCCTCAAGCTTGTGTGGACGATGTTTGATAGCGTTTACTGTACTCACCAGAGAAATCGCTGCGTCGATTGAGCCAGGAAACAGGCTATTCAAATGGTACATGTCAGAGAGCAGCAAAGAAACCGCGTTTACGAGCATACAGAGTGCAGGAATTGTGACAACGAAGTTATTTAGAGACGATAAGATGAATTTTACTTTTACGAATCCCCCATTTAAGATCTCCTTGAAATTACAGCGGCTATTCAGAGACGATCACATGCACTAGTTCGAAATAAGTCGGGGTAAAGTCTTGGGGGTAGAAATAATAGTCTTAATAGCAGTAGCAGCATACATAGCATCAGAAAATGTTTCATTAATCCGTAACTAAGACAAGAATTACTTTCAATCAGTTATATTAAAAAATTAACTTTTTTTATAAGTTATGCATTTTCTGTATCTTTAAGTTCGGTGAATAATTTTATTATTCATGTAACTTACGCACTGAAACAATAGCTGTTTGAAGAAAATGAATGATATGGAGTGAGTGAAAGACAATAATAGTGTACTTAAAATAACGTAGTTTGAAAGATAATTACTATCTTCGAAACGAGTTGAACACACTGAATGATTCACTGTAGGGTAGAAATTCTCTCTGTAGATTGCACCTATCCACTTTCGGTTAAGGGAACCTTTACTCAGAGGAAACTTGAAGCATAAAGAGTCACATGGCAAGTACAACAGTTTGTCTTCTGTAAAATAATACGGAGCAAAAATCGTCTTAGTAATTAAGGATTAACTAACCAGTGAAATATAACATTCTTTCCTTCCTTCTTTACCGTTACATCAGTGTGCATTGCTGCAATAAAAAGCAGCACACGAAAGAACCATACTTATTCAGCTCTACCAAACAAATGGCCGCTGTCGACTGTTCAATTTGGGAGCATAACACTAGCGCCAGTGAGCGGTCTAGCGGTTTCCAATCTGATATATGAAATGCTTGGAACTCTGAGCCCTGGGGATTATCAGGCTATTCAACTGCTGATGGCCCGCCTGTCAGAATCGGATTCACGAATACCATCCCGGCCACGAACAATCATCGCATAGGCCTATGTAGGGTGCACAATGGGCCAAACAAATCCTAAGTACAAGGACCCGTTCCAAGTTCGAGCCCTCGAATAGACAATTGAGCCAAGATCTTGTATTAATTTTAACTCGCTTTTACATTATAGAGATTATTCAGAGACTATGTCAATAAAAGTAACTGCAATTCTTTATTTAACGTCAGCTGTATTTACGTAAGTCATCGAGACGGTGGGATGATTTGCGATTGTAATACTTATTATACATGAACACCGGTGCACCTCTGGGGTAACGAGTTTAACTCGGCGTGGGTTCGCGTCCCATATGGACTAATTTCTTTTAGAGATTTTTCCCAACTGTAAGGTGAATGACAGGTAATTTCATAGCAAGTCCTTGGACTCATTTCACGAAAATACTATTCCAATGTCACAAATTCTAACGACGCTAGGTAATATCTCAATTTGATAGAAAGTCATTACTGTTCTCCAACCAGGAGATCAACCGTGAAAGGAATGTGCTTACTATTGCGTCATCTATTGGAGCGAAGTAGATAAATAATATTATCGTTATAACGTCAGTAGGTAATATCTCAATTTGATACAAAGTCATTACTGTTCTCCAACCAGGAGATCAACCGTGAAAGGAATGTGCTTACTATTGCGTCATCTATTGGAGCGAAGTAGATAGATAATATTATCGTTATAACGTCAGTTTAAAAACCATGCGCTCTTCTGCATTTGTTATTTCCTGTATGAAGAGATTAAAAGACCAGGAGATTAACTGTGATCTAATTTTGTAACTAGGGTAGAATAAACATGTGTGTATCAATGTTATTGTTTGTGCTGTGAGAGCGAGCCAATAGATATACGAGTGCCCACGTGTGTGACCTTATGACATCTTATGACATCAACATTCATTCACAGCATTACCCCCACTGCCATTCATCCCGCAGAGATTTTCTCGTGGTTGGAGCACAGTAGATAAAGGATATAAATACCTATACTTAATATCCTATTTTAACTAGAGTGTAACTTTTCTTTGAAATTACTTAAGTGATTCAGGGCACTGAGAAGATTTATAAATCTAAATAAATGGATTGAGATGTGGTCTCTGCAATTTCTCGTCATTGTGGAAGCTTGTAAAAAAAAAAACTTGAAGATACCGATTTCGTAGCAGAAAAAAAGTTGTGGTAGTCCAGAATCCGTGGGAGAAAAGAGGCGAATTTTGTGTTGGTTTTACAAGGAGTTCAGAAAATTAGAAAAAAATAATCAGAATATGGAATATGCAATGTGAACCAAGTTGCGAGGTGACGACGACGACGACGACGACGATGATGATGTGATCTACTTAGGAACCAATTTCTCTGCGAAATACTTCATGATAAGTTTAGACGATTTCGTAGCTTTTGAATAAACGTATAGGGAGTATTGCTTACAGGAACAAAATATAGTATGTACCGGAAGAGTTCATAATTGCAATTCACATATATTTGATTACGTGGGTAGAACATGAGTGCCTAAACAGCAACAGTACGATGAGTAACAAAACCAGCGAGGAAGAGAGCGTTGTTGCTAGTATTTTAATTAAAGCGACAGCAGAACAGCCCCAGGAGACGATGTTTTGAACCTCATCAGTGTCATAGAGGAATAACCACAGGCAATTTGTTGCCAGTACCATTCAGGAAACAGAAAAAGCTTCATAATGAGTAACGTATTTGTCTATATTTCATATCACAAACTGCTGCGTTATACAGTAATAAAATAAACATTAAAATATCCCATTTTTTTTTTCAGATTTTTCACATGGATCATTTCACTGAATGCTATGAATTAAGGGACCGAATTTCAGAATTTCAATACCGATACGAAGCAAGAGTAATACTGTCTTCCATCACATTTCATGCGAGATGCTTGGAGAACGTATAACAGACCAAAAATTCTTGGGAATCCTCACAGATGATGACAACACAGAAAATCCATACATGATACAAACAAAATGATTTCGAAAGAATAACTTTGGGTTTCCTTTAGGTTTACGTTCGACAGTAAGTTATTTTACCATGAAGTTCTAACGTTTATAGAAACACAATAGTAATATGCGTTACAAGAGCGGTATGTTGAAGTTTTCATATTCGAGGAAAAGTTTGAAAAAGCGAAACGTAGTTGAGCTTTTTTAATTTCCGAGAATTGAAAGAAAACATACCGCTCGTGTATCGTACATTATTTTGTGCGAAGATCGTTTATTACATACCTGAAAGAGGAATTTCTAATTAGTTGCAATGAAATCTCCATCTTGGTTTCTGTTCAATGACGGCAAATTTGCAAAACAAAAATATCTATCTTCAACATTGTTGCTTTAAAATGTTTTCTGTGTTTACTATACTCCAGCAGGCCGTGATATACGTCTGTCTTTTTTCCCCCCAGTCTATGATGAGTCTGGAATCTTGTTGATTTTTTCACGGCTTCCTTAATGTTACTTGCATCACGAATGCAGTAACTTTAGTGGAGTTGTAGAGTTTACTTAACTTTGCAAATATTTAAAAACAATAATTAACAGTGCAATTTAGGTGAAATTGCAGTGGTAAGTTTCCAATTTATAATTATTACTATACTGAACGTCTCTAAAAATAATATGTTAAAAGCCTAAAGCAGTAAAATCAATATGTCACTTAAGCGGTAAGAAGAGGGAAATTGTTATGTGTGTTAGGTTGGGAATACTGAATGTGGAATTTTAGACTTTCCGCGGATTGGTTTTGTGCGGAAACCAAGCAAATACGCACGATCTCGCACAAATGATTTTATAAGTTCATTCAGCTTTCATAGGAATGGAAGTTTTCAAGAGTTACGATATAATGCCTCAGTTTTATAATCAGGGCGTTATCAAGGGGGACTGAACGACATGTCACGGAAATTGAGAAGATGCGAAGGCATCTATTTCCCCTTCTTGCCCTGAGTCCGTCAGCGACCGAGCGGTAGTTGTTACCTCTTTTACCTGCACCCCAAGCTGTACACACAAGAAAATAACATTTTAAATAAAGTACATAAGGTAATATAAAATACAGCCGCACAGATGTTTAACAAGTTCCAATATACTAGTGCCGTTGTTACAATATTTTCAACTAATTACTTAAAAGGGGAGGTACACCATTGGCCTGCAAGAATTCAGTGAAATTAATTTTTTAATATCTCAGCTACTATAAAAGCTAAATGAACAAAACTTTTCATATGATGAAAAATTTTCTCCGGCGCCGGGATTTGAACCCGGATTTTCAGCTCTACGTGCTGACGCTCTATCTATTAAGCTACACCGGATTCCCATCCCGATGTCGGATTGAATCCATCTCTTGGGTTCCCTCTAGTGGCCTACCTCATGTACTACTCATAGATGTAAGACAGTGGCACAATGTCCACACATGTGCAGAGGTGCACTTGTTATGAGTGACTAAGTGGCCGGGATCCGACTGAATAAGCGCCGTCTTAAATCACTAAGTGATTATTTTTATTTTTCGCATATCACAAGTGAAAAATAATCAGTGATTTAAGACCGCAGAGCATTTACATATTTAAATATACAATTAACTAAATATATTCATTATTATTTTACGGGAATGTTTTAAAGACCAACATCAACAACATAGTCTGGGATCTTTTACCTATTCCTTCAAGAATTTTTCTTCTTTATCGTTACCTTCAATATTAAATTGTCTAAAATTTTTTATTAAGAAATAAATATTTCCTGAAGAAATATGATAAAAGCTCCTACACTATGTTGTTGATGTAGGTCTTTAGAATATTTCAGTAAAAGAATCATGAATATATTTATTTAATTATATATTTTATTATGTAAATGGTGTACGGTTGTAAAAATAATTATGCAAATTTGATATTACTTTTATAGGCAATTATTATCCACTTTAAAAATTCTGAATAATGTTTTATAAAGTGTAATGTATGTAAGCTATGTTAAGGATGAAAAGTTTTCTTCATTTAGCTTTTATAGTAGCTGAACTATAATAAAATAAATATTTCCTGAAGAAATATGATAAAAGATCCTACACTATGTTGTTGATGTAGGTTTTTAGAATATTTCAGTAAAAGAATCATGAATATATTTATTTAATTATATATTTTATTATGTAAATGGTGTACGTTGTAAAAATAATTATGCAAATTTGATATTACTTTTATAGGCAATTATTATCCACTTTAAAAATTCTGAATAATGTTTTATAAAGTGTAATGTACGTAAGTTATATTAAGGATGAAAAGTTTTCTTCATTTAGCTTTTATAGTAGCTGAGCTATAAAAAATGAATCTCACTAAATTTTTGCAGGCCAATGGTGTACCTCCCCCTCAATATAAGGAATACTGGTTGTTTCTAATAAGAAGTCAGGGGAAACGGATTGTCCCACTGTGTATGTTGTGGTGTAGCAACTAGCGGTATAGAAAGCATTTAAATTTGAATGTGCCAATATTGATATAAAGAGCAATAAAAATGAATACAAATATCTTTGTCTTTATGTAGACTTTCAAAATATAAATTACTAGTACAAATTTTCAATAATAAAATTTATCACCTTGTCTTGGAAGCCTATTAGTCGAACGTTTGTGAGATGGATTGTAGCATTTTCCCGTTCACTAATGGCAGATGAAAATATAGGGGAGGGCGAGAAACAAACTAGTTAGCCATTTTTTTCTTAAGTCAGAATTACGTTCTTTGTCGTAAATCTATGTTATGGGACCTCTGGTTCTTTCTCTCTACACAGTGATTATTTTAATACTCCTTTAAATTCCACTGTTCACAACGGGATATGAACTAGAAGCTTCGGGTTAAATGTGAACCTTGATAAATACTATATCTTGATATCATTATGGATAACGATAACTTCTATGTCAGTTTGATATGTACGGTTCAAATTGTATGAAAGGATTAACTCTGACAAGAGTAAATTTCTACCGGAGAGAGTATAAATTACCATACCTATGAAAAAAAGAGAGACACGAGTCGATGGTTCATGAAGAAATATCAGAGAATGCGTCGCCTCGACGCGAACGAATCCATGAATTTAGATGATCTGGCAAAGCTTCCACGAAGTAGCTCACGCACCTCGCTCGCAGATTGTCTCCTCTTCTGATCCTTCCCGTCTCGTGGTAACGAGGAGTTCAGAGCTATTAATCGTCGAAATAACGCCGTCACGCGCCTCGTCTCCTTCAGATAAAGTAACAGCACGTCACTGCGCTTTATAAGGCATAAAACCATAATTATTATGTAGTGGCTCTAATTTTCTGAGGCTAAGTGGAGTATAAATTTATAAGAGACTCTCAGTGACTTCATAACACAGCTGACTTGGGGATAAAAAATTTCTCTCTTTTTATTTTAAGACCCAGTAATAATCATTTTTTACTATCTCATTAATTACTAAGGCTAGGATTTTGATGACCTATAAATCATTAAAAAATGTCCTAAAAACAATGCATTTATAAACTAAAAATATTACAAAAATGTCTTTATGCTCGACCATGCCGAAATGTAGTAAGTAATTAGATAGATAGATAGATAGATAGATAGATAGATAGATAGATAGATAGGTAGGTAGGTAGGTAGGTAGGTAGGTAGGTAGATAGATAGATAGATAGATAGGTAGGTAGGTAGGTAGGTAGGTAGGTAGGTAGGTAGGTAGGTAGGTAGGTAGGTAGGTAGGTAGATAGATAGATAGATAGATAGATAGATAGATAGATAGATAGATAGATAGATAGATAGATAGATAGATATAGGTAGGTAGGTAGGTAGATAGATAGATAGATAGATAGGTAGATAGATAGATAGATAGATAGATAGATAGATAGATAGATAGATAGATAGATAGATAGATAGATAGATAGATAGATAGATAGATAGATAGATAGATAGATAGATAGATAGATAGATAGATAAATAGATAGATAGATAGATAGATAGATAGATAGATAGATAGATAGATAGATAGATAGATAGATAGATAGATAGATAGATAGATAGATAGATAGATAGATAGATATATAGATAGATAGACAGACAGATAGACAGACAGACAGATAGATTAGATAGATTAGATTAGACAGACAGACTAGATAGATAGATAGATAGATAGATAGATAGATAGATAGATAGATAGATAGATAGATAGATAGATAGATAGATAGATAGATAGATAGATAGATAGATAGATAGATAGATAGATAGATTTATTGAGTAATATTATACATACAAATTTTATATTATCATAATTTTGTCTAATCCAATGCACGGGTCTTCTGACCGTTCGTGCTTTGTACCCGAAACAAGTCCTCCTTTATAGGTCCCCCCCTCCCACCTATGATTACATCCAACTACTCTCTCCAAGAACACACATATTAAAATGGAAATGGCACAATAAAACACATTATGTAATATATCCTAACCTAAAAGACATAAAAGTGTACAGTTGGGTGGATACTATTATCCCTTCCTCAGTTCGCGTCACAAACTTCAACAGCTGAAGTTCTAATCTGTCTCGCCTTCAAGAGGAACAATCCAGTCTTTTGTTCCCATTCTCTATTCCCCATGAGGTCAAGACATGCAAGCGAACTCCTATTCTGACTTAGCATCGAGGAAGTAATTATACACCTGGTAGCAGTCCTTTAATGCATGTCATTAAAGTACACCTACTCATTAAAGTTCAGGTGTTTTCAGCCAATGACAACTCAACTTACAGGTGTTCAGCCAATAACGAGTCAGCTTTGTACCGTTATAAAACCGCAAGTATCGATTATTCTCGGATATGCAATCGAAAGAGAATTAGCGAAAAGTCACAGAGGCTGGAAATCCAATACTGTCGCAGAAGGTTATGTTCTGTTACTATAATAATTAGCGTTAATTGTAATTAATATTCAAATAAATTCAATTTGTCATCTCGTTTTTCAATGTCGAATTCAATAATCAAGGTTATACCAAGTTTAACGGGATTACACAAGGTCAATGACATTATTGTTCCTCGGAAAAAATCAATACTTTCGCGTCTGCGCACATCTCACAATTCACGACCTAGAACAAGGTCACTTCCGATCTTGTCAGATACAAATAGAATGTATCTGAATAATTTCAAGTTAGAAATATGGTCGAGCATAAAAAGTCGTATGAAACTCGCCTATAATGGTAATTAAGAAGCTTGTATGAAAATTATGAAACTCGCTTGCGCTCGTTTCATAAACATCCATACTCGCTTCTTAATTACTATCATTATAGGCTCGTTGCATAATGTACTATTAAAAATGCCCTAAAAATTGATCTTACATTCTAAAATTGGCTTAGTAGGAAAAGGAGTTTTGTGCTACGGTACTTAATATTTAGAGTAGTAATTAAATTAAATTCTAGTATCAACATTTTAAGTTTATTTTATTTTACATATTTTTTTTTCTGAGTAGTACACTTTAATTAATTATTTTACCTGATGTAGTTTCCATGTAGTCCATCACAAGGCCACTCTTATACGGAATTAGCAGGTATAGAGGAGTCTATATTAAAGGGGTGGTTGGACTGATCCATTACATGGGATGTACTACGTTAAAAGGGCAATATTTGCGTAGAAAAACGATTAAAATATTATACAAAATAATGGGTATTAGCCGCCGGCGTAGCTCGGTCGGTTAAGGCGGTTGCCTGCCGATCCGGAGTTGCGCTCGGGCGCGGGTTCGATTCCCGCTGGGACTGATTATCTGGTTGGGTTTTTTTCGAGGTTTTTCCCAACCGTAAGGCAAATGTCAGGTAATCTATGGCGAATCCTCGGCCTCATCTTGCCAAATATCATATCACTATCACCAACTCCATCGACGCTAAATAACCTCGTAGGTGGTACAGCGTCGTTAAATAACCAAGTAAAAAATAAAGGGTATTAATGAACAAAATATGTAGACAAAATATCAAAGGAAATAAACATTATTTTATATTAATAATGGGGATTTGTGGCCAAAATTAAATGAAAATGCCTCAAAAATGTCCGAATAACAGAAAAGATGCTCTTATGAGTTGAAACAGGCAAAAAATGCAAAAAAATGCCCTATCAAATATGTCTTAAAACACTTAGTTTATCACATAACATATAAATACTAAAGCGGCTATATTTCTGGCGTACTAGAAAAAAGATGCAATTTCATCAAAATCCTAGCCCTACTCATTACATGTGAACTTCTGAAGAGAAAGTCTTCTGATTATGAAGTTCGATGCATTCACGGAAATAGTCTACGTGTTTTCTGCTTGTCTGACTTTGAAATATGGTTTTTAGGAAGCCCGTCTGTCTCCTATTATCTGAATAATACGATTTTCTTTTCTAAACAAGTGGATAAGTTAGTCTAGTGATGTTTCAGGAAGCCTTTTTTGATCCATTCTTTGTAGGTGGTTCAACCAACTAAGGAAGAAACAACTGAAGTGCTTTGTGTGAAGTATGGCATTCTATTGGTTGTTTAGAGCAGAAACATGGACATCACGACGAAGTGAAGAGAATGACTAGAAGAATTTGAAATGTGGATATGGAGAGGGATGGAGCGTGTGAAATGGACAGAGTAAGAAATGAAGCTGTGTTGGAAAGAGTGGGTGAAGAAAGAATGATGCTGAAACTGATCAGGAAGAGGAAAATGAATTGGTTGGGTCACTGGCTGAGAAGAAACTGCCTACTGAAGGGTGTCATGGAAGTAATGGTGAACGGGAGAAGAGTTTGGAGCAGAAGAAGACATCAGATGATAGATGACATTAAGATATATGGATCACATCTGGAGACTGAGATGAAGGCAGAAAATGTAAACGATTGGAGAATGCTGGTTTGCAGTGAAAAACTGGCCTAAGAATCTGTGGAGTGTACTGAATAGAATTCATATAGGAATGTTATACATGAAGAAATTTTAAGTGACATTTTATATACAGGGTGCTCTAAAATTCCCCTTACAAACTTCTAGGACTTGTTAAGGGGACTGAGTAGATAATATTTTGAATTGGAACCCATGTCCCGTGCTACAGCCGTTTGAAAACATGTTTTTAAAGCGACCACTTTTACAAGTAATTAATTTTATTATGAGGCGTGACCCAGTACATCACTTGTTTTACAATTCAACTCATTAATAACCAAATAAACAAAATGGAAACTGAAACATTTGACATAAACACTTTTGTTTACAGTTCAATTTAAACTGTTTTTGTCCTTTTCAAATGATGGTTAACATTCAAATCCCCTACAAATGCGGTTCGATGTGTGCAACCACAAACTTAGTTGCACGCACTGTACCTACGAATGATGTTTTGGTAAACGCGCTCTATCACACCTGGTGTATCTGCAATCTCTCCTGCAGCGACCACAACTCGTGCCACCAGATCTTCTGCTGTCTCTACAGGAGTCTCATAAACCAAACTCTTCATACGACCCCAGAGGAAAAAGTCCAATGGTGTCAAATCCGGTGATCGTGGAGGCCATGGAGGATCTGACGTAAGCAACCCTCATCATGTAACGCTACAGGCGGACGAATCGCGAAGCTATTATTTGTTGAGACACGTGACGTACGTTCAGGCAGTGCTTGCTTTCAAACGGCTGTAGCACGGAAACGGTACGTTTCCGGACATGGGTTGCAATTCAAAATATTATCTACTCAGTCCCCTTAACAAGTCCTAGAAATTTGTAAGGGGAATTTTAGAGCACCCTGTATAATTATTCCAGAGTTGTGTTAACGTATCTTTGACCATCATGAACAAGGCTGACAGATTCACTGATAGTAGCTTATAATACCGACTTTTTTAACTTCTGTTGTAGCATAGCATCTGCTAATTTATTGGATCAGGGATTGATTCCCAACGCTGAGAACTTTAATTATTACCAAATGTTATACAGTTACAGGGTTCTTCAAAGTATTATGCAAAACTTACTTTAATACTAAACAATTTTGTCATCCGAGCAATAACAGGACGTGTTTGCAATGTATACTTAGCTTCTATGGGTAGCTTAATATCTCGTCCATGCAGCAAACTATTTTCATTTCCTAAGCCTATTATGAAAGTAGTTGAGTGTTTTTCGACCACTTTATTAACAAAAATGGTAAAATTTTATGCGTGTTACGTAGACTGTGAGTGTTTTAAGCTTGTTGTGAAATGTGAATTCTCCGAATTTAATTTGTTTGGAAAGCTATTATATTTTCAAGCAGATTATAACAGAGGTTTCGATACTCAACCATTCAATGTTCAGAGTTCATAAAATGTTATGCGCTATGCGGCGAGGTAAAACGGAAACATCTCTACAATCTCACTACTGTATAAACCAGAAATTTATCAAAATAATGGACTTATTATTTATTAAAACGTATTTTAAAATACAATCACGTCAAGTCAGAAAATGGATCTACAACAATTTGGGAATTCATATTTTCAACATATAGAAGCGATGTTTGGACTATAAAAAAATAAAACATGAAAACAGAATGAGAAATTTTGCATAAACAGCTTATTATGCAGAGTGATTTATATAGAACCGACACATTTCTTTCTTTAATTATCCCGTTGGAAATACATTCAATGACCCAATTTTAGCACCAAATTAAGCAGAATGTTCTGGAGTTTCGATTCCTTGTCACTAGATGCGCAGATGTTTATGTTTTATTCCTATTGTTGGCAGCACTGACCCAATTTCAGCACCAAATTAAGCAGAATGTTCTGGAGTTTCGATTCCTTGTCACTAGATGCGCAGATGTTTATGTTTTATTCCTATTGTTGGCAGCTGTTTTCGACATTTTGTGTCAACGTGAAAATGCAGTACACATTAAATCAACGACTCTTCCTTGTGAGGCAATACTGGATTACGAATTCAATTACAGCTACTCAAAGGGCATACCAGAGAGAATTTGGTGTTCGCAATCCTCCCAAAACAAATATAATACTGGGACTGGTAAACAAATTGGAAACAACTGGATCTCTGGTGAGTGAAAAGGGCCAGCATCGTTCATCTAGGCTTCCCACGGTTGTTGTTGACGTAAGAGCACGACTGGAGCAGTCACCCAAAAAATCATTAAGACGTTTGTCGCAGGAGACAGGATATACCTACTCAATGTGTCAGAGAGCCTAAAGCCATATAGGGTTACGGTTGTTCATCAGCTATAGGAACCAGATAAGGATAAAAGATTGAATTATTGTCGTTGGTTTCAGACGTTCATTGTGCAAAATCCTGCCATATTGTCCATCACATGGTTCATAGATGAAGCATGGTTCCATTTATCCGGTTATGTGACGACCGAATAATTTCCAGGAACCTGTGGCCACCGAGATCTCCGGATCTGACAACGCCGGACTTCTTTCTATGGGGTTACTTAAAAGACAGGGTTTACGCCACACGTCCCCAGACATTGGACGATCTGAAGCACAACATCACACAGGAGATTCAAGCTATTGACAACAGAGTCCTCCAACGAGTGGCCAGTAACATGGAACGACGTGTTGAGTTGTGCCTTGTGCAGGATGGAGGACATTTTCAACATTTGCTATAGAGGTAAATAATCTCCCAAAATTCCTCTACATTTTAGGTATAATAAGTTGTCGCTAGCACAATTCGTTTTGAAACAATTAATGAAAGAAATGTGTCAGTTCTATATAAATCACTCTGTACCTTGTTGAACCACTGAGGAAACAATGAAATGATATAAAAGGTTCGTGTTAGTCCAGTTTTAGAAAAAAAAAGTTAAACGTAAGAGAAACTACATGTAACATTCTTCACCAATGTGTGCTGAAAGAATTCTACGCAGAAGAAAAGGTCTAAGTTAACAGATCTTTGAAAACACTGGCAGAAGAAATCCCTTCGGATGCCAAGTAGACAGCTTAAGCCTGAATTCTTGAAGAGTGATTACGAGGTCAATCGTTATCTTGTGAGCCATTATCATTTTTCTTTTTCTTATTAGCTTCCATTGTTTGTTTACGTGTTTGTCACTTTTATTATTCTGTTAACTGCCATTATTTATTTTTGTTCGTTTTTTGTTTGTGTGTCAATTTTCCTGCTCGTTTAACTTTCATTATTTGTTAGTCTGTTTGTTTGCCACTTCTCTTACTCTGTTATCTTTCATTGTCTGTTTGTTTGCATCTTTTTTTTTTGTATGCTTCGTCTAATGGCGGCCTCAGATTTGAGGAAGCTCTGGTAAATAAATAATTAATTATTTGGCGTTGTTTCTTATTTCATTCAAGTGAACCGTTGCTCACTTACAATGTCTGGTTTAGAAATCAATGTTAATAAATAAAATGTGCCGACGAGATTTTTTCATATATTGGACATACCAATAGTCAGGGCTGGGCAGTATTTGAAATTCATGTATTTGAAATACATTTGTATTTTGTAATTTGTAAGGATTTTCGAAAGTATTTTGTATTTTGTATTTAAATACATAAAATTGATGTATTTTGTATTTCAAATACTTAAAATACTTTTTTTTTCTTCTTGTCCTTCAAGTTTTAGATTTGGATTTGAAGAATGAACTTTTGTCTTATTTGCCTATCCATTTCAGATCTGCTAGTTTTCTTGCCACAACTGATTCCCTTAATGCCATAAAGAAATCTTCAACAACATCAAGAATCCATCACCCAACACTTGCTAAATGTTCAGCATTATGGAATGCGTCTAGGAGACCCAAACCCTCAGATATCTTGAAATATTCATCAAAGTTTCCTTGCCCAACTCGATGGAATTCTCTTCATGACTCAGTCTCTCAAATATTGCAATTCAAACATGATATAAACAGGAGTAACAGAGAACTGCTCAGCTGGTTTCACACACATATTCTGTGTCCTCTTCTTATCATTTGGTGAGGCAGTGTCAGGTAGCCATCTCATCTTCAATGGCAAAGGGACAACCCTGTGCACTCTAGAGAATTACCCAACAGTGAAACAAGCTTTTATAAAGTATAATACAAGTTTGTGTACCTCTGCAGCTGTAGAAAGACTGTTCTGTTTGCAGGATTTATTCATTCACAAGCAAGGGGATCCTTATCTGATAAACTTCTTGAGAAACTGTTTTTTTAAGGGAGTTGTAATTATTCATATGTAGCGTAATTTCATCGCTGACTGGGAAAAGGAAGAATGTTCAGTTTTAGTGTTTATATAAAATTTCGAGGTAAAAATTATTTTAATGTTAATATAATATTTTAGATTTTCAGTAATATTCTTATTTCTTTAGGCCTATATATTGTATCGAGTATTTCAAATACAAATTTATTTTGTGTATTGAAATACAAATGTATTTTGGTTAAATTTTTTTAAGTATTTTGTATTTGTATTTCAAATACTTGGATATCAGTATTTTGCCCAGCCCTGCCAATAGTGGCCTGTTATTGTCTCAATATACTCCTGTAATTATTTCAACGGTCATCTCATTGTTCATGGTATTTACTCCCATGAAACTGATGACGTTTGGCCAGCATCAGATTATAAGGAATTTTAAATGTCGGCAGACTAGGAGTAAACATTCCGTATAGTGACTGGCTGTTGGAAACTTCATTTCACTACGGTTGAAAAATCCACAAACCACAGCAGTCATAAACGATTTATGTAAATTTTGCATATTAGAGTGGTAAAATATGGAAGTGTCCATAATCGGCTTGAAAACATGGTGAAGCAAATCAAGCTTTCAGGTAAAGTTAATTTTAATAATTTCGAGAGAAAAATGTCCCGGGGCCGGGTATCGAATCCGGTACCTTTGGTTAAACGTACCAACGCTCTAACAACTGAGCTACTAGGGAACTCTACCAGACACCGGGTCCAATTTTTCCCTCTATATCCACAGACCTCAAAGTGGGCTGACAACCGTCAAGCAACCAACATTGAGTGCACACTAACTCTGTGTGACTTAAATTGTGGTTTTCTGTTAACGAACATTGACGAGTATTATGCAAATCAAGCTTTCAGGTATAACTCCCTGTAAGGTTGATTTGAATAATTTCGATGGAAAAATTGTTCCGGGACCGGGTATCGAACCCGGGACCTTTGGTTAAACGTACCAACGCTCTACTAACTGAGCTACCCGGGAACTCTACCAGACACCGATCACATGGTGAAGGTTCATATAATATTTACAAACGATTTCAAATGTGAAACAGAATAATGAAGTTGTTTAGTGCTGAACATGCATCTTGTCCACTCGCTGATCCGTCTTTCCTTCAATCTCGTTTTCTTCCGTCTTTCTTTGAAGCCAATCTGTCAATTTCCTTGAGCCGCTTGCTTCTTCCTGGTCGGCGGGGAGGCAGAGACGGAACAAGCTGTCCTTCCATCAAACGAACGAAGATTGCTGAAGCCAACTCATTCCGAGCCGCATGCATATTTCATGGAATCTTCCTCCAGTGGCGGACACAACTCAAACAAGTCGATCCCGAGTTTGGAAACAATGCTAGCCGGGTCCGTCTTCCTTAACGCAGGCTGATATCGGAAAACCATGTGTTCTAATCAGTACTTCCACACAGAAAGAAAAGAACCGATTCTAATTAAAATAGTCAATAATTTGAACAATTAAGTTTTACAATAACGTAATTTTTTATAATCGAGATACTGTACTCCAACCACGAGAAAGTCTCTGCGGAATGAGAGAAGCGGGGTAATGCTATGAATGAATGTTGATGTCATAAGGTCATACACTTGGGTACTCATCTCTATTGGCTAGCTCTCACAGCACAAACAATAACATTGATACACACATATTGATACTACCCTAGTTACAAAATTAGATCATTGTTAATCTCCTGGTCTTTTCATCCCTCCATACAGGAAATAACATATACAGGAGAGCGCATGGTTTTTAAACTGACGTTATAACGATAATATTATCTATTTCCTTTCACGGTTGATCTCCTGGTTGGAGAACAGTACCGCTTGTTCATGTTCAGCTCTGGACGTAGATTTTTGCTTGCAGTTCCATACCGTACGTGTTTTGCCATGTTGCTCTGGAATACTTTGCAACTATACAAGCTGTCTTTCATTGCATTGCTGTCAATTATTATTATTATTATTATTATTATTATTATTATTATTATTATTTACTTACAAATTACTTTCAGAGAACCCGAAGGTTCATTGCCACCTCTACATAAGCCCACCATTGGTCCCTATCCTGAGTAAGATTAATCCAGTCCTTGCCATCATATCCCACCTCCCTCAAATCTATTTTAATATTATTCTTCCATCTACGTCTCGGACTCCCCAAAGGTCTTCTTTCTTCAGGTCTTCGAACTAACACTCTATACACATTTCTGGATTCACCCATACGTACCAAATGCCCTGCCCATCTCAAACGTCTGCATTTTATGTTCCTAATTATGTCAGGTGAAGAATAAAATGCATGCAGTTCTGCTTTATGTAACTTTCTCCATCCTCCTGTAACTTCATCCCTCTTAGCCCCAAATATTTTCCTAAGCACCTTATTTTCCAAAACTCTTAGGGCCGTATTCATAGACATTTTTAGCGCGGGCTTCCGGTGGATGATCAGCGTTTTTCGTATTCATAAACCTGTGTTAGCGATAGGATATGATTTGAATTCTGTACTAGTAACCAGTGGATAGCCGGGGCTAGCTTAGTACGCTCGTAGCGCGTGCTGCGAAATGTCTATGAATAGCACCCTTAACCTCTGTTCCTCTCTCAAAGTGAGGGTCCAAGTTTCACAACCTAACAGAACAACCGGTAATATAACTGTTTTATAAATTCTAACTTTCAATTTTTTTTAAACCGAACTAAATAAAAAAAAGCTTCTGAACCGAATAATAACAGGCATTACCCATATTTATTCTGCGTTTAATTTCTTCTTTAGTGCCAATTATATTTGTTACTGTTGCTCAAAGGTATTTCAATTTTTCCACCTCTGCCATGGGTAAATTTCCAGTTTTTGTATTTCTCACACTGTATGGCGCGGAATTGTGGGAGATGATGAAAGCTCAAGGAAGACGTTTTAAGGCGGCAGAGTTAAACGTCTGGAGGAAGTGTATGAGAAAGACTGTTATGGATTGGGTTAGAACAGAGGAAATCCGAACGATTGTGAGTAGGAATACTACCATCATGGATCGGCTAGAAGAGAAGCGTTTAACCTAGTATGGACACGTCCAGAAAATGGAAGGTCATAGGCTATCCCAGCAAGTTCTTTAATGGGCACCCAGGCGAAGGAAAAAACGAGGACGTCCTGACAGAACCTGGATGAATGGATGGAGTGAGATCGGCACTGATATCCAGAGGTCTAACTGATGAAGACTGGCAAGACAGGGACCTATGGCGACATAGAGTGACATAGGAAGAGATCTAGCTGCAGGCAACCCTGAAGGGAGACGCCTGATGAACTGAACTGTATGTCTATTTCGTACTATGTACGTAATTATATACTTTGTTTTTTTTCGGAATTTACTTCCAAACCTATGTCCTTACTTCCTTCAAGTAAAATTTCCGCGTTTTCCTTAATCGTTTGTGAATTTTCTCCTAACATATTCATGTCATCCGCATCCGCATCCACACTATTATTATTATTATTATTATTATTATTATTATTATTATTATTATTATTATTAACAGAGTCCGTATAGGTCAGTTTCTATCTGATGCTTTTCCAATTCACTGCGGGTTAAAGCAGGGAGATGCACTATCACCTTTACTTTTTAAATTCGCTTTAGAATATGCCATTAGGAAAGTTCAGGATAACAGGCAGGGTTTGGAATTGAACGGGTTACATCAGCTTCTTGTCTATGCGGATGACGTGAATATGTTAGGAGAAAATCCACAAACGATTAGGGAAAACACGGAAATTTTACTTGAAGCAAGTAGAGCGATCGGTTTGGAAGTAAATCCCGAAAAGACAAAGTATATGATTATGTCTCGTGACCAGATTATTGTACGAAATGAAAATATAAAAATTGGAGATTTATCCTTCGAAGGGGTGGAAAAATTCAAATATCTTGGAGCAACAGTAACAAATATAAATGACACTCGGGAGGAAATTAAACGCAGAATAAACATGGGAAATGCGTGTTATTATTCGGTTGAGAAGCTTTTATCATCTAGTCTGCTGTCAAAAAGTCTGAAAGTTAGAATTTATAAAACAGTTATATTACCGGTTGTTCTGTATGGTTGTGAAACTTGGACTCTCACTTTGAGATTGGAACATAGGTTAAGGGTGTTTGAGAATAAGGTGCTTAGGAAAATATTTGGGGCTAAGAGAGATGAAGTTACAGGAGAATGGAGAAAGTTACAAAACACAGAACTGCACGCATTGTATTCCTCACCTGACATAATTAGGAACATTAAATCCAGACGTTTGCGATGGGCAGGGCATGTAGCACGTATGGGCGAATCCAGAAATGCATATAGAGTGTTAGTTGGGAGACCGGAGGGAAAAAGGCCTTTGGGGAGGCTGAGACGTAGATGGGAGGATAATATTAAAATTGATTTTAGGGAGGTGGGATATGATGATAGAGACTGGATTAATCTTGCACAGGATAGGAACCGATGGCGGGCTTGTGTGAAGGCGGCAATGAACCTTCGGGTTCCTTAAAAGCCATTTGTAAGTAAGTATTATTATTATTATTATTATTATTATTATTATTATTATTATTATTATTTACAAATTTTTCACTCGAGCATCGAGTATCGGTTCTCGGAGCTTTAATTTTCAAGATTCATATTAACGACGTGACTAAAATGCTGAAATAGTGGGTGAAGAAAGAATGATGCTGAAACTGATCACGAAGAGAAAAATGAATTGGCTGGGTTACTCTTAAGAAGAATATTTTTCACTTAGTTCCATGGCTACTTTTTCCAGAATTTAAAGAAAATTTCATAGTAGATGTTCCTCTTCCAGAAGAAAGATCCTTTATACCGTTACCGTCCATATTATTTTTGTAAAGTTTATTCAAACGCGTTCTCTCTTTATTAGTCCTAAATAGAGATTATATAATCCATAACGAATTCCTACTAAACCTATTTCCGCTAGGTAAGGGTGTGAGCAACGAACAAAATTTCACGTAGAAAAGAGAAGACATATCCATTGCAGATGGATAAACAGGAAAAATAAAACTAAAATTATCCGTAAATAAGTTCTATACTTTTGGATAAATTATATTTCCAAAGAGATGAAACTGCCTCCTGAAGGAATGGTGAACGGGAGAAGAGTTCAGGGCAGAAATAGATATCAAATAATGGACAACATTAAGATATATAGATCTTATGCGGAAGGCAGAAAATAGGAAAGACTGGAGAATGCTGGGTTTGGAATGAAAGACCTGTTCTTGGGTAGAACACTATGACTGAGTGAAGTAATGTTGAAAATTGTTCTCTAAGTTGCCTTGTATTACAGGAAATACACTCATACATAATTTTAGGATAGGCCAGGAGTTAGTATCGTTGATTGCCTCAAATTCTGTAAATGGATCATAGAGGAAAACTTTGTATTATTTACAAAGTTACTATTCAGTGGAAAGGATTCTACGAACTGTATGTATAGTGTCTGACGAGTGTTTGCTTTTTAAACTCTTCTCAGGAATTGAGAAAAAGCTGCCAAGTTCAGTTCACACAACAGATCTCACGGGAGAGGAAATTCAGTTCAAGAAGCTATTGTGCTCGATGTATTATTCCCAACCATATCCTTTGTCCTTGAATCGTATTCTACTTTTGTCATTACGTCAACTTGGCAGCGCCGTGAAAACCTTTATTATTTAACGGAACAATTAAAAGTGATGTGATGGCCCATCGTGGACCGGAACGTTTAATCTCTTGACACAGAGAAATAAATAGACACCAGCTCTGAGCCAGTAGCATATTCCACTATAAACACGAGACTGCCAATGATTTATTTATACAGCACATTCTGGATCGAGGACAGTCGTGTGTAGTGTACTTGCTAGAGTCGTGAATGTTTAAACAACAATCCTAGCCGGTTTTGGCCTGGGAACGTCTCTATTGAAGGATACTGGGACGCTGTCAAAGTACTTACTTTCTTACTTCTCTTACATCCATTTTTTGATCCCTTTGTTTTTTCTACTTTGTATTTTTTATTGGACATATCTTCAATACTTCTTTCTTTTTTATTTCTTTCTATCATTCTCATTTTTATTTTGTTAAATTCTTCACTTCTACTTCTTTAATCGCTCCTTGAGTCCTTTCTCCCTCCCTTACTTATTTATTTCAATTCTATATTTGTTTGTTAGTGGTGGGTGTTCCCCGCGGTTTGTAGAAAGATGCGTCATTATGGGGCTACACGTCGTATTTGGTTCCCAAACTTTTCGAAGACTTGATCCACGTTCGGCGAGATTTTAGTTCGTGACCTCCCTCCCACTACCGTAACGGTTCCTGACTCCATTTCAAAAATACAAATCGCAGTAAAATCCTGAAAAAATATAATTCCACTCAAAACCAGTGCATATCATCCAAAGTACTATTTTGAACAACAGTTTTTAGTATTTTACAAAAAACTGAAAACAATTACGACAGTCACAGATGGGAATGAACCCGTTGCGTTCAGCTGGCTGAAATAAAGAAGTGAAGAAAAAATTCTTTTAAATATGATGAAATGTTGAAACTAGACTTTTTTTCCCACAGCGTTGACCAGTTTTGCATCAAAAAATACCTGAATTTTGCAAAAAAGGCTCTTAAAGTTTTTTTGCAACCTCGCAATCATGCAAATTAAGTATCTCGGCTATGATGGCCATCAAAAGAAAAGTGAGAAACCTCGAACTTGAAAATATCACTGTGTATGCATGGAATAAATTTTACTTGAAGCAAGTAAAGCGATTGGTTTGGAAGTAAATCCCGAAAAGACAAAGTATATGATTATCTCTCGTGACCAGAATATTGCACGAAATGGAAATATAAAAATTGGAGATTTATCCTTCGAAGAGGTGGAAAAATTCAAATATCTTGGAGCAACAGTAACAAATATAAATGACACTCGGGAGAAAATTAAACGCAGAATAAATATGGGAAATGCCTGTTATTATTCGGTTGAGAAGCTTTTGTCATCTAGTCTGCTGTCAAAAAATCTGAAAGTTAGAATTTATAAAACAGTTATATTACCGGTTGTTCTTTATGGTTGTGAAACTTGGACTCTCACTCTGAAAGAGGAACATAGGTTAAGGGTGTTTGAGAATAAGGTGCTTAGGAAAATATTTTGGGGCTAAGCGGGATGAAGTTACAGGAGAATGGAGAAAGTTACACAACGCAGAACTGCACGCATTGTATTCTTCACCTGACATAATTAGGAACATTAAATCCAGACCTTTGCGATGGGCAGGGCATGTAGCACGTATGGGCGAATCCAGAAATGCATATAGAGTGTTAGTTGGGAGACCGGAGGGAAAAAGACCTTTGGGGAGGCCGAGACGTAGATGGTAGGATAATATTAAAATGGATTTGAGGGAGGTGGGATATGATGATAGAGACTGGATTAATCTTGCACAGGATAGGGACCGATGGCGGGCTTATGTGAGGGCGGCAATAAACCTCCGGGTTCCTTAAAAGCCATTTGTAAGTAAGTAAGTATGCATGGAATACATAAGGTGGGTGCTCCTGTTATGGCCATGTTCCTGATATGGCCACCCCCCCTATTGTGAGTTAGTTAACCAAAATATCCGCTAAATTGCAGCAGCATCCAGTGAAAGGGGTTCCTGGTATGTCACTTGATCGTTTTCCATCCAGTCAGGTTGAGCAATATGGCGTCAGTTGCCTGTTTTGCGGTTTTCATGTGACCTCTTCTTATTTTTCTCTGGTAAGTCTCCTTTGTTTTATGCATGTTTTCCAAAGACTTGTTCGTGAAAACCATATTACCCCATTCAGTTTTTAATGTTCTGTTGATTGGTGTTGTCGTTGATGGCGTATCTTTTACGAGTTTTTCATAATCAAACGATTTTCGTGAAAGCTTACCTGCTCCTGATATGGCCATATTAAATGCACCATGGCCATATCAAATTCATTTCACTTTTATTTTTTCACCTGACAAATATGCATGCCTTATAGCTGGGATTACGCAAAAATTTTGTATTTTAATTTCTGATAGAAAAACCTGTATGGACTACACTTTTGAATTATAAAAAAGATTATTAGCCTAACTGTCATGTTTATTCATTTTACACCAAAATTATTTAATTTTAGCACAACTGCGCTATCAAACTGAAAACAATCACGATTTGTAGAACATGGAACAAGGGTGGCCATATCATGTGCACGTGTTCCTGATAAGGCCACTAGGTAGACTTTTGGAATTTGGGACTTTTTGGACAATTAAAGCTATTTTTATGGGGAAACGAAATTGTTTTAAGAAAGTCCATTAGACTGAGAACGAGTAAGAAAAAAGTGGTTTACATTTTTTTTCAAAATGGCGGCTAGAAAAGTTCTCAAACCTTAGCATGGCCATATCAGGGACACCTATCTTAGTTCGGATTTGAGAGGCTAGGTTCTGAGAGACAGGCAAACTTATCAACAGTAATCTCACTAAAGGTTTTGATTTTATCGATAAATCTGCGAGTGGAACACTAGCAGATTTATCTAGAGCAAATCGAAACTCGAGTGCAATTTAATTGACTATTAGGCGATTAGAAGAAAGTATATAAAGATTAGAAGAAATAAAGTAGGCTATTCCAATACAATAAAATATTAATTGACTTACTGAAATTCTATTTCACTAATGTTAGTTTCACCAAAACGTTTGAACGGAGCCGTCATTTTCAGTTGACTGTCTATAGGTAAACAAATGACGATCACAAAGCATGTTTTATAGTACCGTAAAGAATTTGCAGTTTCAAATGTTGGCAAACAAACAAACAAATGATGGTGAGGTGATAAAAACAGAAGAAAGTACATAAAGATTAGAAGAAATAAAGTACTCTAATGCAATAAAATAGATATTAATTGACTTACTAAAATTCTATTTCACTAATGTTACCTTCACCAAAACGTTTCAACGGAGCCGCCATTTTCAGTCGACTATCTATGCGGGAAACAAATTACGATCGCAAAGCATGTTTTATAGTATCGTAAAGAATTTGCAGTTTGAAATTTTGGCAAACAAAGAAACAAATGCTAGGGTAGTGATAAAAATAAACAAATACTAGGGAAGCGATAAAATTGTGCGGTAAGCAGCCATGATTGGTTGAAAGACGTTCTTTCGTACCTTTTATTGGTCAAAAGTAGTGTGACTTAGTAACAGTGTAATAGTCACAATAATTATTTGTTAGGCCTACTTTGTAACTACTAAAAGGGAAGGGATAAAATTAAACAAATACTAGGGAAGCGATAAAACTGTGCGGTGAGCAGCCATTATTGTTTGAAAGACGTCCTTTCGTAATGTTTTATTGGTCAAAAGTAGTATGACTTAGTAAAATTGTAATAGTCACAATAATTATTTGTTAGGCCTACTTTGTAACTACTAAAAGGGAAGGGATAAAATTAAACAAATACTAGGGAAGCGATAAAACTGTGCGGTGAGCAGCCATTATTGTTTGAAAGACGTCCTTTCGTAACGTTTTATTGGTCAAAAGTAGTATGACTTAGTAAAATTGTAATAGTCACAATAATTATTTGTTAGGCCTACTTTGTAACTGCTAAAAGATTTTTTTATGTTCATGTTCAATGTTTTTATATTTCTAAATGCAAAATAATTGTAGCCTATGTTAATAAGGAGATTTTGTCTTATTTTGAAAATCAGCTCTTCACACGACTCCGCAAGGGGTAGCGACCCCCCACTTTGGGAACAACTGATCTAGAGAATAAGTAACCGATAGTGCTGTGGCAAATGATCGAGGATGAAAAAACATTTTAAAGACAAGCATGAAGACTTCGTTGCGGATTGTAGTCATTCTCACGATGTTTACATCAACAAGAAGAAAACAGGTTTTATTCTAACTATATCTCATAATAAATTTCCGTAGTGTGCACCACTGACTCCACTGCACAAACCGTTTGCTATTTTAAAATATTTCAGGTTCTCGATCTTGGAATTCACCCACAGCAACTGCAATTAGTGCCACAACTTCCTGATACACATGAGCCTTTATATAACCCCAGAGAAAAAAATTCAAATTTCCTGAGGTTGGGTGACCTTGCTGGTCAATGAAGCGGCCCACCGAGGCCAATCCATGTGGATGGAACTTCCCGTTCAGGAATGTTCGCGCTCGATGCCTCCTCGTGTTGCAACCACATTTTGATGTGGCACATAGTCAAGAGGACCTGGAAATATATCCCGAACAGACGAAAGATGGGACTTTCAGTGTTGCGAAACGTGATGGTTAGGCTCTTGTTCTACACTTTAAAATGATAGTCTAGACCCAACCTAAAACTATGTACTTCCCTCAAAGACACTGTGTGTATAGCCCGTCCCTGCGGTGACCGAGGGGTGTAGACATTAAGTCGGCTGTCTGGGTCGATCATTTGAATAATCCATAACGACATTTGTGGCGGACAAGTTCACAGCTGGCATTTTTCTCCCTCATTTCCCCATGTTGGACATTGACACCATTCTATCCTATCTCCAATCCTTTATCATTCCATAATATTCCTCGATCGCACGTAGGGGTATGGTCTAGGGACGAGTAGGGTTATTTGCTCGAAATACCCTCACAATAAAGTAAAGTAAGGTAAGGTAGGCTAGGGTAAGGTAAGGTAAGGTAAGGTAAGGTAAGGTTAAGGCAAGGTAAGCTAAGATAAGGTAAGGTAAGGTAAGATAAGGTAAGCTAGAGTAGAGTAGAGTAGAGTAAAGTTTTGCTCAAAAGGTAACGTCTGCGAAAAGACAAAATTTAAGTAAGACAGCAAATCACGACTGAAGAAAAAGTTAAATAGCTGGCTCTTGCTGGTGTGTCTTTGGAAAATCTTGACGAAAACAACTCACTTAGATCATGTGTGTTTCTCTGACAAGGCAACTTTGTTCCTGCTAACCAAAGAACACACGGAAATTTTAGGGCTCTCTGCAAAAAGGGGGTGGCTCCAGTCTTTTGTAAAATTAATGTTTTGCTTGTTTCATATGTTAAAAAATATGCCCGAGCCTTTATTGCAATAACGGTGTGATTCCGAGCATTTGGTATAAGTTACATGGAATTGAAGCTGAGCTAACAATAGCTTCGAGCAAGAAAAGAGGCGGCTGCTGGAGCTATATAGAGGACGAACCGTAAGTAGTGTCATTGATTTCTGGTAGTTTTTCTTTGAGATATTTCAAACAAAAAAGTTCAACAACATTTTGCTCGTTTTTACTTCTTTTCCGAGATAAAAACTGTTTTATATGAAATATTTCCTTGTTCTGGGAAATATATTGATTTAATTCCCAAACTGTTCAGCAGTTTAAGAAAGCAGTGTATTATGATAATAAAGTATTAAAACAATTTAGTTTTGTCCTTTAAAGATGCAGAAATTTAATCCGAACAAATGTAACTTTCGTTCTGCACAGGAATTTTACAATGTTGCATTTGTTCGCATCAAATTTGTGCACATTTAAAGGGCAAAACTAAAATTCTTTCAAAAACTAAAATTCTTTCAATCATTTATTATAATAATACACTGTTCTCTTAAATTCATATTGGGAATTAAATCAATGGCTTTCCCAAAACACGCTACGTAATGCTTCATCTTGAAAATGGAGAAAAACCGAGCAAAATTATATAGCCTATTGTATTTATAACATTCGCACAATATACGTACGTTCAGGGCAACATGTGGCTAATTATATCAACTTTTATTGCAAAACGGGGGTAGCTCCATTATTTGTTTATATTTTTTAGTAGGTTATTTTACGACGCTGTATCAACATCTCAGGTTATTTAGCGTCTGAATGAGATGAAGGTGATAATGCCGGTGAAATGAGTCCGTGGTCCAGCATCGAAAGTTACCCAGCATTCGCTCATATTGGGTTGAGGGAAAACCCCGGAAAAAACCCTCAACCAGGTAACTTGCCTCAACCGGGATTCGAACCCGGGCCACCTGGTTTCGCGGCCAGACGCGCTAACCGTTACTCCACAGGTGTGGATTATTTGTTTATATTTTATCCCCTTAAATTGCTGATTATAAATGAGTGAGTGACAAAATGAAACTCCTAGGTAGCCAGGACATACTAAAAAGAGGAAAGAATCTCAGTACAAATTTGAATTTTTTTAAGAATGTTTTTGTTTTCTACAAATTTGTAAAAGTGGAGCTACCATCTTTTTGCAAGGAGCCCTTCAATTTCTCTTGAATCGTCCCTGTGGCTGTAGTTTTATAGAAATTAATAGTTTTTTCATTTTTGAATTCAGTTCGGATTTCATGGAAACCAAACTTCGGTACATTTATTTTTATTTGTCAAATACATTTGCAATTCTTTATTGGTGTCTTAGGCTGCACACGTTGTATATTAGTATACAAGTTTGTCTTGTGCTATTTAGTTATGATTATTGTACTAATTCTAACACATTCAATTATTATGGGCGATAACTTAGTAACTTTATAGGTGTTCCGCAAGGAACAGTCCTTGGACCGGTTTTATTTTTAATATATATTAATGACCTTTAAATGATAGACCTTAAAGAATATGAAGGTGATTTAAATTCGTATCCTGATGATACTGTTTTACTTTTTAGTGGAAAAATTTGGACTGATGCTTATTATAATGCAAATTGCGGCTTAGAATTAATAAAAAAAATGGTTCGATTTAAATTCACTTGTAATTAATAAAGATAAAACAATAGCTATCCCATTTTCTTTATTTAATAAAGATAATAAACCAATTTCATCTATACTACAAATTAAAATGCATAATTCTGATTGTTCCGATATAAATTGCAATTGTTCCGTTATTAATGAAGTTAATGAGGTTAAATACTTAGGTATAATTATTGATTATCATTTAAAATGGAATAATTATATTCATTATATTTGTAATAAATTACGTAAAACATTATGTTACTTTGTTATTCTAAGAAATATTTTGTCAATAAACTGTTTACGTATAATTTATTTAGCATTATTTCAATCTATATTTATGTATGGCATTATAGGTTGGGGTGGAACTTATAAATCCAACCTTTATCCGTTAATTTTACTACAGAAAAAAGTATTAAAAATTTGTTTAAAAAAGCAGAAAGATTTCCCAACTCAATTGTTGTTTAAACATTTCAAAGTTTCCGACATTAAACAAATGTATTATTTTATTTTATTAAAATATTTTCATAGAAATTTTAATAACTTTGAAAGGTATATACATAAATATAGAACTAAAAGTATGAATTCTCTGCGTTTGTGTGAACCAAAATGTAAAACCAATGCAGCTTTTTATCATAACATGAGTCAAGGTCCCAGATTACTAAACAAATTTTATTCCAATAATGTTCCAACCACGAATCCTCTCCAAAATAATAAATTGTATTGGATTTATTGCTATTTAATCTGTATTCACTCTCAATCTTAATTTTATTTTTGTCTGTATTGGAATCCCCTCCTGAGCACGAGTCTTACTCATTCAGGAGTGGGCTAGTTTATCTTTCATTGTATTTATTCATTTGTATTCATTTCAAACTTACTAGCAATAAAAATAAATAAATAAATAAATAAATAAATTGGAATATAAATTAAGTTCGTTGTAACTTAGATTTTAGGCTATATGGCATTCAAAATACGTTATTTAAAAGGGGGGTTATAAGGGGTCTGAATTAAATAAATCGAAATATCTCGCTTATTATTGATTTTTGTGAAAAATGTTACATAAGAAAAGTTGCTTTAAAAATAATTTGTGATAAGTGTTGTTCCTTGAAAAATTTTGATAGGACTGATATTTAATGAGATAAATGAGTTTTAAAATTAAAATAACTGCCATCTAAGGCCGTGTAATGAATTAAAAAAGAAATGACTTCGTCTGTAAGGGGCCTTGGACAGCAACAATCGAAAGCTTTGAAAGATAGCCTACAGAGAATGTTTCTGTGTTTGTATGAAGTAATATCGGAAGCTAAATTAACCGATTTGTATAATTAATTATCATTTCACCATTGGAAAGTGTAGTTTCTCTAGATGGACATAATGCTATAATGTTATTACAGTAACTTCTGATATAATATAATATAATATAATATGTAACATTACATAATATAATTTAAGTTATTTGAAGGGTTCGGTACTATAGTGGGCCAAGCGAACTTTACTGAATACGTAGAAAACAAGGGTTAAAATTAAGTTATTACCATAATTCAATGGAAACCTATAACAAGTAAAATAAAATATACACATTAAATCTAAATATCAATCTTCATTAAACTATGGTTGCATGTAATAAAAATTAAGAAACATGTTAAAGGAATTGTCATTGCACCAAATGAGTGTCTCTGGACCAAAATGATCGCATTTTAATTATCTGGATGCAATTTAAATTAAGTAACGTATTAAACGATTTATCCTTCTATCAAACACGAATGTTCCCTGGATCAAATGTCCTATTTTAATTATGTAATTACTTCATATTTATTTCTAACGGGTGCAGCGGAGCGCACGGGTACGGCTAGTAAATAAATAAATAAATGAATAAACTGCAAAGAAGTGGGAGAAATTAAATCTCACATTGTTTAAAAATCTCTTATTAAAAAATTAAATTGTTCTCCCGCAAAATAAAGCTTACTGTATATCTGAACTCTGAACTTCCCACTCCAAAGAATTAACATCCCGGCTTGATAAATGGTCAGTAGCTGTGAACTGTCGCATATCTCGGACACGGTGATGGATGAGGGGCGCGATGGGTGGGTGGCTGATGGTTCTCAGGGGAAAAAGAACTCAATAGGAAATTGCATTAAACTGCACTCACCAGCACAGGAAGTTCCGAACTTCACGGCAACGAGAACAGGAAACCTCCACAGTATATTAACTCAACTTTTTTAACGTTGTCTGTTTTCTACAATAGAGGCTCGAATTTAAACCTTGACGAGTTGAACTTAAATTTTTAGTGGAGACGTAGTCTATAGTAATATGCGTTACAAGAGCGGTATGTTGAAGTTTTCATGTTCGAGGAAAAGTTTGAAAAAGCGAAACGTAATTGAGCTTTTTTAATTTCCGAGAATTGAAAGAAAACATACCGCTCGTGTATCGTACATTATTTTGTGCGAAGATCTTTTATTACATACCTGAAAGAGGAATTTCTAATTAGTTGCAATGAAATCTCCATCTTGGTTTCTGTTCAATGACGGCAAATTTGCAAAACAAAAATATCTATCTTCAACATTGTTGCTTTAAAATGTTTTCTGTATTTACTATACTCCAGCAGGCCGTGATATACGTCCGTCTTTTTTCCCCCAGTCTACAAATGCGAACTTAATGTTACTTGCATCACGAATGCAGTAACTTTAGTGGAGTTGTAGAGTTTACTTAATTTTGCAAATATTTAAAAACAATAATTAACAGTGCAATTTAGGTGAAATTGCAGTGGTAAGTTTCCAATTTATAATTATTACTATATTGAACGTCTCTAAAAATAATATGTTAAAAGCCTAAAGCAGTAAAATCAATATGTGACTTAAGCGGTAAGAAAAGGGAAATTGTTATGTGTGTTAGGTTGGGAATACTGAATGTGGAATATTAGACTTATCGCGGGTTGGTTTTGTGCGAAAACCAAGCAAATACGCACAATCTCGCACAAAATTATTTTACCCTCCGATAAACATAGACTTTCTTGTTTTTGTCACAAGAGCAATATGAATGGAAAACTACAGCATAATGCCATCACTGACACGAGTTTAAATATCTAGGTGCTTTGAAATGTTATGATGACCAATAAATCCAAAAATCCCTTCAGTGGGAGCGTACAGTCGTGATTTCTTACAAGAGGAAAATACAACTTTTATGAAGAATTGTGTATTCCATTTCTCTTTATTCGTTAGCCGATTTATTAAATTGGAGCTAACCAATGATGATGTTGCACATATCTATAAAACATGTACACCCTTTGACACGGAAAAATGGTCCCTCTGCTGCAGTGTGAATTTGTCAAAGTGTTGTCAGAGTTAAAGCGAGATTCACACGGAGAAATATTATGCACAGAGTCCGAGGTTGAAGTCCAGTCGTAGCAGCGAGTATCTGCATGTCACGAAACAACATATTCTCTAGGAAGTCTTTATGACTTAACGATAGAGCTCTTTCTTCTCGTTACAAAGACCGGGCTTCGAATCTCTGTATGCAAGACGCACACGTGTAAACACAGCGCACACGATGATTCCCAAGCTATTCCGAACCATTCTCTGAACAGGGACCAATTTCCGTGTCAAAGGGTGTACAGTACATACTACAAACAGAAAATCTTCGGCCTTGCCTTTGTTAATGTTTTTATAGAAGGACTATCTTGTTTTCAAATACATTTTGTGCGAGATCGTGCGTATTTGCTTGGTTTCAGCACAAAACCAATCCGCGGAAAGTCTAAAATTCCACATTCAGTATTCCCAACCTAACACACATAACAATTTCCCTCTTCTTACCGCTTAAGTGACATATTGATTTTACTGCTTTAGGCTTTTAACATATTATTTTTAGAGACGTTCAATATAGTCATAATTATAAATTGGAAACTTACCACTGCAATTTCACCTAAATTGCACTGTTAATTATTGTTTTTAAATATTTGCAAAAATTAAGTAAACTCTACAACTCCACTAAAGTTACTGCATTCGTGATACATGTAACATTAAGGAAGCCGTTTGTTTTAAGTTCGCATTTATAGACTGGGGGAAAAAAAGACAGACGTACATCACGGCCTGCTGGAGTATAGTAAACACAGAAATCATTTTAAAGCAACAATGTTGAAGATCGATATTTTTGTTTTGCAAATTTGCCGTCATTGAACAGAAACCAAGATGGAGATTTCATTGCAACTAATTAGAAATTCCTCTTTCAGGAATGTAATAAACGATCTTCGCACAAAATAATGTACGATACACTACGTTTCGCTTTTTCAAACTTTTCCTCGAACACGAAAACTTAAACATACCGCTCTTGTAACGCATATTACTATTAATCTTTTGTTAACCAGCATTTCATACACTTTTATATTAATTGTCATTATTGAGTGTAATTAGTTACCACGGCCACCGGGTATTTGCCCATTTGCAGTGTGAATAAATAGGCCTACACACATCACCTTTGCTCTTCTACACTTCTGTGTAAAGTTATTAAAACAATGATATCGCATGAGCTGTCTGTAAGGATATAACAACTTCAATATAGTTTTATTAAGTGGATTGTTTGTTTTTTGTTCGTATCTAGTTTGTGTTCGAGTTATGACTCAGTGAAAGTAATGCACAAAATTGTAGCCAATCTTGCTTTTGTTTTTAATGCCACAAAATTATTACGTATTTTACAATATATGTTAATATTAATTCTAGAAGTTATTATTATTATTATTATTATTATTGGTTTATTCTTTCATTTTCATTTTAGAAGGATCTAAATTGCTATACTATCAGATGCTTGTGTATGCGGATGACGTGAATATATTACGAGAAAATCCGCAAACGATTAGGGAAAACACGGGAATTTTACTTGAAGCAAGTAAAGAGATAGGTTTAGAAGTAAATCCCGAAAAGACAAAGTATATGATTATGTCTCGTGACCAGAATATTGTACGAAATAGAAATATAAAAATTGGAAATTTATCTTCTGAAGAGGTGGAAAAATTCAAATACCTGGGAGCAACAGTAACAAATATAAATGATACTCGGGAGGAAATTAAACACAGAATAAATATGGGAAATGCCTGTTATTATTCGGTTGAGAAGCTTTCATCATCCAGTCTGCTGTCAAAAATTCTCAAAGTTAGAATTTATAAGAGAGTTATATTACCGGTTGTTCTTTATGGTTGTGAAACTTGGACTCTCACTTTGAGAGAGGAACATAGGTTAAGGGTGTTTCAGAATAAGGTTCTTAGGAAAATATTTGGGGCTAAGAGGGATGAAGTTACAGGAGAATGGAGAACGTTACACAACACAGAACTGCACGCAATGTACTCTTCACCTGACATAATTAGAAACATTAAATCCAGACGTTTGAAATGGGCAGGGCATGTAGCACGTATGGGCGAATCCAGAAATGCATAGAGAGTGTTAGTTGGGAGGCCGGAGGGAAAAAGATCTTTGGGGAGGCCGAGACAAGTTCGGCTGTTTCTGGCTCATGTTGACTCTCAATTTTGCTTTGGTTATTTTCAGTTATGCAAATCTAAGACACGGAACTCGCAGCTTCAATTCCCTCCCTGAGGTAACCATGCTAAGCATTTTATCTCCCTTTAAAATCCATTGCCCTCGACTGCCTTCGAATCCGAGAAATTCTGATCCAGCGACCGGCAAGATGCCCGCAGACCACCGAGGACGAGGCTTCTGGATGGAAATGCTATTAGTACTGTTCGAATTTCAATGAAAATGACTTTAATTGGAAGTAAAGACTTGAGTTGTCTTACTAAAAGATTAAATACACTTTATAATTGGGAGAGGAAATTATAATTGGAAGAGGGAAACGAATTTTAATCTTGTACAATGTTAGAAAAAAAATGAAAGAAACTGGTTTTCTTCTTCAATCGATCTTAAATAAGAAGCAAATAATTGCAATTCTTCTTCACAGCGGTATTATATATTTTTTCCTGTTCCCGCTACATAAATTTATTTGAGATTTTTTTAATTATGTGCCTTACAATATTAACAGTTTCTGTAACGCGAGGTTTAGTCTTCCGTGTAACCTATGTGAGTGACTAGAAACAAATTCAGATTAAGTAAAAATACATTAAAAATAATTGGGAAGACAATTACGTAACAATTTTTCAGGAACTTAGGAGCTTTATGGCATCGAACAGCTATGCACTTGCACTTGAAGCTTTGCGTCATTATCTAGATGTTTCCACCTCTATTCTGGTCAAACACCAGACTGTCTCACATGGTGGGCCTCCGTGATCGTTTAGTCAGCATGATGCACGACCACCGCAGAGACGTCACAAGACAAGTAGGTACAAGAGAAAGAACAAACATCGAGTTCTGAGCTATTCCAGTTGTCACGGATGTTATATTTTTACTATTTTAAAACTCTATATACTGAACATGATATGAATTTTGTCAATTTTTATTATTAGAATCAATTTAGAAAATCAGTATCATTTTACAGGAAAAAATTTTGTTGAATAAAATTTATTATTGTTGCAGAAAATAAAGTAAAGGTTCCGTCACGCATGTTACAAGATTTGTGAACTCATTTCACGCCTTATTAAAAAAAAGTGTAAAAGCTCAGATCTTTGCCTCAAGCAAAAAGAGATTCATTCTCATTGTGTCCATGTGCATAAACATTTCACGCAATTCCAGATAAGCTATCCTATGAATCCCATCACTTTTGTGTTTTGCTTCTTGCTGTTTGTCAGACACTTCTTTTGTGCCAAGAGGCGTTTCCCTTTTGGTTCATTAACGGTCGTAATCGATACAATGATCGCAGAAGAAGGAATACTTTTGAGAAACTGTTAGTCCATACGTTTGCCTTCTCCAGGATTATTTATCTGTCGTAATTCCCTTTCAAATGAAACCATGAAGTAGACTTTCATCACTCCCTTCATATTTCATTACGTTCTTCTGTATCTGAACAAACGACGCATAGACTAAGAAGACAATCGTGGTAACACTACGTTATCGAAGAGATATAGGCTACGATGAATAAATAAGATATTCTTCCTTGAATGAACTTACGTTTTAATACAAACTGAACTGAATTATGAGTTGATCCGCCACAGATACCTACCTTGTTCAGTAGATCGAATTTGATGTTGACAACCGGGGAGTTCAAACAAATCGGATACGACTAATGCTTTTGCTTCGGGGATTTCCTCCCAAGTTTGTGTACAGACGACGCAAGTAAATCTGCTTAGAGATTTCTCAGTCCTCCTGCATTAACTTAGCCTAAGTGCTTATAATGGAAGCACTTGGATTTTTACAGATACAGTTTATAAATTAAAACGTCAGAATTTTCTTATACAGGAATTTATTTCAGTATTCGAGTATTACAATTCTATATTCTTTCATCATAATATATACTTCTCATTATTTTTCTACATCCACTCTCTCCCAAAGTTTCTCTTTCGTTTCTCTTGCTTCTTGTTATCTTTAGTGTTCTTTTCCCCTTCTTTTGATTTCCATTTCATTCTTCTCTTTTTTCTGGTTCTGCTCTCCTTTCTTTTCTCCCATTTTTTTAGACTTTCTTTCTTAATTCTTATTTTCCCACTCATTTTCTTCTATTTTCTTTATCGTCTATTCATTCTTTTATTTCTCCACTTCTTTTTCTTCTACTCATTTCGTTCCACATTTTTGTTTTACTCCTTCTTGTCTTATTTAACCTTCTCTTCTCTTTCTCCTCCTTTTCGCTCTTCAGTTCCTATTTTCTTGTTTGTTACACTTATTTACATTCTTATACCTTTCTATCTCGTTATCTATCATCCTCTCTCTCTCCCCTCCTCTGCTCTCCATGCCCCTCATATGCCCTCTTCTCTCCTCCCTTCCCCATCCCTCATCAGTCATATTTCTTTCCCCTCCCCTCATCTCCCCTCTGCTCTCATATCTTCCAATACTCTCCCCTTCCATTCCCTCCATCCTTTTCCTCTTCTCTTTCACACTCATTGGCATCGTTATTGTAGTCGTGACTATATACCAACATTCACGGATTTGAAAAGTTTATTCCTTTCGATTTCTAAAACATCTTTCAGATATCGTCTTCACAAGGGTCACCTTACTAATTTCTTCCATTTATACTCAAGTACGTTTCGTAGTAGGCTGATTTCTTTTGTCATTAAACTTCAGAACGAAAGAGAAAGAGAACGAGGACCACATAGGAATATCTGAAAGAACCCTTAATGCCTGAATGGACAAGTGTGCATGAATCTTGAATTGGAAGAAGCACAAGAAAATGGTCCGTTTTATTATTATTTCTGTATTCCACATACGTTGGGTTATTTATTTTATTCCTAGTCTTTGTTTTTGTAGTGTGATCATTCATATTACGAAATGTGAAATAACTGAATACTTAAAATTAAACAATTCTGTGATAATACTGAGAATAATATTTATTATTCTACTGTATGAAGAGGCCGATTTTAATTCAAGCACCTACGTGTGATTTTCAGTAACAAAATTTCAGTCGCGTAAGTACATGTCTTCAGATCCAGAAAGTGCATTAGCGAGAAATTAAATCTCTCTCATACGAGTGAAAGAAATATTAGAAATCATATTTATTTGAGTTCGATGAAACAAAATTTGTAAAAATATTTCTACATAAATTACACTTTTCTTGAATGGCAAGCACTGCAAGTTTTTCCCTATGGCAGTTATGTTAAATTTAGAGTGGCTATGTGACAAGTTCAACATATATTTTTTTATTTAGGCCTATTATAAACGACTTTATGCTCGACCATGTCGAAATGTAGTAATTATACACCTGGTAGTAGCCCTTTAATGCATGTCATTAAAGTACACCTATTCATTAAAGTTCAGGTGTTCAGCCAATGACAAATCACCTTTGTACCATTATAAAACCGCAAGTATCGATTATTCTCGGATATGCAATCGACAGACAATTAGCGAAAAGTCACGGAGGCTGGAAATCCAATACTGTCGCAGAAGGTTATGTTCTGTTACTGTAATAATTAGTGTTAATTGTAAATAATATTCAAATAAATTCAATTTGTCATCTCGTTTTTCAATTCTAAATCAATTTCCAGGTTATATCAACACTAATGTTCATCTTATTCTCTACGTTATATCAAAGTCAATGACATTCGGCCTCGGAAAAAATCAATACTTTCGCGTCTGCGCACATCTCACAATTCAGGTCAGTTCGCTACTCACTTACATAACCGTAACATGACCTACTTCTGAATAATTTCAAGTTAGAAATATGGTCGAGCATAAAAAGTCGCATGAAACTTGCCTATAATGGTAATTAAGACTCTCGTATGAAAATTATGAAACTCGCTTGCGCTCGTTTCATAAACAAACATACTTGCGTCTTAATTATTACCATTATAGGCTCGTTTCATAATGTACTATTACGTGTTTGCACTTGTAACTTTCAGTAACCACGGAAGGAACAGGTCTGACTTCAGGATATTGCGACTAAAATAAGATTTTCGATCACTAATTCTCAGTGCATTAACAGAGGATGATATTTGTAGCTCTTTACGATCCGACGTAAAGTTTTCTGGCAAGATGCATGACATACTTGACGTTAAAAAATGAAATTTGGCATAAGTAAGTCCTTGCTGGCGTTGACACACTGTGGAAAAGCAATTCCATTATAACACTCTTCTCCAATCTTTTCCGTGCACAGACTCCAAACAACTTGAATGAAAAATGGTCCGTAAACTCCACTCCTATCTCTAAGTAATTTCTGATCTAAAAGCTTCAATCCATAGACATGTACTTTCGCTGAGGGGAGGCTTTCACTGGTGTCTCTCTTAACGAGCAAGGTGTTCCCAAACATTCTGTCACATTATATCGTCCAATGCCTGATTCATGGTGACGGTAATTTTGTTTCTCACTAGGTAATGCTAGTTCCTGCATGGAAATATATTGAAACTTATCAACAGATAACTGGTGGCAAGAAAGAAGAGACTATATGTAGAAAATCCACTTATGTTATCTGAAGACAAGTCACTTGGTTATCATTTAAAAGATTTAGGTCTACATGGAGAAGTCACACATAACATTTTCTTGAAAAACATTAACGTGTTTTCCCAATGGAAAATTACTACTCTGGAACCATTCCGTGTGGTTCAGCATTATCATTTCATTGTTGTTATAAAGGTGCCAGTGGTCCTCGGTGGTCTAGCGGTTATTACTTTAACCGATGGATCTGAGATTCATGGACTCAAACCCTGACAAATGTGATACCCTTAAGGCTCATTCACAATGAAAATTAAACATAACGTAAGCGTTAACTTACGAATATAAACGTTACGGTAAAATCAAGATCATTCACGATGGGAACATAAACATAACAGCAAACATACTTGGTAACCATGGAAACATAACAACGACGCCATTTCCTCATATTCTGTCGTATACTTCAGCGCTCCACGATTGTGTTCTGTTTGCAAATCACGTAAGCATAAGCATGAAAGTTTGGAGTTTGCAAACTTTCATGTTAATGTCTTACGGTAATGTTTATGTCAATGCTTATGTGAATCATTGTGAATGATCCCATTTGGTAGCCTGGCGCAAACTTCTGTGTTTATGTTACGGTTATGTTTAATTTTCATTGTGAATGGGCCTAGAATGACTTCCTTGGAGCTGGGTGACTCATGTTGTAGTTTTATGGCATGGAAAAGAAGCTTGAAACAATTGTGACCTTTCTCTCCCACGCTGAATAAACTCTTCAGTTGGAAGCGTCGTTAAATATAACACTTGTAAGGTAGTAATAGTAACTGAAAGCACTTCATGTCGACTTTCGGTGCAAAAGGAGCTGATGCTGCCATCTAGTATCTTAGCATCAAGACTATCACGTGTCTAAAGCACGAGACGGAAAAACGATCAGAATGTACTGCAAGTCGCCGTCAGGGGGAAGAATGCTTCATGTTCACGTAATACCACCACAGGCACGTGACATGAGAAGTTCTTCCCGCTTTGTCCTCAATTGTAATAGTACCACCAGAGCGGGTGTTCTGAACGCTCTGGTACCACTACTAGGATACCCTACCTCTCCGAATGTCCCCGCAAGTAAAATAGTTCTTGTATCCCGGGTAACATTCGATAAGTAACCAGATAGAATTCTTAGAAATAAGAGAGGATTGAAGAGGGGAAACGTGTTAAAGGGAAAGAGGACGTAGAAAAAAACAGAGATCAAAGAGATGATGAGGTTGGAGAACACTAGAAAGGGACGTGGCAGTAAATAACAACAAGCAGAGGAGAAAGAGGAAGAGTAAAAAAGGAAGGTGAGGAGAAATGCAATATGGACCAAGATAAAGAAAAAGAATAAAAATAGGAGACAAAAGGGGCAGGTGAAAAATAGGAGGAATGAGACAAGGGAAGCTGGAAGATAAAGACGTCTAAGAAGAGAAGGTAAAATAAAAAGGTAGGATTAAGGAGAAGAAAGGAAAATAGGAGAAAAACAGGAGCTGGAGGGAGAAGGAGAGGAAGAATAATAAGATGAAATAGAATTAGGAGAAAGGGAAAGTGGAGCGAGAAGAGGAGAAATGACAAAAGATAGGATAACAGAAGGAAGAAGAGCAAGGTACAGCAAGAAGGAAGAAAAGGAGAGGAGAAAGGGGGAACAAGAGGAAGAAAAGAAGTGATAGAAAGCAGAAGAGAAAGGAGAGCAGGTAGAAATAGAACAGCAAATAGAAGAACAAGAGCAAAGAAGAAATGAGAGGTAGTAGCAGAAGACGTGAACAGGAGGGAGAAATAGAAAAGAACAAGAAGTATAAGAAGAAGAGGGACTGTAAGAGAAAGGTTAAGAAGGAAGAAAAAGTGGGAGAATATGGTGAAGGAGGGGAAGGACAACAGGAGGGAAGAAAAGGGTGACCAGTATGTAAGAGGTAAAGAAAGGAAGAAGGAAGAAAGAATGGACTTTAGAAAGGAGGGGACGAAGAAGAACGATAGGGACGAGAAGGAGAAAGAGAACTGGAAGAAACAGATAGGAGAAAAAAGGAAGAGGAAGAGAAGGGAAGGAAGACAGAAGGTAGGACAGAAATAATCACGAGAAGAAGTGAGGAAACAGGAGAAAGTAGAAGAATGGAGAAAACAGAATAAAGCGAAGAGAAAACAAGGACGGAGAAAGCGAGGGAGAATAACAGGGAGATGAGCAGCGAGATCATGAGGAAGAGCAGAGGAGAAGATAGAAAACGAGAAAGAAAAACGGTTGGAAAGTGAAGACAAAGTGGAACTGAAGAAAAGAGAATGAGGCAAATAAGAAGAGGAGAAACAAAGATAAAGGAATAATAATAGTGGAGCACAAGCGATAAGCAGTTGGAGGAAGAATGGGAAAAATTGAGGGTGAGGAAGTTGAAGGGAAAGGTTAAGAGTAAATGACTGAACGTTGATAAATTTGTTAGGAAGCTTGTATACAGATACTCTCACCTTTCCATCCTGTAAGCGGAATCAGTTACCAGTCCTCCTAGTCTATACGAGCAGAGGTCGGCAATCTAGGCGTAACTACGGCCACACAGAGAACAAAGCACGCCAAGTGGGAGGGACCACTCACACAAATTACTCCCAACGACGGTAATGAAACGCAGGGACTTTAAAATACTCGTCAAAATCGACGTCTAGACACTTTATGGAGAGTTACTTCATTTGGACAACAGTGTTCACTTTTAACGCAGTTGTTTCTCCTGAAGCTGAACAGATTTCAAACGCAAATCAATGTATAAGAAAGAAAAATTCTTGTTCAGGGGCTATTTTCATAATGAATAATGACATTTCTTAAGCATTTTTGTAAATACCTCCCACATTTATCGTCGCATAGCATTCATGTTAAAGTATCCTTGACTTATCCAATGTTTTCATATTATATACTTACTTACTTACAAATGGCTTTTAAGGAACCCGAAGGTTCATTGCCGCCCTCACATAAGCCCGCCATCGGTCCCTATCCTGTGCAAGATTAATCCAGTCTCTATCATCATACCCCACCTCCCTCAAATCCATTTTAATATTATCTTCCCATCTACGTCTCGGCCTCCCCAAAGATCTTTTTCCCTCCAGTCTCCCAACTAACACTCTATATGCATTTTTGGATTCGCCCATACGTGCTACATGCCCTGCCCATCTCAAACGTCTGGATTTAATGTTCCTAATTATGTCAGGTGAAGAATACAATGCGTGCAGTTCTGCGTTGTGTAACTTTCTCCATTGTCCTGTAAGTTCATCCCGCTTAGCCCCAAATATTTTCCTAAGCACCTTATTCTCAAACACCCTTAACCTATGTTCCTCTCTCAAAGTGAGAGTCCAAGTTTCACAACCATACAGAACAACCGGTAATATAACTGTTTTATAAATTCTAACTTTCAGATTTTTGGACAGCAGACTGGATGATAAGAGCTTCTCAACCGAATAATAACACGCATTTCCCATATTTATTCTGCGTTTAATTTCCTCCCGAGTGTCATTTATATTTGTTACTGTTGCTCCAAGATATTTGAATTTTTCCACCTCTTCGAAGGATAAATCTCCAATATTTATATTTCCATTTCGTACAATATTCCCGTCACGAGACATAATCATATACTTTGTCTTTTCGGGATTTACTTCCAAACCGATCGCTTTACTTGCTTCAAGTAAAATTTCCGTGTTTTCCCTAACCGTTTGTGTATTTTCTCCTAACATATTCACGTCATCTGCATAGACAAGAAGCTGATGTAGCCCGTTCAATTCCAAACCCTGCCTGTTATCCTGAACTCTCCTAATGGCATATTCTAAAGCGAAGTTAAAAAGTAAAGGTGATAGTGCATCTCCCTGCTTTAGCCCGCAGTGAATTGGAAAAGGATCAGATAGAAACTGACCTATACGGACTCTGCTGTATGTTTCACTGAGACACATTTTAATTAATCGAACTAGTTTCTTGGGAATACCAAATTCAATAAGAATATCATATAATACTTCCCTCTTAACCGAGTCATATGCCTTTTTGAAATCTATGAATAACTGATGTACTGTACCCTTATACTCCCATTTTTTCTCCATTATCTGCCGAATACAACAAATCTGATCAATAGTCGATCTATTACGCCGAAAACCGCACTGATGATCCCCAATAATTTCATCTACGTACGGAGTTAATCTCCTCAAAAGAATATTGGACAAAATTTTGTACGACGTCAACAAAAGTGATATTCCTCGAAAGTTAGCACAGTTGGTTTTGTCCCCCTTTTTAAAAATAGGTACAATTATGGACTCCTTCCATTGTTCTGGTACAATTTCCTTTTCCCAAATAGCAAGTACAAGTTTATAAATTTCGCTATATAATGCACTTCCACCCTCTTGTATTAATTCTGCTGGAATTTGATCGATACCTGGAGACTTGTCCTTTTCAGATTTTCTATCGCAATTTCGACTTCTGAAAGCGTGGGTTCGGGTATAAATGGCTCAGCAGTTTGTATTTCAATATCGTCCCGATCATTTCTATTTGGCCTATGTACATTTAGTAGTTGCGCAAAATAGTTTTTCCATCTGTTTAAGATTGATGGAGAGTCTGCAAGCAAGTCACCATTCTCATCCTTGATCACGTTTACCCTTGGCTGATATCCGTTCTTAAATTCCTTTATACCCTTATATAAATCTCGAATGTTTTTATTCTTACTATTTGTTTCTACCTCATTCAGTTTTTCCTTCAAGTAACCTCTCTTTTTATTCCTAAGTGTACGACTTGCTTCCCGTCTTTCATTGAAATAATTATCTCTCTTCTCCTCAACTGGATCCTGTAAGAATTTCAATTTTGCCTGTTTCCTTCTTTCTACTACCATGCAACAATCTTTCAGCTTAGTGAAAAGGTGAAAATCGCTAGGAGCAAGGTCTGGACTATAGGGCGGATGATCAAAGATTTCCCAACCGAATTGATCCAGCAATTCTCGAGTTGAAGCAGCAGTGTGCGGGCGGGCGGGCGTTGTCGTGAAGAAGCACAACTCCTCTCGAAAGCATTCCTCGCCTCTTGTTTTGGATGGCTCGCCGTAGTTTTCGTAAAGTCTCACAATAACGATTTGCATTGATCGTAGTGCCTTTTGGGATGAAATCCAGCAAAAGAACACCTTTGCGATCCCAAGAGACAGTAGCCATGACTTTTTGTGTTGAGAGGGTCTGTTTGAATTTTCTCGGTTTCTTGGGTGATGAGGGATGATGCCACTGACGTGATTGGCGCTTGGTCTCTGGGGTGTTATGAGACACCCAGGTCTCATCACCAGTCACAATTTGATCAAGAAAGGCGTCTCCATCTGTGTGATATCGCATCAAGAATGTCAATGCTGAGGCCATTCTCTGAGTTTTGTGTTGGTCACTCAGTTGCTGTGGAACCCATCGTGCACAGATTTTGTGGTAGCCAAGATGTTGCGATACAATTTCACCAAGCAAAGAACGAGAAATGTCAGGAAAGGCAATATGCAATTCGTCGAGTGATGTGCGCCTGTCTTGCAAGATTCTGTCGTTCACTTTAGTCTTCAGGTCTTGTGTGATGAGTGATGGGCGTCCGGGTCGAGTTTCATCGTGGACATTTGTTCGCCCATTGTTGAACATTTCGCACTATTTTCTCACATTTCTTTCATTCATTACAGTATCACCATACACTTCTTTCAATTGCCGGTAAATTTCTGCAGGTTTCAAATGTCGGGTAGCCTATTCAAAAATCGAATCACACTCCTCACCTCACAGTCGGCGGGATTATCAATCACGTCGTTCATTTTGAAGTAACACAAAATGCACAATGGCGACTTGTTGCAACCAGTAGTCACAACATAATGAGAACACATGTTAAGGAAGCCAGTTGACCTTCAAACAAGGAAGGGGAGTCAGCTGCGCGGCGGGTATGCGCGAACGGTCATTATTTCCTGGATCCCCTCGTAATAGGCCTACTTAGGTGGCACATCACATCGAAAACAACACTAGCTATGGCAAATTCATCTGCTAGGGAAGAACTTATCATAGCTTGCATAACCTAAAGAAAGAGACAATTACCAAAAAATAGCTTTCAGTTGTAGTCCAACAGGTACCAGGAGACCAGCAACGAACAAGACGTCAACCGAATCCTTCTTTCTCATCATTCAGCTTAACAGGCCACATGAGTAATCATGGAACTTCTTTACTCTTGCTCCCTTCCTTCTTGTTATGCTCTCATTGTACTCATTTCCTTCAAACTTTCCTTCATTCTTTGTTTTTCCGCATTCCTTGTCTCTGTAATTCCTTTATTCTCCATCTCTTTCTTCCTTTTCTCTTTTATGTTATCTAATTCGTACTTCATAATTTATTTTTACCTTTCCCCACTGCTACGTTTTCATTTATCTTTCTCATCTTATTTATTATTCTGTCTTCTTCTTTTTCTCTATTCCCTTCCTCTCTATTTCTTATTTTATTTCCCTCCTTCCTATCTCTTCTACCTTATGATTATTATGCTGATTATGTTAAGAATGAGGATAAGAGGGAAAGAACAGAAGGTACGCGAGGTCGCTTCCTTGGAAAGGTATTTTGAGCTGCGCGAAAAAAGCTGTGAGAGTTCCAAGCCAGTGTTCATTTGTCTCAATCATTTGTCGTCGTTTCACTTATGGAAGATTGAAAACTGTTGAAGGGGAAAAGCCGATAGATGAACCTTACCTATTAGGTACCACCATTTGCCCTTACTTTATTTAATTCTCTATCTTTTCTTTCTTTTCACTTCATTTCATTCGTTACTTATTTCCTTTATGATAACATATCTTTTTTCCATATTTTAATGTACTTTAAAAATTGAGGACCTCCCCGGAAAAAAGAATGTAATATCAGATTCTTGAAATATGTAAAAAAAAAGTAATTTTAAAGCATTAATTTATAACAATAAATGAATCCATTAAATAGCTCAATGAGCTTGTATCCTTGATTAGTCAGAAGGCTGTGACAGTAAATATAGGCTTGATGAAGTATGGCCCTGAGATTATTTTCTTTCTCCGGAAACATGAATTACAGTTTTGTTAGTTATATCCTTATTTCGGGGAGTCTCCAATTAATATGTTTCTTTTTATATTCTTTCAATGCATTATAAACATTTATGCTCGACCATGCCGAAATGTAGTAATTATACATCGGGTAGCAGACCTTTAATGCATGTCATTAAAGTACACCTACTCATTAAAGGTCAGGTCTTTCAGCCAATGACGACTCAGCTTACAACTGTTTAGCCAATGACAGGTCAACTTTCTACCGTTATAAAACCGCAAGTATCGATTATTCTCGGATATGCAATCGAAAGAGAATTAGCGAAAAGTCACGGAGGCTGGAAATCCAATACTGTCGCAGAAGGTTATGTCCTGTTACTATAATAATTAGCGTTAATTGTAAATAATATTCAAATAAATTCAATTTGTCATCTCGTTTTTCAATGTCTAATTTAATTTCAATGTTATCTCTGTAGGTTCTTATGGCCTAGCAAGGTCAATGTGGACATCTGTTCCTCGGAAAAAATCAATACTTTCGCGTCTGCGCACATCTCACAACATACGGGACATTGCTAAAAAATTAATAATATCAAGTTAGAAATATGGTCGAGGATAAAAAGTCGTATGAAACTCGCCTATAATGGTAATTAAGAAGCTCGTATGAAAATTATGAAACTCGCTTGCGCTCGTTTCATAAATATCCATACTCACTTCTTAATTACCTTCATTATAGGCTCGTTGCATAATGTACTATTATCTTCTTTCTTTATTTCTCCGTTTGATGATTGTTAGCTTATTTCGTCTCCTGTTTTCCATTCATTCATCAATTTTAATCTTTTCTACATTCTTTCTCATGCAGTCCTTTTTCCCTTCTTAATTTCTGTGCACGTATTTTCATTTGATTGTTTATTTGTTTTCACATTATTTCGTTCATTTTCTTTCTCTCTTCCCCATTCATTTACTCATAAATCCATTCCTTCGTCCCTCTTCTTTCTGTTCTTTCTTTGCTTTTATCCTTTTCTACTCCATCTTCTTCCTTCGCTTGTACCATCTTTCCCTCTTTTCTCTCTAGATATTTTTGGTCCACTCAATATATTTATTTCCTAGTTTCTCCTTAACGTCTCCACTTGATCTTCTCATCGCTCGCGGTTCTGAATGAAGTATAACCCCGGGGATGGGCCCCGTCCTCCATAAAACACAGCCAGTAAATCACCTTGTTCCAGAAGTCATGATTAAAGCAATAGCGGTTGAGTCTCGCGGCGTCCATTTGTTTGCCTGACAGGCAGGTTTCCGCACGACCGGGTAATGCACTGCGGTCAGACGGCGGCGTCGCGATCCCTGCTAATAAAAGCTCGCGCGTCGGGCTGGCATTTCTGTGCTCTACTTGCCTTCTATTAAACTTAGCTCTGGTAATAAGATCGCCATCCATGTGGAGCAATCCTCTTAAAACAGAGCAATAAAATATCTACGAGGCAATGGATTAGCTCTCCACAAATTGCTGCGTTCTGTATGAAAGATGGCACACCTGAGCTGAACACGGGGTTAATCTAGGCTCAGACCGAAGGATTCTCTTTAAGAGAACGGCAACGAAAAACCTTACAATATAAATACAACAAAATCCAGAGAGAAAGAAAAATAATTAGCAAATGATAAGAGCAAAGTGAGTACTGCAGGGGTTATTGTATAGCTAATATCGCCCTATAGTGTTTACAAAGCACCAGAGGTCTGCCACGTAGTTCACAGCACAATCCGATAGGTAGCGCACATGCATGATGGGTAAAATTGTCATGAGCGATAAATCCTCGAATGGTATAAGCCGAGCGTTAGACATTCGTTCTTGTTACAGTGATGAACTGTGTAGTAACATCATAGATGTTTATCATTTCAAAACTTTGCAGTGTTTAACTAATCTCTCCATAGTACAACTACAAAACTTGCTTTAAAATGTAATATAAATGTTGTACGTAATTCCCCCCCCCCCCACAGGAGTGATTTTGTTTTTGCCACATCTGATAGATGTTATTGGATGTAAATGTAATTATTATAAACGGAGAACACAATCACGATAATGCAAGAACTATATCAAGTTTTCTAGTAATAATAATAATAATAATAATAATAATAATAATAATAATAATCTGTAATAATTAGTGTATCAATCTTTGCGTCTGTAACAGTTGTGCTGCATGATTATTCGTTTTATTATATTTTCTGTGACGTTATCTCTGTACTAATATTGTTATTAATCTACTGCTATATCAATATTATTTTGTCAAACGTTTCTACATTGTCGCAGTATATAGGCGGAACACTATGTATGGACCTATCATATTATATATGTGATAAATCAAATATTGAATAATTATTAATTAGCAATAATAACTGTATATCGAAGTTTTTCATACTATTTTATTTATAACTTCATGTTCCTGTTTTGGTATGTTCCATTGACTGTTCCATTAAACGTTTTCCATAAACGCAGAAAATAAAGCCTTATTTTTACCGTGTGAGCAAAACATATGTGTATCTTATCTGTCGCCTTCCATACAAGATAAGACATGTCGGTGAGATGGCCTTATACTGTGCTTCTATTTATTACGAGCGTATCACGACCGATCGTATCTCACTCGAGGGTGCGACACTCGACCGAGTTCAAGCGAGTGATTTAACTCCAATGCAGCACTCTGCAAAACACGCAAGTCCCTCTTTCCATTTTTAGTGTAAATAAAGCAGCATCCTTCTTAAAACAATTGAAGATCCTAGATATTGTAAGAAATATTTTTGGTGGTAGAGTGCTCACTACACTTGATATTGTATCCCCAGTGATGCAGTCGTAGGCTATTTGTCGCGGGCAAGTCAAGATTCTTGAGAGTTCCTCTCGAGGTTCCCCACCATTCTACAGCCACTCCTCATTTCAATATTCATCGCCATCGCCAATAGTATTTACAGCAAATGTTGCAGCTATATGTAGCCTAGTCTAAGGAGGTGTAGTACTCTATTCCTGGGGATAAAATAAAGTTACCAGATGTTCCCGTGTCCCGGGGAAAGTCCCCCAACATTGTTTTTCTGAAGAAAATTCGTCCCCGGAATGTCCCCGAATTTAATAATTTTTTCCCAGACGTCCTCGGATTTTCAGTGTCAATTTATTATAATTTTATGAAAGTATTGTAAATATCTCAATGCCTGGGGTATTCATCCACAAGATAAGATATCTGTGGAATATACAGTGTGTTTCGGAGCTGGTGTTACAAACTTTCAGGGATGATGGCGAAGGGCACATGTATCAAATTGAGATAAGGAACCATGGTCCGGAAATGACCGAGTCGAAAGTTACTTACTTACTTACAAATGGCTTTTAAGGAACCCGAAGGTTCATTGCCGCCCTCACATAAGCCCGCCATCGGTCCCTATCCTGTGCAAGATTGATCCAGTCTCTATCATCATATCCCACCTCCCTCAAATCCATTTTAATATTATCTTCCCATCTACGTCTCGGCCTCCCCAAAGGTCTTTTTCCCTCCGGTCTCCCAACTAACACTCTATATGCATTTCTTGATTCGCCCATACGTGCTACATGCCCTGCCCATCTCAAACGTCTGGATTTAATGTTCCTAATTATGTCAGGTGAAGAATACAATGCGTGCAGTTCTGCGTTGTGTAACTTTCTCCATTCTCCTGTAACTTCATCCCTCTTAGCCCCAAATATTTTCCTAAGCACCTTATTCTCAAACACCCTTAACCTCTGTTCCTCTCTCAGAGTGAGAGTCCAAGTTTCACAACCATACAGACCAACCGGTAATATAACTGTTTTATAAATTCTAACTTTCAGATTTTTTGACAGCAGACTAGGTGATAAAAGCTTCTCAACCGAATAATAACAGGCATTTCCCATATTTATTCTGCGTTTAATTTCCTCCCGAGTGTCATTTATATTTGTTATTTTGAGTCGAAAGTTACAAGCAAAAATAGTTGTGTGGAAATGAAATAATTTTATTCCTCTGTACACCTTATTTATGAGTATTTATCTGTACATCTTACACATACTGTATTCATCTGACGTTGTTTACGTTGTCTACTTACAGTATTCCATTCAGTGCGCTGTCTGAGGGATGGGGACAGGAAACTACACTAAAGCAATGCAGATAGCGTAATGTGTAACGGATATGGTCGGTCCTGATATGCACGTCTGTAGACAGCAGTGTATGTGTACAAGTTGCAGTGTCCAGTCGATCAGTCCTAGTGAAATGGAGGAGTACACGAGAGCGGAATAAGCAGACCTGATTTTCGAATACGGATGAGCCAATGGGAACAGTAGACAAGCTCACAGATTGTATCGGGCCGTGTACCCACGTAGAAGACATCCGGCCCATATCATTTTTCCACGACTGTTCCAAAAGTTAAGGGAAGGAGGGCACGTGGTGCCAAATAACTATTCCATTTCCACACAACTATTTTTGCTTATAACTTTGGACTCAGTCATTTCCGGACCATGGTTCCTTATCTCAAATTGATACATGTGCCCTTCGCCATCATCCCTGAAAGTTTGTAACACCACTTCGGAAACATCCTGTATATTGCTGAGTTCTTCCAGAAAGAGAAAAATTTGAAGAGAAAGTGCATTATGTTTCTTAAGATATAGATGGACTTGACCTAGATGAAATAATTTATGATTCTCCATTTTCCTATATACACTTTTAACACATATATCACTGATTAAATTTCCAACTTCTTTGCAGTGTCAATCTTTAGATTTACCTTGCTTGACTAGTTTCGAAGTCTTGTTCTTCATTGACCATTGTCCAAAGTCAAGTAGAGTTCCCGCGCTATCTTCTGGTTTCCTGTTGTGGTAGGGTGTGTTCATGATTGTGTCGAAAAAGTTGTGTGTTTTGAAATTGAGTTGAGTGTTCAGGATGTTCGACACAATCATGAACATACCTTACCACAACAGGAAACCAGAAGATAGCGCAGGCTTTGGAAAATGAATCACAAGACTTCGAAACTACCCAAGCAAGGTAAATCCTAAAGATTAACGTAGTATAGAAGTTGGATATTTAATCAGTGAAATAATTTATTTTACGATATTTCTTGCTTGCAGGAATATGTGACTTCAGACAAAATAGCAAAATGGGATGAATAAAATGCTAATCATTGCCCAAAACAGAGTGTAATTTTTAACTTTTCCTCTAAGAAAATGATTCCCTGTGCACAACTCCAGACGTTGACTGAACTATTTCCGTGTCTCTTGGAAAGAATGCTTCAGTGGAAAGTTTTTTCTTCAGTAAACATGACGTGAACATCCAAAAAATCCAGAATGACTTTAAAAATTGTTCGAGTTATGCTTGCTATCTTAACCAATCTCTCAAGAATTTGTCACAAAATTGGTTTTCGAGAGAAGACCTGCTTAAAATAATTAATTTTCTGAAACTATCAGTAATTTAAGAAATAACTAAGTAGAATTAATATTTTAGTGTAAACAGAATAAGTAGATCTATTTTAATTCTTTAAACTGTACAAAAATATTACGAGTGAATGGCAAACCAACAGAAATGTTTGATGTAGTTTTTCCATAAACCTATATCTGTCCCCGGAAACTGTGAAAAATATCCGGTAATCTTACTATAGAAAGACTTTACTTTACCTTGCGCCTACATGTCAGAATTGACAGATGACGCCATGTAGCTGAATCATGATACCTACAAAAAAAAGCTATTCGGATTCTACCATTGCCACACAAAAGGACCTGCTTTCTGACTTTTTCGAATAAAAAAATACTTGTAATGCAAAATTAATATAACGCAAACTATTTAATAAATATTAATTCATGATTTCATTATGTTAATTCTTAAAAGTAATGCATTTACTCCGTTGGAAATGCATCAGTTTTTATAGACTACCTGATAAAAATGGACTATCTATATATAATTTGAAGGTAATGGAAATTACGGGAAAACGGCTGAACGGATTTTAATAAATGGCCCCTCATTTTGAAGCTTGGAACCCAAAGTTTTTCGGAAAAGTAGTAGTTTTCAGTGAAATGTCAATTTTCCTACATAATTTTCCCATTTTCCAAAATCCATCTGTTATCAGTTTTGAGAACTAATTTTATTGAATCACGGCCGACTTGATTGAATTTCAGAACAAAACACACTGCAATAAGCAATAGGCTATTACACGAAGGCCATGACCTGCAGGATTGCCGACATATTTAGAGCTCAATTCAATTTGTTATTAAAAACTGATTCTGCAGTGTATAATTTTCTGAGTATAGCTGTGTGTTGGATATTCAAATCTACGAAACTTGAGGTGGTTTGATGACATTATTACCATTGGAAATTAAATATCATTATAGTTAGTATCATGATGCGTCTATTCTTCATTAATTGTACATAATATTGATGCTATATTGATGACATGAAAGTGAAACGTTTAGAGGTTATGTAAGTAAATGTAGAGAATATCTTAATTTAGATCTTCATTTCTATAATTTACTGAGTGACTGCTATATATAACTACAAAACTTAAGTAAGATAATAATATTGTTATTAAAAATCAAATATTTTTATACTTATTAAACCAGTGGGGTTGGGTCTTTTTCATATACTTAATGGCGGTGTAGTGTAGATATTGATATGTGTCATTGTCTTCAGTATTGACTCGAGAGGGCGCAAAAATTACAGTTCCTAAGGAAAGATAAAAAGGTATTACTTACTGATAAAATAAGAGGCCTAGAAAATTTTGTAGTCTCCAGATCATTTCAGCAAGATCTCTTAGTAGGATAAAATGATTTTACGCTCTACATTTCAAGTTCTACATGCAGCAGCTATACGAAAATGCTATTGTTCGAAAGCTTAGCAAACCTGACATTTTTTTAACTTTTGCCTACAATCAACAATGACCTGAAATAGCTACTGCTATCGTCCTGACATTGATACTTGCGTTTTCGCGTTGAAACTCAAAAACTGAAGTTGGATAGGTTCAAGAAAAAGTGTTTGGCCTAAAAAAATCCATTCATAGGGAGTACGTTTCATTATTATGGAAGCAAATAACTATCAAAAAGACAAGTATTCTCTATTGAAAATAAATCTGAAAAAAATTTATTTGAACGTCTAACGAACTTAGTTTGCAGCAGCATTTACTGCACAAGCCACTAGTTAATTATAGAAATGTGTTTTCCAACACCAACAGCAAAGTGAGTCAATTTCAGGCCAGAAGAGTGTTTCATGTTAGAACTTGGTGAATGTTGAGTCAGAAATATTTGATACAAGCTGTTCGAGGAAAGTCGTCTTTCCCGTCGTTTAATTAACTCGCATGACGTTGATGGGAGTAGCTATGGATACAAAATACGCGTACGAGTACATTGCAGATTTCTATCGCCTTCATAAATATTAAACACTTATTTCCAGACCTTGTTCCCCATAGAAAGCTTAAAATTGCGAGTAGAGGAAGTATGGAATTCACACAAGATTAAATCTCGGCATCCACAGCATGCTTCGTAAATCAACTTCTTTTATTACTGCTGTACGGGTGTTTTCTTCACAAGTTCCCTGCCACATTCATCTAGTGTGTTTGCATTATCTCAACGGAAACTTGTGGCAATCGAATTCTACTGATCTAATATTTAATGTTACATAGAAGAAACAAACATTACACTAACACTTTAGTAAGGGAGGGGTCCACCGCTGTGGAGTAACGGGTAGCATGTCTAATCGTGGAACGAGCGGGCTTGGGTTCAAATCCTGGCCGGGACAAGTTACCTAGTTGATGTTTTTTCCGGGGTTTTCCCTCAATCCATTAAGGGAAAATGCTGGGTAACTTTCGGCGTTGGACCGTGTACTCATTTCGCTGGCATTATCACCTTCATCTCACTCAGACGCTACATAACCACAGCTATTGATAAAGCGCCGTAAAATAACCAATAAAAATACGGGAATGATGTGTGAAATTTATATTTTCTACAAAAATTTTAAGATAGAGACTTAATATTTTGTACAGTTCATCCCCTTGGTATAAGTAATTTTTGCTTACTAGGTAGAGAAAATCTGGTTTCGCAAACCAGCTATAACGGCTGAGGGGATCATCGTACTAACCACACGACACCTCCATTCTGGTTCGATGATCGTTCACCTCTGCTTCGGCATGTGGACGTGAGGCCAGCAGCCGGCTGGTCGGTCTTGGCACTTCATGGGCTGTACCGCCATGGATTTACTATATATTTTATTATGATCAGATAAATAGGTTTTCATTATTTAAATGAAAAAAGCATATTTTCAAAATCTACCTCCTCTTACAACATTTAAATTTCATGCAAGACTCTTATTTTACTGGAATTCTGATATAGTTAGGAAAGAACTAAGGATCCAGAATTTTTAAATTTTTGTCCTTAAATGGAGAGAATTTTCTTAAAAATATTTGCAAGTTTAAAGTTTTAGTGTCCACTAAATACGTTTTATTATTTTTTCTTAATTTCAGAAGTCTCCAGTTTATCAAAAAACGCTTTTGTGTACATCAACCACAGTAAAACAGAACAAGCAGTTAAAAATGTATGATCCCAGCATCAAAATTGTAAAAGCCCTTGTTCTTTGATCACAGTGTAATGTGAGAAAATGTCTTGTGAATTTTGCTTGGAATTTAATTTCAAGGGTTCAGCCATTTAAATAGTGTGTAATTTTTTTTTATGGTTTCAACAGCAGCGCTGCAAAGCACTGAAACTTGCTCAACATGAAATTGTCCATTCATTTTTCAAAGAAAAGAAATCGAAAATGTTATTTTTGACTAAAAATTACCAACATTTTACCCATCTCACCTTTTACAACAATTTACGGAATTCATACAAAAATTATAACCTTGACCAAAAATGTTCATAATATCTTAGCAAGAATTTTTTGTGCACGTTTTTATCAATATGGTAATGACTTGAATCTTCAATATTACATTGCAAACACAAACACCTCACTGGTGCTGTGTCAATTTAATTTTCCTGCCGCTTTGCGGTCCGCAGTTGCCTTACCGGCTTCCATCGTGCGCCCCGCAAGGAAGTCGTTGCACAGTCTATTGGACAGTCCGCTTTGCATTTCGAAGATCCGGAGTTTGATTCCATGGACCGGCTGTCCTGATTTTAAATTTCATAATTTCCTAACTCCCTTCAGAAGAATGCAAGGATAGTACCAACTGCATAGGGTAATAGCCCTTCTCAATGCAAAATACTCTTTCCCATCATACACTCTGTCAGCAAGACCACAATGTTGTGGAGAAAACCGGCAAAATAAAATTAAACTACATAACCATACATATAAAAACATACATACATACATACATACATTCATACAGGAATGCTGACAATAACGGAACAAGAAACACGGGCACTAGAAAAAAGGGGAATGGTGATAAAAAGAGAAACCAAGATTCAGGAAATGATAGGGAAGAAAGTAGTGAAAAGAATAAGGGTGCGAGTGTAAGTGGAAATCTAGTATGTTAAAGTGAAAGCGTGGGGGAGAAAAAATAAAAGTGGAATAGAAGAAGAAATAAAGGATATAGCAGAGATATTTGATACGTTTAAAAAAATGTGGATGTGATCAAAAAGTGCAAATAAAGGGAAACAGGAAAAGATCGAGAAGTATAGGGGAGAGAGAAAGTGTATAAGCAGACGTGTAGAATAAAATATAAGTAGGCTATTTATAGGAAATGAGAATAGTGACAAAGGATTAAGTGTAAGCAGAATAGTGAGAAAGTGAAAGTGAGAGCAAATAGGAATGAGAGAAAATAGTGAGAAAGGGTTAAGAGAAGTGAACAAGTGACAGCATAAAATTAGTACTAACATTTGAACGTTGGAACAGTAAATGGAATATAAGAGAAAGATAGGAGAAAAGGTCAAAGAACAAATAGGACAAATAAGTAAATGTATGGGTACGGAGCAATATGATAATTTATAGAGATAAATTGAAATTGAGAGTTTAGTGAATAGTAGTTAGAGGATAAAGAGGGGTGCGAAAGTAGTACAGAATATTAGATATATTAGGATTAAGGAACAAATATAGAATAGCAAATGAAATGTAGAAGAAATACTGAAGAGGAGTTTGATCAAATAACAAAAAAGGTACATAGTGAAATTGGGAGTATTGGTGTAGACGTGTACTGCAAATAATGTGTTACTGTAATAATATGTTAATGGTGGCACCGGATACAGAAATGTCAGGTACACCATTACATGTAAAGAAGTGCTGTGACGAAATATATCATATCATATCATATATCATATCATATCATATCATATCATATCATATCATATCATATCATATCATATCATATCATATCATATCATATCATAACATACATACATACCAGGCTCATTTCATAAATAACGCACAGGTTGGCAGAACTGTGAAGTGGATTACGCAACACCAATGAAAATTACGTCAGTTGCAGTTGAAGGATTGAGGAAGAAGCACGTGTGTTCGTTTCGTTCATAGCATACTGTGTGTTTAAGTAACGAGAGCTAGAAACGGAGCCCACATGTGTCTTGGATACTGTGACGATTGAAGACCAAACATCAAATCTTTACGTGCCAAAACTTCCTCCCCCCCCACAGAAATCCACACTTTCACAGTGCTTTGAGTGGAGTTTGTGGTGAACTTACAGTGGATCGTAATACAGTTTCTCGTTGGGCTACTCGTTTTCGTGATGGTCCTGTCAGCAAGTTTGCGATGTCCAGGCGTTTCTGCTTCTGTTCAGCAGTCAAGCAGTGAGAGACTCATCGCACAGACATTTTTCTCTTCTTCAAGTTCTTTGTCGAAATACGGAATACTGAATTTGGTGAAATCAGCGTAGCTTCTGAAAGTTCCTCACACGTCGCTCGACGATATTCTTGAAGAGCATCCGCTACAAATTTCACACTTTGTTCATGTGTTGATGTTTTCGGCCTTCCTGATCTTGCAACATCGTCTAAGATGACACGAAAACGAGTAGCCCAACGAGAAACTGTACTACAGTTGACTCTAAACTCACACAAACTGCGATCCGATATGAATTTCTGTGATGTTTTGCCACATAAAGTTTCGATCTATAATTTAATCGTCTCAGTACCCGAGACGCATGCAGGCTCCATTTCTAGCTCTCGTTACCTAGAAACAGAGTATGTTATGGACGAAACGAACACATATGCTTCTTACTCAATCCTTCAACTGCAACTGACATAATTTTCACTGGTGTTGCGTCATCCATTTCACACTTCTGCCAACTTGTGCATTGTTTATGAAATGAGCCTCATACAACAATCATACATACATACATACACACACATACATACATACATGCATACATACATACATCCATCCATACATACATTCTTTATATTTGTAAATTATTATATGTTTGTAAGTTGAACTTCTTTGTAATTTATTACTGAACTTGTAGAAAACTGCTCCAATGTTATTTCTTAGCCAAAGTTTAAAATCATACTTATACCACGCACAGTAGCAGTCAGTAAGCTTAATTATAAGAGATATGCCTTCTCCAGCCGTTGAAAAAATCTCTCAGAAATACATACCGTACATACCCACTCCACAACCAAGAATTATTCTTTCTCGACTACGGGAACAAGGTAAGAGGAAAACATTCCTGTTTCCATTGCGTGTACTCGCATAACCACTACAGTAAGATCGGGGGAGCAGACATGACTTTTATCTGAATGTCTTTTTCATCTCGATTCGCTTCGACAATCGCTCGGCGCCTGAGGGAAATCAGACTAAAAGATACTTTTTTTAATGGTATGGTTTGTGTTCCTCTTACTGCGTTCTTTTTATTGCGTTAATTTAGTGTAGATGTCTCCGAAGTTTTACTTTCCTCATTACTAAATTTAAGTGAGAAATTCTATACCCTAAATATTCCAAAACATTAAATTCTTCAAGTAAGTTTTATTAATGTACATTTTATTTTAAAGATTTAATTCTACTAGCAGAGTTAAGGCCATAACCTTGTGAGTCCTGACACATTTGTTGTTCTATTTTTAAAGTTCAATATAATTCTACACTTCAAAAACGAAAAGTCACTGACATGAGGAAAAGTGCTGAAAAAAGTTATTCAGTTTAGAGAGAGGACACAAATACAAGTATACGATACTTCGGGTCTATGCACGTATACATCTTACATCATAATCATGTATGAAGTATAGTATAGCATACTATACAGGAACAATACACAAACAAAAATAAAACCAGTAATAATAATAATAAACGCAAAATGAAGACAGGTTTAGTTACGTGTAATTCTAAGAGCCAGACAATTACAACAATGTGAAGGAAGGAATTATTAAAATAACATTGAAAATTTATACATATTAAAAATAAATATCATATATAGTCCCGTCGCTCTAATTTCCGGCAGCCAATCACGTTGCAGGTCAGCTACATTGGTCTTGTGATTCGCTGAGGAAGACGTTATTCATTTCTTAAGGTCGATAAATACTTAATATAATCGCCCGCCGTTTTGTCGTTTTTGTTGGCGTTCGTAGAAAGCACACGAAGACAATAGAAAACTTATATTTTAAAAAAGGCATATTGTAAGCAGTCTATTTGACAACCGGCTTTTGAAAGTAGACAAGTAGACTTTTGCCCTTGAGATTAAATTTTTCACTGAAGAAGCAGTATTTTATAGTTCCGAAAAGCTGAATATTTCTACATCTATAATACGATGAAAAATACCGAAAATTTCGCATCATGTTGAACTTCGGAAGAGCCTTAAAATTAAACAATGTTTTGTTTTCTGTTAGTATCTTAAAATACTTTCGTTCAGAGCATAATAATTTTATTATTCTCATGTCTGAAAATAAATCATTGTCACCTACAAACAACGCAGTGTTTGAAAGTGCGTCTCCTATTTTAAAAGTTACTTCAAAATTAATCTGTCATATAACTTAATGACACAGTCTACGTAAATATTAAACGATGTAAGAGACAGAGCCTACCGTTGATAGTCTCGTCTCATTTGTCAACGTTCTACATATGCTCGAGAAAACACATGGACAATGTGTTCTTCATTCAGTCTATTTCAACTGTAGCAAATTTTTATTAATATGAAGCCATTCAAAATCTCATTCAGATTACTTTAAAATGATGTTAATACTTATGTTTGTTAAAGTACTTTGAATTCAACAATTTTTATTTATTTAGATATTAGGCAGGGTTTGGAATTGAACGGGTTACATCAGCTTCTTGTCTATGCAGATGACGTGAATATGTTAGGAGAAAATACACAAACGATTAGGGAAAACACGGAAATTTTACTTGAAGCAAGTAAAGCGATCGGTTTGGAAGTAAATCCCGAAAAGACAAAGTATATGATTATGTCTCGTGACGAGAATATTGTACGAAATGGAAATATAAAAATTGGAGATTTATCCTTCGAAGAGGTGGAAAAATTGAAATATCTTGGAGCAACAGTAACAAATATAAATGACACTCGGGAGGAAATTAAACGCAGAATAAATATGGGAAATGCCTGTTACTATTCGGTTGAGAAGCTTTTATCATCCAGTCTGCTGTCCAAAAATCTGAAAGTTAGAATTTATAAAACAGTTATATTACCGGTTGCTCTGTATGGTTGTGAAACTTGGATTCTCACTCTGAGAGAGAAACATAGGTTAAGGGTGTTTGAGAATAAGGTGCTTAGGAAAATATTTGGGGCTAAGCGGGATGAAGTTACAGGAGAATGGAGAAAGCTACGCAACACAGAACTACACGCATTGTATTCTTCACCTGACATAATTAGGAACTTAAAATCCAGACGTTTGAGATGGGCAGGGTATGTAGCACGTATGGACGAATCCAGAAATGCATATAGAGTGTTAGTTGGGAGACCGGAGGGGAAAAGACCTTTAGGGAGGCCGAGACGTAGATGGGGGGATAATATTAAAATGGATTTGAGGGAGGTGGGGTGTGATGATAGAGATTGGATTAATCTTGCACACGATAGGGACCGATGGCGGGCTTATGTGAGGGCGGCAATGAACCTTCGGGTTCCTTAAAAGCCATTTGTAAGTGAGTAATGTGTATTTACAAATCTTCTGCCATTAACATTTGCCTGAAATTGTTTGCAGTAGTTTATTACAGAAGTGAATTTAGTATTTATAATAATGGTCAGTTTTTCCTCCTGCTTGCGGTAATGAAAGTTATGGATATATCTCCAGGAATAAATATTTTCGACATAATTCGCACAGATCGTGTCACACGACTAGACTGGATGTCAAGACAAAGTTTGGTGAAAAATACTCAACGAGTATAAAGTATAAAATAGAAAATATTACAACTCCCCAGCCTGCAACACGTCACAAAACTCTGAAGTATTCCACGCAGTTAATTAATTCTTCAGCTGCAATCCGTGCCAGAAACGTCCTAACATTTCGCCCGTATTTAAGCCATTTGAAAACTTTTTCTTTCACCGTATCTGAAGCGAACTGAATTAAACCATTTAACAATTAGCTTTTACGACACACTTTTATTTCTAACAAATGGACTTTCCATGCACGCTAAAATGTTGAGTTGGAATTGGTTCTGGGTTTTGATAGTACTTTTCCGGAACCTTTCTAGCAGTAGGCCTTGTTACATAAAATGAGACCGACATTCTGTGCACGTCATTGACCTCAGGGGAAGTACGTTACGTCACTATGTTCAGAGATTAGTGGCTTTAAAGCTATTGCCCTGAAATCCATATCCTCGAAAGCTGTAAATTATATATAAAGAGACTTAAACCTAATTCAGCTGACGGTATCTCACGTTAGAGTTTTACGTTCGTTCGCAGGAAGATTCTGTGAGGCAGGGAGATGCATATACTTGTAGATTCATGGATTATACTGGGTGTTCATTTCAAAGTGTGTCATGACGTCACTGTTGTGAGTCAGCGATTTGAAGCGAGTTTCAGCTTTTATGTCAGAGAAGTTGCCTATTAATCAAGGCGTTCAATCTGAACTTGAGAACGTGTACGGTATAACTTGAATGTCGTAGCAACAGATGGCGGTCTGTAAAGTCTGTGTGCTACCATAACCTCTTTCGAACTGTGTTTTGCGCGGGCAAGTCGTACGCAGGGTATTTCTTATCATCGATTGCGTACTGCAACATTCCACAATACAAATCAAAATGCTCCGTGTCCATGGTGACCAAGTTAATGTCAACAAATACGTAAGTAATCGTCTTAACCCTCTCCCCATATCCCGACAGTAAGAAAAAAAACTCACTTCAGTACCTGTTTCCAAACAGTTCACATTCTTGCCACTACTGGCGTTACCGTACGTATCGGTAAGTAATCTTCAGAATGAACGCCGTACTTGCTAGGCAACTTCTCTCGCATTTATGTAATACGCCTCTGCGGAAGTGTAGGAAGATTGAATTCTCTAGGCTCATCGGCTAGCCACATGACGACATACAGCGAGCCACGACACATTTTGAACTGAACACCCAGTAGAAGAAAATCGCATCTCAATGAGAGACTTTCTTTAGTTTTTTGGTTAGTCATAATGAGTGCTATTTCAACGATTTCTTGCGGAATTTTTCTAGATTCTTTAGTTCTTTCGGTGATTTATCCCTTAAGATTTCACAATTTTCAAACAAGATATGTCGGAAAATTTCTTGCTTATGTCGAAACTTAAAAAAATACTTGAACTTATACTGTTTACTATAATTGGTCTGAAATGTACATTATGACGGGAAAATAGTTCAAAGAATAGAGGCTACATATGTACTGAGGTTTTTGACAGATAACTCGTTAAGAAGACACTAAATAAACTCAGGCACTAATAGGCAGATGAACATCACATGCATTATAGAAGTAACACATATAAAACGAATATAAAGAGCATGTAGTTTCCTGCAGACGTATTTATAAAGATATTATACAGGATGTAACGAAACTGTATAGAGGATGGTAATATCTTATGTGAACACAAGTCCGGAAATGCATTGTTAAAGCTCTTTTCCTATCTTATTTAATTGTATGGGGCACAAGCTACTTTCTTTTGTTTTGGAGTGCTGCCAGAACTGTCGTGTGCAAAAGTGTACAAGTTCTTACCAAAACTGTCGGACGAATTATTTCTTTATTAGGGCTCTTTTTCTGAAAATGTCTCTTGAAGCTGGAGGCAAGTGATAATATGGTACATAGATAAATTTTGGATAAATTTATATATCTTCTCACCATTCGTGAGCTGCCACAAGGGACAAAGAGTACTTAACCATACTGAATATGTTCCAACGCTCATATTTCACTCCGATGCTACATTCAGAAAATGTACAACCATTTATAGAACTCTGAAAAACGAGGGTGAAACAACGTTCATTTCTACAGGATGATTGAAAAGGTTGTGTTCAAATGCAAGGAGCTTCCAGAGATGCTGTAATATAACAATTTTACAAGAAAAAATCATAGTCTAAGAAGTAGCCTAATCCTGAATTAGTGAAAGCCTATAAATGTTAGGAATTATAGAGTGATGGAAAAAATTCCGAAGGAGTAATATCAATTTGTGCAAATATAAGTAGTTAAAGATTGCATAATTATAAAAAAAAATTATTACAACAAAGTTGTTGGAACTGCGACTACCACGAGTACTTCAGTGCAGACACTGTATCGTCGAAAGAAACTCTGACGCACTCTCTCAAATACATTAGGCATCTTCCGAATCACGTCAGATGCTGCATATCGTGGCTAGAAAAGATTCTGAGTCTTCAACAGGGGACTCGTAAACGAGACTTTTGATAACCCTCCAAAAGAAGTAATCAAGAGACATCAAATCAGGGAAGCAGGCTGGCCATTCAATCGGATCTCTTCTTCCGATTCAACGCTCGGGATGTGAGAGATTTAGAAAGTATCGTACAGTAAGACAGCGTGCTGGTGCTTCTGTTCCATCCACATCTGCCGATACACGGTAAGCGGCATGCTTTCTAACAGCTATGGAATAATCTTTTGCAAAAAGTTGTATATGTCACTATTCAAACGTTCCTGCAGGACGTAAGGTACAAAATATGATTATATCCGCAATGCAGTTCCTAACATTACAGGTACTGACTCAGCATTTTGTTTATTCCTGCTTGAAAAATGTTATATTTCCACAGCTCCATTTTCATCACAACTTTTGAATCACTCAATATACGAATTCAATACTACCTACTTTCTATCATCCGACCAGTCGAACAACCAATCATTCAATTAGCCTACCAAACTATTCAATCACATCAACCAACTAACCAATCATTCTAGACAACCAGCAAACCTATCACTCAATGAAATCAAGCAACCGATCAAATAAATAAATAAATAAATAAATAAATAAATAAATAAATAAATAAATAAATAAATAAATAAATAAATAAATAAATAAATAAATAGATAAATAGATAGATAGATGGTTAGATAGATAGATAAATAGATAAATAAATAAATAAATAGACAGACAGATAAATAGATGACTGAATGAATGAATAAAGGAATAAATAAATAAACGAATAAATAAATAAATAAATACATAAATAAATAAATGAATAAATAAATAAATGAATAAATACATAAACAAATAAATAAATAAATGAATAAATAAATACATAAATAAATAAATAAATAAATGAATACATAAATAAATAAATAAATAAATTCATAAATAAATACATAAATAAATAATTACATAAATAAATAAATACATAAACAAATACATAAGTAAATAAATACATAAATATATACATAAATAAATACATAAATAAATAAATGAATAAATAAATACATAAATAAATAAGTACATAAATAAATAAATTCATAAATAAATACATAAATAAATAAGTACATAAATAAATAAACACATAAATAAATAAATTCATAAATAAATACATAAATAAATAAATAAATACATAAGTAAATAAATACATAAATAAATACACACATAAATAAATACATAAATAAATAAGTACATAAATAAATACATAAATTGATAAATAAATTCATAAATAAATACTTACATAAATAAATACATAAATAAATAAATGAATAAATAAATAAATACATAAATAAATAAGTACACAAATAAATAAATACATAAATAAATACATAAATAAATAAATACATAAGTAAATAAATACATACATAAATAAATACATAAATAAATAAATCAGATTAACCAACCAATCAACCAACCAACCAATCAGATCAACTGACCAATCAATCAGATCGACCAAACAACAAATCATTCAGATCAATCAACCCACCGAACTTGTGCAGGTATGAACATATCATACTCGTGGGTTTTAGTTCGAACTTAGAATTAAGATACAAATTAGATTTACTTTGAATGTTATTTTAAGTGATCGTGCTTCATTTTGTTTAGGATGCTCCCTGTTATTATTATTATTATTATTATTATTATTATTATTATTAGTAGTAGTAGTGGTAGTAGTGGTAGTAGTAGTAGTAGTAGTAGTAGTAGTAGTAGTAGTAGTAGTAGTAGTAGTAGTAGTAGTAGTAGTATTAGTAGTAGTAGTAATTATTATTATTAGTATTATTATTAATTAATTGTATTTTTTATTAGTTGTGTTTATTATTAATTGTCATTATTGAGTGTAATTAGTTACCACAGCCACCGGGTATATACCCATTGCAGTGTGAATAAATACATACATGAGCTACATCAGCAATCAATTCAACCGATCTATCCAATCCAACCGACCGAACAAAACTAATCCACTCAGCCAACCAACCAAGAACAGACCAATGAATCGAATATTGTAATATTTATTGTAAGTAATTTAAGAACTTATTTCTGCCGTTGCTTACAATATCACTAAATCACATTTGTATTCAAATAATTAATTACCTGATTTAATATTTAAATAATTAACTTCTATTAAAGTAATGGATTAATTAAATAATAATTAATCGTAGCAGCGAAATGTCTTATACTGTCATTTAGCATTACTATACATAATCAACTTTCGTAAAGAGTAGCAGCTGGAGGCAGAAACCGACTCTACAATTACAATGTGACGAGTTTTTCTGAGTGTGTAATAAGGAAATGTATCGTCTGTCTTTTCCAAATCAAGTAGGCTACAGATGTTTTTCTTTACAGCTTCTTTATGACAAAGTCTTAGCTTCGGTATAGAAAGGCCGCGCTAACGGCACAGCACGTGATGTATTACGAAGTTCGTACACCTCGCACAGGCGCTTTCAATAACTCTCCTTCCCTCAGCACACCCATTCATCTTCATTAGTTCGTGACAACTATTTTGGACAAGCTAACGAGATGAATTTCTTAAGCAGGGAGGAGAGATGAACGAATATCATAAAGGATATAATGAGAGGTTAGATACAAATATAATACCTACTGTACATTCAAACATTCCCATTTCAGTAATCTCGTTTTTACTTTTAATGTTATGTAAACATAAAAACGATAATTTTACAATGGACTGTCTCGCATTACTCTAGATTAAGAAAGGAGCAAGGGCTTCGGAAAACTTTGTTAAAAACGTGGGTACAGTTATCTCTGCTACCATGATCCCTCCATGTCTTTGCCCAAGATGACAGATGAATTAAGAAGTCAGCCGCTTTGGTAGCGCAGCTCACTTACGATGACTAAGGGTATGAGTTCATATCTCGTGAAGATTTTTCTAGTTTCTTTTTCCCGTTTTGGCTCATAATTCCACCAACACTCTTCTCAGTTAGTCCTTCAATATTATCCCTCTCCTTTTTCTATATTTATACCTATCCAACTATTTATATTTTCCACTGCCTTATTCGGAAATTCCTCAAACTGCTCTCTACATCGTCAAGCTATTGTGCAAGTGGTCTTACTCCTTTCCTTGTAATATAAACTAGATCAGTAAAAGTGACCTTTTTCACACGGGTTGTTGAGATCAGCTTTAAATCAATGTCCTAGTCATTTGGATCTACTGGCATTAGTCACTTTAGCTATATCTGGCTCTTTGTACAGGTTATACATTTTGGCATTACAGCTCATCCACCAAACGCCTCTTTCATTCACAGATCAATGAATGAATGAATAAATAAATAAATAAATAAATAAATACTCCCCTTAAAACGAAATGAAAAATACGTACAAGATAAAATGTGCAAATCAGTGAAATGTATACCAAAGAATATACTACTGTATATTTATTATTTATTTATTTATTCATTCTGGTGTAGTTAAGGCCATCAGACCTTCTCTTCCACAACACCAGGAATACAAATACAATAATATATTTGTCACTTACTTACTCACTAGCTCTTAAGGAACCCGGAGGTTCATTGCCGCCTTCACATAAGCCCGCCATCCGTCCTTATCCTGAGCAAGATTAATCCATTCTCTATCATCATATCCCATCTCCCCCCAAATCCATTTTAATATTATCTTCCCATCTACGTCTCGGCCTCCCTAAAAGTCTTTTTCCCTCCGGCCTCCCAACTAACACTCTATATGCATCATTTTAAATGTAATCAGATAATATGATGAATCTTAACTCTACCTCTAATGTCTTTATAAGCTGATATTCAGGGAACGGATTTATATGGACTAAAAATATATGAAATATGTAAATATATATGTAGTTATTTTTACCAAAATATGGAATTAAATATGGATTTTTACCAAAATATGGAATTAAATATGGACTTAAAATTATAAAAAAATAACTATGTACGTTAAATATTGGTACATTTTAATCAAACTAAACAAAAAATATAATGGACGTACCTTATCTTCCAATGTAGTTTCAACAAAACACAATTTTTATTGTCTGTTACCATAACAATAGGTTACAAACATTTCTTTCAAGTGCTGAAAAGTGAATCTTCTTCTATTGTCTCTGAGGATAGATTTATACTGACTAAAAGAGCGTTCGACGTCACAAGAAGTAACTGGTACATAATTCAATTTCACAATGTCTGCTGGGGATAAGTCCAAGTTAATCTTCACTGTTGATTCACCACTCATCACAGCAACAACCTTTTGTAGTTCTTCATATCTAGGGTTTTTTGAAAGTACAGTGTCCACCTTAGCTCTTACTGCATCTGCAACTTTACCTCTACCACGATTCAGTTGTTCCACAGTACTATTTATAATTTCAAAACTTTCAGATAGTGAAAGGTGCCTATTTTGGAGACTTTTGAGCGTTTTTATGATGCATGAAAATGTATGCTGAATGTGAGCTAAGTCATTCTTCACACTTATGTCACAGGTAACTGTTTTCGCAGTATCAATTGAGACTGCATCTTCAGAGTCCAATGCAAGGAGAACATTGTTAATAGAGTCTATATGTTCGGCATAATATTCAACTGCTTCTAGCCATGTACCCCATCTAGTTAAAATTGGCTTTGGTGGCAATGGAATTTCAGGGTACATTTCTTTCAACACGTTAACTCTACTGGGAGCTTTGAGAAATACTTTTTTCACTGATGAAATCAACAAATCTACTTTAGGGAAATTGTCTCTGACCACTTCTGCCACACGATGAAATGCATGCGCCACACAAGTAAAATGAGTCAATTTAGGATATACAACAGATAATGCTTGTCCAGCTTTGACCATATAAGGGGCAGCATCGCTAATAAAGAATAACACATTATCGTACATAATACCCTTTGGCCACAGGATACCCATAGCTTCGTTGAACAGTTTAACTATAGTTTTGTTATTGCACTTTTCTAGAACATCACGCACTTTTCTAGAACATCACAATGTAAAAGAATTCGTTCAGAATATTGTTCACTTAACAAACCGATAACTACATTACCAACAAGTCTACCTTCTTTGTCGGGAGTCTCATCAATGGAAACCCAAATTGAACTATCTTTAATTTCATCTCTTATCTTCTGTATTGTCTCATCGTAGATGGATGGAGCATACGTCTTCCTAAGTGTTGACTCATCCGGGATTGTATGTTGAGTATATTTTTCAAGGAATTCCCTGAAGACCTTATTCTTTAGTTTGTAGAGAGGAATATCAGCAGAGATGAGAGAACGGCACAGGTCGATGTTAAACTCAGATCTTACATTCGATGTTGTTGGTTGTGTTAAAAACAATTGTCTCTGCTTGGAATTTAGTTGTTTGTTGGCCTGATGTTTACTAGTTGTAATGTGTTGTTGCACCAGGAACTTTTGTGTAGATGATACTGCACACTGACACAAATTACAAAATAATATTTTATTGTCAGTTGATAAACCATCTTCTTTAAATTCTGAAATGTAACTTGTTAGTTTTGATTTTAAATTGACTGAATGACGTACTTTTGGCATATTTACCGTCTTTATAGTATGATTTACAAAACTGAACCTATGTGTACTCTGACTGGCATTTAACTGTTGAGCTGCACAACTGAAGTCTGTTAAAAATTTTAAATTAAATTAATACAGTTTTGTAACTTACTTTCCCATTGTTGATAGGACTGCTAATTTTCAAATAACTCTGATGTTAAAGGGATTACTGAACATGTGTTTAAATCTCTATTGTTGAAATGTATTTTTAAAAGTTAATGGAATTTTGTTTTGTTTTATTGTTAAACCTAATATAATATGGACTGTTTTATATGAAATATGGAAAATATATGGAAATTAACGAAAATATGTACTAAACTCTAAAATATGGAAAAATATGGAAAATAAAAGTAGGATTTTTCAACCCTACACATTGTGAAACATAAAGATAATGCAAAATATAAATTATATTAGCTTTATAAGTAAATATGTATTTACATATAAATCCTTTCCCTGCTGATATTACATCATCCAATTCTAATAAAACATTTATGTATGCCGATAACCGTGTACTTTAAAGTAAAAGTCTAAATTCTTGCTTTGCGGTATCTGAAGTCTGTTAATACGATGGTTTCAGAAATGGCATATTTTAAGTAAGGTATATGTAGGGCGAAGAGTAATCTTTCCTACGTGGCACAAACATCCTCGTGCAAATTTACACTAGATCACCATGAAATACAATTGATTAAGAATGTTAAATTTATCGGAATTAACTTAGATAAGAAGCTTCCGTGGCATCAACATGTACAACAAGCCAGAGTCAAGGCTGCTGGAAGAACACATCTATTATTTCCATTTCTGAAATGTCCTATATTAAGTAAAATAAAGATAAAAAGTTAGATGCTATCAGTTATTGATCCCATCTATTCTGTAACGTACCCAAAAATGTTTTCCGACTTTTAAAAATTATCAAAATTATCCAAAAAACAAATTGTCGTTCCTGCAATAACTCCTGTGTGACATATTTATCGATTTTAAGATGTTTGCTCTATTAAATAACTTAAATAGTGATAGAGCAAATAATAAAATCTCCTATATGTAATTATATTTCTTTATTTCGAAAATGTAAGAATTCACAGTCTCCTATGTACGGCTGCCATAGGATGAATAAATGTGTTTTTTCTTCCTACTGAAAAATTTTATATTTTTATATAGGAAACAGAAAACGGATGTAGGTAAATTCTCATTTTTAAATAGAACTATAAATGATTGGAATGACCTACCTGCAGCGGTCTTTGAGGGCTGTCCTTCCTTAAGGAGATTCAAGAATAATTTAAAAAGTTGTGTATAAAGTGCAAATTAAAATTAAGGCGACATTTAACATTTAATTTTTTAAGGTGACATGTATTTATTTATCCTGACTAGTTACTTCCTTGGTTTCAATTGTAAATTATTTAAAAATAGCGTGTAAGAGGGTCTTAGGCTAGAAATGTTTAATTTAAATGTAGTTCTGTTTATAAGTATGGATAAGGATGTAATTATTTGACTTATTTGAACTGTTGTATCAGTGAAGCGAGGTGAGTCAGTGAAGTTATGGTTTTACAGTGCAGTGAATAGTTCCGATCAGTGATAATTTATAGCGTCAATGAAATGTGTTCTATAGTGTCAGTGAAATGTGTCCTAAAGTGTCAGTGAAATGTGTTCTATAGTGTCAGTGAAATGTGTTCTATAGTGTCAGTGAAATGTGTTCTATAGTGTCAGTGAAATGTGTTCTATAGCGTCAGTGAAATGTGTTCTATAGTGTCAGTGAAATGTGTTAGTGAAATGTGTTCTATAGTGTCAATGAAATGTGTTCTATAGCGTCAATGAAATGTGTTCTATAGTGTCAGTGAAATGTGTCCTAAAGTGTCAGTGAAATGTGTTCTATAGTGTCAGTGAAATGTGTTAGTGAAATGTGTTCTATAGTGTCAGTGAAATGTGTTATATAGTGTCAGTGATATGTGTTCTATAGTGTCAGTGAAATGTGTTAGTGAAATGTGTTCTATAGTGTCAGTGAAATGTGTTCTATAGTGTCAGTGAAATGTGTTAGTGAAATGTGTTCTATAGTGTCAGTGAAATGTGTTAGTGAAATGTGTTCTATAGTGTCAGTGAAATGTGTTAGTGAAATGTGTTCTATAGTGTCAGTGAAATGTGTTCTATAGTGTCAGTGAAATGTGTTAGTGAAATGTGTTCTATAGTGTCAGTGAAATGTGTTCTATAGTGTCAGTGAAATGTGTTAGTGAAATGTGTTCTATAGTATCAGTGAAATGTGTTAGTGAAATGTGTTCTATAGTGTCAATGAAATGTGTGCTAAAGTGTCAGTGAAATCCGTCATAGTGCCACTACAGTGAGTGAGATGAGAGTAAAGTGAAAGACTATTGAAACTTATGAAGGGCCTATACATAAAAATGTAAAATTAGGTACTTTATTTATGTTTTATTATTATTGTGTTAAATTATATTGTGTATTCTTATTGTATTGTGTATAAAATTGTAGGCCTATTGTGTATTGTAAATATTGCTTATCATTTCTTTATTGTGTATTGTTTATATTGTGTATACCACTGCCACCGGGTGCTTGCCCACTTGCAGTGTAAATAAATACATACATACATACACAGGAGTTATTGCAGGAACAACGACGGTACGCGCTTCTGATTTGTACACTAGATAATTCTAATCATGAAGACCTTATTGACTTTCCTATAAATATAAAGAAAGGTTGAAATACTCTGGGAATACGGAAAGAAGTGATAATCATATATATCAACTTGGGCAATAAAATATGAGTGCATAAAGAACTAGCAGAACGCCAATATTGTTTGTTCTTGAACCTGTATAAATGTGTAGACTATAGCGTTATTGATCATTCAGTCTTTAAAAACGGTCGATCTAATATGTTTCTCTGTTGTTTTTCCAAGCAATAATCCACAGATCAAGGCAAAAAACAGTTCTTGTTTTGATACTTGGCCAAAGTATGAATAATAAAGAGGCCGGAACTGTGGTGGCGTATCCATAGTTACTACTTGTCCACCCAGCTATTTGTCATTCATTCCACAAAAAAGACGCAAATAATTTCTGAACATTTCCAAACAAATTTACTCATTATTTCCGTTATTAATTTAACTCTTTAGCAACTACTTCATATTTCTTTTCTTATTGCTGTGCAAAAGAAATTTTTTTCATTTGAATTTTTAAAATATTCTTTAAATCTTGGCTTATATATCTAATAATATTAAAATTTAAACTGCAGTTGCACAAAAAGTTGTAACCATACTTTGATGCAATTTGTACAATCTTATAATAAAACATTTGGGAGTATTTTAAGGTGTGAGACATAACGCTTAGGTGTACAGATTTTTCTAGCTTGAATACTATGTGAAAATATACTTTTAGGTATGCATATATGAATATAAGCGCACACTTTTGAAAAACAAATTAGGTAAGAAAGTGATAGTTGTTAATAAAATAACTCTAAAGGTCTTAAACAAAACTTCAGCTGTGTACTTAATTTGTCTCGCAATGCGTGCACTAATTTGAAAATAAGGATTTGTTTTCATACAGTATGTAAAACTGAGCAAAGAAAATACAATTTACTTAAAAGTCATGTCTCGAACCTTAAAGTATTCTTTAATTATTAATTGTAATAGCGAAAAAATACAACAAATTAACGCTACAACTTTTTGTGCACTTGCACTTAAAATATTAGCAAATTTATAATTATTTTTTTGCGCATGTTCACGTACACGGCTCGTTAACCACGCTTATTTTTTTTTAGTGTGTAAGTGATGCGTAAATGGTAAATGAATATGCTAATATTTAATATTGAAATACCTGCTTTGAATAATCAACTCCTGAAACAATTTCATTGAAACGGACCATAAGGATGGTGATTTGTACATTTTTTAAGCTCTACTCACGTGAATGCACACAACATTAATAACTCTGCTACCGCCATTACTCAGAACATAGGCAACTACATCAAGATAATTAATCTTACCCATTTTATATGGACGTCGAACATTTCTTTCTCTTTTTGATTTGTAATTTTTGAGAGATGTTAGCAATGTCTCTTCGTCCGTTCGTAATATATGCTTGTACCAGTTTCGTTTTCTACTCTCTATTTTAATTAATATTTTATGCTCGACTATACACCTGGTAGCAGCCCTTTAATGGACCTCATTAAAGTACACCTATTCATTAAATTTCAGGTTTTCCACCAATCAGAAAGCAATATGAAAGCGCAAGTATAGATTATTCTCCGATATGCAATCGAAAGACAACTAGCGAAACGTCGCGGAGGCTGAAAATCCAATACTGTCGCAGAAGGTTATGTTCTGTTACTATAATAATTAGCGTTAATTGTAAATAATATTCAAATAAATTCAATTTGTCATCTCGTTTTTCAATTTTAAATCAATTTCCAGGTTATAGCAATATTAATGTTCATGTTATTCTCTAGATTATATCAAGGTCAATGACATTTGTTTCTCAGAAAAAATCAATACTTTTGCGTCTGCGCACATCTCACAATTTAAGAGATATTGCACAAGGTCACTTCCGCTCCCCAGTCAGATAAGAATAACATGAATACTTATGAATAATTTCAAGTTAGAAATATGGTCGAGCATAAAAAGTCGTATGAAACTTGCCTATAATGGTAATTAAGACGCTCGTATGAAAATTAAGAAATTCGCTTGCGCTCGTTTCATAAACATACTCGCGTCTTAATCACTAACATTATAGGCTCGTTGTATAATGTACTATTTTGCTCCATCTTCTATTCACCGACCAGCTATCATAGCTATCAGTCAACGTTAGTACTTTCACGAAATTAAAGGATAAAAACAAGAAGTCAATAAACTTACAGAATATCCTGAGACAGGGAAAGAATCCTAAGAATGAAAACATCTCAAACTAAATAATTTAAAAGTGTTATAGGCCCTATTTTATAGTTGCCTGAACACTTAAAAATTCACGTATAAATGTCCTAGTACATACAAGGTATACAAGCCAAGCGCCAAGACGCCAAACACTGGCAAAGCTCATCATGCAACAGTAACACACAAACATACAGAAACACAACAATCGCTTGAGTATTCACCTCATTCAGCGAATACAATCCAAAGGCCACCAAAGAAAGTAGTACAGCAATCATTAAAGCACGGCATGACATTATTGTCAAATGGAAGCTTTCAAAATCTGTACTGAAGGAATACTAAACACTTCGTAACTTAATTTGGGTGGTGAACTAGATAATACGAAATTCCATTTTGTGATATTAATCTTTTACACAGAGTTGCACAGAAAGAAAATTATCTCTAATAATTCCAGGAGCGCTGTTTCATTTTATTGATAAATGAAGGGCTCGTGAAATGATGCTTATAAGATGGAACCACGAGTGCAATTTAATAAGATTATTCTAGGAATAAAATTAAATAACTTGCACAACCGAATTATTTACGTAAATGATAATAATTATTATAAAACACATCAATAAGACATTATTATGTCTCCTTTTAAGGAAGTTAAAAAACAATTGCTATCTATCACGGCATACTAAATATTATTGCCAACTACACAGAGCGGAAATACGAAACAATACTTAACCTCAAAAGTAAAATAAACTGAAATTTTATATTAACAGAATAAAAACACGAAAGATTTATTTATTATTTCAAGTTACAGTTATTTAAAACGCAATTTTCAAAGTTAAATTTTTTTGGCATTTCTTGATTTTCTGTGATTGATACTGAAGTATTGTCTTTCTTATCAGATAAGTCGCTGCTTTACAAAGCGTCTTATCAAGAAACACAACTGTGATTGGTTGATTTAATGCGGTTCTGAAACGTTATTGGGCAATATCGCAAATTCATCCTGTAAGTTGAATATTCTTACTTTATAAGGGTCCGCTACTTGGCAAAAATGTCACTAAATGCTGTATCAGAATGGTTTAATTAATTATAGCATTATAACCTCAAAAATGAACTTCAATAAGCGAATGAAAGCAAATGATTTAATCTTATTAGCTCTCAAAGTGAGGTAGTACATTACTTCAGTACAACTCTGCCAAGGAAACTGGTTTTAGACAGAAAAATTCATCTCACAACTTATAAACAATTCAAAAGGCCAAGAAAAGTACATTACTGTTTTCAGGCACTCAGTAGAGTTATTTGTTCAACTCCTACACTCTTATGTTATGTTATGTTATGTTATGTTATGTTATGTTATGTTATGTTATGTTATGTTATGTTATGTTATGTTATGTTATGTTATGTTATGTTATGTTATGTTATGTTATGTTATGTTATGTTATGTTATGTTATGTTATGTTATGTTATGTTATGTTATGTTATGTTATGTTATGTTATGTTATGTTATGTTATGTTATGTTATGTTATGTTATGTTATGTTATGTTATGTTATGTTATGTTATGTTATGTTATGTTATGTTATGTTATGTTATGTTATGTTATGTTATGTTATGTTATGTTATGTTATGTTATGTTATGTTATGTTATGTTATGTTATGTTATGTTATGTTATGTTATGTTATGTTATGTTATGTTATGTTATGTTATGTTATGTTATGTTATGTTATGTTATGTTATGTTATGTTATGTTATGTTATGTTATGTTATGTTATGTTATGTTATGTTATGTTATGTTATGTTATGTTATGTTATGTTATGTTATGTTATGTTATGTTATGTTATGTTATGTTATGTTATGTTATGTTATGTTATGTTATGTTATGTTATGTTATGTTATGTTATGTTATGTTGGTTTTAGTTTCTCAATAAAAAGAATAATTCAAAACGAAATGTACAATCTAATGAATTATATATTATAAATTATAACGAATAACTTAATATTGTTTTCAAAATTCGGAGAAATTTGTAGACTTTGTTACGAGAAAAAAAACAATAGTCTCTTTGAAATCTAGTCTTCCTACGCTAAACTCTGTAAGTATAGCTAATGTCTTTAGTAAATAGAAAATTTGCTCCATTTTCCTTGTTATTCCAAAAGAACTTCAAACAAACATTTCCCACGCGAAATTGCATACTATATTATACCATTTGTCACAAAATAATAATGCGGTCGCAAAGTCTGATCTTTGAGGTCTACTTGCGCGCGTATCTAGTTCACCACCCCTGTCAATAGACTCGCAAACATAAATACAATTGTACTGGTAAAATCGCGTGCTGTGGGTAGCATCTGTTGATGTTTTAACAACGAGTTAAATGAATCGATGTGTACATGCCAATTTTCGATTTACAGCTCAGAAAACAGATCCTACCAAAAATGTGTCAATATACACTTGTATATTCCACTAAAACATATTATATGATACAATCAGTACACAGAAAGAAAAATGTTTCTTAGGTTTAGAGTTATATGAAATAAATATTAATTTATCTAAAGCTGAGATCACATGGTAGTACATAAAGCTCAATTTGAAAATTAATAAAGCGAGTTAATACCAAATTATTACACTAAGTAACAAGAAATACATTTTTGATATTCAATTTACTGGGATAAATTCATAACTAACATAATAAAAAACCACTGATATCTGGAAACAATCATGTTCATCGTTAATATATTTCATGTATGAAAGTTCTGAAAAATACATTTTTACTACAATAATTTATTGTAAAAAATTCAGTCTGCTGTGTAGAAAATGCAGTAATTTTGTAATAATTATTATTACTACTGCTTGTACTCAAAGAATTATGTTAGGAACACTTATTGTCTTATAGGTTTTATACTTTTAACCAACTTCTAGAAAAGTATTTTCAAAATCCTTTCAAAAACAATTAATATTTTAAGCCACTAACTGAAAATATAATCTATATTCAAATTAAGTTAACATATAGTTTACAAAATCATTTGACTCATTACCACTGATGTGATTAAACAATCAATTTAAAGTAATGCTCGGAAGTTTTAAAATCGTACACTGAAAGAACATTTTTCAATTGAAAATATAATTTCACCCAAAACGTGCGTTTGTTTTGTACAAGTAACTTCTTTTCGATTCTGAACAGTTTATCAACAAATTGAAATACAAATGCTTCATATGCATTTCCATCTGATGAATGTATTATGTAAAAAGCTTTAAATTTAATTTAAGACACCAAAGTTAAATTTCTAAATGAAATTTCATTACATACGCTGCACTAAATTGATGTATAACAATTAAAATAAAAAAAAAGCGATTAGTCATATTTTGAGAATATTTACTGCAATAACATTAACAAATCTTGTGTATTTTAAAACTTGAAAAGTGAATGTATTTATGCAACTGAGTGAGATTTATTAAAGAGTAATTTAATAATGACTTATTTATATATAGTCTAAAAAGTTCTATGTTATGATAATAAAGAATTGGATGAGCATATTTAATATTTAACAACTACAGAAAAAAAAAATGTTGTTCTGACTATCGTGAAAAGTATCGTAACCACAGTCGACTGACATCGATAATCAAATTTACATAATCAACGTTACATCGTAATAAATTAGTATGACCTTCAAGTGAAAGATCATAAGGTATATTCAAATTATTTGTACAGAAAAACAATGAAATAAAAATAAATTATATGCTATAGAATGTTTTTATATAGTAATTTTATACGTTCGGTATTCAAAAGAAAATGTGAAACTAATGAACTGCTTGCACTTAAAATGAAACACACTGTATAGTCATTCGCAAGGCAGCGGGGTTAGTATGCAAACAATGCTACTACGGCAAGTGTGATGAACTTACCGAATGCTCTCCGTGCGGGACCTTGGCGACCAGTCCTTGCTGCTGTATGTATAGCGACGGCTCCCGCCCAGGCTGCGGGCTGTCTTCCATCGCTCCAAATGGTGACGCACTGTATTCTGCACTTCCGTATTCAAGAAACAGTAAAATAGCGCTATTGTGAATCCCTGTGGGTATAGAAAGAGAAATAAAATTAAGTCCATAAAATTAACCGTACACAATCATCATTATGGTGTGTTTTGAGTTCTTTACATGTAGGTCTACTCTAATTTATTATAAAGTTGAGAGAATATAACAAATAAAAAATGTTTCAACAAAATAATTATTGAAATTGTAGCATTTCAACTCCCATTTAAGAAACTTCTTCATCCAAGTAACATTATCGAAGAAAATAAATAAAAAAGTAGGTAGAGGAACTGTGTATTATAAATTGTGTAAAGTTAAACATTATATGGATCTCAAAGTTGGACGTTTGAGTACAAAACAAGTGAGTGGAATGCAGTTGCAACTGTATAGTAAGGTCCTCCACAAATTACTCGTAAGATTGTAAAAAGGGAATAAGAAATCAGTTGAATATCACTTATATTACGAATATAATAAAGTACACAAGAATGATTCTGGATGCTTAACGAAAATTTTAGCTGGCAGAATTATAAATCAATTATGAATCTACAGATCGAGATGACGAAGAGACATTACCTGTTCTATGAAAAGATGAAAGAATCGGGTGTAATATGGGGACTGAACAGGGCAATGGCCTAATCCATGCTCCTTTTGGTGGTATTGAGGAGAGAGATTTATAACAGTGAAATAAAAATCTTGAGATTTTTCTTCCACTTACCACTGCCTAAATTGCAAATATTAGGAGATGGCATAATAAACATAGAACGGAATGGACTCGGATGTCAAGGGGAGCAAAATTTGTAGCTGTTACATCTAAAGAAAATATAATATGTAAATAAAAATAATTCAGGAGAATTTAAAGAATTGAAATGGTTCCTTTCCGGACTTATAAACAATCTGTAATATCTATAAGTAAGGTAATAATAATAATAATAATAATAATAATAATAATAATAATAATAATAATAATATTTTATTTATTTATTTACTTATATTTAATGTGCTGTACAACAGCCAGTCACTAATTACAGTTCAGCACAAACAATATAACAAAAACATCAGAAATGATATAAATTACAATAAAAAACACAATGAATTAAAATAATGGCAATTGAATCTCCCCATGCAGAAAGGGCTTCAGTCACAAATTTTGAAAAAAAAAAAAAAAAAAAAAAAAAAAAAAAAAAAAAAAAAAAAAAAACGAGATATCGATGGAAATCATATCTTTATGGGTGGCTCCATCGGTCTGTGCAGAAAGGTATTCAGCCCAATGCTTGGAAAGATAGAAACTGAAGCTCAGGCTCAGAGTTCTATGCAGAAAGGAATATAGCGTACAGAATGTTTTTCTTAGTTTTCTCAAAACTAGGCCTAATGGACTGAAGCCCTTTCTGCATGGGGCGATTCAATTAAATAAAATGATAATTACAAATGAAATAATGGAATCATACAAATGAAGAATGGAATCATGCCTAAATAGTATTACAAAGCTATGCAAGATGACGAGAATATTATAATACAACGACAATAATGACATTGGATGGACGGAATAAAATGGATGACTAAAATACTTAAATAATGACAATTAAAAGTAATCGTAATTGAAAATGAATGGAATCATGTAAATTAATAAACAACAAAATAATATAAAAGGTAACGAGAATAATATTAAAATACATATTTAAACAAAATACATAAATTAAACTGACATAAAACTCCAAATTATATACTACACATTAAAATAGATCCAAGTTAGATCCATGCAATTTAGCATTTTTTTATACATCTGCAGACCGGAGAGAGAGATTTAGAATTTCTATTGTAAAACATTTTATGAAATCTTAAACCCTTAGCAGGAATACGAAGACTGATATTGCTTAGGAAAGATTCACAATCAATATCACCCTTAATGACTTTACAAAAAAATAAATATTCAAGATCTTGCCGTCTGGCAAGTAAACTACAGCAATTAAAATATTTGCAGTTAATCTCATATTTATAATCATCAGAATTAGGTAAAAATCTATAAGAACACAGGGAAATAAATTTTCGTTGAATAATAATAATAATAATAATAATAATAATAATAATAATAATAATAATAATAATACTTACTTTCAAATGGCTTTTAAGGAACCCGAAGGTTCATTGCGCCCTATTGGTCCCTATCCTGAGCAAGATTAATCCAGTCTCTATCATCATATCCCACCTCCCTCAAATCCATTTTAATATTATCCTCCCATCTACGTCTCGGCCTCCCCAAAGGTCTTTTTCCCTCCGGTCTCCCAACTAACACTCTATATGCATTTCTGGATTCGCCCATACGTGCTACATGCCCTGCCCATCTCAAACGTCTGGATTTAATGTTCCTAATTATGTCAGGTGAAGAATACAATGCGTGCAGTTCTGCGTTGTGTAACTTTCTCCATTCTCCTGTAACTTCATCCCTCTTAGACCCAAATATTTTCCTACGCATCTTATTCTCAAACACCCTTAACCTATGTTCCTCTGTCATAGTGACAGTCCAAGTTTCACAACCATACAGAACAATCGGTAATATAACTGTTTTATATATTCTAACTTTCAGATTTTTTGACAGCAGACTAGATGATAAAAGCTTCTCAACCGAATAATAACACGCATTTCCCGTATTTATTCTGCGTTTAATTTCCTCCCGAGTGTCATTTATATTTGTTATTGTTGCTCCAAGATATTTGAATTTTTCCACCCCTTCGAAGTATAAATCTCCAATTTTATTTTTCCATTTCGTACAATATTCTGGTCACGAGACATAATCATATAATTTGTCTTTTCGGGATTTACTTCCAAACCGATCGCTTTACTTGCTTCCAGTAAAATTCCCGTGTTTTCCCTAATCGTTTGTGGATTTTCTCCTAACAAATTCACGTCATCCGCATAGACAAGAAGCTGATGTAACCCGTTCAATTTCAAACCCTGCCTGTTATCCTGAAATTTCCTAATGGCATATTCTAAAGCGAAGTTAAAAAGTAAAGGTGATAGTGCATCTCCCTGCTTTAGCCCGCAGTGAATTGGAAAATCATCAGACAGAAACTGACCTTTACGGACTCTGCTGTATGTTTCACTGAGACACATTTTAATTAATCGAACTAGTTTCTTGGGAATACCAAATTCAATAAGAATATCATATAATATTTCCCTCTTAACCGAGTCATATGCCTTTTTGAAATCTATGAATAACTGATGTACTGTATCCTTATACTCCCATTTTTTCTCCATTATCTGTCGAATACAAAAAATCTGATCAATAGTCGATCTATTACGCCTAAAACCGCACTGATGATCCCCAATAATTTCATATACGTACGGAGTTAATCTTCTCAAAAGAATATTGGACAAAATTTTGTACGACGTCAACAAAAGTGATATTCCTCGAAAGTTACCACAGTTGGTTTTGTCCCCCTTCTTAAAAATAGGTACAATTATGGACTCCTTCCATTGTTCTGGTACAATTTCCCTTTCCCAAATAGCAAGTACAAGTTTATAAATTTCGCTATATAATGCATTTCCACCCTCTTGTATTAATTCTGCTGGAATTTGATCGATACCTGGAGACTTGTACTTTTTCAGATTTTCTATCGCAATTTCGACTTCTGAAAGCGCGGATTCGGGTATAAATGACTCAGCAGTTTGTATTTCAATTTCGTCCCGATCATTTCTATTTGGCCTATGTACATTTAGTAGTTGCACAAAATAGTTTTTCCATCTGTTTAGGACTGATGGAGAGTCTGCAAGCAAGTCACCATTCTCATCCTTGATCACGTTTACCCTTGGCTGATATCCGTTCTTAAATTCCTTTATACCCTTATATAAATCTCGAATGTTTTTATTCTTACTATTTGTTTCTACCTCATTCAGTTTTTCCTTCAAGTAACCTCTCTTTTTATTCCTAAGTGTACGACTTGCTTCCCGTCTTTCATTGAAATAATTATCTCTCTTCTCCTCAACTGGATCCTGTAAGAATTTCAATTTTGCCTGTTTCCTTCTTTCTACTACCATGCAACAATCTTCATCAAACCACGGTTTCTTTTTCTTAGTTTCATAATAACCTATGCTCTGCTCAGCTGCAATTTTGATACTATCTCTGATATTTTCCCACACGCTGTTAACATCTAACTCTTTCTCAACTTCGTCGGAACTTTCTAAAGTGGCAAACCTATTCGAAATTTCGACCTGATAATTTTGCTTAGTTTCCTCTTCCTTTAATTTCAAAATATTGAATTTAGTAATATTAACTTGTTGCTCTACTCGCTGATAGTCTTTCTATTACAGACGTGGACAAATTATTAGCAAAATTGAAGATTTTTATTATATATTTTTTTTACAAAATATGATTCTTCAATTTAGACTACAGTTGACATTTTTGCGTGTTTCCAAATTATTAGAAAAATTGAAGATTTGTATTGTATATTTTTAGAAAAGTTAACTGTTCAATTTGGACTACATTTGATATTTTTACATATTTACAAATTATTAGCAAAACTGAAGGTTTTTATTATATATTTTTACAAAATTCGATTCTTCAATTTGGAATACAGTTGACATTTTGGATATTTCCAAATTATTAGCAAAACTGAAGATTTTTATTTTACAGTTTTACGAAATTTGACTCTTCAATTTAGACTGTAGTTGACATTTTTGCTAATTTACGAATTATTAACAAAATTGAAGATTTTTATTATATATTTTTACAAAACTTAATTCTTCAATTTAAACTATAGTTGACATTTTTGCATATTTCTGTCTATTGTAATGATAGAAATATGCAAAATTGTCAACTGTAGTCTAAATTGAAAAATCAAATTTTGTAAACAGAATTATCATAAAAATCGTCAATTTTGTTAATAATTTGTCCACGTCTGTAATTCTCCAATTACCAAATAATGGTCAGAATTACAGTCTGCACCCCTGAAAGTTCGAATTTCTACCATACTAGTATGTCTCCGTTTATCTATCAAGATGTGACCTATTTGGTTGTAATAATAATAATAATAATAATAATAATAATAATAATAATAATAATAATAATAATAATAATAATTTTGACTGTCATGTACTGACCTGTGTGGAGAGGAGCACTGCACAGATGTTGTCGTAGATGGCGCCGGAGACGTCATCAGGGGGTCGTATGATGATAAGGATGTACGTAATGCCCAGCAGGGGGATCAAGACCAGCAGCGCCTTCGTCGCCTTTCTGTACTGTTGCGTCTCAGCGTTGTTGGTGGCACGCAGCTTCGTTATCAGCACCTGTGCAGCAAGTCACATCCATCAGCCTTCTAGTAACTCTTGTTGCAATCCCCGTGTTCTTCGCCATAGGCATGCAATTTTGATATTTTTCTAACTTGAATGGTTTCTCCTTCTCAGTCTCTCCTAAATTAAGTCACATGGAGACACTATTAAACAGATGTAGTTGTTCCCCTCGCCCAGTATAGTCCGGGTCAGCTTACTTCATACCCTAAGGGTGAAACCTAACCATTTCTCCCCCCCCCCCCATTACTACATATGCTAGTGGATTGTGGTGATTTTATAGTTTGCAAGTTGAATTTTCTTTTGCCAACTTAGTTTCGAATTTCGATACTTACAAATACTACAAATGGTAGTGATTTTGTAACTGGTATGTTGGCAGCTGAGACAAATATCGACAATATTTGAACATATTAATAATTAATTAATATCAGTATTAATATTAATACATAATAGGTCTAGTTATTTTATGTGTTGCGTTGTGGTTATAATTCAAGACTATAGTCAGGTAAGTTTTCGGAGTTAGTACTAATAATTTCACGTGGTCAAACAAAATACATTTTTAGGTTAGGTCTCACGAGTCAATTGTTTAGTCAAACCAATGAATTTCGTATTGCCAGACAAAATATTTGACATGTTGATCCCTTTCCCGTATAGTTTGCCTACGAAAATATGTTACAAATTATTGAATTATTTAGAATAACCTTCCAACATAAAGTACGATACGTAAATAAGTCATTTAGTACGTAGGATCGTGTGATATCTGATAACAGTTGGCAACACTGGCAAGACGGCAATATTTGCTGCTTAGGAACTGTTCTTATGTGACCCTCACTATACACCAGTCAAATCAAAGGCGAGGGGGCGTGATCTCCGAAACTTCGGTTGTCATGCCCTACTTCCGGTAGCAGCATCCCCACATTTAAAAAATTTTATTCTTGACCGTACAGAGAAATAATCGGCCGCACCAAACAGAAAATTATTCGCTGCTCACGCCCAAAGTGACGTTGTGACGTCACTTACGCCACATGATGGAGAAAAGAGACATTCTCTCTCTGTTGTCACATAATCTTCCATCAGCTTTTTTTTTTTTTAAACAGGCAAATATAGTTTCCGTAACAAACCACTGCTAGCTCGAGCGTCAGAAGAGTTTCTCCTCATTAAATTAGTTGTAATATAAAATTATGCTTAAAGAATGCATATTACGTTATTAATTAACGTATGGAAATTTAAAAATTGTAATAAATATTGTATTCAATACATGAAATTAAATAATTATTTCATATTTAACATTCAGTATTCCAGAGACAGACAAGCAGAAAGAAATAATAATTGGGGCCTTAACTTGATTCCCGTCACATATGAATGTCAAATCAAAAGTAATTATTCAGGTGGATGGGTAGGAACAACGTACTGTATGTTAGATATATCGAATATCTGAAGCGTAGGATGATATGTGAACGCATACTTCATCATAAATATTCATTTAAAAATTTACATATCATGTATGTCCTATATATGAAATCTGGCAGTTACACAAAACTTAGAATTTACATGATATTAAAAAAAAATAAGCATAGTTTTCAAGCAATACAAAAATGAATTTTTAGCGAAATGGAATACTATTGTAGTCTACTACTCGTGTTAAAGAAATAACATTTTATGAGAGTTAAATATAAGATAAAGTCTAAATTAAACGAGTTATTATTATTATTATTATTATTATTATTATTATTATTATTATTATTATTATTTTACACTGCTTCATCGATATAGGAGAAAAGCAATATTTCCCTACTTAGATACAGTATAACACGCGGAGCAAGTCTCGTGCAATCGGCAAGCATCATATTTAAGTTGAGCAGTTTTAAAAATATGGTACGCGTACCTCCAGGGAAACGCGGGATACGCATCCCACTGATTACGTTTGTAAAAATGCTGACATATTTACGTATTTTACTATACTTTTTCGTTGCTTGAACAATATTTTACGTAAATCATTACTATTATTATTGCATCAATAACTAGGCCTACTATATAATAATAATAATAATAATAATAATAATAATAATAATAATAATAATAATAATAATAATAATAATAATAAAATTATACCTGGTAAGGTTTATCTTGTCTCAGTGGCAATAAAACCAAGTCCCTTCAAATGAGGGTGGAGATTATAGGAGGGTTGTAAATTTTCAGAATTCCTTTCAAAACCTTGTTATTGTACAGGCTACCGGAACTCAATTTCGTGAAAGACAAGCTCACAGTACGAATAGAGATATTTTGTAATTTTATTTTGCGCTACAGAATGTATCAACTGGTCCCTTCCGCCACTGGATGGATGGACGGCATCGCTTCACTCCTCACTGGCATAACAATACAGACGAAGTAAGACAGATCTCCTTTCTGTCTTTTTTCACAGTGAGACAAGATACATCACACAGACTTTAGTAATAATTAGTGCTATTGATCGATCAAAATATTTAATCGATTAACTACTTGAATTTAATCGATAGATTAATCAAGTTTTGATCTAGTTGAAAAAATGTTTTAATATACTGTAATACACAATTATTGTTAAATTTAACTTGTGTTCGGTGATAAGCATAAGTATTAAATGTTGTATATCTGTATATATTGTATCGTTATATTACAAACAGTATACCTGGCCTTTGTAGATTATAGCAAAGCTTCGACTCGGTTGAACACTCGAGTGTAATGCAAGCATTACATACGCAGGGAGTCGACAACAAATACATCACGATACTAAATAAACTGTATAATCAAAGCTGTTCCAAAGTGAAAACCGAGATCGAAGGACGACCATTCGGGCTCAAAAGAGGAGTGCGACAAGGAGACCCAATTTCCCCAAAATTATTCACAAGTGTATTAGAAAACATTTTTCGCAAACTGAACTCGAACAGAAATTGTGGAATAAACATCAACGGCAGCAGACTAAACAATCTAAGGTTTGCTGATGACGTCGTATTGTTCGCCAAATCACCCAGAGAACTGCAGTTAATGCTCCAAGAATTATGCGACACCAGCAGATCAGCAGGCCGCCTGATGAACATGACCAAGACACAGGTAATGTCGAACGGGCCGGAGTCACCCATAATAATTGATGGTGCAAAACTACAATACGTGTCTGAATACGTATACCTAGGACAGCTAGTCTCCTTTCATCAGAAGACAGAGAAGGAAATAAAACGAAGGATTTCACTCGCGTGGAAGGCATTCTGGAGTCTCAAGTTCATCGTACTGGAGGGAACACTCAGCAAGAAACTCAGAGTAGAAATATTGGAGACCTGCGTAACTCCTGTACTGTTATATGGGTGCCAGACATGGTCTCTTACTGCCAAACTTCGTAACAGTCTCCAAATATGCCAAAGAAAGATGCTGAGAAAGATACTAGGCTTATTACTGAGGGACAGAATTCCAAACGAAGTGCTACAAAAGATGGCAGCAATTAAAGATCCAGCACTGCAAGCCACCAACACCAAATGGAAGTGGGGAGGCCATGTTGCACGACTTAGAGACGGAAGATGGATGCAAACTATGGGATCCCCGCATTGGCAAGAGATCACCCGGAAGACCAAGACGAAGATGGGCCGATCTCTTCAGTGAACGAGTAGGAAGCCATTGGTCAAGCAGAGCAAGACATAGGGAAGACTGGAAAAACATAAGACGACAAGTGAACAGCGACTAAAACCAGTGCGACAGAAACAAGCGAACAATACCAAACTGTGCAGAATGTGAACCAAGTGAACAATTCCACTCCTACGCGGAGTAGCTCACCGCGTGAGACAAATAGAGCTCTCCCTCTATAGGAGGAGGCCTTTGCCCTTAACGGGACATTTTTTAGGCTAATCATTTCATTTCATATTACAAAACAACTATTTTAATTACTTATTAACATATTTATTATGAGGCTTATAATTTGTGTCAATTTCTCCGAGAATTTTTGGGACAAACGTAAGTAACAAAAAGTATGCAGACTCACCTAGTTAATACTGCTTCATCCATGATTTTAAACATGTGAGTGCATTCACATGCTACGAATTAAGTGCCGCTCTAAGTTTAGTAACAATGTTTCCTGCATCACTAAACACGAAAAAACTTTTTTCTGTCAAGCACTTCTCCACGATCGTTCAATTTAAATCCAAATGTTTCACCGAGTTTACCTCTCAAATTCTCATATGACATAATGGAATTTACACTTTTCACAAATCACAGAAAACTTTTTTTTCCCCTTCATCAAACTAAACACACAACCTTCATATACAAACTCAGTACAGAAACTGCAACTGCAAAACTACAGCGGTCGAAACAGAAGACTGGCCCCTATTGTAATCGAATTACTACATTTTATAAAGAGAAGAAGGTAGTTACGCTCTCACTTGCACACAGTGTAGACATGGCTATTTTATAAGGAATCAGGAGTACGAATCCCAGAAAAGTATGTATTTCATATGCTAGGAAGATGAGCTGACAACAAGGTGGAAGTTTTCTTGGAAAACCGTAAAACTTAATAAGGGTTTCGCATTGTGTTCCAACTTCCAATAGAACCACGAAAAAACCAGTCAGGTTGGTCGGTCTGCAGTAATCGAACAACGGACCTCCCGAATGCGAGTCCCATGCGTAACGCATGAGCCACATCGCTCGGTTATGCTAATAGGAAGTACAGAACTACAGGCGGAAGTCTGTTCGAATCCTGTTGATTGATTGGATCCCCAATTATAAGGAATTTGCCACATAATCCTGTGCGAATCCTCGACCTCATCTCTCCGAATTACAATTACACTATAACCGATTCTAAAGACGCTAGACAGACCTAACAGTCGTTAAATTAACTAATTAGTGATAGAAATTTTCATTGTTGAAATATAATTTAAGAAATGAATTTGAAGGTGAACTGCATAAAAGGAAGGATTAACTGTTGCTTTACGAATCGTTATTGCTAAAATAAAAAGTTAGTGTTGCAATCAACCGAAATTTTAAAAACTCACTATTTAGAAATGCATGCAATTCTGAAATATTCAAGCAAAAGCAGACACATTGCCCTTTTTCCCCCTTACATCTGCCCTTTCAGTTCGCTCATTACCACTCCTACTTATTGTCTAGCAATTTACAGTAGTTCTAAGTTGTAATTGGTTTCGCTACATTATGTCTTGAAGTCTTCAATATGAAACAGTACGGCGCCTATTAATAGTGTCGTCTGTATATTACTCCCGGATGATCTAGGCTACTAGGATTCTAGAAGGTCAGCCGTCTGCTGGCTGCGCATGACATTCACACTCTGACATTGGCAATCATAGTAGCGGCAGTCCACGAAATTACTGACTTATTACGTTTATAGTTTATATCAGATTCATTCACAATTTGTCTCTCGTCATATTACCGGGAAAGTAGGTCAAGGGCAAGCGTGACGATTCCAACTTGTTTCTCTTAACGAGAAGATCGTATCGAAAAAAAAAAAGCATTCTATTGGCACTGCGTGGGACACGTTCACTCCAAGCATGCGCACTTCGATAAGTTTAAAATTCTATGCACTATAACGATAACACAGTCTGGATACGTTTAATATATCGCTGTTATTAAGTTCTCACTACGATACTCGTTTTATGAATTGCATAACTTTTACGGATGCTACCAAAGTAATACCATAAGTACTGATAATTTTCTGGTATTTCAATTGCACTTAATAATAATAATAATAATAATAATAATAATAATAATAATAATAATAATAATGATGATTTATTTTAGCTGGCAGAGTTAAGGCCGTAAGGCCTTCTCTTCCACACAACCAGCAAAAAGTGTATATACATATGCATGAACTTACAAAGAATTCAACAATTTGATTTAGATGAGAGTTACATGTATACAAGAGTTATTTACGAATTAAACAACAAAATACTATGAACTATTAATTAAACACTGAAATAAACTGTGTAGCAGAATTAAACTAAAATACATAGAATGTTAATATATTTCAAAATTATATTAGATAATAGAAAGAGATTATTATGAGACAATTTTGAAAATGCAGCACAATCAGGATGATGTCTAAAGAAAAAAAGCAACAGTGTAGTCTGTAATATTTTAAATCAGTATGATTGGAGTGAAATGCTAATAAGGTTATCTTTTAAGCTGTTCTTAAAGGTGTTTATTGTCTTGCAGCCCCTAATACTTTGTGACAAGGAATTCCATTGACGCGAGGTGGATATTGTAAAAGATGAGGAATAACAAGATGTTCTATGAAGAGGTATATTTAGCGTGTCACAGATAAGCGATCTGGTATTTACGTCGTGGTTAGAATATAGATAAGAGAAACGAGACGAAAGGTAATTTGGTGTTGAGGTGTGCAGAATTCGAAAGAGTAAAGACAAAGAGTGTAAAGTTCTGCGTTCTTTAAGTCGGAGCCACGAGAGACTTGCGAAGGACGGTGATATGTGATCATATCGTCGGATGTTGCACACGTATCTGATGCACATATTCTGAGCTCGCTGTAACTTGACTGACAGTTCAGAACTTAGATCACTTAACAAAACGTCACAATAATCGAAGTGCGGCATTACTAGGGTTTGTACTAGGGTAAGTTTTAGTTGCTGGGGCAAGAAGTTTCTCAAGCGACTCAAAGAGTGAAAGGAGGAACAGATTTTTCTTATCGTTTCTTTAACTTGAAAATTCCAACTTAGATTATTATCAAAAAAGAAGCCAAGATTTTTTACGACAGATGAATAAGGGATTAGCGTGTTGTTAAGGGTAACAACTGAAAGATTACTGTTATTAAGGGAGTTAACTAAACGCTTATGTCCAATAATTATGGCTTGAGTCTTACTTGGATTAAGTGCGAGTCCGAAATTGGCCGCCCAAGTGGAGACAGTGGCTTAACGAATGTTTGTCATAACAAATATTTCGAGAACAAAATTCGAGAAATAATTACCTCATGACAAGGGATAGCCTATGAGTTTAAACAGAAATGAAGTATTAGCACGAGTGGTATTCGGCTAGATCATTCCCACGCCAGACATTAATCTTACAGCACGAGTGCATCCCATTACTTTTCTGTGAGAGCAAACGTCTTAAATACAGCATACCTGAGCTTTCTGGAATATGAAATTGTACATAGGCTATTTAACAAAAAGACCTTGGACTCCTTGCAATAAACAGGGTAAACATTTGAGGTAAATACAAGCTAAACCATAAATAATGTAATTAATTTCAGGGGGTTTTTCTTTGAAATATTTCAAATAAGAACGTTTAATACACTTTTGCTTCGTTTCCGAGATAAAAATTGTTTTATATGAAATACTTTATGACGTGTTTTGGGAAAGCCATTGATTTAATTCTCAATACGTTCAGTCACTTTAAGAGAGCAGTGTATTGTGAGCAGGCTTCGAGACTTTGGACCCGATACAATAAGTTTACTCTGCATGCACTAAAGGTTGTTGACTCGCTGCAGGTAGGTAGAGATGTGTTGAGGTAACAACGTTGCTATTTAGAGTAGAGTACGGTAGTATGGGGAAGCACTCACATATGTACATTCTGAATGTAAATATACATTACACAATGACAATGTCAAAAGAATATGAAAAACATTTATTCTCCTGTCTTTTATAAGCATTTCTGTTTAATTATACACAGTGTTAATGGTGGAAATAAGCATGTGGCAATTTTAATTTTTTCATTTATCCTATTGGTCGCCTTTAGAAAGTGCAAGTACAGTACTGAATTGCAATGTACCTACTACAAGATACATTCTCAGTGTCTCAAACGTAAATCTTTTTCGGTTATCTGCCAAAGTTTGTACTGTGGAAAGCTGCGCTCTACGTCGCATGACGTGATAGGAGCAAAACGAAAAAACCTAACATCATTGCAGTCTCTAAGAGACAGTTCTTTATTCTCGGGTGACTCTATGTCCACTAATTTACTGTTTATATTACACAATGTTCCGTATCCATTATTTTTGCATAAAATTGATTTCTACTTCTGTTTTACACGTTCAGTAACCGGTGTACTTGGTGTCTCATTAATTCTCTACGTCATTTTCTCAATTAATTTGAGGGCTTTCGGCATCTCTTGCTCTGACTTTTCTAACAGTGTAATAGTTTCAGACACAATTTGAAAATAGGTTTGTACGAAAACCAAATTATTCGTCAGAACCTTCAAATCCAGAGCGTTTTCCTTTGCATATTTGTTGGCATTCATTCTACAGTATCCCCACCCACTGTACGCTTTACCACTATACTCAGTACGCCGTTATGCGGATTTCCCACTGAACTGCTCTATTGGGTCCGAAGTCTCGAAGCCTGATTATGATAATAAATGATTGAAAGAATTTTAATTTTGTCCTTTAAATGCACAGAAATTTATTTCATACTGTTCATGTTATAGCTCAGTTTTTATGGGTTAAATTGTTAAATTTGAATAGTATTTATCATTTTCGATAGGCAATGACTTCTTTCGTATTAGTAGTAGTTACATTTCTATTCCATTAATTACGGAATATGATATTCCCCTTTTTCACCCGAATTCGGTTACAAGAATAAAACGTAATTCCTACCATCATGAAGCATATCATATTATTGCATAATTTTCACAAAAAATAGTACGTTTTCAAATAATGTACAACATTAAAAATACGTAATATGTATATTAAAATTTAAATGGAAACTTTTCAAAACATTATGTAAATTTTACATGTATTGCAGACTTTTTTTTTCAAAATAAATAACACATAATTATACATATCTTGGTGTATAATTTTTTTAAGTTCATAGTGAGCACATTTCACGAATATGACAGAATTTTACGTTACTGTACTGAAACGTTATAGTTGTTATTTATTTAGCAATATCCTTGAAATGGTGATGTATTGAGTTGTGGTGACACAGTATAACAACGGGGATGAAACAAGTGAAATGAGACTGAAAGAGGGATAATGTATAACAGAAAACTACCCCATCAACCTGATGTATCATGTATCAAACGAGGATGGAATCTCTTTGCATTTGGTGGAAAGCAGTGAGCTAAATTAATGACTTCCTGCTGGGCGTATTACTTTCATTATACAGTACAACTGTTATTAAAACAAACAACTGAAGCTGAAGTTCAGTTTGACATGAACTGTTACTGATTATGAGAGAGTTTTGTTTGAACTTCCCACAGTAAAATACCGGCGGTATATAAAACAATGAACTTACGTTTAGGCCTATATTTAAAATATACGTAATAGTAGTACTATGCAAGAGCAAGCTTTTGTCGGAAATAAATAAATAAATAAATAAATAAATAAATCAATCAATAAATAAATAAATAAGTAAATAAATAAATAGATAAGTAGATAACAAAATAAAGAAATAAATAAATAAGTAGATAAGTGGATAAATAGATAAATAGATAAGTAAATAAGCAGATAAATTAATAAATAAGTAGATAAATAGATAAGTGGATAAATAAATAAATAAGTAAATAAGTAGATAAGTAGATACACAAATAAATAAATAAGTAGATAAATAAATAAATAAATAAATAAATAAATAAATAAGTAGATAAGCAGATAAATAGATAAACAGATAAGTAAATAAGTAGATAAGTAAATAAATAAGTAGATAACTAAATAAATAAATAGATAAGTAGATAAATAAATAGATAACTAAATAAATAAATGAATAAGTAGATAAGTAGATAAATAAATAAATAGATAAATAGATAAGTAAATAAGTAGATAAATAAATAAACAAATATGTAGATAAGTAGATACATAAATAAGTAGATAAGTAGATAAATAAATAAATAAATAAGTAAATAAGTAGATAAATAAATAAATAAATAAGTAGATAAATAGATAAATAAATAAGTAAATACGTACATAAGTAGATAAATAAATAAATAGATAAATAAATAAATAAGTAGATAAATAAATAAATAAATGACCAAATAAATAAGTAAACAAGTAAACATATAAATACACAATTAAATAAATAAATAAACAAATAAATGACCATATAAATAATTAAACAAATAAATAAATGAAAAGTGAATAATAATAGTTTTTATTAAACACAATAATATTTTTAAACCTACAAAATTTTCAAGGCGTACTAGAGTAAGAATTTATAACACTTTGTCACTTCCAAATGTTAATGTATTGCAGTGAGATATGAACTCTAAAAACTTCTGATAAATAAAAAATTAGAGCGGCTGAAATAAAGTTCATGAGAAAATCTCCGCAATACGACTATATTTTGTTAAATCACAAGACTAATGAAGACATTTTAAATGAACTAAAAGTTACATCAATGCTGGATAAAATATAAAAATACAAGAATAACTTATCCAAAGGATGCCACGAGATCGTTTCTAAAGAATGACACATTAGCAACCTTGGGGAACAAGACGTCAGAGACGTCTAATGAACTGAGTCCGCAACGGACCAACCATTTGATCCAAGTCCATGAACCGCGTTACGATGATTAAACACAATGTGTACAACTTTCAGTCACTTTTTATTTGTCCTGAAGGCCTTGCTGGGGACCTATCAGAGTGAGATTTTTCTTTCCGAGGAGGATCCGTAAGCAACCACAGCAACCTTAGGTTTAGTGCATAACCTCCTTATATTGCAATGATTTTGAAGTCTTTAGGACCACTCATCAAGCACGTGGTTCACTGCTTGGTGCCATCTTATCGATTCAGCCACAGCATTCGGATCTTATGGAATCCACGTGAACAGGAATCCCCCTCCGCCTCCCTGTGATGTTCCTCTGCAGCCTCCTCAGATCAATGGAATCTCTTCGCAATTCACGTGCATGAATCTGCTGTATTCTTGACACGTCGCCGTCGATTCCGCGACCCACCAAGACGCCATCTATTCGAGGGAGCTACACTCCCCCTGTCTACTGGAATCCGTTGATTGAATTCCCTGCAATATCTGTGGGATATGTGCAACTCCCGCAGACAGATGTCACCTGTAGGCGAATCTCGGAATCACGTCAGACATGTTCTCCTTTCTACCTACAACTATTAAAGACGATTAATGAAATGATGAGGTGAAATGAGTCCGAGGTCCAACGTCGGAAGTTACCCAGCAATTCTCAGATAGTTGAGGGAAAACCTCGGGAAAAACCCAAACAGGTAACTTCGTGATTTAAGACGGCGCTTATTCCGTCGGATCCCGGCCAACTAGTCACTCATAAAGAGTGCACCTCAGCACATGTGTGGACTTCAGTCCTACGTTCATAGATATCTATGACGTAGTGCAGAGGGCGGCCACTAGAGGGAACACAAGAGTTGGAACTTAAACTGAGACGATTCTGTCCGGCGCCGGGGTGGGTATCCGGTGTGGCTTAGTGGATAAAGCATCAGCACGTAGAGCTGAAAACCCGGGTTCAAATCCCGGCGCCGGAGAGAATTTTTCTCCGTTCCATTACTCTTTCATCGTATGATGACGCAGAATATCTGCATGGAAATATCATATGTACTTCGGTACATTAAATAATATATATGATATGCGTAAATCACTTCGTGATTTAAGACGGCGCTTATTCCGTCGGATCCCGGCCAACTAGTCACTCATAAAGAGTGCACCTCAGCACATGTGTGGACTTAGTCCTACGTTCATAGACATCTATGACGTAGTGCAGAGGGGGGCCACTAGAGGGAACCCAAGAGTTGGAATTTAAACTGAGACGATTCTGTCCGGCGCCGGGGTGGATATCCGGTGTGGCTTAGTGGATAAAGCATCAGCACGTAGAGCTGAAAACCCGGGTTCAAATCCCGGCGCCGGAGAGAATTTTTCTCCGTTCCATTACTCTTTCATCGTATGATGACGCAGAATATCTGCATGGAAATATCATATGTACTTCGGTACATTAAATAATATATATGATATGCGTAAATCACTTCGTGATTTAAGACGGCGCTTATTCCGTCGGATCCCGGCCAACTAGTCACTCATAAAGAGTGCACCTCAGCACATGTGTGGACTTAGTCCTACGTTCATAGACATCTATGACGTAGTGCAGAGGGGGGCCACTAGAGGGAACCCAAGAGTTGGAATTTAAACTGAGACGATTCTGTCCGGCGCCGGGGTGGATATCCGGTGTGGCTTAGTGGATAAAGCATCAGCACGTAGAGCTGAAAACCCGGGTTCAAATCCCGGCGCCGGAGAGAATTTTTCTCCGTTCCATTACTCTTTCATCGTATGATGACGCAGAATATCTGCATGGAAATATCATATGTACTTCGGTACATTAAATAATATATATGTTCCAACCATGATTAGAACCCGGGCCCGCTCGTTTCACGGTCAGGCAGGCTAACCGTAACTCAACAGCGATGGACAAGAGTGAGGTTGATTGTGGAGAATTGGTGGAATAATGACATGGCCTTGGGCGTTACGTATTGTCTACTAGCACTAAAGTACACATTCATAAATAATAATATTCTGAACAAACCAACCTTAGTATACAAAAGCGAAAATTGAGTCGGAAGTAAATGAAATGCAAAGCACTAGAAGCTGCACAAATGAGCGGGAGAACTCTGCTAGGCTTTATTGCATTACATAGACAGATGAACTCAAGATATCTGGGAAACCCACAAAGTTCAAAATGTAATATTATAAAAATTGAATTACACGAACAAAACTTGAAAGACCACGATAATAGAAAAAGTGAAGAAAGAATCCTAAACAAACTTTCTCATACAATCAATAGGGAGAAGAGAGGAGACGAAGAGCAAGACTTACTGGACCCAAACCCAAGCCATTCATAATGACCAGTTAGTTCTGTATTCATGTAGGAAATCAGTCAGGGATTTAACTTCCAGTTCTTCCAAAATATCTTAGTTTCGTTTTTTATCCCAAACTGTGTATCCTGCTGTTTTCCTCTTGAATCTGATTTCACTAGCTCTTATTCTCTGGAAATTCCTCTTCGCCATTGCCCAGACTTCAGAATCATGGGCAAGGGCAGGTCTTGCTACACTCAATTCTGCATGGCTTGTATTAGAGTGGGCTCAAAAACTGAATTAATAATTCCTATTTCTTCCACAGAAATTCGTGGTTTTGAAATTTACTTTATTTTCTTGTCCTTATGACATATCTTAGCCTAATTATTTGTGTTAACTTGTTCTAAAATGTCTTACAATAATTTTGTAAAAAAAAAAGTGTTGATAGGTCTATGTGATATTGTTCTTAAAAATTAATTTTTTGTTTCCTTTCATCATCAATGATGCCTCACTCGGTATAATAGCTTCGGTACCTGCATGTTTTTATACAATTTTATAACTTCTTTACTGTATTAATACAGTAAATTCTCTGTGATCCGTTGCTATGTCGTCCGTCCGCTTCGTCGTCCGGCATTCACGTGATTTCATAGGCCACCCCTTACTGCAATACGGTACGGAAATTAGTTAACTATCCCTCCATCGTCTGCATAATTGATATGAGTAAATATGATAAGAAAATATTTGTGAACATTTGAATAATACAGTAATTAAATCACCGATTACAATAGTTAAAATCGTTACAATCGGTATATTTTTTATTTACTCCAATTAACATCAAGGGAAGCTTATTTGCCCCTGATGCATTGTAGCAAGCTAATACAGTCACACGTTCTTTTTGGATTTTGAAACCAGGCGCAATTTTGTATGATGTAGATTCTAAAGCTCTTTTCGGTAAAAATTTGATATTTAAACCGGTTTCGTCACAATTGTATATATGCTGGAGAGATAATTCTAGTTTACTCACTAAATCTCGAAATGTAGTTTTATATTCTTCAGCTACAACGGTATCAGCTGACATCCTCTCTCCATAAACTGCAAGTGGATGAACACCATACTTCTTCCTCCACATTGACAACCACCCATCACTAGCAGAAAAATTATCACCTCCATGTTTCTTAAGCATATCTTTCAGAATCGGACCAGATATTGGAGTACCTTTCCTTCTTTGTTCTTGAAACCATAGAAACAGTTCCTTATCGTATTTGACAACACTAGGCTGCTTCAATGTACGGCGCTTGTCATTAGAGCTCGTGGATGCACAATGTTCTTCCAATGCAGGCCGATTACGCTTCCAGTCATAAATTGTACTTCTCGGGATACCGGAAATAGTTTCCCCTTCATTCAGCCGCTTCAAAATATCCAATTTGTCTTTTAAAAAATAACTAAACTTCGAGCGTTTATCAGTAAATGTCTTAGAAAGCATAGTGAACTTCTTCCGCACACAACCTGTGATTTACTGAAAGCACGACGGGGTTGCAAATAGGGGGAGGAAAAAAGTACATGGCGGGGAGGAAGAAGGCACGTACTGTACTGTGAGTAGCCAATAATAATTACCTACTCTACTGTCCGGATGAGAGAGAAGTTACTGTATTATAAAAATTACTTGGCTGACTAGTTTCATTTAACACAATTAAAAATAATAGGGGTCCCAAAACAGAGCCTTGAGGCACCCCAATAGAAATAGGTTCAGAACTAGAATAAGAACCATTCAAGAAGAGACAATGACTACGACCAGACAAATAGTTTATTATTAGGTCCAAATTAATTCCATTAATACCATAATATTTAAGTTTATAAATTACGATTTCATGAGAAACAGTATCAAATGCTTTTGATAAGTCACACAAGGAGGCAAAGGTATTACAGTGCTTATAAAAACCTGAAGTGATTGAACATATTAACTTATCAACAGCATCAATAGTAGTTACACCCTTCCTAAAACCATACTGAGAACAACTAAACAAATGGTTAGATTCAAAATATTCAAACAATTGTAAATACATAGCTGTAGACGTGGTGTCCGTCACTGTCCGAAACCTAGTGGACTTCGACTTCGGACAATGACGGACATCACTTCGAAACTAGTCAGCCAGGTAGTTTTTATAATATTAACACAGTAAAGAAGCTATAACTTTAATCAATGTTTATACAAGTGTTAAAAGAGTGTACCAAACAATGAAAAAACTTAAATATGTAGTATATTTACCTGATTTATATTGTAGCTCTCTATCGTTCCATGCCAATAGTTAAGTCTTTAGATTTTACATTTGATCTAAATTTCTTTTCAGTGACATGGTAAAGGACGTAGCCTACATTTGTTATTATTATTTTAAATATTACGTTTTGTTCGCCCCAGGAAGCCATACTTTACTTTTGTTAACACATATTGCCATATTATTATTTTGGCATTGTATCGTATTGTCCTATCCACCATTCAAGGGATGCACCAGAATGGGGTTAAAGCCCCCACTCATGGTTAAAAATATATCGTTGTCAGAATTTATAACCATCGTCATCCCTACAAAATCACTGTTATATTTTTTAATCATTGAAATGTGTTGTCCATTCAGTCCCTGTGGGTAATGTACACCTACATTTGACCCAAGCAATTTCCGAGGATCCCTGTTGGTTGCCTAGCGACTAGATTTGGCATGCTACCAATTAGGACAACACAAAACAGAGTAACACAAAGGACATGCATGCAACACCAAGCAAGAGATAAACCTCCAATTCCCTCCTCGGGACTTGAGCCGATTGCCCCGAATTCCAGTCACATCGCTATTAGAATTCACAGGAAGGATGCCAGTTTTTGCCTGCCATATGCAACTCTCATAGTATTTATTTCTACTGTATGTTTAGAGCAGCGGTGGCGAAAATGCTATCGTGCGGCGAGCCACTGTGTAAGCTGCAACTTGCATAGCACCTATGGAGGGAGGCGGACACCCGAAGGGGAATTGAAGCAACTGTCTGACTTATTAACGGTTTTTCATTTTCCTTACGTCAAGCACTTAAATAAAATTATATACAGTACAAGGTTACAAACTAATGTTTAGTATGTGTAACGGAGAAAAAAATGAACAAGAAAACATAGGACACATTATCACAACCTAAAATTAACTGTCTTCAGAATGTTTCTGCGGCAGAGTTTCAAAATCATGAATTATGTCACTTACTGCCAGTCGTAGTTGATCACGAAGGTATTTGTCTGTCAGTCGTGATCTGAATTTGGTTTTTACTATTTTCATTGTTGAAAATAATTTTTCACAAACGTAAGTTGTAGCGAACATGGCTTCAACAGAGCAAGCGAAAGAACGAAGCTTCAAATATTTATTTTTTTGCCAAAGATTTGAAAAGTTCAACATTTATCAAGTCCTTACATCTAGCTTTCATTTAACATCACATTGTAAATATATGAATTTAAATTGAAGATCTAACAGCATTATTCGTACATCTGCTGAAAAAGGATCGACGTACAGCGATGATGATGATGATGATGATGATAATAATAATAATAATAATAATAATAATAATAATAATAATAATAATAATAATAATAACAACAACACTTAACCTTTTAATGTTTCATCAGTAACATGTAGTAACTTATAATGCCGTTTTATGTTATACAACCGTTTTCCTAGTAATACTTGTGAATAAATCATACATTTAATATTCTCATCATATTGTCAGCAAAAAATGCATCCTCCCATCCTACTTGAAACTTTCGTTTTTATAGAGGTACATGGTTTCGAAAGAGACATTGCGACGATACGCCACTCGCAGGTCAGAGACAAAATATACATGGAACGGAGTTTGACTCCAGTGAGTGAGAGGGTGGGGGTTGTAGGTAGGAAGCAAGGGAAATGCACTGCGAGCCACAATGTGCTTGTGAGTCGCATTTTCGTCGCGGCTGGTTCAGAGCCTTCGGCGTTCTCGTGCGAGAATTGAATATTCCTCAGTCACGGGGCTACAGCATAAGGCAGTACAGGACAGGACAAGTTAAAAATAGCATGCCCACGCCGGTTGGCAGGGCGCTAGCTTACGACGACAGAGGACCCGAGTTAGAATCCCGACGACAGCGGAGTTGTATTTGTGATGGACAAACTCAATTTTTGGGAGTTTTTCTTCATTTCTTCCCTTCATTCCAATAATATTCTCCACAAAATTCTTTTCATTATAATCTTCGCTTAAAAACAAGGCATCTACTTGTGTTTGTTCGGCGTCGGGTCGGAACAGGTGTTCCTCGTAATTTGTCCAAAGGTTGGTAGATGAAAATGGTGGTGGGTTCTAGACGAATCAAGGATCTGCACACTCGGACAAAAGCACAACATTCTCTCCCTGGCTGCGAATTAAGAATTCAGTTTGTTCTCAGAGTTACGATAGGTCATCGCCAGAAGTATGGTATTCGAACTTGCGTATGCAACGAATGGTAGAGCCCGCTTAGCCCAGTAGAACAATTGACATTCAATTCACTCCATACGGGGTGCACTAACGTTACTTTGGGCTCAGAGCTTAAGAATGATTCCGTCCCGCTTGATTGGCATTGTCAAGCTCAGTTTCCTGTCGGGAATCGAGCCAGAGTACGTTGGGTTTATAACTACAAACTCTAACATCTGGTCTACAGCGGATCACTGTTCATTGACAGTTACAGTGTATTAGCCTACATAACATTGTAGAATATAATTTTATTCTTAGAAAATAATTTATTCCCTGTACATGCTAAAAATTAAATCCAAAGTACGTTAAAACTCGTGTCAAAGTACAGTGGGATTTCAAAATCATCTCTCACGTTATTCCCGTATTTATTTCCATATGCATTTCTCATCAATGATATTTAAATTGCGTGCTGAATAGTAAAGATCATCTTCAATACTTGCTGAAAAAGTTAGATCATCTACAAAAGTAAAGTAACATTCCGCAAGTTTTGACTGATTAGGATGAATCCGCGGTGTCACTGACAACGTTAAGTTGCAGAATGTTGGTCACACTGAATGCTAGTGAATCACATGAAGGAATGCATTTCTTTATGGCTGCTTTCTGAATTCGTCGTACTTAACCTCAAAAGAGCACATGTATCCAAAACATCTTCCCCTATACCTCACTGGATTGTAGGTCGGTTGAAGGAGAAGGTTAAAAGACGAAGAAAGTGCTCCACTATTTTGATTTAAATGAGCCCTTCAAGTAAAATATAGCTAACAGTAGGAGATGCGCGTCTGGATATGAAGTGGTTTTGTAGTATCTAGTGACGTCCACTGCTAGAGCAGAACCAATCAAACCAATGTAGCGCAACAAGTACAAATTCTTCATGCATACACGGCCCGGCATAAGTCATAGACCTCTGCATACAAAACGCTTCAAACGTGGAAGAGAAGATTCGACTGTAACTGCGTAATGTTATATTTTATGTAATGCATACTTCAGCAGATAATCAGGTGAGGGAGGTTACCAAAAATAATGCCAAAAAGTGGCAGGGGAGTTGATGAAATCTCTGTCATTGTATGTAACGTCTATACACGAATTAGGATACATTAGTACAGTTTACTGTAAGTTAGAATAGAAGAGAATAGAACAGAATAAGAATCTAGATAAATTCTTTACAAGCAACGTTAGAACAGAAAACAATAGAATAAGAATCAATGAAATTTTCTGAAATAAGTTCAAAATTGAATAGAACAGAAGAAGCATGAAACTTCACAAACAACGTTAAGAGAGAAGAGAAGAGAAGAGAAGAGAAGAGAAGAGAAGAGAAGAGAAGAGAAGAGAAGAGAAGAGAAGAGAAGAGAAGAGAAGAGAAGAGAAGGAGGGGAGTGGAGGGGAGATGGGGAGGGGAGGGGACCTGATGGGAGGAGAGTGAAAGGGGATGGGAGAGGAGAGGAGAAGAGGATAGGGGAGAGAAGAGAAGAGAAGAGAAGAGAAGAGAAGAGAAGAGAAGAGAAGAGAAGAGAAGAGAAGAGAAGAGAAGAGAAGAGAAGAGAAGAGAAGAGAGGGGAGGGGAGAGGACGGGAGATGGGGAGGGGAGGGGACGAGATGGGAGGAGAGTGAAAGGGGATGGGAGAGGAGAGGAGAAGAGGATAGGGGAGAGAAGAGAAGAGAAGGGAGGGGAGAGGACGGGAGATGCGGAGGGGAGGGGACGAGATGGGAGGAGAGTGAAAGGGGATGGGAGAGGAGAGGAGAAGAGGATAGGGGAGAGAAGAGAAGAGAAGAGAAGAGAAGAGAAGAGAAGAGAAGAGAAGAGAAGAGAAGAGAAGAGAAGAGAGGACGGGCGATGGGGAGGGGAGGGGACGAGATGGGAGGAGAGTGAAAGGGGATGGGAGAGGAGAGGATAAGAGGATAGGGGAGAGAAGAATAGAAGAGAAGAGAAGAGAAGAGAAGAGAAGAGAAGAGAAGAGAAGAGAAGAGAAGAGAAGAGAAGAGAAGAGAAGAGAAGAGAGGGGAGGGGAGAGGACGGGAGATGGGGAGGGGAGGGGACGAGATGGGAGGAGAGTGAAAGGGGATGGGAGAGGAGAGGAGAAGAGGATAGGGGAGAGAAGAGAAGAGAAGAGAAGAGAAGAGAAGAGAAGAGAAGAGAAGAGAAGAGAAGAGAAGAGAAGAGAAGAGAAGAGAAGAGAAGAGAAGAGAAGAGAGGGGAGGGGAGGGGAGAGGACGGGAGATGGGGAGGGGAAGGGACGAGATGGGAGGAGAGTGAAAGGGGATGGGAGAGGAGAGGAGAAGAGGATAGAGAAGAGAAGAGAAGAGAAGAGAAGAGAAGAGAAGAGAAGAGAAGAGAAGAGAAGAGAAGAGAAGAGAAGAGAAGAGAAGAGAAGAGAAGAGAAGAGAGGGGAGGGGAGGGGAGAGGACGGGAGATGGGGAGGGGAGGGGACGAGATGGGAGGAGAGTGAAAGGGGATGGGAGAGGAGAGGATAAGAGGATAGGGGAGAGAAGAAGAGAAGAGAAGAGAAGAGAAGAGAAGAGAAGAGAGGGGAGGGGAGGGGAGAGGACAGGAGATGGGAGCGGAGGGGACGAGATGGGAGGAGAGTGAAAGGGGATGGGAGAGGAGAGGAGAAGAGGATAGGGGAGAGAAGAGAAGAGAAGAGAAGAGAAGAGAAGAGAAGAGAAGAGAAGAGAAGAGAAGAGAAGAGAAGAGAAGAGAAGAGAAGAGAAGAGAGGGGAGGGGAGGGGAGAGGACGGGAGATGGGGAGGGGAGGGGACGAGATGGGAGGAGAGTGAAAGGGGATGGGAGAGAACGAAGAGAAGAGAAGAGAAGAGAAGAAGAGACAGAGAAGGCTATCCTCGCTCCTCTGCCTCTCCTCTCGCTAGAGAAGAGAAGAGAAGAGAAGAGAAGAGAAGAGACGCTCCTGCGGCCCTCTCCTCTCCTCCCTGCCCTCTCCTCTCGCGCCTCTCCTCTCCTCGCCTCTTCCTCCAAGAATAGAATAAAGTAAGCACCTCAATACTATCTTCACAAACAATGATATAAAACAGAACAAATATAAATGAATGAGCATTTCAGTAAAATCATCACGAAGAACATAAAAAAAATTATAGAATAGAATAAGCATCAATAAAATTTTCGCAAATAATGTTACAATAGATTAGAACAGAATAAGCATCTAAACGAAACCTTCACAAACAACAAAAAGACAAAATGAAATAGAATAAAAGAGGCCATCTCAATAAAATCTTCACAAACATTAGAATAAAATAAAATAAGCTTCACATAATCACGGTGCAAATTAACAGGGGGGATGGATGGATTCCCCCTGTTGAAAAGTTATCCCCCCTTTCATAAATTCACATTTATATCCCTGCCAGGGATAACTTCTATCCCCCTCATAAAATATAACTTTATTATTTTAATACGAATATACTTTATAAAGTATAAAGTAAACAAATAACATAATATTGATGTATTATCATCACCGGCAAGCTGATAACAATCAATAACTTAGGAATTACACATCTTATCTTAAGCCTGCTCATGGATGTAATTATTATTATTATGATCAAGATTGCAAGACAAGCAACTCAGTTCGACCAAGCGTTGAGCCGTATCGAATAAGGATAGTAATAATAATTTCATGTATGATATTCTCTATCTAGGATTCTATCCCCCCCCCCCCCCATCAGAAATCTTAATTCGCACCCTGCACATAATGAACTTCCTCATATTTATTTTGGGTCCAAAACAAATGCTTTTTATATTGAGGATAAAATGAATGGTATTTTGAAGACGCTAAGTCTGAGCTGTGATGGTTATTGCAATGCAACCATTGAAGAATGAATTGCACTGTGTGTATGAAGAAGAGTTGCGCATCAAAATCGCTCCAGTTGTGACGAATTCTGGTCGTTTGCATTGAATGCAAGCATTCTGTACGGTCAATGTTGTGTACCAACGTCCTGCATTGATGAGTTCACCACACGGCGCGGTGCTGGTTAATGGGTTCGAGCACGAACTTCGTCGGCAATGTTATTGACGAATTGATCAATAGTTGGCGCACGTGTAGAAATAAATGTGGGGAAGTAGTTCGTGTTACTTTTTATTTCGTATATAATTTCAACTTCATTATAGTCAATTCTAAAAGAAAAGTATTACCTTAGCTCTCGAAAATAATAATAATAATAATAATAATAATAATAATAATAATAATAATAATAATATCATATTAGTGATTAACTTTTCAGGACTTTTTCAACTTAAAATTTCCCGATAGATGGATTGGACGTGATAGTCCGATATCCTGACCATTGTTGTATCAGCGTGCCTGAGTAAAACCCAGGAAAGAGGAAAGGATCGTAACTTAAGGTATTTTTGGTTGCCTTTCACAAATAATATAAGTACCATAATAATTATAACAATTTAATATTAACAAACTGAGAGAGATAAATTAAAGTAAAAATACAAAAACAAAGAATTATAGTTCTAATAACAATATAAAATAGTGAGATAATGAAAGAGAGAAAATTAATGTCTGCCATCAAAATTAATGTAAGAAAGGCGATGTATAACAGAGTAAACTGAACACTCATTGAAAATACAGTCTGAATAGACTCGGCTCTAAAAGAACATATAAAGTTGTAGTCTCCAACCTTTAGCTGAATCAAAGTTCAAATCCATGGAAAGCACACGGTAACCAAGTAAGCCGTTATATACGTTAATGGCGTAACGGCCCCAGAGAACTTCCCTGTAGACTTATGGACGTCGATGATCCCTCGTAGTATAGAATATGAAAATGAGACCATCCCTTAGTCTGTAAAGCGATGATATCTAAACGATATTCCACCAATGAATTATACCACACAGACGATAGTCGCAGCTATCCAAATCAGCGGGGTCACCTTGACTACCCGAACCACGTAATACGATGAGTTGACTATCTCAGCAGAGACGGGAGACTACCCGTTTCTCTCTTGAAGTCGTAACTGCGTCGGATTCTCTCACCAACTGAACATTCGCTCGGTCTCCAAGCCCAGGCTGGCGGTGCGTGTCGTTCCTCCAATCAGCGGAGGAGAAGATTAGGGTACGTTCAGAAAAAATAAAGTAAACAGTACAGCCACCACAAACCATAAAATTGCCCACAGCATAAACTACATCACACCATCAAGATCCCCAGACATAACCCCTTTAGATTTTTTTCTGTGGGGTTACGTGAAACACAGAGTCTATTCACAATGTGTGCCAGATGTCAAGACAATGGTGATGAGGATAAGAAACTTTTTTTTTTTGCCATTGCCTAAGAAATGTTGTAGAACACTTGGTGGTTAAGACGTTCTTCACGTCTTAAATGGCGCATATGTGGAACACTAGTACAGTAAAGGAAACTTCATGACTTACCTTATATTTACCTGAAACCTCTTGTTTGTAACTTTGCTAGATTTTGTATAAATGAAAGTTACAATGAGGGAAAGACTTCATGGACATTCTGTACATATTTTGGTGATGATAAAAATGATGCTAGATGACGATGATTCGATGGGTTGAATTTTGGAATGGGTAAGAAACAGCCATTGAATTTTTCATCGAGCACTGTGATTTAAGTTCACTGACATGTCTCAAATCCACGACAAGGGAACTACAGTTTTATTTATCTTCGATGAGACAATACATGCTCGAATATATTAATACTGCGTCTCTATACAAAATAAACTCTCCCTCAGTGAGTGTGAAACCTCGAACGGCGAGTATAGTAAACAATCGACCACGTAGAAGTGTTGGCTGTGTAAATTTTGTGCCAGAGTATCTTCTTTCTCGGTATATTTATAATTCACGTTCAAATATTCGTGTAAAGCTGTACAGTATAATAAATATTTATTTATATGAAAGTGAGCTGCTATTTTGCAATTTTGAATATTCATGAGATATAGAAATCTGGAGTTGCACGTCTCTATGGCAACACATTTTCGTGATCTTACTACAGGTAATTTTCTGCATATGGAGGCCACGAGTTATTTACATCATAGGTAAGTAAGTAATCTATGCATTTATAATCAGGTAATGCTGTGTACTCACAGCTTTTGACGAGAATTGCAAATAAAATCTGTCTTCATCAATAATAATGACTAATATGTCAGACGTCTATCAACTATGACATTATTTTCCTACCTCTGGTTAGTCCAAAATACTTGCACCTGAAGAAATAACTTTTCATTATATAGAGAACATTGTAAACTATTCGACCTGTTGGAGAGTTGGTACAGCGCTGGCCTTCTATGCCCAAGGTTGCGGGTTCGATCCCGGGCCAGGTCGATGGCATTTAAGTGTGCTTAAATGCGACAGGCTAATGTCAGTAGATTTACTGGCATGTAAAAGAACTCCTGCGGGACAAAATTCCGGCACATCCGGCGACGTTGATATAACCTCTGCAATTGCGAGCGTCGTTAAACAAAACATAACATTAAACATTGTAAACTATCCTCTTCTACCAGATTAGTGACGCCATTACTACTGGACTGAATGTTATTACTTCAATTGTTTTTTTATCTACATCATATTTCGAGTTGCTCAAATGCAAGGACTCAAAATATTTGCTTATCTACACCAGTAACTGAAATGTATATATTCTATTATAAAGCATTTTCAAATACTTGGAATATATTATAAGCAGTAACATGAGCTGCTGCCAGGAAGTCGAAAGGAAGACAGCAATGGCAAAGGAAGCTTTTAATAGAAGAAGAAGCATCTTCTGCGGACCTCTGGAAAAAGAACTAAGGAAGAGAATAGTGAAGTACTTTGTGTGGAGTGTGGAATTATATGGAGCAGAAACATGAACATTACAACAAAATGAAGAGAAACAACTAGAAGCATTTGAAATGTGTATATGTTAAATGGACAAACGGAATAAGAAATGAAACTGTGCTAGAAAGAGTGGGTGAAAAAAATATAAGGTAATTCATGAAGTTTCTTTTACCGTTCTAGTGAACTTTCACATGTGTGCCATTGCAGACATGGAGAACACCTTAATCGCCAAGGGCTTTGCAACATTTCTTCGGTAATGAAAAAAAAAAAAGTTTCTTATCCTCATCCCATTGTCCTAACATCTGGCACACGTGAATAGACTCTGTGTTTCACATAACCCCACAGAAAGAAATCTAAGGGAGTTATGTCTGGGGATCTTGGTGGTCAGGATGTCGAACTATCGCGTCCAATACATCTATCGGGAAATTTTAAATTGAGAAAGTCCTGAAAAATTAATACCCTACCCATTATGGCGGCGCAGATATCACCATCACATAGTCCTTTTCTCTGCGTGGTCACGCCTCCAACCTGTCACGCCAAATCTAGAGAATCGTGTAGGACTATTTTCAAAACACTACAAATAACGTCCATGGCTTGTCAGTATATTTCTTCATTAATAATCTTCCTCGTATGTAATCGTGAAAACTGTAACAGTTCATAGCATAAACAGGTACGCGTCAAAAAATGACTTTCATACTCCATCGGCAAGTCTATCGTGCTATCAAAAAGGAGTGCGTTATATGGCAGTAAACATTTTTAATAGACTCCCTATGGATATAAAAAATGAAACTCAAAACATAAGATTATTTAGGGCCAAAATAAAGCAGTATCTAATTTCTCACGCCTTCTATTCTATAGGTGAATTCAACAACACTTCATGAATATTTCTGTGTTGTATTAAGTACTGATACTAAAACTTTTGTGTTGTACTACTGTAGTAGACTACATTGTAACAACACTCTTTTGTATATATTTCAACTAGACTGTGACTATAAATTAAGGGTGCTATGCGTAGACATTTCTCTAACTCGCGATACGAGCGTGCTAAACTAGCCCAGGCTATCGACTGATTACTTGTACAGGATTCATATCATATCATGTCATATCATATCATATCATATATCATATCATATCATATGTCACATCATTTCATATCATAGCATATCATATATCATATCATATATCACATCATATATCATATCATATCATATCATATCATATCATATCATATCATATCATATCATATCATATCATATCATATCATATCAACAATCATATCATATCATATGTCACATCATTTCATATCATAGCATATCATATATCATATCATATCATACCGTATCATACCATATCATATCATATATCATATCATATCATATCATATCATATCATATATCATATCATATCATATCATATATCATATTATATATCATATATCATATCATATCATATCATATCATATCATATCATATATCATATCATATATCATATCGTATCATATCATATATCATATCACATCATATATCATATCATTAGTTCGCTGATCATCCACCGGAAGCCAGCGCTAAGAATGTCTATGAATATGGCCCTAAGACTTTATAGTAGTATTAAGACTATATTCCGTCGAACCTCATCCAACCAACAAGCTTGTGGTCTACCCCTTCCTCTTGTCCATTCCGCAGTCCAATTCAGTATCTTTCATGGTATTATTATTATTATTATTATTATTCATTATTACTCACTGTCCAAAAATTTTATAATGAAACTGATAAGTAGGAGTGTTCAGTACGGTGTTAAAATTGATTTATTACTGCCTTAAAATGCTACAAACCTACAATTTGTTACTTCAACAAGATTTTCTTGTGACATAGGCCTAATAAGTGCCATTCACAACAGATTTTTATAAACCGCTAAGATATTCAGCTACATCTCTCTGAGATACTCAGTTACATCTCTCTAAGATATTCAGCTACATCTATCTAAGATATTCAGCTACATCTATCTAAGATATTCAGCTACATCTATCTAAGATATTCAGCTACATCTATCTCTCTAAGATATTCAGTTATGTCTCCCTCAAATGGAGCACCGCTGTTTTCAACACTAAATACTCTTAAAGTCATCTCCGAGCTTGCGTTAAAGACAAAATGTAAGTCACGGAGATACCGTATTCACAATTTATGTTTAATCTTCTACTTGATTGTTGATAAACAATGAAAGTTTGAAATAAAGTTTTAGTAAAAGGTGTTTCTTTTTAAAAATCATATGTACAAAGATTCCTACACGGCCTAGGCTCTACTTTAAAAAATTCAAAGTTGATCCCGGTTACCCCTAGTTCGGTTTGTCCCAGAAAGTGAAGTACTACCAATCGATTCTTTATATTTACAGATTGCGGTTGTGACTTTTTTTTTTCGCGAACATCCAGTAAATATCTTACACACCGTTATTCGACGGTAACTTGGAATCGAGTTTCCCTGTTTATTTTTTTTATCAAATTTCTTTCATGGATATTGCAACTGGGCGAATTTCCATTTACTGCACTCTGTTTGACACAGCCTTCCTATTTTTTCCGCAAAATCAATGTAATTATTTTTCCAGCCCATGTTGTATCGTGGTTACCAATTAATAGAACCAATTTTCTCTGTTTGTCTCAAAAACAATAATAAATCTACTGATATTTTATTGTTCTGTCGTAACAGGCCAGCCCCAATACATTTCATTCTGATTATTTTCTGTAACGTTCGTTGGCAGGGGTTTGTTTGTAGCATGATAGTATATGTTCAGAAATAAATTGTAGCTATTTTTTCTTACTAAACCCTGATTTTTCAGTGGTTCTGATGCCTATATATGCATTAAAATCTCTCGAGGATACATGCAACGCCACTTATAGTCTAATATATTCTATTCTTTAGCTTTAGGTTTAGTATTTTTTGTATTATTGTTTTGGGATGATATTTTTATATGTATATTTTTGGCAGCCCAAAATTTTAAGTGAAGTTAACAGTGTAGATGATAAAAAAATTAAATTATCGGTTTTTGATAGAGATTGGAAATTTGATTCATTTTGAAGAATCGGTTCAGTAAGAACGATTCCCTAAAATGATTCGTTTATTCGATTCGTTCATTTGATTCACAGATTTTCCGATACAAGAATTACATACTGGATCTTCATCTATTCAGCGATACCTTTCGTTCGTTACTACAGTATTTACTACACGTTCACTTTTTGCTCACTAGATGACAGCACATTACAGTTCACTGCATTAGTGGTAAATTGTGACTGTACTGTAATGTTATAAAGTTATAATATTTAGGCTACATAATCATTAACCAGTAATGAAAAATAGAGATCAAATAATTAAACAGGTCACAGATTTTACAGTTTGAACACCAAAAGGAAGTTGAGAAAATTTTAATAAAACATAAAAATCCAGAAAAGTCTTCTTAATTGGCTTGTGTGTTTTTCCTATCTCTTTTACATTTTTTTGTCCAAAAATATTGTACAAATGGTACAGTTTATGCGTTATAATATTCACAAGTTTTCTTTTTGAATTTTCCTGTAGGCCTAACTTCATATTTTTAAACTTACGGTGGGCTACATTTTCTAAATTTCATAAATGGTTGGCGATTTTGTATTATTCTGTTTAGGATATATATATTTTTAAGTATTTGATAAAGAATACTAGCTTTCGTATCCATGTGATTAATTTAGACGTATGAAAATGAACAAGTTAGCCTATAATTAAGACCATCATAATTGGATTAAGCAGGAATGGTACCGGTAATTAAAAAATGCATAGTTGATGTAATGCGAACAATTTTACTTTCTACCCGTTTTAAAATATTAATGAAATAGATATTCTACTTTAGCAATTCATTATATCCAAACATGGCATTGACAACTTAAATACATCGTTCTACGCGATTAATAACAGCTGATTTTAACAAAGTTCCTCTACCAGCCACCAGATATCGCAAATATCGCAGCTTTTTCTACTGTTTATAAATGATCTTGCCCCCCCCCCCAATAAAAGATGTAGGTCATCCCATATTATTTGCAGATGACACAAGTATAGTAATTACAGCCAATAACTCCAACACATTCCAATCTTCAACAGAGGAAATTCTCTTCAAAATATGTGACTGGTTCTCAGTCAATAAATTGGTATTAAATTGTAACAAAACTAACATAATTCAATTTAAATCCTGTGCAAATTCAACGTCACAAATTTCTAGCGCAATAATTAACAACAGATCCCTATTATAAACAACGACAACCAAATTTCTTGGCTTAAAAATCGATAATGTGATAAATTGGAAAAATCATATTAAAGAAATTACCCCCAAACTAAATTCAGCTTGTTTTGCTATTAGAACTATGCAAAAGATAGTAAATATCAATACCTTAAAAACAATATACTTTGCATACTTCCACTCGGTAATAAGTTTTGGAATAATATTCTGGATAAATTCCACAGATAGTAACAGTATATTTCTATTACAAAAAAAGAGTAATTAGAATAATAGTAGGTGCCAAATCTAGGGAATCGTGTAGGACTATTTTCAAAAAACTACAAATATTGCCCATGGCTTGTCAGTATATCTTTTCATTAATCGTCTTCCTCGTATGTAATCGTGAAAACTTTGTAACTAATTCAACAGTTCATAGCATAAATACACGTCAAAAAATGACTTTCATACTCCATCGGCAAGTCTATCGTGCTATCAAAAAGGAGTGCGTTATATGGCAGTAAAAAATTTTAATAGCCTCCCTATCGATATATAAAATGAAACTCAAAACATAAGATTATTTAGGGCCAAATTAAAGAAGTACCTAATTTCTCACGCGTTCTATTCTGTAAGTGAATTCATGACATTCAATAACACTTCATGAAATTGATACTAAAACTATGTGTTGTACTAGTAGACTATATTGTAAATCTCGTCTGTATATATATTTCATCTAGACTGTGACTGTAAATTAAGACTTTATAATAGTATTAAGTTTTTTGACTTGTTCCATATTCTAGCTGTAAGCAATGTATGAATACCATGGAATGTTAATAAATACAATACAACACAAAGCACGTCTATTACTGGACGGATCTAGACATCTGCTAGTGAGCGGACCAATAAGGAACCTGAATTCAGAAGATTCAATGTAAAAATGATTCATAACGAGAGAGAACCGAGAAGACGTTCGATTCAACTTTCGGTTCTGGAAGGAATCGATTCATTTCGTTTACTGAATCATGATTCGTTCGTTCGGTTCAATGATTCGTTCATTATGAACGACTCGTTCATAATCTTCCCACCACTAGTTTTTCGTCTTATAAAATTCAGCAATATCTTCATATGAAAAATGTGAGTTATATTGTTACTAGTCTCTAAGGTCCTAAAATTGCAGTGTGTTTGTAGAGTAACTCCAAGATATTTTAATTTTCGTACTATTTCTAGTGGTTTATTTTGAGGGGTCAGTGTGTCTTTTGGTGTGAGTTTGCCGCCTCTCCTGAAAATCGTTTGTTTTATTTTGTCGAGGTTGATTTGAAGGTCATTTTCCACGGCCATGACGTGAGTCTGTTTAGCACATTTTGTAGCTCTTCTTTGTATCCTGACCCTATTGCCATGTCGTCTGCGTAAAGTATGGGTGTTTCTGAGCTGTCCGTAAACTGCAGACCGTATTCAACTTGAAGATTTCCGATTGTAGGCTATATCAAATCAACATGTTTGTGAAAATAAACCTTACCGTCTATGCTACATCAACTACAGTCCTGTTAGTTTTGTTTTGATTTTAAATATATTTGGAATCCCGTATTGAGCACGAGTCTTACTCATTCAGGAATGTGCTAGTTTGTATTATATTATGGTAACTTGCATTCATTTCTAATTTACTAGCACTTACTTACTTACAAATGGCTTTTAAGGAACCCGAAGGTTCATTGCCGCCCTCACATAAGCCAGCCAGCGGTCCCTATCCTGTGCAAGATTAATCCAGTCTCTATCATCATATCCCACCTCCCTCAAATACATTTTAATATTATCCTCCCATCTACGTCTCGGCCTCCCTAAAGGTCTTTTTCCCTGCGGTTTCCCAACTAACACTCTATATGCATTTCTGGATTCGCCCATACGTGCTACATGCCCTGCCCATCTCAAACGTCTGGATGTAATGTTCCTAATTATGTCAGGTGAACAAGACAATGCGTGCAGTTCTGTGTTGTGTAACTTTCTCCATTCTCCTGTAACTTCATCCCGCTTAGCCCCAAATATTTTCCTAAGCACCTTATTTTCAAACACCTTTAACCTAAGTTCCTCTCTCAGAGTGAGAGTCCAAGTTTCACAACCATACAGAACAACCGGTAATATAACTTAACTGTTTTATAAATTCTAACTTTCAGATTTTTGGACAGCAGACTGGATGATAAGAGCTTCTCAATCGAATAATAACACGCATTTCCCATATTTATTCTGCGTTTAATTTCCTCCCGAGTGTCATTTATATTTGTTACTGTTGCTCCAATATATTTGAATTTTTCCACCTCTTCGAAGGATAAATCTCCAATTTTTATATTTCCATTTCGTACAATATTCTGGTCACGAGACATAATCATATACTTTGTCTTTTCGGGATTTACTTCCAAACCGATCGCTTTATTTGCTTCAAGTAAAATTTCCGTGTTTCCCCTAATCGTTTGTGGATTTTCTCCTAACATATTCACGTCATCCGCATAGACAAGAACTGATGTAACCCGTTCAATTCCAAACCCTGCCTGTTATCCTGAACTTTCCTAATGGCATATTCTAAAGCGAAGTTAAAAAGTAAAGGTGATAGTGCATCTCCCTGCTTTAGCCCGCAGTGAATTGGAAAAACATCAGATAGAAACTGACCTATACGGACTCTGCTGTATGTTTCACTGAGACACATTTTAATTAAATCGAACTAGTTTCTTGGGAATACCAAATTCAATAAGAATATCATATAATACTTCCCTCTTAACCGAGTCATATGCCTTTTTGAAATCTATGAATAACTGATGTACTGTACCCTTATACTCCCATTTTTTCTCCATTATCTGTCGAATACAAAAAATCTGATCAATAGTCGATCTATTACGCCGGAAACCGCACTGATGATCCCCAATAATTTCATCTATATACGGAGTTAATCTTTTCAAAAGAATATTGGACAAAATTTTGTACGACGTCAACAAAAGTGATATTCCTCGAAAGTTACCACAGTTGGTTTTGTCTCCCTTTTTAAAAATAGGTACAATTATGGACTCCTTCCATTGTTCTGGTACATTTACTAGCACTAAAATAAAAAAAAATAAATTTTAACAAAAATAAAGTGAAAGTTATTAAATTTGTTTGTGAAGCATTCCACGCTCATCTGACTAACTTAAAACAGAGTCTATCTCTCGCAGAAGAAATTGGCTACAATATCTTTATCAAGAGAGTTTAAAGACGTAAGTGAATGATAAATGATCAAACCTATCCTTGAAGTGATGTTAATAAAATTAAAAATAAGCTGTAGTGAAGTTTTCCCTGCGGAACGTAAGGATCAGGAAGCTCGTTTGCCTTACATCGGACTTTCTGTAACTAAGATAGTTTATAAGTCAATTTACGTAACTTCCAGGAATACAGAGTTTCCGAACTCTTGCTCTAGGTTTTATGTATAAAGGGAATGGAAACTTTACTACCCATAAAATCGTAATAGACACGAGTTAATTTTGCCCGCATATTTCGATAGCTTGACGCTGTTTTCTTAAAAAATGTTAGTTACTGCAGATTTAGACTTAGAATATGTTTAACTGAAAAATAAATATGTGTATAGGCAAAATTTTAAAAACATTTTTACAGAAATTATTCGAAATAGTGAACGACTTATATATGATAATTTAAAATATTTGTGATTTACTGCTACTTTTTGCTGTAATTCAGGAAACTTACAGTGGTCAAGGATGATTTAAGTGGACTTGTTAGTACAATTACTGTAGACTTTCGCTACATTTGTTGCACATGATTTTAAGATGACAAAAATTAAGTATAGCCAAAATTTTAAGTTCCATTCTTACAGTTGAAACAAAAAAGTATATCCAATATGAAAATTATAATGAAACAGCTGACCATATAATTGCCTTTTCTTCTCACAAACAAAAAATTTGTTCATACATTGTACAGTGTCTACGAAAAGTTTAAGTACACCTATTCAAAATAGATGTTTCACTTCTGTCTTTATACTTATGTGAATTTTTTTAATGAAAAATGCGCACAATGTGCAAGTAAGAACTGGCTTACATTATTCAACTGTTATTATCTCTACCGGATTTTTATGTAATTACATATTATATTCCTTTCAACCTAACCGTATATAAATAACAAATCTTTGCGAATCTTGTAATTACCATTAATATATTAAAATTTGATACTTCATATTTTTACATATTTACCCTTGGTATTACATAAATCTACATATTTAGGGGTTTTATTCATTTTTACTTCTCTAAAAGAAAAAAAAAAACTTCTGCTGGGGAAGTTTACAATTTGAAGTACACAGATTTAAAAAGCCTTTTTACCTACGCAAGAAAGAATATATTTCGGGACGAAACATAGCATTCTTAGATCCAGGAAGTAATAGAGGCACTCACCCCATAGCACCCACTTTAAATATGAGTGAACAAAAGACAACCTTTCTCATACGACTACCCTGTATTGTAAAAATCACTCAGAAAGTAGCGTTGCCTTCATGCGGTGGAGTTGGACGAGGACGACATGATTTGTCTCGAACTATAATTGTTCTGCACACGTCTTAACAAGCCGTTCCCATGCAATTTGCAACCTTACCCACCCTCTTCCTAATCCTTCCAGGGAAAACCAGTGTCAAGTCTGGCATGAGCCGGAATAAAGTAGCCGACTTTTGAAAAGAAGCTGAAGTAAAGGAACAAACTGGAAAGATGTTGAAAGATTAAAATAAATAGCTTTTCAGGTTATTGCTTGACCTCTTTACTTTAAATTTAGCAGACCTATACGGAAATGGGATTTTCCGAGCAATTATTAAGTATGGTTCTCGGCTGGAATAATCCTACCCTTCTGAATGAGACAGGAATGTCACTTTTCAAACAATAGTTTGTAGATGCCTATAGTTTGAGGTTTTAGTAGGTACTTTCTTTCTTACACGGAGCAGCTAAAATGCATATGTCCCACATCTCCTCTTATTTTCTCCTAATCCAGTAAAGCGAAACAGTGCTTGCAGTACTGTTGTGTCATTCATTTCACTCAGTTCTCTAGTTTTAGTACTTACAATATAAAGTGCAAGTGAGCTTATCTACTGCTTTTAACTAACTAAATTGGCCCCTGTATCTTCAACCCTAACGATAAAAATAAAATCATGGATTGCGATGGACGAAGCTTTCACTACAGATGGAAAAATAGTAATGTGTCAAGTGTGCGATAAAAAAAAGTCGGGTGCTCTATGGAATCAGAACTGGAGAGTCTTACATATCCTATACCTGCCAGATATTGATATTAAATATTTTCATGATTTTACATATTTTGGTACATATTCAGCTTATTTTTCTTACATAAATATGTATATATTTCACACCTAGATATTACATAAAAATCCGGTCCCTACTGATGGCTGAGTGATGGTCTGTGCTACATTTGGTTTCATTTGGTTACTGTAAACCAAAGATGCTGGAATGGGTTACGCGACCGTGGGTATCTGCAATGTAGGCCTATTATGTATTGTTCACACCAACTTAAAGTAAAACTACTTCCTATGCACAGGAATGATGTCGTCAAGGCATGAAATAACGTTCTGTTTATTAGAATGATTCACTGTGATACATTTTTGGACAGATCTTGACGAGCTTAATTGAAATATTGAATAATAAATACACAATGCCATTTAAAGAAATAATGTTAGTACTCGTAACTGATTACTTCGCCATCAGTATTATTTTCCTTCTTTAGTTTTACACCTTTTGTATGAAACTATTTTTAATGCGGTGCTTGCGTACAAAGTTATTTTTGGCGGTGAAGATAAATGGGACACCCTGTATATTTACATAAATTTGATTGTAACGATGTAAGTTACACTTACACCATGTATCGCTCGAGTTTTATTCTACACTAAACAATTTTACATTATGCAAGTCGTTTTCCCACGCCAATTCAAGGGAACTTCTGATCTTTTTCACAGCAGGTTATCATGTTATATTATATCTAATTATTATTACTTTTCACGATTACCACAATTCATAATAGAATGTAGCTAGACCTATATAATACGATCATAGTCATTGTAATCAGTTACTTTGATGCCTGTGATTTTGTGTGGTAATACTGATCAGCATAATGAAGCGTTATTAATACTCTTGTGATTGATTATACAGCCTACATAACGACCGCTGTTGTCAACTTTGTTACATATAATTCAACTTCAGAGAATTTTGATACAAAAATATGAATGGTGCCCCAGGTGCGATTTCGGTCCAAAAGGTAATATGTGAACGTCATGTTCATTTTTATAACTTTGTAATAGAGTTCAGACTGTGTGTCACAAATATAATCAGAGTGCTCTGTGGTCTTCAAAAGAATGTTTCAGAAGCAATGGGAAACACGAATGTTTTCAATTTTTCCTTAAGCAAAGTTTAAAGAGAAAGAATTGCAACGATGTAAAAACTAGTTCTAGAATGTTAATAGAAAATAGACAATTATAACATCCCTGATATCGAAATAAGTGATTTCTATAGTGCAGCCTGTCTCTTCTAAGGCGTTGGACATATTTCCGTCATAATACATTCTTTTTCCAGTAATTGTAAACGTTCTTAAGTCAAATTGATATCTTAAGTAGCAGATTAGAGGAAATTAATTTTATTATTATTATTATTATTATTATTATTATTATTATTATTATTATTATTATTATTATTACGCGTTTTTAGTGAATGGAAATTGTCCAAAATATTAGGTCACATACCGTTTTATTTATATTTCAGGTCAATTCTGTAGCCTTTCTTGTCGAAAGCTTCAATCACGGAGCCGTAAAATGACTTCTATACCAAGATTCTGGAAATGGCGAATGTAATTCTTGGTTTTCGTACTCAGATAAGAAAGTTGTGATGAAGGAAAACTCTGCTTTATCGTCACAATTCTTGTCACATTTAAGTCCACCAAATGGCACCTTTCACATATAGTTACACCACAGTCTAGTATATACATACAGTCACGAAGTTTGAGTTCTGAGTGTAATAGGAACAATAGACTGTGCTGGTACTTTTGGCGTTGTCTGTGATGAGGCGATAGTAGCGATCTATGGATGAATATTTCCTACGTATTGAGCTTCGTGACTATATATACTAGACTGTGGTTACACTCCGAGAAATTAGGAACGTTTCAAGATTCTCCTATCTCCTGCACATTGTCGCAGCAATCCAGTAATTGGACAATGCTAATTGATAATCACAGGAATGTACTAGTTCAAAGCTCAGAATTAAAATATTAACAAATATTAGAACAATGTCATTATATACTTATTATGATAAAATGTCACTTTCAATAATTTATTTATTTATTCATTTATTTATTACATCATTCTGTACGCACGTCATGGCGGGTTGTATTTCTTTACATTCCATGGTATTCGTACCATGAATATAGAACACGTCAAAAGTCTTAATACTACTACAAAGTCTTAATTATAGTCACAGTCTAGTTGAAATGTACACAGAAGAGTTTTACAATATACTAGTAAAACACAAGGGGTTAGTATCGATACTTAATACAACACAAAAACATTCATGAAGCGTTGTTGAATGTCATAAATTCACCTACACAATAGAAGGCGTGAGAAATGAGGTATTTCTTTATAATTTAATGATTGTTCAGCGATATAATAATAATAATAATAATAATAATAATAATAATAATAATAATGGCTTTATTTAACCTAGCATTGGCAGAGTTAAAGTCGTAAGGCCTTCTCTTACACTCAAACAGGATTAAAACTTGCTTACATAGTTGAACATACAACTGGATCGGAACTACGTAATTACATACTGATATAATTTAGGTACATAATGAGATCAAAAGAGGTAGTTCCATAAAATTTACTCATAAAATAAAAATAAACATAGTGGAATACATATTAATGTTGTTAGAATCAAATACGAATCACATAAAAACAGAAGCCGATAATTCGATAAAAAATGTACACAGTAAAAATAAAAATAATCAATTAGTATACATATTAGTATTAGATTACAAGTAAGTAAGTAGGATTCACATAATTAAACCAGAAACCGACAATTGAATAAAATGTACACAATAAAAATGATTAATAATAAAAAAACAACACAGTGGGATATATACTTGTGTAAATAAATAAATAAATTCGTTTATTGCATAAAATTCATTTATTTATTTTGCTCTGAAATATTAATTCAACTGCTAGTCTCTTATTAAAAATCGGTTAGCCTTTTTTTGGTATTACTTGTGATATTTTTGTAAGAGTATGAATGTTATAATACTTCTTGCATAAAATGTTTTATAAAAAACAGATTTATTTCAATGGCCAATATCTCGAAATAGTACATTAAGCAACGAGCCTATAATGGTAGTAATTAAGACGCGAGTATGTTTGTTTATGAAACGAGCGCAAGCGAGTTTCATAATTTTCATACGAGCGTCTTAATTACCATTATAGACAAGATTCCTACGACTTTTTATGCTCGACCATATTTCTAACTTGAAATTATTCATAAGTATTCACGTTATGGTTATATAAGTGAAGAGCGGAACTGACCTGAATTGTGAGATGTGCGCAGACGCGAAAGTATTGATTTTTTTCCGAGGAACGAATGTCATTGACCTTGATATAATCTAGAGAATAACATGAACATTAATATTGCTATAACCTGGAAATTGATTTAGAATTGAAAAACGAGATGACAAATTGAATTTATTTGAATATTATTTACAATTAACGCTAATTATTATAGTAACAGAACATAACCTTCTGCGACAGTATTGGATTTCCAGCTTCCGTGACGTTTTGCTAGTTGTCTTTCGATTGCATATCCGGGAATAATCGATACTTGCGGTTTTATAATGGTACAATGGTGATTTCTCATTGGCTGAACAACTGAACTATAATGAATAGGTGTACTTTAATGAGGTACATTAAAGGGCTACTACCAGGTGTATAATTACTACATTTCGGCATGGTGAAGCATAAAAGGTTTTTGGCGTTTGGTCTCTTATTGCGTAACTCCGTCCAATTATTGCGCTTGAAATTTGCGAAGTTGAATTTGGGCAGGATTTAAATTGGATTGTGTTAGTTTCGTCTTTCAAAACAACCAATCAATCAATCAATCAATTAATCATCCACTCATTGATTCATTCGTGTATGGATTGATTGATCATTCATTCATTCATTCATTCACTAATTGATTAATTAATTCGTTGATTCATTCATAGATTCACTGACTGATTCATTCATTCATTCATTCATGGATTCATTGATTGATTCATTCATCCAGTCCAGGTATTACAATTGGGTATCTTCAAGGACAACAACATGGTTCGTGAAAGTACAAGCATTTGAGCTTCAGAGTACTTTCCTTTTAGTTAATAACACTCTATCTTCTTAAAAATGATTTATTCATGAAATAATAATGCAGCTCTTTAGAGTAATTAAAAGGCATTATATATCAACAACTACAAGTATCATTTAGAGGTATGCACTTTGAGTTTAAAATGCAAATATGACGCTAGAATGTAGGCCTATGTACTTATTTGCTCTTCTCTTTACTAAGTAATTGTAATTTATTTTGTTATTTCATTTCTTTACACATCAGATTTAATATTCAGCATTACACTTATTTCCTTTGTTGATACCAGCGTTCATTTGTTCATTTATATAAATTAGTTATGAAGATAAGTGTATTAAAATGTCCAAATTAATAATTGTAGACCTATATCAAGCAAACACATTTTTAATAAAACAAGTAAATTTCCTTCAATTGTTGCTCGTTTGTGTACTCAGAAAATGTCCATTTCATGTACGATGAAGTGCGCCTGATGTACTGTCTACCTGCAAAACACAAGGGGTAATCGGTTGAAAATTGAATATTCAGACGGTTGCCCGAGCTTGGCGGATTTTCTCTAACCGGTCGTATCTAAACGGTTGTAAGCGCTATTTTGCAGCTCTGGTACATAAGAGGAGTACGAAGGAAACTAACTCAGTACTAGTTTAGCCCTTTCTGGAAAAGATGACTGAGAATTTCATACACAAAATTATGTTCTCCGATGAGACTAATTTTTTACATCAATGGCGAAGTGAACAAACAGGACAGCGTTATTGGTCAGCGGATACTCCCACTAGCATGTAGTAAGAAACTCCACGCCTTATGGTCTATCACTGGCCCGTAAGCTTTCAGGGGAAATGTGATTGTCGAATCATATTAAGTATTAGGTGTTGGACAATTGGCTAATGCCTGAACTGGGTGTCCTTGGCAACCGGCCTGTTTGGTTCATGCAAGCGGGCGCCCCGCCACAAGTGAGTGATTGGTTGGACGATAACTTTCCCCGGTGGATTGGAAGCAGAGGTCCTATCGAATGAGGTTTAAGCTCGCAGAACTTGAATCCTCTGGGCGTTGCTTTAAGGAGATATGTTAAGTCAGGGGTGTGCAATTTCAAGATTCGACGAAGGATGGAGGATGGGTCAAGGAATTCTCGTCACCGGAACTGTCATTGTGAATCTACCAACGGAAGAAACTCTAAAGAGAACTGCAATTAAAAATGACATTTTCTGAGTACACAAACGGAGCAACAATTACTCTAAGTAATTTTAATTTATTTATTTCTTTTCTAAATTAATTTTTTATTTCTTCAAAGATAACTTAAATGAAGATTGAGTTACAGAATGTGTAGGCATATTTGTAATGATGTTACTCTGATTTATATCAGATGTAATGGAAATAGGTTTGTTTTATAAGAATGTGCATTCTTTACTACTTTGTAATTACATAAAAAGCTAAGAAATTAACAGATGCTGTGAATGTTAAACAAGTTTCATGGTATATATTAACATTTAGATATAAGAGGTTATAGCGTTATAAAGAATGTTCAAACTAAACAATTTGCCTAATAAATTGAGTGAATATTTTACGTTTTGACCTACAATAATTTAATCGAAATGTATCTGTAATAAATTTCTAAATTATAGACATCAGCTCAAAGAATTTTGAGTGACCACAAGGGTCCTGAATACAATAAACATGTACAATATAATGTGATGTGATACATTAAAGAAAAAAGAAAGTTAATTGTTGAAGGCAAATATAAGTTGATTAATTGAAATAGAGATGATGATGATGATGTAATATTTGAAGAGAATCCTTGATAATATTTATAAGAATAGACATTACATAATCACAAGGAATGTGAAGTTCCTTAAGATAATTCCATGTGAATTTTGTGATTGAACCTCTACTGCCAAACAGCAAACCAATGACGGACCATTGTTTAAGAGGGACGTTGTACTTTTGAGAAAGATACGGCAGACAAGGTTCATATATGGACTTCCTGTTTAGATTCTCCTCTCGCAAGTCTTACGGAGTGTATGATTGGAGTTACACTCACCCCTCTACGGAGCAATGACATCAAAGAGTACCGGTACTCTTTACAGCGTTGCAACACGTTGAATTTTGTATTTTCAAAACTACTGGATGTATCAAAAAACTTATTTCCTTTCCATATATATATATATATATATATATTCAAACTATACATTATATTGGAGTTTACTTTGATATGCATTAAAACTGGAATAACCAAGTAACCCATATTACCAAAAAAGTGCTTTCCATACTACATTCCTTAAACAGCATTCGAAAATTCCTTCCGCTATCACTCAAGAAAATACTAGTGGAAACACTAGTAATGCCCCACTTCGATTATTGTGATTCTCTACTGACTGACTTCAATGTCAACCAGTCGCAAAAATTACAACGTGTTCATAATTCTTGTGTTCGCTTCGTCTGCGATGTCCGTCGCGAAATTCTAAACTGGCTACGGCTTAACGAACGTAGAAATTTTCATTCTCTTGTTCTCCTTCTCCAAGTCCTTCACACCTCTACACCTACCTACCTTGCCTCCCGTTTCAGTTACCTGTCATCATATCATAATCTCTTCACACGCACGCAAAATAGCCGCATACTAGCCATACCAACACATAAGACATCATCGTATTCATTATCATACACAATCTCGCTCTCGCGCTTGTGGAATACCCTACCCAGGGACATCAGAGACTGTCGGAATTTAGTAGCGTTCAAAACCAAGCTTATTAAGCATTTTCTTACTGCGTAGAGTAGGTTTCATTTTTACTTAATTAATAAAAAAAATGTTTCTCTCTTTTTAACTTTTACAATAAACTGTCTAGCTTTTATTAATCAGTTAATCTTTTAGTACTTTGATTTTTATTGTATTTGTAAATTTAATATTAATTGCAATAATTATAATTGTAATTATTGTATTCTTAATATTGTAGTAGCAATCCCCTGGTAGATGAGAAGAGAAGGCCTGATGGCCTTATCTCTACCAGGTTAAATAAATAAATAAATAAATAAATAAATAAATATAGCCTATTAATATTGTGACAGCGACGTGAGATTCGAACTCACGACCAGCGTCCAGCAAGAAAGCAGATCGCGCGGAGCACGGAGGGACGGCGCGCGGCGGAGTAGTGGGGAAAGGGGCCTACACGCGAGGGGAGGCTGCGCGCGCAGCTGCTACTTAACGCAGTGAATGGGGAATGGACCTTCCCGACCCTTCCAGAAGTGCGTCGAAGTGGAGATATCCAGATAATTCTCTACACACCTGTAGAAATTTCTCGCAACTATGATTTTGCTATAAAAGAAGAAGCGCCAGCGAACTCGAGCAGTTTTTCAGTTATTCAGTCAGTGAGTAAGCCAGAGCAAGTAAGCCAGACTTGTGTGCCGGAGTTCGACTCGAGTGTGCGTCCGCATCTGCGTCAGCATCCGAAGGCCTGAGTTCGAGTGCAGTGGACCGCAGTTGGAGGGACCTGAGTTCGAGTGCAGTGGCCCGCAGTTGGAGGGACCTGAGTTCGAGTACAGTGGACTGTCTCTGAAGGTCTGTGGTTCGAGATACTGTGAACTCGAGTGGCTGAGCTAGAAGAACTGTGAACTGAGAACTGATAGTTCTGATTTGTAAATAGTGCTTTGTAAATATTAGTTAAGATTAACAGTTCATTGTTGTTCGTACTAGTCCAAGTAAATTGTCATTGTCGTCGGTGGAGTGCTATAACGAATCCTGTGTTGAGTGAAAAACCTATTGTTGACGAGAGCGTTTAAAGTGAATTGTAGAAAGGAATTATTGTTGTGACGAATAAATTACATTGTTGTTACTAATAAAATTCACAATATGTTACAATGTGCTATCTTACGGAGACTCGAAAATAAGGGCAGCTACCCTCATGGGCTTGTACAGTACTGCAATATTTTTCTCTGTGGATAAAAGTAGAATATGACATGAATGGAAAGCTCATGTAGGTAGAATGTCGAACAAAGAGGTTAGAAGGAAAGCTATGTCTCATCTTCTGAGTTTCTGACAATCTAAATTGCAGTAGAGGCTGCAGACTTACAACAAAGAAGAGGATCATTGACTCATGTGTCTTCGCAGTATTCTCGACGATACAGTGGAGATTCACGTGGTGCAGAGTAAATCATTTTGTGGACTGGGGCGAGATACTTGCCTCGCCTTAAGCGCACCCACCTCAAAAGTAATGTGCCGCGGCTAGAATTACATCTCTAAACGTCGGTGCAATTGTTGGAAACAGTTCTAAAAGGTTTTTGAAACCGATAGAACGACTTGCATTGAAGCTGTGGTTACCTCTGATACTGGAGAAAACCTATTCCCACTTTCACACAGAAAGGAAGATAGTGCTGCTTCTTTCTTTACCAACGTTTTTCGTTGTCGCTATTTCTAATATTTTACAATAAATTATACATTTTCACACTGCTAAATATTTAAGCGAAGGTTTATTCGATTGTCACTAACAAGGAGTGTGTCCGTTCTATTTCCTTACCGCTTCAAAAGTTGTATATGACTTTACGTTATGTGCCTCACGCTGTGTATTTTTTATTAGGTTATTTTACGACGCTTTATCAACAGCTTAGGTTATTTAGCGTCTGAATGAGATGAAGGTGATAATGCCGGTGAAATGGGTCCGGGGTCCAACACCGAAAGTTACCCAGCATTTGCTCATATTGGGTTGAGGGAAAACCCCGGAAAAAACCTCAACCAGGTAACTTGCCCCGACCGGAATCGAACCCGGGCCACCTGGTTTCGCGGCTAGACGCTCTAACCGATACTCCACAGGTGTGGACTCACGCTGTGTATATTTAAGATGAGATCCGAGAAAAAAATAGCATCGATAGTGTTTAGGTAAAAGAACTTATCGCACAAAACAGGAGATATTTCAGAATCATCAAAATTAAAATTTAACACATTATTATTAGTTACCTAATATAATATGGAATGTAGACTAAATGTAATTGCCAAAGCCATATCTGCACATTTTTAATTACCTTTAAATACTAATTACAGTAAACAAGTAAAATAAAAAAAAATGAGGGTAATGCCCTTTCACCTAAACACCGTCGATATGACACAGGTCAAACACATGTGAATTTGATTATCTCAGTTCCTATGGAAGAGAGAGTTTCATGCAGGTTTGGCAATCAGTACGAGCGACAAACTCTTTTGTAGTGATTGTGTGACTGTAATGGACGTTTTATGGTTTAGTATGCATGAGCGATTGTTGTGATTCACATGTCATGTATTAACTCTGGCCGACAAGAAAAATAAAATTATCAAAAGTAGAGGGTTTTCCAGGTGTCAGCGATCTTAGCCGTCCTACAGCGCACGAAAATTGAGAGCGGCTAAAAGTGTACTGAACACGAGGCGTAGGAGCGGGAAACACATTTCATTTACGATATAATATTTGGTATAGAACGTGTTTAAATAAATACATATTACTTACTTACTGGCTTTTAAGGAACCCGGAGGTTCATTGCCGCCCTCACATAACCCCTATCCTGAGCAAGATTAATCCAGTCTCTATCATCATATCCCACCTCCCTCAAATCCATTTTAATATTATCTTCCCATCTACGTCTCGGCCTCCTTAAAGGTCTTTTTCCCTCCGGCCTCCCAACTAACACTCTATACGCATTTCTGGATTCGCCCATACGTGCTACATGTCCTGCCCATCTCAAACGTCTGGATTTAATGTTCCTAGTTATGTCAGGTGAAGGATACAATGCGTGCAGTTCTGCGTTGTGTAACTTTCTCCATTTTCCTGTAACTTCATCCCTCTTAGCCCCAAATATTTTCCTAAGCATCTTATTCTCAAACACCCTTAACCTATGTTCCTCTCTCAAAGTGAGAGTCCAAGTTTCACAACCATACAGAACAACCGGTAATATAATTGTTTTACAAATTCTAACTTTCAGATTTTTTGACAGCAGACTAGATGACAAAAGCTTCTCAACCGAATAATAACACGCATTTCCCATATTTATTCTGCGTTTAATTTCCTCCCGAGTGTCATTTATATTTGTTACTGTTGCTCCAAGATATTTGAATTTTTCCACCTCTTCGAAGGATAAATCTCCAACTTTTATAGTTCAATTTCGTACAATATTCTGGTCACGAGACATAAACAGTACGTTCCAAAAATATATTATATTATATTATATTATATATATTATTCTTCCTCAAAGTGAAATGAGAATCTAGGTCGTCAGCAAACAGCAATGTATTGATATACTTACTTACTTACTTACAAATGGCTTTTAAGGAACCCGAAGGTTCATTGCCGCCCTCACATAAGCCCGCCATCGGTCCCTATCCTGTGCAAGGTTAATCCAGTCTCTATCATCATATTGCATCTCCCTCAAATCCATATTAATATCATCCTCCCATGTACGTCTCGGCCTCCCCAAAGGTCTTTTTCCCTCCGGCCTCCCAACTAACACTCTATATGCATTTCTGGATTCGCCCATACGTGCTACATGCCCAGCCCATCTCAAACGTCTGGATTTAATGTTCCTAATTATGTCAGGTGAAGGATACAATGCGTGCAGTTCTGCGTTGTGTAACTTTCTCCATTTTCCTGTAACTTCATCCCGCTTAGCCCCAAATATTTTCCTAAGCACCTTCCTCTCTCAAAGTGAGAGTCCAAGTTTCACAACCATAAAGAACAACAGGTAATATAACTGTTTTATAAATTCTAACTTTCAGTTTTTTTGACAGCAGACTGGATGATAAAAAGACGAAAATCACACTGTGACAAAATCGCTGTTGTCTGTCACAGCGACTTTTCCGAAGTTGACCGCAAAATGTTGTCACAAGCAACCTCTACGTGGCGGCTGCTGAAGGAAAGCTTGGGAGGCGTAGTAGTATTTACAAATACAGAGTGGAGGGCAACCTCTGCACCAAAATGAAACTGGTAATAGATCACGAGGAGAGATTTGAAAAATCTAAATAATTTTTTTCTTTATCATTCGCCGTTTTAGCGGAAATCGTTGTTTCTATGAAGCATTTGGCAACATCACGGCTACTGCAATAACTCTACCAAACACGGCCTGCACTCCTTACCTTCCTCTCCCCGTCTTCTGTACTCAGTCTATGACGCGTGACAGTTTGCTGCGTTGCAAGATTTATTTTTACGATTTTCGCACTTATTCAATTTAAATTCTTAGCTAAAAGTTTGACATGAAAAAAAAAGATTCAGGATATTCACATTATTTTTATCTATCTCCTTGTATAGCAATCAGCCATTTCTCTCGGGCCATTACCACAATAAAGCGCTGCAAACACTGGGAAAATACTATTTTTTTTCATGCTTAACGGTGCTTCATCGAAGGAATAGTAATATGCGTTACAAGAGCGGAATGTTGACGTTTTCGTGTTCGAGAAAAAGATTGAAAAAGCGAAACGTAGTTGAGCTTTTTTAATTTCCGAGAACATGAAAACAAACATACCGCTCGTGTATCGTACATTATTTTGTGCGAAGATCGTTTATTACATACCTGAAAGAGGAATTTCTAATTAGTTGCAATGAAATCTCCATCTTGGTTTCTGTTCAATGACGGCAACTTTGGAAAACAAATAAATATATCTTCAACATTGTTGCTATAAAATATTTTCTGTGTTTACTATATTCCAGCAGGCCGTGATATACGTCTGTCTTTTTTTTCCCCCAGTCTATAAATGCGAACATAAAAAAACGGTAAGGTTATGTAATGATTTATTTTTCATTTTAATATTTCAACAATATTATTTATATAACATATTGCAGTAATAACATCGGCATCTGGAATCTTGTTGATTTTTTCACGGCTTCCTTAATGTTACTTGCATTACAAATGCAGTAACTTTTGTGGTGTTGTAGAGTTTACTTTATTTTTGTAAATATTAAAAACAATAATTAAGATTGCAATTTAGGTGAAATTGCAGTGGTAAGTTTCCAATTTATAATTATTACTATGTTAAACGTCTCTAAAAAAATATGTTAAAAGCCTAAAGCAGTAAAATGATTATGGCTCTTAAGCGGTAAGAAGAGGGAAATTGTTATGTGTGTTACGTTGGGAATACTGAATGTGGTATTTCACACTTACCGCGTATTGGTTCTGTGCGGAAAACAAGCAAATACGCACGATCTCGCACCAAAGTATAATAAACTTTTTGTTGCATTTAACATGTAGAATCACCTCTTACATTTTGAAGCAGAGGTTCCCTTCCACCCTGAAGTTTAGTTTTCGCTTGCCTGACGAGACTACTTTCATTACTGAGTTGCGATATCCCCACGTAATCCATATCGACGCCCGCATAACTGTGTTAGGCAACACGCAATACAGGGGCGGACTTTGTTGAGATAATCAGTTGCACTGTTAAACATGACATGCAGGGGCAGTGTCTGCGACTCACCGCTGATATACTATGGTATTCCGTCCGGGCGGCCCGGGTTCAGACTCCAGCCTATTCGTGATGGAATAGGTGGACATAGGAGGCACTGTAGATGCATTTTATTCAGGATATTTGCGTTCCCCTCTATCATTCCACACACACTGTCCACCTCCCCTTTTCATCTATTATCTGCAATGTTTAAAGATAAGCTGGTGTAGTAGGCCTATGGGTTTCCGACGTTCAGGGTTCGGGGTTGAAGGCCCTGAAGTTTGTAAGGTACTCATCTGGGAGTGGGAACTATCCATGGCAAGTGATGCAAGATGACCCGCCTATCATTATCGGATTCACAAGTGCCACCCAATGACCACCAATCGAGCTTCAGACAATCATCGCATACATTGGGCGCACAAAGGGTAATTATTTTTTGGGGCGTGGATCAGTCCGGTCCTCGAAAGCCAAGCCAAGAGATGGACACAGCCAGCACTGCAGGCGTCTCCAGAACGAATTTCGGAGCGTTTACTCGAGATGGATATGGCGTGTTCATTACTTCTTTGAAAAGGATTTTGTATTCCGAGCCGACGGATATGGATATCAATTCGTTTTTTTTTTTTTTTTGTTTCCTAGGAAGTTTTTTTTAGTTGGTTACTAGGTTATTTGGCGGGATGAAACCGAAGATTCGCGATAGATTACCTGGCATTCGCCTTACGGTTGGGGAAAACCTCGGAAAAATCTAACTAGGTAATCAGTCCAAGCGGGGATCGAACCCGCGTCCGCAAATATTTCAAGTTCATACGCCGGGCCGTTTACAAATATGATGCCACTATACACTCGTATGGTTTCTTTTAAAATGAATCCATTCAGCAGGTATTGAATATCAGATCACTATGTTCCTATGTAGATATATACAGGAACATCATTTTATTTTTACTAACATTTCTAATATTAACCTGGCTATACCTTTGGATTAACGGTTGAGAACCGAAAATACCTTTTGCTACCCCTTTCCACGACTAGAGTTCGATGATAAATACAAACAGATCACTTTACTAGGTATAGGAGGGAAGAAAAGTAGTTAATCCATTTAAATATCGCGATTTTGAGTTTGATAATTTTCATTAGGTTCTTCTTTAATCAAAATACAGTACAGTATTAACAATGAGTGTTTTTACTCACGAACTGAGCTATCCATTCGGACGTATGCATTATGCAGTGTACATTATACTGTCTACAGCACATTAGCGTACAATATAGAGAATGGAGTTAAATTGAAAAATAATCATAATATAGATACTTAATCACCACTTTGAAAATGGTGGCCGTTCATTTCGATACAGGGCTCAGTTCTTTTTGCATATTATCGCACTATAGACTATTGTACCTAATTCCAATTACCAGCTTCGTCCTTCGTACTAGTAACTCATGTTGAAATAGTTATGTACCTACTCTATAAAAGAGTACCTTACGCACTGTAAATTCAATCTTCACTTCTGCCCGACCCGAAAAGATAAAATTACTCAAACATGCTAGGTACTGTCCTTGGTATTGGTTTTATCGCAGGGTCGTAAAAAGGAGGGAAATCACGTGATAGTTAATTAATTAACGAGGCCCTTTTATTTAAATTATTTTAAACAGTTGTGTAATATTAAGTATACGTCCAATTCCTAACAGAAATTAGTGTTTTCAGAAAAGAGCTAAGACAGCCCAACCACTAGCCTTTACAGAAGGGCGAGCAGAAGCCAGTGGGGGAAACCAGGATGCGACATAGGCAAACGGACGACAGTACCTGTGCGAAAATATGATTCAATATTGAAAGCTCTTTCGTCACTGGAAAACTCGAACATATTTCTGGAACGTACTAAACTCACTCAGTACTGTTTGTGTTTACTATGACCTTAAGGCGACTTTGACTGTATACGCCTGGTTCTGTGTGGAGAACGGTTGGAAGTTCACTAGTAGAGGGGGTGGGAGTGAAGTACATTCAAAAACTCGGGTAGAATAAAAATTGAGGTAAAAATAAAATGATGTCCCTGTACAATCAGACTTCATGCTTAATAGGGGAGGGGTGACTAAATTCTTGTAGCAAAGATAGTACAGCGGGTTTGGCGTGCATGGAATGGTAATAAAATTGTAACGGAAGAAGGAGACCGCATCTGCCCATTACGGGTCGAAAAGGAGTCATGGGAGCACATTGTAAAGTAACAGAACATCTTTGAAAAAAGTATCTACCATCTCCTATGCTAGGTCGGAATAGGGGTTCGCTTGCATGTCTTGACCTCATGGGAAATAGAGAATACGAACAAAAGACTGGATTGTTGCTCTTCAAGACGAGACAGCTTACAACATCAGCTGTTGAAGTTTGTGTTACGAACTGAGGCAGGGATAATTCTAACACTCTTATGTTTTTTCAACTTCATCTTGTTTTAAATTTTCCGATAAGCAAGTTACAATATAATAAAGTTTAAATAGAACCGTCTGTGTTTATCTAATTACATAATATTTACTAGTTTTTTACATGAACGTTTTCGGCACTTGTGTGTGCCATCTTCAGATGTATGCGGGATACTGCATGTTAACCCTGCCAAATGGATATGTGTAATGTCGCCATGCTTATTATGTATTCACAAATATATAATAAATACCCATTATCAATTAAATAGTAACCTAAAATACGAATTGAACACTTATGCACAGTTAATTGGAATCAGTTGACTAAAATAGTAACCTAAAATACGAATAGAACACTTATGCACAGTTAATTAGAATCAGTTGATTAAAACAATTATTAAAAAAAAAAAACTGTTCACTTGCTGCTAGAAATGTCTATCAATGTCTGACATACATTGTGGTTAAGTTGATGCTTATTGTTGTAATCATTTCAAATGAAGTAAATCAGATTTTAAGTATCAACACATTGTTTAGTTGCACTATTAAAATGTAGAAAGTAAGCCATAGTGCAACTAAACAATGTGTTGATACTTAAAATCTGATTTAATTCATTTGAAATGATTACAACAATAAGCATCAACTTAACCACAATGTATGTCAGACATTGATAGACATTTCTAGCAGCAAGTGAACAGTGTTTTTAAAAATAATTGTTTTAATCAACTGATTTTAATTAACTGTGCATAAGTGTTCTATTCGTATTTTAGGTTACTATTTTAATCAACTGATTCTAATTAACTGTGCATAAGTGTTCTATTCGTATTTAGGTTACTATTTTAATCAACTGATTCTAATTAACTGTGCATAAGTGTTCTATTCGTATTTTAGGTTACTATTTTAATCAACTGATTCTAATTAACTGTGCATAAGTGTTCTATTCGTATTTTAGGTTAATATTTTAATCAACTGATTCTAATTAACTGTGCATAAGTTTTCTATTCGTATTTTAGGTTACTATTTTAATCAACTGATTCTAATTAACTGTGCATAAGTGTTTTATTCGTATTTAGGTTAATATTTTAATCAACTCATTTTAATTAACTGTGCATAAGTGTTCTATTCGTATTTTAGGTTAATATTTTAATCAACTCATTTTAATTAACTGTGCATAAGTGTTCTATTCGTATTTTAGGTTAATATTTTAATCAACTGATTCTAATTAATTGTACATAAGTGTTCTATTCGTATTTTAGGTTAATATTTTAATCAACTGATTCTAATTAACTGTGCATAAGTGTTCTATTCGTATTTTAGGTTACTATTTTAATCAACTCATTTTAATTAACTGTGCATAAGTGTTCTATTCGTATTATAGGTTAATATTTTAATCAACTGATTCTAATTAACTGTGCATAAGTGTTCTATTCGTATTTTAGGTTACTATTTTAATCAACTGATTTTAATTAACTGTGCATAAGTGTTCTATTCGTATTTTAGGTTAATATTTTAATCAACTGATTCTAATTAACTGTGCATAAGTGTTCTATTCGTATTTTAGGTTACTATTTTAATCAACTGATTCTAATTAACTGTGCATAAGTGTTCTATTCGTATTATAGGTTAATATTTTAATCAACTGATTCTAATTAACTGTGCATAAGTGTTCTATTCGTATTTTAGGTTACTATTTTAATCAACTGATTTTAATTAACTGTGCATAAGTGTTCTATTCGTATTTTAGGTTACTATTTTAATCAACTGATTCTAATTAACTGTGCATAAGTGTTCTATTCGTATTTTAGGTTAATATTTTAAACAACTGATTCTAATTAACTGTGCATAAGTGTTCTATTCGTATTTTAGGTTACCATTTTAATCAACTCATTTTAATTAACTGTGCATAAGTGTTCTATTCGTATTTTAGGTTAATATTTTAATCAACTGATTCTAATTAACTGTGCATAAGTGTTCTATTCGTATTTTAGGTTACTATTTTAATCAACTCATTTTAATTAACTGTGCATAAGTGTTCTATTCGTATTATAGGTTAATATTTTAATCAACTGATTCTAATTAACTGTGCATAAGTGTTCTATTCGTATTTTAGGTTACTATTTTAATCAACTGATTTTAATTAACTGTGCATAAGTGTTCTATTCGTATTTTAGGTTAATATTTTAATCAACTGATTCTAATTAACTGTGCATAAGTGTTCTATTCGTATTTTAGGTTACTATTTTAATCAACTGATTCTAATTAACTGTGCATAAGTGTTCTATTCGTATTTAGGTTACTATTTTAATCAACTGATTCTAATTAACTGTGCATAAGTGTTCTATTCGTATTTTAGGTTACTATTTTAATCAACTGATTCTAATTAACTGTGCATAAGTGTTCTATTCGTATTTTAGGTTAATATTTTAATCAACTGATTCTAATTAACTGTGCATAAGTGTTCTATTCGTATTTTAGGTTACTATTTTAATCAACTCATTTTAATTAACTGTGCATAAGTGTTCTATTCGTATTATAGGTTAATATTTTAATCAACTGATTCTAATTAACTGTGCATAAGTGTTCTATTCGTATTTTAGGTTACTATTTTAATCAACTGATTTTAATTAACTGTGCATAAGTGTTCTATTCGTATTTTAGGTTAATATTTTAATCAACTGATTCTAATTAACTGTGCATAAGTGTTCTATTCGTATTTTAGGTTACTATTTTAATCAACTGATTCTAATTAACTGTGCATAAGTGTTCTATTCGTATTTTAGGCTACTATTTTAATCAACTGAATCTAATTAACTGTGCATAAGTGTTCTATTCCTATTTTAGGTTACTATTTTAATCAACTGATTCTAATTAACTGTGCATAAGTGTTCTATTCGTATTTTAGGTTAATATTTTAATCAACTGATTCTAATTAACTTTGCATAAGTGTTCTATTCGTATTTTAGGTTACTATTTTAATCAACAGATTCTAATTAAGTGCGCATAAGTGTTCTATTCGTATTTTAGGTTACTATTTTAATCAACAGATTCTAATTAACTGTGCATAAGTGTTCTATTCGTATTTTAGGTTAATATTTTAATCAACTGATTCTAACTAACTGTGCATAAGTGTTCTATTCGTATTTTAGGTTAATATTTTAATCAACTGATTCTAATTAACTGTGCATAAGTGTTCTATTCGTATTTTAGGTTACTATTTTAATCAACTGATTCTAATTAACTGTGCATAAGTGTTCTATTCGTATTTTAGGTTAATATTTTAATCAACTGATTCTAATTAACTGTGCATAAGTGTTCTATTCGTATTTTAGGTTAATATTTTAATCAACTGATTCTAATTAACTGTGCATAAGTGTTCTATTCGTATTTTAGGTTACTATTTTAATCAACTGATTCTAATTAACTGTGCATAAGTGTTCTATTCGTATTTTAGGTTAATATTTTAATCAACTGATTCTAATTAACTGTGCATAAGTGTTCTATTCGTAATTTAGGTTACTATTTTAATCAACTGATTCTAATTAACTGTGCATAAGTGTTCTATTCGTATTTTAGGTTACTATTTTAATCAACTGATTCTAATTAACTGTGCATAAGTGTTCTATTCCTATTTTAGGTTACTATTTTAATCAACTGATTCTAATTAACTGTGCATAAGTGTTCTATTCGTATTTTAGGTTAATATTTTAATCAACTGATTCTCATTAACTGTGCATAAGTGTTCTATTCGTATTTTAGGTTACTATTTTAATCAACAGATTCTAATTAACTGTGCATAAGTGTTCTATTCGTATTTTAGGTTAATATTTTAATCAACTGATTCTAATTAACTGTGCATAAGTGTTCTATTCCTATTTTAGGTTACTATTTTAATCAACTGATTCTAATTAACTGTGCATAAGTGTTCTATTCGTATTTTAGGTTAATATTTTAATCAACTGATTCTAATTAACTTTGCATAAGTGTTCTATTCGTATTTTAGGTTACTATTTTAATCAACAGATTCTATTTAACTGCGCATAAGTGTTCTATTCGTATTTTAGGTTACTATTTTAATCAACAGATTCTAATTAACTGCGCATAAGTGTTCTATTCGTATTTTAGGTTACTATTTTCATCAACTGATTCTAATTAACTGTGCATAAGTGTTCTATTCGTATTTTAGGTTACTATTTTAATCAACTGATTCTAATTAACTGTGCATAAGTGTTCTATTCGTATTTTAGGTTAATATTTTAATCAACTGATTCTAATTAACTGTGCATAAGTGTTCTATTCGTATTTTAGATTACTATTTTAATCAACTCATTTTAATTAACTGTGCATAAGTGTTCTATTCGTATTATAGGTTAATATTTTAATCAACTGATTCTAATTAAATGTGCATAAGTGTTCTATTCGTATTTTAGGTTAATATTTTAATCAACTGATTCTAATTAACTGTGCATAAGTGTTCTATTCGTATTTTAGGTTACTATTTTAATCAACTGATTCTAATTAACTGTGCATAAGTGTTCTATTCGTATTTAGGTTACTATTTTAATCAACTGATTCTAATTAACTGTGCATAAGTGTTCTATTCGTATTTTAGGTTACTATTTTAATCAACTGATTCTAATTAACTGTGCATAAGTGTTCTATTCGTATTTTAGGTTAATATTTTAATCAACTGATTCTAATTAACTGTGCATAAGTGTTCTATTCGTATTTTAGGTTACTATTTTAATCAACTCATTTTAATTAACTGTGCATAAGTGTTCTATTCGTATTATAGGTTAATATTTTAATCAACTGATTCTAATTAACTGTGCATAAGTGTTCTATTCGTATTTTAGGTTACTATTTTAATCAACTGATTTTAATTAACTGTGCATAAGTGTTCTATTCGTATTTTAGGTTAATATTTTAATCAACTGATTCTAATTAACTGTGCATAAGTGTTCTATTCGTATTTTAGGTTACTATTTTAATCAACTGATTCTAATTAACTGTGCATAAGTGTTCTATTCGTATTTTAGGCTACTATTTTAATCAACTGAATCTAATTAACTGTGCATAAGTGTTCTATTCCTATTTTAGGTTACTATTTTAATCAACTGATTCTAATTAACTGTGCATAAGTGTTCTATTCGTATTTTAGGTTAATATTTTAATCAACTGATTCTAATTAACTTTGCATAAGTGTTCTATTCGTATTTTAGGTTACTATTTTAATCAACAGATTCTAATTAACTGCGCATAAGTGTTCTATTCGTATTTTAGGTTACTATTTTAATCAACAGATTCTAATTAACTGTGCATAAGTGTTCTATTCGTATTTTAGGTTAATATTTTAATCAACTGATTCTAATTAACTGTGCATAAGTGTTCTATTCGTATTTTAGGTTAATATTTTAATCAACTGATTCTAATTAACTGTGCATAAGTGTTCTATTCGTATTTTAGGTTACTATTTTAATCAACTGATTCTAATTAACTGTGCATAAGTGTTCTATTCGTATTTTAGGTTAATATTTTAATCAACTGATTCTAATTAACTGTGCATAAGTGTTCTATTCGTATTTTAGGTTAATATTTTAATCAACTGATTCTAATTAACTGTGCATAAGTGTTCTATTCGTATTTTAGGTTAATATTTTAATCAACTGATTCTAATTAACTGTGCATAAGTGTTCTATTCGTATTTTAGGTTACTATTTTAATCAACTGATTCTAATTAACTGTGCATAAGTGTTCTATTCGTATTTTAGGTTACTATTTTAATCAACTGATTCTAATTAACTGTGCATAAGTGTTCTATTCCTATTTTAGGTTACTATTTTAATCAACTGATTCTAATTAACTGTGCATAAGTGTTCTATTCGTATTTTAGGTTAATATTTTAATCAACTGATTCTCATTAACTGTGCATAAGTGTTCTATTCGTATTTTAGGTTACTATTTTAATCAACAGATTCTAATTAACTGTGCATAAGTGTTCTATTCGTATTTTAGGTTAATATTTTAATCAACTGATTCTAATTAACTGTGCATAAGTGTTCTATTCCTATTTTAGGTTACTATTTTAATCAACTGATTCTAATTAACTGTGCATAAGTGTTCTATTTGTATTTTAGGTTAATATTTTAATCAACTGATTCTAATTAACTTTGCATAAGTGTTCTATTCGTATTTTAGGTTACTATTTTAATCAACAGATTCTAATTAACTGCGCATAAGTGTTCTATTCGTATTTTAGGTTACTATTTTAATCAACAGATTCTAATTAACTGCGCATAAGTGTTCTATTCGTATTTTAGGTTACTATTTTCATCAACTGATTCTAATTAACTGTGCATAAGTGTTCTATTCGTATTTTAGGTTACTATTTTAATCAACTGATTCTAATTAACTGTGCATAAGTGTTCTATTCGTATTTTAGGTTAATATTTTAATCAACTGATTCTAATTAACTGTGCATAAGTGTTCTATTCGTATTTTAGGTTACTATTTTAATCAACTCATTTTAATTAACTGTGCATAAGTGTTCTATTCGTATTATAGGTTAATATTTTAATCAACTGATTCTAATTAACTGTGCATAAGTGTTCTATTCGTATTTTAGGTTACTATTTTAATCAACTCATTTTAATTAACTGTGCATAAGTGTTCTATTCGTATTATACGTTAATATTTTAATCAACTGATTCTAATTAACTGTGCATAAGTGTTCTATTCGTATTTTAGGTTACTATTTTAATCAACTGATTTTAATTAACTGTGCATAAGTGTTCTATTCGTATTTTAGGTTAATATTTTAATCAACTGATTCTAATTAACTGTGCATAAGTGTTCTATTCGTATTTTAGGTTACTATTTTAATCAACTGATTCTAATTAACTGTGCATAAGTGTTCTATTCGTATTTTAGGTTAATATTTTAATCAACTGATTCTAATTAACTGTGCATAAGTGTTCTATTCGTATTTTAGGTTACTATTTTAATCAACTCATTTTAATTAACTGTGCATAAGTGTTCTATTCGTATTATAGGTTAATATTTTAATCAACTGATTCTAATTAACTGTGCATAAGTGTTCTATTCGTATTTTAGGTTACTATTTTAATCAACTGATTTTAATTAACTGTGCATAAGTGTTCTATTCGTATTTTAGGTTAATATTTTAATCAACTGATTCTAATTAACTGTGCATAAGTGTTCTATTCGTATTTTAGGTTACTATTTTAATCAAATGATTCTAATTAACTGTGCATAAGTATTCTATTCGTATTTTAGGCTACTATTTTAATCAACTGATTCTAATTAACTGTGCATAAGTGTTCTATTCCTATTTTAGGTTACTATTTTAATCAACTGATTCTAATTAACTGTGCATAAGTGTTCTATTCGTATTTTAGGTTAATATTTTAATCAACTGATTCTAATTAACTTTGCATAAGTGTTCTATTCGTATTTTAGGTTACTATTTTAATCAACAGATTCTAATTAACTGCGCATAAGTGTTCTATTCGTATTTTAGGTTACTATTTTAATCAACAGATTCTAATTAACTGCGCATAAGTGTTCTATTCGTATTTTAGGTTAATATTTTAATCAACTGATTCTAATTAACTGTGCATAAGTGTTCTATTCGTATTTTAGGTTAATATTTTAATCAACTGATTCTAATTAACTGTGCATAAGTGTTCTATTCGTATTTTAGGTTACTATTTTAATCAACTGATTCTAATTAACTGTGCATAAGTGTTCTATTCGTATTTTAGGTTAATATTTTAATCAACTGATTCTAATTAACTGTGCATAAGTGTTCTATTCGTATTTTAGGTTAATATTTTAATCAACTGATTCTAATTAACTGTGCATAAGTGTTCTATTCGTATTTTAGGTTACTATTTTAATCAACTGATTCTAATTAACTGTGCATAAGTGTTCTATTCGTATTTTAGGTTAATATTTTAATCAACTGATTCTAATTAACTGTGCATAAGTGTTCTAATCGTATTTTAGGTTACTATTTTAATCAACTGATTCTAATTAACTGTGCATAAGTGTTCTATTCGTATTTTAGGTTACTATTTTAATCAACTGATTCTAATTAACTGTGCATAAGTGTTCTATTCCTATTTTAGGTTACTATTTTAATCAACTGATTCTAATCAACTGTGCATAAGTGTTCTATTCGTATTTTAGGTTAATATTTTAATCAACTGATTGTCATTAACTGTGCATAAGTGTTCTATTCGTATTTTAGGTTACTATTTTAATCAACAGATTCTAATTAACTGTGCATAAGTGTTCTATTCGTATTTTAGGTGAATATTTTAATCAACTGATTCTAATTAACTGTGCATAAGTGTTCTATTCCTATTTTAGGTTACTATTTTAATCAACTGATTCTAATTAACTGTGCATAAGTGTTCTATTCGTATTTTAGGTTAATATTTTAATCAACTGATTCTAATTAACTTTGCATAAGTGTTCTATTCGTATTTTAGGTTACTATTTTAATCAACAGATTCTAATTAACTGCGCATAAGTGTTCTATTCGTATTTTAGGTTACTATTTTAATCAACAGATTCTAATTAACTGCGCATAAGTGTTCTATTCGTATTTTAGGTTACTATTTTAATCAACTGATTCTAATTAACTGTGCATAAGTGTTCTATTCGTACTTTAGGTTACTATTTTAATCAACTGATTCTAATTAACTGTGCATAAGTGTTCTATTCGTATTTTAGGTTAATATTTTAATCAACTGATTCTAATTAACTTTGCATAAGTGTTCTATTCGTATTTTAGGTTACTATTTTAATCAACAGACTCTAATTAACTGTGCATAAGTGTTCTATTCGTATTTTAGGTTAATATTTTAATCAAGTGATTCTAATTAACTGTGCATAAGTGTTCTATTCGTATTTTAGGTTACTATTTTAATCAACTGATTCTAATTAATTGTGCGTAAGTGTTCTATTCGTATTTTAGGTTACTATTTTAATCAACTGATTCTAATTAACTGTGCATAAGTGTTCTATACCTATTTTAGGTTACTATTTTAATCAACTCATTTTAATTAACTGTGCATAAGTGTTCTATTCGTATAATTAACTGTGCATAAGTGTTCTATTCGTATAATTAACTGTGCATAAGTGTTCTATTCGTATAATTAACTGTGCATAAGTGTTCTATCCGTATTTTAGGTTACTATTTTAATCAAGTGATTCTAATTAACGGTGCATAAGTGTTCTATTAGTATTTTAGGTTACTATTTTAATCAACCGATTCTAATTAACTGTGCATAAGTGTTCTATTCGTATTTTAGGTTACTATTTTCATCAAGTGATTTTAATTAACTGTGCATAAGTGTTCTATTCGTATAATTAACTGTGCATAAGTGTTCTATTCGTATAATTAACTGTGCATAAGTGTTCTATCCGTATTTTAGGTTACTATTTTAATCAAGTGATTCTAATTAACTGTGCATAAGTGTTCTATTCGTATTTTAGGTTACTATTTTAATCAACCGATTCTAATTAACTGTGCATAAGTGTTCTATTCGTAGTTTAGGTTACTATATTCATCAAGTGATTTTAATTAACTGTGCATAAGTGTTCTATTCGTATAATTAACTGTGCATAAGTGTTCTATTCGTATTTTAGGTTACTATTTTAATCAACTGATTCTAATTAACTGTGCATAAGTGTTCTATTCGTATTTTAGGTTAATATTTTAATCAACTGATACTAATTAACTTTGCATAAGTGTTCTATTCGTATTTTAGGTTACTATTTTAATCAAGAGATTCTAATTAACTGCGCATAAGTGTTCTATTCGTATTTTAGGTTATTATTGTAATCAACAGATTCTAATTAACTGCGCATAAGTGTTCTATTCGTATTTTAGGTTAATATTTTAATCAACTGATTCTAATTAACTGTGCATAAGTGTTCTATTCGTATTTTAGGTTACTATTTTAATCAACTGATTCTAATTAACTGTGCATAAGTGTTCTATTCGTATTTTAGGTTAATATTTTAATCAACTGATTCTAATTAACTGTGCATAAGTGTTCTATTCGTATTTTAGGTTACTATTTTAATCAACTCATTTTAATTAACTGTGCATAAGTGTTCTATTCGTATTATAGGTTAATATTTTAATCAACTGATTCTAATTAACTGTGCATAAGTGTTCTATTCGTATTTTAGGTTACTATTTTAATCAACTGATTTTAATTAACTGTGCATAAGTGTTCTATTCGTATTTTAGGTTAATATTTTAATCAACTGATTCTAATTAACTTTGCATAAGTGTTCTATTCGTATTTTAGATTACTATTTTAATCAACAGATTCTAATTAACTGTGCATAAGTGTTCTATTCGTATTTTAGGTTACTATTTTAATCAACAGATTCTAATTAACTGTGCATAAGTGTTCTATTCGTATTTTAGGTTAATATTTTAATCAAGTGATTCTAATTAACTGTGCATAAGTGTTCTATTCGTATTTTAGGTTACTATTTTAATCAACTGATTCTAATTAATTGTGCATAAGTGTTCTATTCGTATTTTAGGTTACTATTTTAATCAACTGATTCTAATTAACTGTGCATAAGTGTTCTATTCTTATTTTAGGTTACTATTTTAATCAACTGATTTTAATTAACTGTGCATAAGTGTTCTATTCGTATAATTAACTGTGCATAAGTGTTCTATTCGTATAATTAACTGTGCATAAGTGTTCTATTCGTATAATTAACTGTGCATAAGTGTTCTATCCGTATTTTAGGTTACTATTTTAATCAAGTGATTCTAATTAACTGTGCATAAGTGTTCTATTCGTATTTTAGGTTACTATTTTAATCAACCGATTCTAATTAACTGTGCATAAGTGTTCTATTCGTATTTTAGGTTACTATTTTCATCAAGTGATTTTAATTAACTGTGCATAAGTGTTCTATTCGTATAATTAACTGTGCATAAGTGTTCTATTCGTATAATTAACTGTGCATAAGTGTTCTATTCGTATAATTAACTGTGCATAAGTGTTCTATCCGTATTTTAGGTTACTATTTTAATCAAGTGATTCTAATTAACTGTGCATAAGTGTTCTATTCGTATTTTAGGTTACTATTTTAATCAACCGATTCTAATTAACTGTGCATAAGTGTTCTATTGGTATTTTAGGTTACTATTTTCATCAAGTGATTTTAATTAACTGTGCATAAGTGTTCTATTCGTATAATTAACTGTGCATAAGTGTTCTATTCGTATTTTAGGTTACTATTTTAATCAACTGATTCTAATTAACTGTGCATAAGTGTTCTATCCGTATTTTAGGTTACTATTTTAATCAAGTGATACTAATTAACTGTGCATAAGTGTTCTATTCGTATTTTAGATTACTATTTTAATCAACCGATTCTAATTAACTGTGCATAAGTGTTCTATTCGTATTTTAGGTTACTATTTTAATCAACTGATTCTAATTAACTGTGCATAAGTGTTCTATTCGTATTTTAGGTTACTATTTTCATCAAGTGATTTCAATTAACTGTGCATAAGTGTTCTGTTCGTATAATTAACTGTGGATAAGTGTTCTATTCGTATTTTAGGTTACTATTTTAATCAACTGATTCTAATTAACTGTGCATAAATGTTCTATTCCTATTTTAGGTTACTATTTTAATCAACTGATTCTAATTAACTGTGCATAAGTGTTCTATTCGTATTTTAGGTTACTATTTTAATCAACTGATTCTAATTAACTGTGCATAAGTGTTCTATTCGTATTTTAGGTTAATATTTTAATCAACTGATTCTAATTAACTGTGCATAAGTGTTCTATTCCTATTTTAGGTTACTATTTTAATCAACTGATTCTAATTAACTGTGCATAAGTGTTCTATTCGTATTTTAGGTTAATATTTTAATCAACTGATTCTAATTAACTGTGCATAAGTGTTCTATTCGTATTTTAGGTTACTATTTTAATCAACTGATTCTAATTAACTGTGCATAAGTGTTCTATCCGTATTTTAGGTTACTATTTTAATCAAGTGATTCTAATTAACTGTGCATAAGTGTTCTATTCGTATTGTAGGTTACTATTTTAATCAACCGATTCTAATTAACTGTGCATAAGTGTTCTATTCGTATTTTAGGTTACTATTTTCATCAAGTGATTTTAATTAACTGTGCATAAGTGTTCTATTCGTATAATTAACTGTGCATAAGTGTTCTATTCGTATTTTAGGTTACTATTTTAATCAACTGATTCTAATTAACTGTGCATAAGTGTTCTGTCCGTATTTTAGGTTACTATTTTAATCAAGTGATTCTAATTAACTGTGCATAAGTGTTCTATTCGTATTTTAGGTTACTATTTTAATCAACCGATTCTAATTAACTGTGCATAAGTGTTCTATTCGTATTTTAGGTTACTATTTTAATCAACTGATTCTAATTAACTGTGCATAAGTGTTCTATTCGTATTTTAGGTTACTATTTTCATCAAGTGATTTTAATTAACTGTGCATAAGTGTTCTATTCGTATAATTAACTGTGCATAAGTGTTCTATTTGTATTTTAGATTACTATTTTAATCAACTGATTCTAATTAACTGTGCATAAGTGTTCTATTCCTATTTTAGTTTACTATTTTAATCAACAGATTCTAATTAACTGTGCATAAGTGTTCTATTCCTATTTTAGGTTACTATTTTAATCAACTGATTCTAATTAACTGTGCATAAGTGTTCTATTCGTATTTTAGGTTACTATTTTAATCAACCGATTCTAATTAACTGTGCATAAGTGTTCTATTCGTATTTTAGGTTAATATTTTAATCAACTGATTCTAATTAACTGTGCATAAGTGTTCTATTCGTATTTTAGGTTACTATTTTAATCAACCGATTCTAATTAACTGTGCATAAGTGTTCTATTCGTATTTTAGGTTACTATTTTAATCAACCGATTCTAATTAACTGTGCATAAGTGTTCTATTCGTATTTTAGGTTAATATTTTAATCAACTGATTCTAATTAACTGTGCATAAGTGTTCTATTCGTATTTTAGGTTACTATTTTAATCAACCGATTCTAATTAACTGTGCATAAGTGTTCTATTCGTATTTTAGGTTACTATTTTAATCAACTCATTTTAATTAACTGTACATAAGTGTTCTATTCGTATTATAGGTTAATATTTTAATCAACTGATTCTAATTAACTGTGCATAAGTGTTCTATTTGTATTTTAGGTTACTATTTCAATCAACTGATTCTAATTAACTGTGCATAAGTGTTCTATTCGTATTTTAGGTTAATATTTTAATCAACTGATTCTAATTAACTTTGCATAAGTGTTCTATTCGTATTTTAGGTTACTATTTTAATCAACAGATTCTAATTAACTGTGCATAAGTGTTCTATTCGTATTTTAGGTTACTATTTTAATCAACAGATTCTAATTAACTGTGCATAAGTGTTCTATTCGTATTTTAGGTTAATATTTTAATCAAGTGATTCTAATTAACTGTGCATAAGTGTTCTATTCGTATTTTAGGTTACTATTTTAATCAACTGATTCTAATTAATTGTGCATAAGTGTTCTATTCGTATTTTAGGTTACTATTTTAATCAACTGATTCTAATTAACTGTGCATAAGTGTTCTATTCCTATTTTAGGTTACTATTTTAATCAACCGATTTTAATTAACTGTGCATAAGTGTTCTATTCGTATAATTAACTGTGCATAAGTGGTCTATTCGTATAATTAACTGTGCATAAGTGTTCTATTCGTATAATTAACTGTGCATAAGTGTTCTATCCGTATTTTAGGTTACTATTTTAATCAAGTGATTCTAATTAACTGTGCATAAGTGTTCTATTCGTATTTTAGGTTACTATTTTAATCAACCGATTCTAATTAACTGTGCATAAGTGTTCTATTCGTATTTTAGGTTACTATTTTCATCAAGTGATTTTAATTAACTGTGCATAAGTGTTCTATTCGTATAATTAACTGTGCATAAGTGTTCTATTCGTATAATTAACTGTGCATAAGTGTTCTATCCGTATTTTAGGTTACTATTTTAATCAAGTGATTCTAATTAAGTGTGCATAAGTGTTCTATTCGTATTTTAGGTTACTATTTTAATCAACCGATTCTAATTAACTGTGCATAAGTGTTCTATTCGTATTTTAGGTTACTATTTTCATCAAGTGATTTTAATTAACTGTGCATAAGTGTTCTATTCGTATAATTAACTGTGCATAAGTGTTCTATTCGTATTTTAGGTTACTATTTTAATCAACCGATTCTAATTAACTGTGCATAAGTGTTCTATCCGTATTTTAGGTTACTATTTTAATCAAGTGATATTAATTAACTGTGCATAAGTGTTCTATTCGTATTTTAGGTTACTATTTTAATCAACCGATTCTAATTAACTGTGCATAAGTGTTCTATTCGTATTTTAGGTTACTATTTTAATCAACTGATTCTAATTAACTGTGCATAAGTGTTCTATTCGTATTTTAGGTTACTATTTTCATCAAGTGATTTTAATTAACTGTGCATAAGTGTTCTATTCGTATAATTAACTGTGCATAAGTGTTCTATTCGTATTTTAGGTTACTATTTTAATCAACTGATTCTAATTAACTGTGCATAAGTGTTCTATTCCTATTTTAGGTTACTATTTTAATCAACTGATTCTAATTAACTGTGCATAAGTGTTCTATTCGTATTTTAGGTTACTATTTTAATCAACTGATTCTAATTAACTGTGCATAAGTGTTCTATTCGTATTTTAGGATACTATTTTAATCAACTGATTTTAATTAACTGTGCATAAGTGTTCTATTCGTATTTTAGGTTACTATTTTAATCAACTGATTCTAATTAACTGTGCATAAGTGTTCTATTCGTTATTTTAGGTTACTATTTTAATCAACTGATTCTAATTAACTGTGCATAAGTGTTCTATTCGTATTTTAGGATACTATTTTAATCAACTGATTTTAATTAACTGTGCATAAGTGTTCTATTCGTATTTAGGTTACTATTTTAATCAAGTGATTCTAATTAACTGTGCATAAGTGTTCTATTCGTATTTTAGGTTACTATTTAATTGATAATGGGTATTTATTATATATTTGTGCATACATAATAAACATGGCGACATTACACATCCATTTGGCAGGGTTAACCTGCAGTATCCCGCATACATCTGAAGTGGCACACACAAGTGCCGAAAACGTTCATGTAAAAAACTAGTAAATATTATATAATTAGATAAACACAGACGGTTCTATTTAAACTTTATTATACTTTTATGTTTGTCAATAAGGTATATGACATAATGTGTTTTATATGTACCACTTGCTTTAATCTGTGTGCTTTATGAAGAGTGGCTGGATTTTAATCACAGGTGAGGAGCGAGAAACCTACAAAGTAGGATCGGCTGTGCAAAGCACGTACGGTCAAAAGTCCCGTGCTCTGGATTTAAGAGCAAATTTTTATAATGTAATGCATTGATATGTATAATTTCTGAATAAATCCACCTAGCCTATATCTATCTAAAAAATGTTGGAGCAGAGTGTGTATCGGTATCCAGTCATTACATGCGGGATGTTAGTCCAATATATTTATAATTGCTTTCGGTGCGAATGAGCACAACTACGCTCAACGGATACGAATGGAATTTCATACAAGTTAGATAAACTCATGTTGTCGTTGAGCATATAGGCTGTTTCTACTAAACGTACACAAGTGGTTACTCACCCACATGATCATGACGAGGAAGACGAAGTTGACTGCGAGGACTCCCACGGCTGGTCCTTGGTAGATCCAGTCGTACGAATGGGGACTCCACCACCTGCAGCCACGTATGCCGCTAGTTTCGGCAGGAGACACCTGCAAATACGAATATAATCCTTTGAAATGAAGAAATTTATTATAATATATTTTCTATGCATCGGCAGTGATCGTTAGAAACATGTCACCATGTGATACACTGCAGTTCCTGTGCACTAAATTGATTCTTCGTCTTTTACTAATTAATTACTCACACAAGTAAGGTGTACCTCGATCATACTAGCTCCACGCTACGATCTCTTCCCGCACACTTCGGTATTCTGTGTTTATATTTATTCGTGTACCTGTGTCTATAAATCGGTGTACAACAGGAATAATACAAAATACCACTTACTTACTTATTGGCTTTTAAGGAACCCGGACATTCATTTCCGCCCTCACATAAGCCCGCCATTGATCCCTATCCTGAGCAAGATTAATCCAGTCTCTACCATCATATCCCACCTCCCTCAAATCCATTTTAATATTATCTTCCCATCTACGTCTCGGCCTCCCAACTAACACTCTATATGCATTTCTGGATTCGCCCATACGTGCTACATGCCATACCCAACTCAAACGTCTGGATTTAATGTTCCTAATTGTCAGGTGAAGAATACAATGCGTGCAGCTCTGCGGTGTGTAACTTTCTCCATTCTCCTGTAATTTCATCCCTCTTAGCCCCAAATATTTTCCTAAGAAACTTATGCTCAAACACCCTTAACCTATGTTCCTCTCTCAAAGTGAGAGTCCAAGTTTCACAACCATACAGAACAACCGGTAATATAACTGTTTTATAAATACAAAATACCACTTGGATTTAATAACAATAATAACGAAGTATTTATTTAGAGGCAGCCTTTATGCAATAAGGATAATTTTTACCACTGTTAAACAAAACTAAACATTTTCGGGAGCCATCCGCTTTATTTTCTTTAGCCACCACATTTTTTCCACACAGGCAATGAAAAAACCATTCGAGCTAAGATGATACATTTACTGAAATATATGAAACAATATTAGATATCTATGCAATGCAAACACTCTCCCAGAGACGCCCTGTGCTCTCTACCGAAGCTATGTAGTGATAAAATCTTGAGATGAGCAGCAAATGTAACAATATTAATATAAGAAACGCATTCGAATTTCTTTCTACAACCGATTTTGTTAACATTATGTATTAGCCGTAATGGCATAAAAGAAATCGAAGTGTCAAAAAATTTTGAAGTGAATGCTGCCCAGAATTTGTCTACTCCTGATCTTTACAATATTGAAATTAACAAACGTAAAAACATAAATGTGAGCACAAACTTAAAATAAAACCAGTGCTTTACAAGTTTCTACACATTACAATCAATGACTGTAAACGTTTTAAGTGTTTCGAATGAAAATTTTCTACTTTCTGATAAAATACGTGTCCTCCTTTCCTAATGAAGTGCTTGCTACCAAATTCTCCTATTAGAGCACTGATCTCAAAGCGCCCAGCTTTGTATTGTTTCCGCATGTTCGCTGAACAGCAGACTTGAACTGTGCAGTACGGTCGGGTGCCGCCGATCTAAACTCCACAAATTCCTACACTGTTGTGAGTCGCTTCAAGGCTTTAGGTTCCGGTAACCAAACGCAAGATTCTACCTATAACAAAACAACCACTATTATTTTCACGAATCTGTGTGGCCTAAAGAAATAAAACACAATCGTAGCGAGTACAACGAAAATATATTTTGTGCGAGATTGTGCGTATTTGCTTGCTTTCCGCACAAAACCAATACGCGGTTAAATGTGAAATACCACATTCAGTATTCCCAACGTAACACACACAACAATTTCCCTCTTCTTACTGCTTAAGCGCCATATTTATTTTACTGCTTTAGGCTTTTAACATATTAGTAATAATTATAAATTGGAAACTTACCGCTGCAATTTCACCTAAATTGCACTGTTAATTATTGTTTTTAAATATTTGCAAAAATTAAGTAAACTCTACAACACCACAAAAGTTACTGCATTTGTAATGCAAGTGACATTAAGGAAGCCGTGAAAAAAATCAACAAGATTCCAGATGCCGATGTTATTACTGCAATATGTTATATAAATAATATTGTTAAAATATTAAAATGAAAAATAAATCATTACATAACCTTACCGTTTGTTTTAAGTTCGCATTTATAGACTGGGGGAAAAAAAAGACAGACGTATATCACGGCCTGCTGGAATATAGTAAACATTTTATAGCAACAATGTTGAAGATAGATATATTTGTTTTCCATAGTTGCCGTCATTGAACAGAAACCAAGATGGAGATTTCATTGTAACTAATTAGAAATTCGTCTTTCAGGTATGTAATAAACGATCGTCGCAGAAAATAATGTACGATACACGAGCGGTATGTTTGTTTTCATGTTATCGGAAATTAAAAAAGCTCAACTACGTTTCGCTTTTTCAATCTTTTCCTCGAACATGAAAACGTCAACATACCGCTCTTGTAACGTATATTACTATTGGGAATTACTTTTCAACTATATTAGAATTCACCACCTCTATTTCCATGGAGACTTGTGAACACGAACATTTGCTACACGCGTAAAGAGTCGCTCATTTGTTGCCTCATCACTGTCACATATGGGTAGAGTACTAACGGTGATACATCACTGACAAAGTGAAGTTACAGAAACATCACTGCAACACGTCATACAGGGGGCATTAGTTATCTGTATACAAAATACCGTATAAAAGATAGTAAGGCCATAACTGGCAGCGATAAAGAGAAAATCAGTATACTGTGCCCTCATATTCGAGTGCAATACGACAAATTTAACCCAACTCAACGAGGTCGCATTGTGCAAATGCATGAGGTGTGAGATCAACTCATCATCATATTGGCTGTGCAGTCACCACTGTGGCACGATGCGTGTAGGCGTGGGTACATACACAGAGAAAATGTGAATTAGCAGAACTGACGCTACACTTAGAATGATCTTGTATTCTGTGGAGTCGATGTTTCAGTGAATGCCAACTACAGGTACGTCATTTGCTTTTGATCCTTCAGCATCATCAGTGGAGCAATGAACGACGCAATTGGAAGCAGGAATGCCAACGCATTGTTTCATCTGATGAGTACCGTTTCAACCTCAATGCACATTGTGGCTCCAGATCTCTCTCTTGTTTGTTGATATCTCAACGAGTTTCTGCAACACTATTTCCTGCTACTTATTCGAGGCATTACAAATGCCATTTTGAAACAACATAATGCTCGTCCCTATACAAGCTATCATCACTTAATTCCACACCTGTGGAGTAACGGTTAGCGCGTCTGGCCGCGAAACTAGGTTGCCCGGGTTCGAATCCCGGTAGGGGCAAGTTACCTGGTTGAGGTTTTCCGGGGTTTTCCCTCAACCCAATATGAGCAAATGTTGAGTAACTTTCGGTGTTGGACCCCGGACTCATTTCACCGGCATTATCACTTTCATCTCGTTCAGACGCTAAATAACCTTAGATGTTGATAAAGCGTCGTAAAATAACCTACTAAAAATCATCACTCAACAGGCTCTTCGAGGTGTTGACATCATTTCCTGATCTGTGTTGTCACCAGATTTGTCTCGTATAGATTGCATTTGGAAGGAGATTGTTTTCTGTTTAGCTCGGAGATTACAGATACACCCTGTATGATAGATAACCACACATCGACGCGGTTTAGTCTCCGTTGGCCGATAGAGTCATCCGGGGACTTCTTATGCCCTACTTCTTTGAATTTCCTGGAAATGAGGGATGGTTTCGATTTATTAGATGGAAGTATGCCGCCAGTTTATTTTCTTACCAGCCTCGAAACTGTGTTGAACCATTCCCGATTTGTCATTGTAATGCAATGAATCTGTGGCCCAAAAAACCACGAAGGGCGGCTAATGGCCTTACGTCCACGTGCCTCAGTAGTGATAAACGATCAGCCAACCAGAACGAAGGTATCGTGTTGTCACCCCACCCCCAAGCATTATAGCTGGTTTTCGTAATTCTCCTCATACCGACACTCGTCAATTGTCGCACCAGTCGCTACTGACATGCCGAGATCTCTTCCCCCAGCTTGCCTCTCCACTGAAGATGTCTACAGTAGTTGTAGACGAAACCTCTGGATCAAGTAGACCATGACCTCTCAGCCCGGAGAATCCTTATTCTACAATTGTGTTGCTCTGAAAGTTTTAATTCTGTTTGGCTTTACAAATGCACACCATAGCTTTATGATAAGATAAGTAATGAATGAAGGACATGTACTATATGAAGTGACATTCCGGGAATTATTCCCAGCTACAACTGATTTCACTTAAACGTGTCTATTATTACCTTAATAATGTAGAACTCGAGATTACAAAATCAAATCTTTGGCTGCTCTCGATGCAGAGATATTACTGAGGGAGGCCGTGTGGCATGGCTGCTTTTATAGTTATTAATATTATTGTACTATTTTTATTATTATTCTCTTCTTCTTATCTTCAAATATTTAGGCTTATCGTCTGTTACGCCTCTATTTGCTGGTCCATCCAGCGTTTCCTTGGACGGCCTAAACTTCTTCTTCCCTTTGGTTTGTATTCCATTATTTGTTTCGGAATACGGTCATTATTCATTCTTGGAAATTCTGTGACCAAGAACTTCTATATTGTTCTACTTTCTTTGTTAAGTTTTCAGCATTGAGTTCCTTTCTAATATCTGTATTCCTTTTCCTATAGGTTAAACTATATCCAGCCGTTGCTCTTAGGAATCTCATTTCTGCTACCTGTAATCTAGATATATCTCTCTCCGTCATGATCCATGTCTCACTGCCGCATAAGCATGTTGGTATCTATCACTTTATAAAACTTCAGTATAGTTTCCTTCCTTTATTATTATTATTATTATTATTATTATTATTATTATTATTATTATTATTGTTAGTTGGGAGGCCGGAGGGAAAAAGACCTTTGGGGGGCCGAGACGTAGGTGGGAAGATAATATTAAATTTGATTTGAGGGAGGTGGGATATGATGGTAGAGACTGGATTAATCTTGCTCAGGATAGGGACCAATGGCGGGCTTATGTGAGGGCGGCAATGAACCTCCGGGTTCCTTAAAAGCCAGTAAGTAAGTAAGTAAGTAAGTAAGTAAGTAAGTAAGTAAGTAAGTAAGTAAGTAAGTAAGTAAGTAAGTAAGCAAGTAAGTATTATTATTATTATTATTATTATTATTATTATTATTATTATTATTATTATTATTATTGAGTGTAATTAGTTACCACTTCCATCGGGTAATTATCTATTTGCAGTGTGAATAAATACATACATATGCAACTTCGGCGCCCTCATGTCCGTAGCGACGGAAGGCGGCATCATTGGGCATGTTACGCAAGTTACATTTCTTCATGAGTTAACTACTGGGAATATTAGCATTAGGCTGTGGTTTATTCCGAGGCTTATTGTAGGGATTCGTAACAAGCTGTTTTTTAAGGTGATGGGTTGTTAGCCCTTCGCCCAACCCCCAAGCTGGAGGACCACCCCTTATCGGCTGTCCACGACTGCTTATTCAATATATTCGCAGCTACCCTCCATATCTGGAGGCCGTCTCCTCTATCCGCAACCTGAGGACGCGCCATGCCGTGGTGATAGGGACCCACCATACAGTAACAGTAACAAATATAAATGACACTCGGGAGGAAATTAAACGCAGAATAAATATGGGAAATGCGTGTTATTATTCGGTTGAGAAGCTCTTATCATCCAGTCTGCTGTCGAAAAATCTGAAAGTTAGAATTTATAAAACAGTTATATTACCGGTTCTTCTGTACGGTTGTGAAACTGGGACTGTCACTCTGAGAGAGGAACATGGGTTAAGGGTGTTTGAGAATAAGGTGCTTAGGAAAATATTTGGGGCTAAGCGGGATGAAGTTACAGGAGAATGGAGAAAGTTACACAACACAGAACTGCACGCATTGCATTCTTCACCTGACATAATTAGGATCTTAAAATCCAGACGTTTGAGATGGGCAGGGCATGTAGTACGTATGGGCGAATCCAGAAATGCATATAGAGTGTTAGTTGGGAGACCGGAGGGAAAAAGACTTTTAGGGAGGCCGAGACGTAGATGGGAGGATAATATTAAAATGGATTTGAGGGAGGTGGGGTATGATGATACAGACTGGATTAATCTTGCACAGGATAGGGACCGATGGCGGGCTTATGTGAGGGCGGCAATGAACCTTCGGGTTCCTTAAAAGCCATTTGTAAGTAAGTAAGTAAGTAAGGCTGTGGTTTATAGTGTTATTACAGTAGACTAACTCTTTTCATTTCTCATTTTTCGTTTCTCTACGGATCCCGTAACGGATGCCTATATTCGGTAATATACGTCAAAACAAGTACTCAAAACTTTTGAACTATATTGTACTGGGAACTCTATGCTGTAAGTGTACGAGAGATGTCTTACAGCTCATAAAGAAATACACGAGACTAACCATAAAAACCCTCGAAGTGAAAGACTGATACAAGACCACATCACATCTATATGGCAAGTGTCACGTCTAAAAATAAATATGTACACTAGTTTCCTGTTGCCTTCTATGTATGTAATATTTACTCAACGTCGATGGTACGAGCTTGCGATACCGACAGCTTCGGATGCTGGTGTTTGAATTCACATGTACAAACACATGGGCGAGAGATATCTCCGTGTCTCTCTGTTATTACAATTCAGGGTAGGCCTATATGTATGTATGTAACCAGAGGCTGTATTACAGCATCATAATGTAATGACGTGTAGAACGCCCAGGTAATGGTCATCTGCCGTCTAGAATAAACATTGAACCAGCAGCATCATTTGCATCTCTCTCACGTGCGATACAGGCGCAGGTGCGACACGATTATGACTTTCACTGTAAAGTGGCAGCGTTATCCACACATTACTCCTGTATTATAACCTACAAAGTATCGCACTTGACCCTTTCGGTAGCTCACGTCGGTGACAGAACGCGACCCTTTAGCTATGCGAACGTCCACACCTGTGCAGTAACGGTCAGCGCGTCTGGCTGCGAAACCAGGTGGCCCGGGTTGGAATCCCGGTCGGGGCAAGTTACCTGGTTGAAATTTTTTCCGGGGTTTTCCCTCAACCCAATACGAGCAAATGCTGGGTAACTTTCGGTGGTGGACCCCGGACTCATTTCACCGGCATTATCACCTTCATATCATTCAGACGCTAAATAACCTAGATGTTGATACAGAGTCGTAAAATAACCCAATAAAATAAAAAAAAATAGCTATGCGAACTCGGCATTTTGGAAAAAAAAATGTAAAATAAATATTTTAATGCTAAAGTATCTTAATTAATTGGAGATTTATCTTTCGAAGAGGTGGAAAAATTCAAATATCTTGGAGCAACAGTAACAAATATAAATGACATTCGGGAGGAAATTAAACGCAGAATAAATATGGGAAATGCCTGTTATTATTCGGTTGAGAAGCTTTTGTCATCTAGTCTTCTGTCAAAAAATCTGAAAGTTAGAATTTATAAAACAGTTATATCACCGGTTGTTCTATATGGTTGTGAAACTTGGACTCTCACTTTGAGAGAGGAACAGAGATTAAGGGTGTTTGAGAATAAGGTTCTTAGGAAAATATTTGGGGCTAAGAGGGATGAAGTTACAGGAGAATGGAGAAAGTTACACAACGCAGAGCTGCACGCATTGTATTCTTCACCTGACATAATTAGGAACATAAAATCCAGACGTTTGAGATGGGCGAATCCAGAAATGCATATAGAGTGTTAGTTGGGAGGCCGGAGGGAAAAAGACCTTTGGGGAGGCCGAGACGTAGGTGGGAAGATAATATTAAAATTGATTTGAGGGAGGTAGGATATGATGGTAGAGACTGGATTAATCTTGCTCAGGATAGGGACCAATGGCGGGCTTATGTGAGGGCGGCAATGAACCTCAGGGTTCCTTAAAAGCCAGTAAGTAAGTAAGTATCTTAATTTCTAAACGACGGAATACGTTTACATCATTAGCCTATTAAAAAAAAAACAAGTGTTTACAGATTAATAGGTTTTCTTTACACAGGGTGTCTAAAATACACGGCGTAACGTCAGGAATGTGTCCCTAATATGCAGAAAATAAAAAAAATTGATATCAACATAGGACCGAAAATACTTGGCTTCAGAATACTTCCAAAACAACTCACGGGATGAGTGTACAGAAATTTTCTGAAATACAACATGCCTAATTTCTTGGATTACACGCAAACACGTCACCTTTATACATACTGATGCTTCCGCACCGTGCCACAATGACTTGGTTCGAAGGTACCTGGTTGGTGGATAGGTAGAAGTGGACCCGTTGTCTGACCTTCATGCTTACCTGATTTAAGCGCACTAGATTTCTTCTTATGGGGTCATTTAAAATCATTGATGTATTCGACACCGGTGGCTGATATGGAAACTCTCTATAACCGAATTCGGTAGATTATGAGACAATACGAAACACTCTAGGAATTTGGAATCGTCTTCGCAGAGGCATGAGACTTCAATGTGAGGTCTGTATGGAACCAGAAGGTGAACACGTTGAACATTTTAAAGTGATGTGAACAGTTATAGACAAGTCATTTCTTAATTGATATGACGAGATTAAGTGTCATAGATACGCCTTAAAACTGGGAAATCAATCATTTCCGGTCCTATATTAATATAAATTTTTTATGCTCGACCATGCCGAAATGTAGTAATTATACACCTGGCAACAGACCTATAATGCATGTCATTAAAGTACACCTACTCATTAAAGGTCAGGTCTTTCAGCCAATGACGACTCAGGTTACAACTGTTCAGCCAATGACAGGTCAGCTTTCTACCGTTATAAAACTGCAAGTGTCGATTATTCTCGGATATGCAATCGAAAGAGAATTAGCGAAAAGTCACGAAGGTTGGAAATCCAATACTGTCGCAGAAGATTATGTTCTGTTACTATAATAATTAGCGTTAATTGTAAATAATATTCAAATAAATTCAATTTGTCATCTCGTTTTTCAATGTCTAATTTTATTTCAATGTTATCTCTGTAGGTTCTTATGGCCTAGCAAGGTCACTGTGGACATCTGTTCCTCGGAAAAAATCAATACTTTCGCGTCTGCGCACATCTCACAACACACGGGACATTGCTCCAGGTCAGATACAATAAAATTAATAATATCAAGTTAGAAATATGGTAGAGCATAAAAAGTCGTATGAAACTCGCCTATAATGGTAATTAAGAAGCTGTATGAAAATTATGAAACTCGCTTGCGCTCATTTCATAAATATCCATACTCACTTCTTAATTACCTTCATTATAGGCTCGTTGCATAATGTACTATTATATTGTCTACATAATAATGAGGAATTGATTCCGGAAATTATGCAGTGAATTTTTGAGACACTGTATTTAATACGCCACCAATAGTTCTTTCTGGGTGTGCTAGAGTGATTATTATAAAAAATCAATGTATCTTTGTTGTAGCAATAAAATATTATTATTATTATTATTATTATTATTATTATTATTATTATTATTATTATTATTATTATTACGTAAAGTTATGCACCGCAGTAAATATATGCACCTGATCGTACCCACATGTAGTTGTACGTACATAAAGATATTGAGCACTCCAAGTGCATCACGATACTGGGTGGGCAACGGTGCCATACACTGGTCGAAATTTCATGAGGAAATTTCTTCCCCCAGGATGATTCGAGTCAGTTCCTATTTAACGCGAGCCATAAGGCATAATGCTTAGACCACGACGCCACGATGCGGGACAAAGGGATTATATTACTTAAACTGGTAGTAAGCGAGTATAAAATTCTTCTGAATTTAAGCAATAAACTACCATGTGTTGACTTAGGCTTCCGCGACCGGTCTTTATAGGTTGTAGGTTTCCGGACTTTTGCCGCGTCGTCACTGGTTTTTAGAAACTGGCGTTTCGACCATCATTGAGCTCAGAAGAAGACTACAATGTGATGATCGCAACGTCAGCTTCTATGAATCAACGACATGACAAAAACCCCGGCACCTACAACCAATAATATACCAAACTTAATTAATCAGTTCCAGGACATTACAAAGTACAAAATACAAAAATTAATCTCAGTCCGTTAAATTTACTACAAAAACGAATAATTAAAATTTGTTTGAAGAAACGTTTCGATTATCCAACTAAATTAATTTATTCTGAATTTAATGTATTTAATATTGAACAAATTTATAAGTATACGCTGTTAAAATTTTATCATAAAAATCGTAATAAATTTGTATTACAGACACACAATTATGACACAAGACGAAATATTAATTCAACATTAGTAGAACCTAAATGTCCCACATCTGCTGGTCTAAAGCATAGCATTAATTTTGGCCCTCGGTTGTACAATGCTTTAACTAAATTACACCCAGAACTTCTAACATGTAACCCACTAACATATAACAAGAAAATTAGAAACGTGTTAATATCTTCAATTTGATTAAATAAATTTATAGCCTATGTGTATGAATTAATCAACCTATATTATATTTGTATTCTATAATTTTGAAATATATATTAGTCCTACTTTTCACGTGCGATATTATTCTTCTCTAGTGTTAATATTATATTATATAATTCCATTGCCGCTGTAATTATATTTTAGTTCCTGTTTTATTTTACTTATTTATTTTTATTATTATTTTTTATTTTAATATTATATCTGAACTGCGACCGAGCACGAGCGCTGCTCATTCGGTCTCAAATTTTGTTAATACTACTGTATCTTCTTTTTATATTGCTTGTATTATTTTATTTCTATTTCTCTTGTTTGTTTTGTAATTATATTCTTTATTCTGCAGACTATATTTAAATTTAAATAAAATAAAAAATAAAAAAACGTATGTTGTTTTGTTTTTTTTATTAATTGGCCACTTCATTTCTTGCAAGGCAATTAAATCAGAGTTCACATATTTTATACAATTTTTAATAATTACTATTTGCTTCTGGATTATACAATAAATCCTTATAATGTTGAACCACTACGCTTCGTTTATTACAATTACTTGTTCTGCAACTTTCTCAATTTCTCTTTATATTCTCTTTTCATACTTAACATATGTAATTATTGCTTCTGCTCTTATGATTCAAATTTATGCTAGTAACCGCATAATAATAACAATAATAATAATAATAATAATAATAATAATAATAATAATAATAATAATAATAATAATGGCTTTATTTAACCTGGCAGAGTTAATGCCGTAAGGCCTTCTCTTACACTCAACCAGGATTAAAACTTGCTTACATAGTTGAAAATAAAACTGGATCAGAATTAAGTAATCACATACTCATACAATTTAGGTACATAATGAGATCAAAAGAGGTAGTTACATAAAAATTTACCTCATAAAATAAAAATAAACATAGTGAAATATATATTAATGTTGTTGGAATCAAATACTAATCATATAAAAACAGAAGCCGATAATTCAATAAAAAAAATATACACAGTAAAAATAATAGTAATATACGTTACAAGAGCGGTATGTTGACGTTTTCATGGTCGAGGAAAAGATTGAAAAAGCGAAACGTAGTTGAGCTTTTTTAATTTCCGAGAACATGAAAACAAACATACCGCTCGTGTATCGTACATTATTTTGTGCGAAGATCGTTTATTACATACCTGAAAGAAGAATTTCTAATTAGTTGCAATGAAATCTCCATCTTCGTTTCTGTTCAATGACGGCAACTTCGGAAAACCAAAATATCTTTCTTCAACATTGTTGCTATAAAATGTTTTCTGTGTTTACTATACTCCAGCAGGCCGTGATATACGTCTGTCTTTTTTTTTCCCCCAGTCTATAAATGCGAACTTAAAACAAACGGTAAGGTTATGTAATGATTTATTTTTCATTTTAATATTTTCACAATATTATTTATATAACATATTGCAGTAATAACATCCGAATCTGGAATCCTGTTGATTTTGTCACGGCTTCCTTAATGTTACTTGTATCAGGAATGCAATAAGTTTCGTGGAGTAGTAGACTTTACTTAATTTTTGCAAATATTTAAAAACAATAATTAACATTGCAATTTAGGTGAAATTGCAGTGGTAAGTTTCCAATTTATAATTATTACTATGTTAAACGTCTCTAAAAATAATATGTTAAAAGCCTAAAGCAATAAAATGAATGTCGCGCTTAAGCGGTAAGAAGAGGGAAATTGTTATGTGTGTTACGTTGGGAATACTGAATGTGGTATTTCACACTTACCGCGTATTGGTTCTGTGCGGAAAACAAGCAAATACGCACGATCTCGCACAAAAATAAACACATTAGTATACATATTAGTATTAGATTACAATTAAGTAGGATTTACATAATTAAACCAGAAACCGACAATTGAATAAAATGTACACAAAAATAGATTAATAATAAAAAACAACACAGTGGGATACATATTGGCGTTAAGTGTGATAAATAAACACGATTTACATGATTACACAATAAAAATAAGAAAAAAAGAAGGAAAAAAAATACAGTTGAACACATTCCATTAAATATTTGCAACGCGTTAGGTCTGGCAACTCATCATAAGATATTTTTCTAATTTACATTTAAAGGAAATTAAAGTTATGGGATGGGGCTGAAATTATTGACACGAAAATAAGCTCTCTAATGCTGGTGTACCGTCGTGAGTCGTCCCGCGTAATGCAACTGCCGTCAATGTGTAATAGTGACAAAATAGTTTATTTCACAACAGATGACTGATGCATAAAACCTTTGTTTAAACTAGCGCCATCAGCTTACAATGGAGATAGCATTCTTTTGTCTTTTGTGTAGGTGGTGAATGATATAAATCCGTTTATACAAACGTCGATTTGTTTCTTTTGAAACAATTTCATTGTTCGCTGTGGCCCAGCGTGCTACGTTGCCCCGACCTGATAACGACAATCCGTACTAATGAAAATGGATATAATACAAATCCCAAACAAGTATTGTAAACACAGAGAAAAAGTTAACACCTTATTGATTCACACTCTTCGAGAAAGAATAATACATGGGTTGTCTGAATGATTAAATAATCCATGTTGAATCTTTCGTACACTACTTTTAACACTATATAAATAATTGATTAAATGGCGATCTTACTCGTGTTAATTATGTAAGCATATGCGTCTTACAGCTGTTTCGGTGCTATTCGACACCATCCTCAGAGCCTACTAGATCTCGGCGCTATCTCAACTTCGCTGCCTGTTGTGTGGGTGCGTTCGTGTGATGAGTTGTGTCAAATAGCGTGTGTGTACATATGCCGAACACATAACTAATGCTAACCACACATACAATAACATAAATACAGACATGGAAATTCTACACATACAACCCAAAAACCAAAAACTCAACACACTAGAACAATATGAAGTATACAGACACACTAAACCACACCCCAGTCAAATTCTCAACACAGAGATCAATTTCAGAACACACACACTATTTGACACAACTCTTCATCACACAAAAGCACCCACACAACAGGCAGCGAAGTTGAGATGGCGCCGAGATCTAGTAGGCTCTGAGGATGGTGTCGAAAAGCACCGAAACAGCTGTAAGCCGCACATGCTTACATAATTAACACGAGTAAGATCGCCATTTAATCAATGATTAAATAATATATTAGATTTAAAATAACATGAAGTGAGATTTTGAAAATGTTCTGAAAAAATATAGGCCTAAATATTCATCAAGTACAGAGTATTTGAGGTTGAATAGCGGGTTGCGGCCTTGTTGCTTTCATCTGGGAAAAGCTTACGACGACCACTGATCAGAGTTCGAATTCCGGCGATGACGGAATTGTAAGTTATTTGTGAGGGTTTTTTCTTCATGCCCGATAGAGGACACTTTCTGCTCTATTTCGTAGTGATTTAGCAATAACATCTTTAGCAAGACTTCTGGCTTCTGTTGCATTCAAACAGTTACAAAATACGATAATTTGGTCCAGAGAGCATCCGTTTTTCATGCAAAGATAATTCGTTTGGCTTGTTTGTTAAATGAAATTACGAAATGGCGTTCCTATACTTAACATTTAATATATTTTATGCTCGACCATGCCGAAATGTAGTAATTATACACCTGGTAGAAGACCTTTAATGCATGTCATTAAAGTACACCTACTCATTAAAGGTCAGGTCTTTCAGCCAATGACGACTCAGGTTACAGCTGTTCAGCCAATGACAGGTCAGCTTTCTACCGTTATAAAACCGCAAGTATCGATTATTCTCGGATATGCAATCGAAAGAGAATTAGCGAAAAGTCACGGAGGCTGGAAATCCAATACTGTCGCAGAAGGTTATGTTCTGTTACTATAATAATTAGCGTTAATTGTAAATAATATTCAAGTAAATTCAATTTGTCATCTCGTTTTTCAATGTCTAATTTTATTTCAATGTTATCTCTGTAGGTTCTTATGGCCTAGCAAGGTCAATGTGGACATCTGTTCCTCGGAAAAAAATCAATACTTTCGCGTCTGCGCACATCTCACAATTTACGAGGTATTGCTCAAGGTCAGTTAGATACAAATAAATTTAATAATGTCAAGTTAGAAATATGGTCGAGCATAAAAAGTCGTATGAAACTCGCCTATAATGGTAATTAAGAAGCTCGTATGAAAATTATGAAACTCGCTTGCGCTCGTTTCATAAATATCCATTCTCGCTTCTTAATTACCTTCATTATAGGCTCGTTGCATATTGTACTATATTTTTATACATCTTGATTACACAACTTTTAACACTGTATCACTTCGGAATATGTATGGTAAGACTTTCCTGTGTTAAATTTCAACGTAGGTACGTCGTTTACATGTTTCGACCTATTTATGGGTCATCTTCAGAACTGGTCGTTGTTGGTCTTGGAGCCACTTGTTCTGTTTCCTGTGAGGGTGTGTTCCTGTGGTATAGTGTAGAGTCAAAGAGTGTGTTTTGGAGTTGTGTGTTGAGAATTTCGTTGGGGTGTGTTTTTGTGTGTCTGTATATTTCATATTGTTCTAACACAGGAAAATCTTACCATACATATTCCGAATTTATTTTTAATTTAATGCTCTTGCAAATCATGATATCTGAAAATGGATTAGAATTTTAATTCATTTAAGTAAGTATCCATAATACCTAAAAATTTACGACACATCACATATTTAAGAATGTACTCGTACTCGACAGTGGAAAATAGTCTCTAATAACAGGAAAGTCGCAACCTTTCTAAGGTTGGTAAAATTGTTGCATGATTGGCCATGAAGGACCAAGCCTGATCAGGCGAATGCTATTCCAATTGAAGAGTCCACTGCAAGAATGATGGATGTCATTTGGAATACATTTTGCAGGAGAAGCAATTGAAAGTTTGAAATGCTTAGCGCTCAAAGCTTAACTGTGATTTTCCGATCATTACTGGACAATGACTATCAGTGTTAATGCCATATAACTCTGTATGTACATTCTATATGTCTTAAGCTATGCATTGACAGTCTTGGTTCATTTTCGACAAGAAAGCGACATCCATTATTCTTGCAGTGGATTCTTCATTTAATAATATCTGTGCAACGAAAGAATGAAGTGATGTAAAGACAGGCACGTTTTCTTGAGATCTGTTAATTGGTTCTTCTGTGGTTGTCATGTGAACAGATTGGTGTTCTGTGGTTTATCTAAATAACGCCATTCTTTCTTTGAGCCGAGCAGGCATATAGGTGATTTAGCATCGATAGGATTGGTTGCAGCGAAATAGTGTTTGGAGAGGTGATTAGAATTAGCAGCCTGATCTACGCTACTGCCTAGAAAGTTACGAATTGACAGGGGTCAATCCAAACGCCAACGAGGTGTCAATAATTCTTAGCAAGAGTTCAGAACAGGTTAAATGGGGAGCTTGACATAGAATCTATACATAACCGTAAGTAAGGTTATTCTTTGAGATATTTCAAACAAAAATGTTTAATACACTTGTGCTCGCTTTTGCTTTATTTTCCTAAATAAAAATTGTTTTATATGAAACGTTTCACAGTGTGTTTTGAGAAAACCATTAATTTAATTCCCAATATTTTTAATTGGGTTATTTTACGACGCTGTATCAACATCTAAGGCTATTTAGCGTCTGAATGATATGAAGGTGATAATGCCGGTGAAATGAGTCCGGAGTTCAACACCGATAGTTCCCAGCATTTGCTCGTATTGGGTTGAGGGAAAACCCCGGAAAAAACCTCAACCAGATAACTTGTCCTGACCGGGAATCGAACCCGGGCCACCTGGTTCCGCGGCCAGACGAGCTGACAGTTACTCCACAGGTGTGGACTTCCCAATATTCTCAGTCAATTTAAGAGAGCAGTGCGTTGTAATAATACATGATTGAAATAATTTTAGTTCTGTCCTTTAGATGTGCAGAAATTTGATCCGAACAAATATAACTTTTCGTTTTGAAAATTAATTTTGAAATGTAATTATTTTGTTGAAGCAATCGAAAAGGAAAGATAATACGCAATCCTTGATTGCAGATGACGATAATTTTCAGACTAAATTTTAACATCGCAAGATCCAGGAAGGATTACGTAACATCATAACCGTTTAAGCTCTTAAAGCTAATGTAGGGAAGTGAGATACGAAAGTAGTTCAAAATTACGACTCCTTCCTTCATGCTTATCATATCCGCTGACGATTAACTTTACCTGCCATCGTAGCAAACGGTACATTAAGCAGAGGATCGCTGATTCCGTAATGTTATAGTCGAGCAAAGGTCATCGCAATCAGGTTCCGTGTGAGTCATCCATTTACTTTGTATGAGGAATTCTCCTATCTTTTCCAAGGGATTAATGCAGAACGTTGAATATTATATATTTTACTTTCTATAGCAGATACCAGCGAATAGGGATTATAAAGAATGGGCACTTCGCGTCGGTACCTTTGATGTAGCCGGACTGATTTCAATGACCTTCAAGCCAATAAAGCGTGAGATTCTGCTTTCTCCCTAGAGTTGGCGCTGACATCACACCAGCTAGCAGTCGACACAGCGGAAATATAACACATAATAAATACATCTAGGTACATTATGTACTCAAATAAAATAAATTGGATCCATAAAATAATAAATCCGTCATTAACTGTAATGTCTAGACTCTAAAGTTCCTTTATAATGAGAGTTGATACGTTGACCCCCAACAACAATATTAAAATATGTAATGATTTGATAGCGCTGAAAATGGAAAAACAATATATATACAAATATTAAACGAATTTGATACATAATTTTATAATGTATTATATTATTTTATAATATAATTTATTATATCTGAAATATAAAATATTATTACAACTAGTTTGTCACTGAGAAATAAGGAAAAGCTGTTAACTTGAATTTATTTGAAGCAAAGCGTTACTGGATTATGCAATAAGGTAGGCGATGTTTGGATCCTGTGTCTCAATTCTAATCTCAATAATTATTATCTTAGCGTATGCTCGATTACACTAACCTCTAGCGCTTGAAAGTGGAACTAAACGCTGCGCACAGAGAAACAAAACACAGGAAAATTCGCTCAGTGTCCATTCTTTATAATCCCTATTCGCTGGTGATACCCCGGAGCTGTAAAACAGGTTATTCAAGTTTGTAATCGGAAAGATCATTTATAGTAACACTGTATAGGAGAATATATTACTGATTAATATCCGTCTTGTATTCGTCTCAAATATAAACTTTTGTCACAGCGAAAAAATGCTACTAACTTAAGCATTAACCCAATATTATACGGAGTGGAGGGAACTACATAAGATCCATTTGAGAAATGAATCAGGGAGAGGCGTTCAACATGAAAGTCTAATATCGTTGAATTTTATCATACATCTTATTACCCAGATGTAACGTACTGTATATGGCTTACACATTTACCCGTACATCCATCGTCATCACGTATCCCCTCTACTCATTTTCTGAAGCATGTACGGTGTATTTAAATTATGTCTGCTTTTTGCCTGACTGTCGAAGTGTGCGCTCTGTTTCTGATACATATTTACGTAAGTGACAAATTGCCTTTAAAAATAGGTTTTTTATATGTTTGCTGTAGATCATCGCCTCATATTTATTCCGTCATACGATATCATGTCACCCTGGAGGCATTATTTGCTCCATAGCTTGCTTTTGTCTATAGGGATCTGTATTGGCGGTATTAATTCCCAGTAATTTAAAACTCATTATTCGTTCTATCATTATCGCTCTTGACTCTAATTTACAATATAGACTCTATGTACATTAACAAGCTTTTGATTAACATGACTTTACTGATGGATTATTCAATATTATATCGCTTTGTTGTAACAGAGCGTTATAACAACCGTTGCGAACGTATTTATGAATTTGCAATTAACACTACTGATATGTTACCAGTGTAAAATTAGATCATTATTTCCCAATTCTTAGATATCCCTATGTTTTTTTTAATTAAAATCCCTACTTTTCATTGAAGGCAACACAAGAAATAAATATAATGATGCCCGTTTGCATAAATATCGCTAACTGGGCTTCACTTTGGTGGAAAATCAGGAAATATACCGGGTTCTATTTATATTTTACCTACTTACTTACTTACTTACTTACTTACTTGCTGGCTTTTAAGGAACCCGGAGGTTCATTGCCGCCCTCACATAAGCCCGCCATTGGTCCCTATCCTGAGCAAGATTAATCCAATCTCTATCATCATATCCCACCTCCCTCAAATCCATTTTAATATTATCTTCCCATCTACATCTCGGCCTCCCCAAAGGTCTTTTTCCCTCCGGCCTTCCAACTAACACTCTATTATGCATTTCTGGATTCGCCCATAGGCCTACGTGCTACATGCCCTGTTCATCTCAAACGTCTGGATTTAATGTTCCTAATTATGTCAGGTGAAGAGTACAATGCATGCAGTTCTGTGTTGTGTAACTTTCTCCATTCTCCTGTAACTTCTTCCCTCTTAGCCCCAAATATTTTCCTAAGCACCTTATTCTCAAACATCCTTAACCTATGTTTCTCTCTCAAAGTTAGAATCCAAGTTTCACAACCATACAGAACAACCGATAATATAACTGTTTTATAAATTCTAACTTTCAGATTTTTTGACAGCAAACTGGATGATAAAAGCTTCTCAACCGAGTAATAACAGGCCTTTTACGTTCTATAAAATTGTTTTTTTTTATTATGAACTCAGCTTAGTGCTCATGTAAGGTCATAAAAATGCATAATTATGAAAACAGCGCAAAGTATGAGGGAAAATATTATTTGTACCAAATGGTTTGCAATACACCGTTCGATACTCAATTCTCTCTTTGATAAGACTCGTAACTAAGAAAATAACTGCGGAAGAATATAAGAAGTAGAAGAGAATGTGTCACCACCAAACAAAGCGGAAACTGGAAACAAACTTGTAGGCTACAGACTATAATACCACGAATGTAATTCCAAGAGATTGGAAAAGTCTGAAATTGTGTTATAAAAAAACGTGAAATCTGGAAATAACATAACCTACAATACAACAGTGCATTATAGACTTATGCGTATAGTTATACTCAAATATGAATCTATATCTTTCTCTAAATATACAGTAGTTTAATGAACATAAATAGATTTATTTGCAAAACAGTAACTTACTTTTATTATTCCTTAATTTTATAAAGAATTATTTAGCTTCTTTTAATGTAAGTTAAACAATTCTGAACCGAGAAAGAACACTATGTAGGCCTACTTCGAGGTTAGATCAAGACGAAATGATCTCATATTAGTGTTAATATAATAAAAAATCTTTCAAGGTAAACTCAAGATTAATTTCATTGTCGTATTATGTATCTAACCAATCTTCGCTCATACTCGTATTTCTATAAAATAGTCCTGAAGTTTTTTTCTGCTGTTGTTTAGCCAACTGTCCGAAGACAGGTCTGAATCTCACAGGTGATACCAAGAAGACATCACTCATGAGGCAACTAGGCCAGGAGATGAGGTAGGGTAGCCAGTTCCTTTTCCCCTCCATTGCATACATCGCCGACTACCTACATATAACATAATCAGACTTCAGATGTATACAAACAATTGTTCTTCCTCTGACACATATCGTCAAGTGAAACGTACTGCCTGATAATAGATGTACATATCAGCCAGAATGCTTTTTAATTATTGGTAATTTGTGAACAGTTCTGACAGGAGTTATTTTTTTAAGATAGTGCCTAAAGGTGCTGCTATTCATTTTACGCACTGGCAAAGAAAATGCAATATTCAATGTACAAACTTCATTCAGTAAGAAATGAAGATATTTCAAGACATACAGTAAATATTACACTTAACAGTTTTTATTAGTTTTTATAACAGTTTTTTTAATGTATCTGTGTTTCTATTTACATTTAATATGTATTTTTGTGATTTTCTTATTGAAACAATTATAATTGCAATCATAATGAATGTATAACACAAAGAAGTAACAAAATTTAACATTCATATTTACATTTTAGCCCGTAATATTCTAAAATTACATCTTAGTATTTATTGCAACAATATTTAGTATTCAACTTTTCCTAACTGCTTTCTTGAATATGAACATCGTGATCATGAAAACAACAGGCCGTAATTCCCGTAATTCCATGGATACTTATTTCTTAATGATCCTGAGTTCAGACGGCCGTGAGATCGTGATCTTATAACCTCTTCAATTTGAAATATTTATTTAATGTAAATTTTTGTCATTGTAAAAAAAAAAATATTGTATGATACACATTCGTAAAGTTATCTTTTCGGCACGAGTGTAAAGTTTGTGAAATTCATGCCAAAATAGAATCTTTACGAACTTGTATCATGAATAACTATTCTGACATACAATGAAAACTGATCATCTTCAATTGATTCCATGGTAACTGGATTAGCTCAAACGCAAAAACAACCAGGGACGATAACAATGTCAACGAAGAGTTGTGATTTTTAACGTACTACCTCAAAACGAATCATTTTCGGACGTTACTGAAAAAACGTTTAAATAAATGCCCTTTATCGCATCTAGAAATTAAATGGAATTATTCTAAAACACCCTGTGTATTTATTTCATATCGAAAATAACATTCACTGTTACTCTATGTGAGCGACAAATGATATTTTTTTTATTCTTTTTAAATATTGACGAGCTTAGTAAACTGGAAGTTTATTTCATTACAACTTTTTAAATAGCTAGCAACTGACGACGTCTGGCAGGCTGGAAGGCATCCGCTACCTTATAGGTTTTTCATTCCTGCAGGGAGGTAATCCCATTGTCAGGATTCCACCTCGGTCCTACAAGGCTGATTACTCCTGTCAGAGTACGTTCTGCCTTTTTTATCCCCAGTTTCTCTTACTTCTGATTCTTCCCCATTTCCGACTCTGCTCTAGGCTGCTGAGACACGAAACAATGGCAACGAGCTCTGCACATGAGTGGCTTACACACTTCTAATAAACCACTTGAGGCGCGATAGAGGATTCAAATTCCACTAAGACCAAGTTTTGGTATGTAGTTTACCTCCTGACCTGTGAACATCAATCATGTGCTAGAGAAAAGTAACATATTTGTACGTAAGTTTAACATACTGGGTGGTCATAAAGTATGTATACACAAGGAAATGGAGGAGATAAGAAAGAGATGAATAGGAGGAAGATAAGATTGAGAGCAGAGAAGAAACTGTGTGCAGGAAAAGGAAAAGAGATGGACGATGAGGAATGGAAGTAATAAAAAAGGGAAAACAGAAAAGATGAGAAAATGGGGAAGAGAACGTAAACAGAAAAAGAGGATAAGAAAGAGGAAGAGATGAACAAAGAAGGGAAGGGAAGAAAATATTCGGAAAATGAAGAGAAAAGGAGAGAATCGGAAAAAGAACTGAAAGAAATGAGAAAAGAAAACTGAAAAAACAAAGGAAAAGTAAGAGAAGGTAAGGAAGAAGGGGAAAAAGATGACGAGAAAATGGAAGGAAAGGAAGAGAAGATAAATAGAAGGAGGAGAGAAAGAGAAGCAAAGATGAAGAAAATAAAAGAGAGAAGAAAAGAAGATAAGAAGACGAGGAAAAGAGGGGAAAAGTATGAATGCTTTTGTTTCACTTTATGCCATCCTGCACATGAGGTACATATTCTTATTTCGTAAGTATACTAGTACGAAGAGAAACTATTTTCATTTACAGTTTTCTGCCCAAAGGCAGGTTTTCCTCTGCAAATCAGCATTCCCCGATCTTCTCTATTTTCTGCGTTTGCCTTAGTCTCCGCACAAGATCCATATATCTAATGTTGTCTATCATCTGCCCCGAACTTTCCTCTCGTTCACCATTCCTTCCAGTGGATCCTTCAGCGAACAGTTTCTTTAGCCAGTGACCCTGCAATTTTTTTTTTCTCTTCCTCATCAGTTTTACTTCTAGCACTTCATTTCTTATTCTATCTGTCCATTTCACACGCTCCATTCTTCTCCATATCCACATTTCAGATGCTTCTACAGTCGTTTTCTCTTCACTTCGACGTAATTTCCATGTTTCTGCCCATACAATACTGCTCGTTTCTTTAAGTCATTACCTTCAAGTTTTAAGAAAGATTTAAGGACAGTTTCTATATGCTAATTTTTTGTAGTTTATAAAGTGAATTTGCTGAAACTGATCAGGAAGAGAAAAAAGAATTGGCTGGGTACAGGTTGAGAAGAAACTGTCTACTGAAAGATGCAATGGAAGGAATGGTGAACGGGAGAATGCCCCGAACTTTCCTCTCGTTCACCATTCCTTCCAGTGCATCCTTCAGCGAACAGTTTCTTTAGCCAGTGACCCAGTAAATTTCTTTTTCTCTTCCTCATCAGTTTCACTTCTAGCACAACTTCATTTCTTATTCTAGCTGTCCATTTCACACGCTCCATTCTTCTCCATATCCACATTTCAGATGCTTCTAGTCGTTTTCTCTTCACGTCGGCGTAATTTCCATGTTTCTGCCCATACAATACTACACGTTTCTTTAAGTCATTACCTTCAAGTTTTAGGAAAGATTTAAGGATCGTTTCTATTTGCTAATTTTTTGTAGTTTATAAAGTGAATTTGCTGAAACTGATCAGGAAGAGAAAAAAGAATTGGCTGGGTACAGGTTGAGAAGAAACTGTCTACTGAAAGATGCAATGGAAGGAATGGTGAACGGGAGAAGAGTTTGGTGCAGAAGAAGATATCAAATAATGGACAACATTAAGATCTATGGATCTCATGCTGAGACTGAGAGGAAGGCAGAAAATAGGAAAGACTGGAGAATGCTGAGTTTGCAGTGAAAGACCTGCCCTTGGGCAGAACACTATGAATGAATGAAAGTGAATTTCGTATTTTTTTCACGTACTATTTGAATTTTATTACCAGCAGACATTATTTTCCTTCCAATATCATATAAAAATTTGCGTTTTGGATTTTTATTCTCCTACAATGTCAACAGTAGGCTATATGCATCGCTAGACATCCGAAAACCATAAAAAAAAATAAATTGGTGGCACGACTACGTCTGCATGCTTCAGTACAGGCGAGCACCCAACCAGTAAGGGGGTAATATGTGGCCAGCACGACCATCTTCCCAGCCATTATAACCAGGTTCGTTACTCACTGTAGAGTCCGGGTCTTCTTACTTTATACCCTAAGGGTGAAATCTAATCATTTTCTAGTTGTCACGTTGAATTTTCTTTTGCCAACTTTGTTTCAAATTTCGGTAGTGCCAGCTACTATCTGTTGTGGGAATCCGGTGTGGCTTAGTGGATAGAGCGTCAGCACGTAGAGCTGAAAACCCGGGTTCAAATCCCGGTGCCGGGGAAAATTTTTCTCCGTTCCACTTATCTTTCATCATATGATGACGCAGAATATCTGCACGGAAATATCATCGTAATAATATGATATGCGAAAAATAATCACTTAGTGATTTAAGATGGCGAAAATTCCGTCGGATCCCGGCCACTTAGTTACTCATAACAAGTGCACCTCTGCACATGTGTGGACATTGTGCACCTGTCATACATCTATGCATGAGCGTTGGCCACTAGAGGGAACCCAAGAGGTGGAATTTAAACTGTGAGGATTCAATCCGGCATCGGAATGGGAATCCGATGTGGCTTAGTGGATAGAACGTCAGCACGTAGAGCTAAAAACCCGGGTTCAAATCCCGGTGCCGGAGAGAATTTTTCTCCGTTCCACTCATCCTTCATCATACTATCTGTTAAGCTGACAACATTGTTTGCCTATGAAGAAGCTCCCACCATTCATGAAGCGGCAGCTACTAGCGAGCGTCATTTTAATTTGATATTAAGTAATAATTGATATTATTAGTCTAATATTAATTAATGATACAATAACAATGAATAAACAATAAGCACACATTTTAAAAAGTAGTATATATTTCTCGAACTTCATACTAATCATTTCATGTGGCCAAACAAAATATGTCTGAAGGAGATCTCAAGGATAATAAAACTGTTAGTGAAACCAATGAATTTCATGTTACCATATAAAATACAATTTATTATTAGTCCAATCATAAAATAATAATGTATTATTATTTCAGTACATAGCATTGCTATTTTACTTGCTTTGGTGATATCTGGTAACAGTTGACCAAAATGAAAAGAAGCCCATATTAGCTTTTTAGAAACTAATATTTCGTGAACACCCACTACATTTTCCAAAATTCACCACTTTGCTGGGTGGCCATGGATCTCTTATTTTACTTTTTTTTTATTTTAGTAGATTATTTTACGACGCTTTATCAATATCTGAGATTATTTAGCGTCTGAATGAGATAAAGGTGCTAATGCCGGTGAAATGAGTCCGGGGTCCAACACCGAAAGTTATCCAGCATTTGCTCATATTGGATTGAGGGAAAACCCCGGAAAAAACCTCAACCAGGTAACTTGCCCCAACCGGGAATCGAACCCGGGCCACCTGGTTCCGCGGCCAGACGCGCTGACTGTTACTCCACAGGTGTGGACTTGATCTCTTATACTAGTTAAGATGTCATGAGATTATTTATTCCCCTAGACCTCATTGTATATTGCTAGTCTAAGACACGATACCGTAGATCACGTACCTAAGATGTGGGACTTCGAAAACCCTGCAATGGAAATATGCTGAGAAGATTTATAATAAAAGAGAATTGTAATACTTCTATTCCCGCTGTTTATGCAGTTGCACAATTGATTAGGTGTACGGTAGTGTAAAATTTATAAACGTCATGAAATGGAGAAGAATTACCTAAGCTTTTAAAATAATTCGATTTTAGATAAATTAAAATTATGTTACGTAAAAATTTAAATTTTCATGTAATTTCCACATTATATCTAAGCAAGAGAACCTTTATACTAAAAAAAAAAAAAAAACAGAATTACAATCTACGAAGTTGGTCGTGAAATTGGCAGGAAATAATTTATTCTCGGTCGACGGAGACCTTGGATAGTTTGCGACTTCGCCCAGGGGTCGCTGCATTGCATTCAAAGTGTAATTACTTTGTGTGCAGCAGACTTCCTGCACGCCATGGATTCAGACATTTCCAATCAAAACTTGGTTTCCACATTGCATCCTATAAATATTTCAACCAACTGAATGTACTTGTTTGTACTCAAATACAACCGTGAGCGAGAACTTCATAGCATTTCCGTAATTTATCAGATTTTCGCGAGTTTTATTATTCATCGAAAGACAAACAAGTAATATATTTATATCCTCTCGTCATCCACAATGATAAATGCTTATCGTGCATAACTTGAGGACATGATCTCTCAGATTACTGCGGTAAGAAGAGCCCCTAATTTGTCTGATTTTCACTGGGTTTACAGTTTACTAGGCGCACAACCCCGAAACATTTCATAGTGTTTTGGGAAAGCCTTTGATTTAATTCCCAGTATGTTCAGTCAATTTAAGAAAGCAGTGCATTATGGTAAGAAATTATTGAAAAAAAAAATGTTAGTTTTGTCCTTTAAATGTGCAGAAATTTGATCCGAACAAATGTAACATTTCCCTCTGTAAAGGAATTTTGTGCGAGATCGTGCGTATTTGCTTGTTTTCCGCACAGAACCAATACGCGGTAAGTGTGAAATACCACATTCAGTATTCCCAACCTAACACACATAACAATTTCCCTCTTCTTACCGCTTAAGCGCGACATTCATTTTACTCCTTTAGGCTTTTAACATATTATTTTTAGAGACGTTTAACATAGTCATAATTATAAATTGGAAACTTACCACTGCGATTTCACCTAAATTGCAATGTTAATTATTGTTTTTAAATATTTGCAAAAATTAAGTAAAGTCTACTAATCCACGAAACTTATTGCATTCCTGATACAAGTAACATTAAGGAAGCCGAGAAAAAATCAACAAGATTCCAGATGCCGATGTTATTACTGCAATATGTTATATAAATAATATTGTTAAAATATTAAAATGAAAAATAAATCATTACATAACCTTACCGTTTGTTTTAAGTTCGTATTTATAGACTGGGGGGAAAAAAAGACAGACGTATATCACGGCCTGCTGGAGTATAGTAAACACAGAAAACATTTTATAGCAACAATGTTGAAGAAAGATATTTTGGTGTTCCGAAGTTGGCGTCATTGAACAGAAACCAAGATGGAGATTTCATTGCAACTAATTAGAAATTCATCTTTCAGGTATGTAATAAACGTTCTTCGCACAAAATAATGTACGATATACGAGCGGTATGTTTGTTTTCATGTTCTCGGAAATTAAAAAAGCTCAACTACGTTTCGCTTTTTCAATCTTTTCCTCGACCATGAAAACGTCAACATACCGCTCTTGTAACGTATATTACTATTACACTGTTACATTTCCTCGGAAAGATTAATATTAACAGAACTTCCTGATATACATTTCATTTATAAAGGAAATAGAAGGAAAACTACAAGACTTTACCAGTTAAAATATAATTTACGAAGCTTATGACTATGACATTGTTAGGAAGGCAGATTGAATCGAAGATGCGGAGTTCCAATCTGTATTAGGGGAGAGTCGGGTAGTATCGGACATCGGGTAATATCGGACAGTGAGTTTCTTTCATCTACCACATGATGATAGTATCTGATTGACATGGTTACGTTTCTGTGATGTCTCATAAAGAAACGTAACCATGTCATTCAGGTACTACCATATGGTGGTAGATGAAAGAAACGCACTGTCCGATACTACCCGATGTCCGATACTACCCGACTCTCCCCTAATAATAGTGGAAGACATTTTGAACATTACTTTACTGTAATGAGTAATGGTAGAAATTATCTGAATTACTGTATCTTTTTTAAGTCAACACACATTAATTAAAAGTTCGGAATGACGTAATCAATGTTTGGGTTATTATTCTGCAGTGTTCTTAAACCGATTAGCGCACACACAAGAAGTTTTGACTAGCAAAAAGAACGCTTCCGTACAGGGATTCCTGTATGAAAAATGTTCATACTGATCCCCTCTACCACTTCTAAAAGCTGGTAACTAAGTCACGACTACTCCCTGTATTTGTTTCTTTAATGTAGACTGTCATCAACTAAGCCTTTTTCTAATCGCAATGGATTTGTTTTTAATGCACGGAATTTACATAAAAGAAATAAGCAAGTCGTAAAAGAGAGAACAAAACACTCAGATATTTGAATAATTTAATCCAACGTCTTTATTTTGCATAAGAATGTACATTAGGAACACTGCCCTCGTAATATTCCAGAAATTTTACTTTTTTACTCTTTCAATAGGAGAAGGCATTGTTTCGTATTTACGAGTGTTTGATTTCTGAAGCGACTGTGAAGTTATTAATGCATTCCATATGTGGAAAGAATATAAAATTGTTCCTATAAACATGCGTCATAACTTCTTTCATATAAGCAAAGTTCTGCAGATCGCATTAATTCCCCAGCTGTAAATACTGTCAATCACATGGAGCATATTTGATTATCTTTCCTCACGAAGAGTTATCTTAGTGCAGTCCTGTAATGTAATAAGTCTGAGGACTGCTTGAGCACGAGTTTATGTGAGATTATGCAGTTCTAGGCACTCCTCAAGATGAATTATAACGGTACCGCATTATAAGCATCCCAACTTTTTTATTTACTTGGTTATTTAACGACGATATATGAACTACTAGGTTATTTAGCATCGATGGGATTAATGATACCGAGATGGTATTTGGCGAGATGAAACCGAGGATTCGCCATAGATTACCAGACATTCGTGTTACGGTTGGGAAAAAACTCGGAAAAATGCCAGGTAATCAGCCCAAGCGATTCCAAACTTCAACGAATAGTTCACAGTAGAGTGTTGTGCTATTGGATAGAGATCTCGTGAATTTCTAGTAGGTAAATTTTTTAATTTTATTTTAGTAGGTTACTTTATGACGCTTTATCAACAGCTCAGGTTATTTAGCGTCTGAATGAGATGAAGGGTCCCGTGCCGTGGCGTCGTGGTCTAAGGCATCCTGCCTAGGACTCGCGTTACGGAATGCGCGCTGGTTCGAGTCCTAATGGGGGAAGACATTTTCTCATGAAATTTCGGCCAGTGTATGGGACCGGTGCCCACCCAGCATCGTGATGCACTTGGGGAGCTACGATAGGTAGCGAAATCCGGTTGCGAATGCTAACTATAACGTCTGGGGGGATCATCGTGCTAACCACGCGATATCTCCATTCTGGTTGGATGATCGTCCACATCTGCTTCGCATGTGGGAGTGAGGCCAGCAGCCGGCTTGTCGGTCTAGATCCTTCACGGGCTGTAGCGCCACGGACTATTATTATTATTATTATTATTATTATTATTATTATTATTATTATTATTATTATTATTATGAGATGAAGGTGATAATGCCAGTGAAATGAGTCCGGGATCCAGCACCGAAAGTTACCCAGCATTTGCTCATAATAGGTTGAGGGAAAACCCCGGGAAAATCAACCAGGTAACTTGCTGGGAATCGAACCCGGGCCACCTAGTTTCGCGGACAGACGCGCTAACCGTTACTCCATAGGTGTTGACTCTAGTAGATAAATCCTTCTCCTAGATTCATCTGTAAATTAAAATTTTATATGAAAAATGCATGCATTATTCTTAAATACGGATACATAAATAGATACTTACATAGCATAGCCTGTAACCTATAGTGCATGTACCTATGCAATATATATGCACAATCACAAATACAGAGTCATGGGAATTGACATAAAATATAATTGTGTACTGATATGAACTAAATTCTTTTAATTGTTTAGAGAAGAAATGCGGGGTAAGACAGTACCTCGCAAGAGAGGTAAAATATGATGTATCAGGATGAAACATGGCCATGGAGAATCCTATACAGTAAGACAAAATAAGACAAATACGCGGTCACGTCAGGACAGAAGAATAGAACATAATATGACAGGATGAAGTAGGACACAGCAGGATAAAAAACAACAGGAAAGACAATAGAATATAGACTAAAACAGGACCGAACAAAATAAAAGAGGACAGAATAGAGCAGATCATCAAAGGACAGAAAAAGATAGACTAGAGTAGGATAGAGTAGGACAGCTTAAAACAGAATAGATCAGGATGGATTTTGATAGATTAAGACACGACAGAAGATGGCAGAAAATTACAATATAGAGCAGAAGAGAACATGACAGGAGAAGAAAGAAGGCATTGCATGAAAACTGCTTTGTCAGGATTGTTGGGAACATATTCCCATGAAAATTTTGAAATCCAATCGCTTACTTTGAGTAAGAAAGGAGATCGTCTATATGAATACTGCGATCTGAACCCGAGAGGGTGGGTTGGAAAAACTGACACTGATCCAACTTGCAAAGCCTAACATGTTTATACGAAATGCATCTTGAAGTAAAAAAATACTTCGCCAAAGCTTCTACATTGTTTTCTAAAGATCCTCTTTGGTATGATGATGTTATGCCTATTGCCTACATTGAAAGTTGAATGCTTGCCGAGGAATCGCTTAGAACGGTTTTTTGTGGTTCTCACCCAGCTGCGCATAGCTTTGCCTATAATATACTGTATGTTCCTACAGAGAAGGGTTACATTTTCGCCCACGTTCAACTGGGAAGGTCTATAATACAGAGGGCACCGTGGCGTAGCTCAGTTGGCAGAGGCGCTTGAGCATGAGTTCGATTCCCGCTTGGGCTGATTACTTGGTTGGGTTTTTTCCTCAACCGTAAGGCGGATGTCAGGTAATCTATGGCGAATCCTCGTCCTCATCTCGCCAAATACCATGTCACTATCAGCCCCATCGACATTAAATAACCTAGTAGTTGATACAGCGTCGTTAAATAACCAACTAAATGTATATATAACTTATATACAAAGTGAAGGGGGTATAGCTGCATTAATTTTAAGAACAGAATCTTTAAGTTGTAAGTACCCAAAAAAGTCAAAATGTCATTTTGGTATTTGAATAACAGTTTAGCTGAAAAAAAAAAATTGTGTCTGAAGTTTGAATCCCTTTTATGGTAAAACTATTGGGTACCGAGACGCAAGAGTGGCAAGATATCAACGCGAAGAACAAGCCGATAAAAATATTCCTTCGTTATTTCTTCGAAAAACGCTTAATTGAAGTAATAACGTACAAATTTAGCTGATTAAAAAGCACCTTTTTTTACTAATTTCGGCACCGCAGCCTGAAGCTTATTGTGCCTAGACCCACAACTTTACTTAACACACGCACACAATGCAGGTCTCCCCCGGTTACTGGGTCAGGGTACCCGGGGGCCACTGCGAGACACACTGGGACAATGGACAGACAACCAGTCCCCGTGAAGAGGTCCGAATTAAATCTCCCTGACTTCACGACCGGGAATCGAACCCGGGCCACCTTTCAAGACCAAGGAGGCGGACAAAAACACACCTACAGTGTGAAGGAAACTTCAGGGAAATCTGGCATCGCTGCATTTAAAGGCTAAAGGTAGACATTTCTAGGTAGCAGCAAAAATTAAACAAAAAAATATTCAAAGGCACACTATGCTGAAGGTACAACAGTCTCCCCTACCATAAGCTGATGTTTTATTTATGATGGTTATTACAGCTGTATTATTCTGGTGTAGCTTTAATTTAATAGATTCAGAATTTGTTGCCGAAAAGCTGCATTCATCTTAAAAGCTACGCAATTAAACTAAACGTTAAAAGAATTTCAGACAAATTTCCTCATTGGTGTTTCATGTCAATTCAGTATACTTATTCAATTAAATTCTACTCTGGGAATTGTTAACCGAACAAATTTAATATTACTTTGTATTTTCCGAAATATGTATGTATACACCTAATGCCTACCCACTTCACTTGCGTGATTCGGGTTCCATATATTGCGGATAAATAGCAGGACTATGACCTACTTTCAATTTGCACACCACTTCGGCGGGCCACGCTGTCTGTTCATGATGTGTATCTGTGGAGATTATGTCGTGTACTAGGGTGAGTGTGTGTGTAAGTATAGTGTAAGAAACGGATGAAGATGAGGAAGGGAGAAGGGGAAACCCGGTGCCGGCACATAGCCTACTCCTGTCGAATAGCACCAAGGGGGCCACCAGGCTTAACGTCCTCGTCCGACGGACGAATACTATCAACAGTGACATATACCTTCTCTTTGTATGCACTGTGGAGAGATTTGGGACATAACCCATGCATTTTGTGCACAATTCTGTGATTAGAAGTTGTGCAGGTAGTTCTGAGGTAGAAAATTTACACGAAAAATTCTAACCCCACAGGGAATTGAACCCGGGCTGGCTAGTCTGGAGGCAGACACGCTACCATAGAGCCCAACTCGGCGGACTATTTTCCGAAGTAATCTTTCACCATTTTTAATACGGTGACGTTATGCAAAAAATTCTTCCTGTTAACTTTCGGAATTTTGCATCTTTTTTAGAAGTTACGCACAGGATGTAGTATAACAATCTTTAATGTTCCGTCAGAAAGCAGAAATACTGTATTTATGCAACTTCCCTTTAAAGCCCTTTTCAGTAGCTGACAAACTTCTTGACAATTCTGCGCGGAGATTTTGTACGGAGGTGATCATCTATGGAGGAGCTCAATCTACTGAATTTAATATGTGCTGCCGCTGCTGCTGCTGCTGCACGTCTGAATCCAAGGAAACGAAGAAATGCTACCCAGCAATGCTACGCCTGATTCCATTACAAGCAAAGGCTGAATCCGACAGAAACGGTGCGAATATCCTCTTTCATATCTGCGTACAATTCAAAGAAGCTTGTCACACATAAGGTGTGTCACAGATTAATATATTGATCGAGTGTAACTCTATTGGAGCCTTACTAACACCGATTAAAGTGCAAATAAAAATTCCGAAATCAACAGATTCCACTGAAATAGTACATTATGCAACGAGCCTATAATGATAGTAATTAAAACGCGAGTATGTTTATGAAACGAGCGCAGCTCGTTTCATAATTTTCATACGAGCATCTTAATTACCATTATAGGCAAGTTTCATACGACTTTTTATGCTCGACCGTATTTCTAACTTGAAATTATTCATAAGTATTCATATTATTCTTATCTGACTGGGGAGTGGAAGTGACCTTGTGCAATATCTCGTAAATTGTGAGATGTGCGCAGACGCGAAAGTATTGATTTTTTTCGAGGAACAAATGTCATTGACCTTGATATAATCTAGAGAGTAAAATGAACATTAATCTTGATATAACCTTGAAATTGATTTAGACATTGAAAATCGAGATGACAAATTGAATTTATTTGAATATTATTTACAATTAACGCTAATTATTATAGTAACAGAACATAACCTTCTGCGACAGTATTGGATTTCCAGTCTCCGTGACGTTTCGCTAGTTGTCTTTCGATTGAATATCTGAGAATAATCGATACTTGAGCTTTCATATTGCTTTCTGATTGGTGGAAAACCTGAACTTTAATGAATAGATGTACTTTAATGAGGTCCATTAAAGGGCTGCTACCTGGTGTATAATTAGTACATTTCGGTATGGTCGAGCATAAAGATACTTAAGCAAAATCCAAGAACATCCTTCACGAGATTACAACTTGTGAAACAATCTGCTGAAATATTAAGAAAAGAAAATGACTAATTATATCGAAACCTCAATTTCCAAATTCAAATCTCTTAGACACAAAAGTTGTTAATTCAGCATAAATATAACCTCCTATAAGGGGCACTTCTCCTTACACAAATGAAATCAGAGTTTGTATACAGAACAAATATACTGTACAGTCTGTAACTACTGTATGAGGTTTAATGAAAACCTGTTAGATACTAGAAAAGTTAGGCCTACTAATAATTTTGTCTAAATGCAACCATTACAATTGGCAATTTCCTTTATATTAACGTAATCAGAGTTTGTAAACAAAATAAATTTACCTACTACTGTAATTATTGTACACACTCCACACCTGTGGAGTAACGGTCAGCGCGTCTGGCCGCGAAACCAGGTGGCCCGGGTTCGAATCCCGCTCGGGGCAAGTTACCTGGGTGAGGTTTTTTCCGGGGTTTTTCCTCAACCCAATACGAGCAAATGCTGGGTAACTTTCGGTGTTGGACCCCGGATTCATTTCACCGGCATTATCACCTTGATATCATTCAAACGCTAAATAACCTGAGATGCTGATATAGCGCCGTAAAATAACCCAATTAAAAAAAGCATGAAAATTTCCGAGATATGATAAAAGTTATTAATTTTCTCTAAATGCACCCCCTATAAGATGAAGTTCACCTTACACAAATGTTATCACTAGACTTCGTGGAATTGCCACGAGAATCGCAAGGTTTACTGCGCACGCGGTATAGACTGTATGAGACGGGGGCGTGCAAAGAATGGAGTATGCCTCTGATGTAAACACTGAGCAGTATACTGCGGTTACAATAAAACCTGTATCCTGCATTCAAGAAATATAACGAATGATCATTGAAGTAGGAAATTTCTAAACATGTAAATACACAATTATTTTGTAGTGAGATATATTAACTCTTAAAATTTAATGTAATATACTCACATCATCCTTGAATATGTGCATTGCAGTGAAGAGTTACGTACATTTTGAGCGACTGCAAAGTAACCTCCTCCGATGGTCACTTAAACAGTTTTTATATTGGGAAAATGTACGTTCAACATCACACGAAGTAATACGTACATATTTGAATAACGGAAAGTCACTACTTTTTAGTACACCAATTTCAGATCTCTTGTCGTGACCCGATAGATAGTACATCATTTATAATACGAATTTGTGAATAAGCACAATTTTTAGCAATAATGTTTCTCAACTTACATTTCACTTTTTCTGAAATTAGTGAATTGTTATTTTGAATAACGGTTTGTGATACTTTAACCACTATATTAAGGGCTTCTGAGAGTTGTAGTTTAGACGATTCTAACAGGATGATACTTTGGACACGATTGTAAAATTAGAATCAATGACCAAAATATCTTCTAATAGCTATTCAGAAGGCAATGATTTTACAGCTGCAACAGCGGAACTGTCTGTGCTATCCAATGCATCAATTACCTCCAGTATTTTTCCATAATATTCTGCATAATAATTAACAGCATCCAACCACGTTCCTCAACGGGTCAAGACTGGCTGCGGGGGTAAGGGTATTCCAGGAGAATTTATTTGGAACAGCAACACTCTCATTGTAGTATGTTTGATTGAATTCTTGTCTGCACTGAACAAATGTTAAGCTATGACTATTCCAACCACAGTAATGCAAAAACAAGTGCTTACATAGGTATACATTAGCTGTAGCTGCTCTGTCTATTTGGACCGGTCACAAATCTAACATGAACTGCTTATACTACGAGACCGGGAGGTCGCCCACCTCCTCTATACTACCGTACATCGGCAACCTGATAGCATGCTGCGTGTGGCAATTCAACGAAGTCTAGTAATCACTAATCAGAGTTTGTTTACAAAACAAATATGCTACCTGTAACTACTGTATAAAGTTTCATGGAAATCTGTTAGATAGGAGAAAAGTTACTAATTTTGTCTAAATGTTTGGTATAAGGGACAGTTCCCCTTATACAAACGTAACCAGAGTTTGTATACAAAGCAAATATGCTACCTGTAACTACTGTATAAAGTTTCATGGAAATCTGTTAGATAGGAGAAAAGTTACTAATTTTGTCTAAATGTATCGGTATAAGGGACAGTTCCCCTTATAGAAACGTAACCAGAGTTTGTATACAAAGCAAATATGCTACCTGTAACTACTGTATAAAGTTTCATGGAAATATGTTAGATAGGAGAAAAGTTACTAATTTTGTCTAAATGTATCGGTATAAGGGACAGTTCCCCTTATACAAACGTAACCAGAGTTTGTATACAAAGCAAATATGCTACCTGTAACTACTGTATAAAGTTTCATGGAAATCTGTTAGATAGGAGAAAAGTTACTAATTTTGTCTAAATGTATCGGTATAAGGGACAGTTCCCCTTATACAAACGTAACCAGAGTTTGTATACAAAGCAAATATGCTACCTGTAACTACTGTATAAAGTTTCATGAGAATCTGTTAGATAGGAGAAAAGTTAATTTTGTGTAAATGCACCCCTATAAGGGGTAGTTTCCCTAATATTAACGTAATCACAGTTTGTAAACAAAAAATATACCTACTACTTGTAATTACTGTATAAAGTTTCATGAAAATCTGATAGGAGAAAAGTTACTAATTTTGTCTAAATGCATCGGTGTAAGGGACAGTTCCTCTTACACAAACGTAACCAGAGTTTGTATACAAAGCAAATATGCTACCTGTGACTACTGTATAAAGATTAATGAGAATCTGTTAGATAGGAGAAAAGTCATTAATTTTGTCTAAATGCACCCCTATAAGGGGTAGTTTCCCTTATATAAACACAATCAGAGTTTGTAAACAAAACACATATACTACCTGTAACTACTGTGTGATGTTTACTAAAAATCTGTTAGATACCTGAAAGCTTATTAATATATCGCACTAAATTTGCGTTTTGGACCAATGTGCGGCGCCTTAAATCCGGTTCACATAGGCCAATAGAAAACAGAACTTGACTAGCTCTATTTCGAGGCCGAAAATGATCAAAATTATCTTGAGATTCAAGATTTAGGTCTTGAGTCTGTTTATCGAAAAGACTGCATTACATCGAGATATCTATGCTGGAATACAAATTATACTAGTGATCTGCCATTTTGTAACTAGCATAAAACTGTGTTTTTTTTTTTACGATTTTGGCGCATTTAATTCAAAGTTATCAATAAAAAGTTCGCATTACGTGTAGAATTTTAGTGATAACAGACTATACATAAAATTAATAAAAATATAGATTTCTATTGTATGCCATTGAAATGTAATACGCCATTGATGGACAGAGGAATGTCTTTACCTCCCTTGAAAAGTGTTCTCTGCAACTTCAAATGACATCTCGGACGTCAATAACCTCCCACCCCTACGTCAACCCTCCCGGAGAGAAATGGTTTCTGTTCGCGTGAAAAGCCTGCCTGCCTGCTGTCCCCTCTTGATCAGCCTGACAGTAATGGCGAAGGTAAAGTGGTGTACATTTGCAAGTTTGAGCTGGTTGTAAGTGACATGGGTTTTTCCTTTATTCTCATTTAATTTATTACCAGAAAAGTCTCTGGACTCAACACCAAGATAGGCTACTTATAAATAACAAAATATCGATCCTTCTTTAAGGGTATATGTATGTGAACGACCACAAATATTATCAGAAAATGCAGGCTGTAAATTTCTAAAATTTTGTAAGAAATTGAATTCACAATTAGACAAAAATTACAAGGTACCACAACAAGACTTATTATAACTTAAATATCTGATAAAAGTATAAAAAAGCTTAATAATAATATTTGTCAAACCAGTTTAACAAAGTAGGCCTGCGAAAAAACAAAACAATTCTGTAGTTACGTCATTTGGTAACCATAACATTGTTATGGTCGCTCTGACATCTTTAATATTTTTCCTGCATGTAATAAACACTTATTTCTGAAAAGTAGACTACTCTCAGACATGTAGAGTTGCTTATTTTAATACAATGAATTCTTTATTTGTCGTATATAAAATTTATTAAAATTTATATAATGTTTTGTGACCTAATTTTTTATTTCCAAAGATATGGGCATTAATGTAGTCTGTCTTTTGCATACATGCATATTAAATCAGTTTACAACATTTCAGAATCCTATCTCTAATGGTTGTGGAGTTATCAAATAATATGTGTGTGAAAATTTTGAAACGGAAAATTTAATTTAAAGTAAGAAATGATTCTAAAAAATATTATTAGTAATCTTTTTTATACTTTTGGATATTTAAGTTCTAATAAGTCTTGTTGTGGTACCCTATAATTTTTGTCCAATTGTAAGATCATTTTCTTATAGAATTTTAGAAATTTAAAGCCTGCATTTTCTGATAATATTTGTGGTCGTTCACGTACATATACCCTTAAGTGTTAGTTCAACGAGAGGGCAACAAAAACCCTATCTTTTTCTATGTTAACTAAAAGAAGCATTTTACTGGGATCTATTGTACTTGGGTCGCTGAAAGTTTTACAGTTTGTAAATTTATGTGTTCTGAGAATTCTGACGCTGGTTTTTTTTCCGTTAAGTTATTTCTTTTGAGTTATTATTTACTAAAAATTCTGTCATTTTTGTTTTTAAATTATTTAACAAACAATAACTCAAACAAGAAATAACTAAAAATCAGCTTCAGAATACTTAGAATATGTAGCTCTACAATTTTTAGATCCTGAGAAAATGTTTTCTTTATTTAACATAGCGAAAGATTGGGATTCTGTATCCCCTTAAAAAGAACATAACAGCATGCCAAATTAAAAAAATTGTTATGTGTAAATTTACCGAAATAATGTTAACTATGTCTGCAGAAAGTTAACAACTGCATTATAACGGAAATACATTATTCCCTCAGTTAAAAAAAAAAAAAATCATCCTGGATCTATACTGATGCCACGGAATTTCTTAGCACTCTGAATATACTTACTTACTGGCTTTTAAGGAACCCGGAGGTTCATTGCCGCCCTCAAATAAGCCCGCCATTGGTCCCTATCCTGAGCAAGATTAATCCAGTCTCTATCATCATATCTCACCTCTCTCAAATCCTTTTAATATTATCTTCCAATCTACGTCTCGGCCTCCCCAAAGATCTTTTTCCCTCAGGTTCCCAACTAACACTCTATATGCATTTAATGGATTTAATGTTCCTAATTATGTCAGATGAAGAATACAATGCGTGCAGTTCTGCGTTGTGTAACTTTCTCCATTCTCCTGTAACTTCATCCCTCTTAGTCCCAAATATTTTTCTAAGCACTCTTAACCTAAGTTCCTCTCTTAAAGTGAGAGTCCAAGTTTCACAACCATAAAGAACAATCGGTAATATAACTGTTTTATAAATTCTAACTTTCAGATTTTTTGACAACATACTGGATGATAAATGCTTCTCAACCGAATAATAACAGGCATTTCCCATATTTAGTTTCTGTTTAATTTCCTCCCGAGTATCATTTATATTTGTTACTGTTGCTCCCAGATATTTGAATTTTTCCACCTCTTCAAAGAATAAATTTCCAATTTTTATATTTCCATTTCGTACAATATTCTCGTCAGGAGACATAATCATATACTTTGTCTTTTCGGGATTTACTCCCAAACCTATTTCTTTACTTGCTTCAAGTAAAATTCCCGTATTTCCCCTAATAATTTGTCGATTTTCTCCTAACATATTCACGTCATCCGCATAGACAAGCAGCTGATGTAACCCGTTCAATTCCAAGTCCTCTCTGTTATCCTGGACTTTCCTAATGGCATACTCTAGAGTGAAGTTAAAAAGTAAAGGTGATAGTGCATCTCCTTGCTTTAGCCCACAGTGAATTGGTAACGCATAGCACTCTGAAAATGCATTTCAAAATTCAACTAAAGAGTTAATTTTCTCAAAACTGGTTCACAAAAGACTACCATACAATGATTTAAAGCTTTTATGTTTAATTCATTATCTGATTCATCTGCAAACAAGACCCCGTTTTTATTACCTTTCCATCCTGTATATATGATTTCAGTACACAAGACATTCAGTAGCGTTTATGGATCCAGCTTCGAAGTTGATTCCCTTTTTATTGTTTTTCTCATTCTATTAGAAACGATACTGCAGAAATCATCAGGTCAGATATACGTCCTAAACTGTAAATCCAGGTTGTTTTATGAGACCAAAGATAACTTCGTAACTTTTGAAACTGCTTTTAAATTTTGACGGCTCCCTGTGTATCTTTACGGCGTTATGATTAATGGACAGATAGCTGACGTCAGCTAAAGAATAAGGATCAGCGCGCTCTTTCATTCCCGTGAGAAATAGTCCTTTATGTTGCTGAATTGCGGTCAGCTGTAACTTATTGCCACTATGTGGTTTTATGTTCTTCTGAATTTGAATCCATTCTTGAAGGATTATTCATGACATTTCTACGAAGAAGCGGTTTTAAGAGTGTTTCATAAATAATATTCACTTACGCAAGTTCCGAGTATCTGTATAGTTTCAGAGTCCGTCTTCACAGCTACAATATGTAATAAAGCATAGGAGTATAATTTATTATACTTACTTACTTACAAATGGTTTTTAAGGAACCCGAAGGTTCATTGCCGCCCTCACATAAGCCCGCCATCGGTCCCTATCCTGTGCAAGATTAAACCAGTCTCTATCATCACACCCCACCTCCCTCAAATCCATTTTAATATTATCCTCCCATCTACGTCTCGGCCTCCCTAAAGGTCTTTTTCCCTCCGGTCTCCCAACTAACAGTCTATATGCATTTCTGGATTCACAGCTATTTTATTAGCATCAGGAGTTACTGTAACATGAGCACATCATGGTCTTCCAGACAATAATTATAGTCAAGCACTGCAAGGTCTATTCTTTACAGTTGTATTAGGTATTTATTGTGTTTTATGATTTTCAAATTTACATTTGAACAATTTTTTTTACATTTCCTTTATCAATAAATCGATTTACTTCATGTTTGGCTGAAACCAATGTTACTGTAGGTGTATTAATTTCATCTATTAAACATAATAATCGTAAGGATGGCACTGTGCCCATACGTGCTACATGCCCTGCCCATCTCAAACGTCTGGATTTTAAGTTCCTAATTGTGTTAGGTGAAGAATACAATGCGTGCAGTTCTGTGTTGTGTAACTTTCTCCATTCTCCTGTAACTTCATCCCGCTTAGCCCCAAATATTTTCCTAAGCACCTTATTCTCAAACACCCTTAACCTATGTTCCTCTTTCAGAGTGAGAGTCCAAGTTTCACAACCATAAAGAACAACCGGTAATATAACTGTTTTATAAATTCTAACTTTCAGATTTTTTGACAGCAGACTAGATGACAAAAGCTTCTCAACCGAATAATAACACGCATTTCCCATATTTATTCTGCGTTTAATTTCCTCCCGAGTGTCATTTATATTTGTTACTGTTGCTCCAAGAAATTTGAATTTTTCCACCTCTTCGAAGGATAAATCTCCAATTTTTATGTTTCCATTTCGTACAATATTCTGGTCACGAGACATAATCATATACTTCGTCTTTATCCAAGAATCCAGGAATTTTGTGAACCTAAGACGTTGATCTATTCTTGCATAAGTTAGATCTGAGTATATACATTTGATACATTCATCATTTAAGTCCGTGGTTCTTGTATCTTCTCTAATCTCATTTGTTAAGTAGGCCTATCAGCAGCTCTACAGTTTTTTCTTCATGCTTTACAACTTTAAATGCACTTAAAATCTAGCTGTTCATCGTTAATTAGAAAATTAGCCTGCACGTCTGGGTGGTCTGGCAAGTGTACATCGTCGCTCACACACAAACTCAGATCTGAATAGCAGCATTCCGTTCCTTAGTCACTACAACAGGGTTGCCCAACTTTCTAATTTTTTTAGTTGGTTATTTAACGACGATTTATCAACTACGAGGTTATTTAGCGTCGATGAGATTGGTGATAGCGAGATGGTATTTGGCGAGATGAGGTCGAGGATTCGCCATAGATTATCTGGCATTCACCTTACGGTTAGGGAAAACCTCGGAAAAAAACCCAACCAGTTAATCAGCCCAAGCGCTTTCTAATGGTAGGAAATAACGAAACGTGTTAACTTTTTATTTACTTACTTACTGGCTTTTAAGGAACCCGAAGGTTCATTGCCGTCCTCACATAAGCCCGCCATCGGTCCCTATCCTGTGCAAGATTAATCCAGTCTCTATCATCATATCCCACCTCCCTCAAATCCATTTTAATATTATCCTCCCATCTACGTCTCGGCCTCCCCAAAGGTCTTTTTCCCTCCGGTCTCCCAACTAACACTCTATATACATTTCTGGATTCGCCCATACGTGCTACATGCCCTGCCCATCTCAAACGTCTGGATTTAATGTTCCTAATTATGTCAGGTGAAGAATACAATGCGTGCAGTTCTGCGTTGTGTAACTTTCTCCATTCTCCTGTAACTTCATCCCGCTTAATCCCAAATATTTTCCTAAGCACCTTATTCTCAAACACCCTTAAGCTATGTTCCTCTCTCAGAGTGAGAGTCCAAGTTTCACAACCATACAGAACAACCGGTAATATAACTGTTTTATAAATTCTAACTTTCAGATTTTTTGACAGCAGACTAGATGATAAAAGCTTCTCAATCGAATAATAACACGCATTTCCCATATTTATTCTGCGTTTAATTTCCTCCTGAGTGTCATTTATATTTGTTACTGTTGCTCCAAGATTTTTTAATTTTTCCACCCCTTCGAAGGATAAATCTCCAATTTTTATATTTCCATTTCGTACAATATTATGGTCACGAGACATAATCATATACTTTGTCTTCTCGGGATTTACTTCCAAACTTCTTATTTAAAAGAAAAAAACTTAAAGTGATAAAACATTCCTTATCAGTGTCTCTAATGATAAAAGTTAAAATCAGAATCGTACAGATAGTACTTATCGAGTGAAACAGTGTTAACATTTATGGGAAAATTCTTTTCTGAGACATGTATTATTTGGGACTAATATGGTATTATACATTTTTATTGTACTCTATCCAAGGAATGAAATCTGCACAGTTACATTCCTTCCACTTTGTGTAAAAAGGCACAAATACACACGCACAGACAGAGTGCATGGAAAGATTTTGACACATAGATGGGGAATTTGTAAAATTAAATTTTTAAATTATGTTTTATTTAACGACACTCGCAACTACCGAGGATATGTCAGCGTCACCAAAAAATTTTTCCCCGCAGGAGTTCTTTTACATGCCAGTAAATCTAGTGACATGAGCCCATCGCATTTAAGCAACCTCGGGTACAGAATGCCAGCACTCCACCGCTGACAGGAGTTTGCATGATTTGTATTACTGCATATAATGTTTTGTGTAAATTTTGTATCAGTTGATTGAAATGCAACGACATTGAATTGGGAGCAACGAAGGAAGGTTGCTGCATAGATGGAAGTCTTCGAGTCACCCACACTGGTATGCAGAAGATATGAAGTATAATTATTAAGAATATTGTATATGTATGTATTTATTCACACTGCAATGGGTATATACCCGGTGGCAGTGGTAACTAATTACACTCAATAAAGACAATAATAAACACAATTAATAAAAAATACAATTAATAATAATACTAATAATTAATTCTAACAATAATAATTAATAATAATAATAATAATAATAATAATAATAATAATAATAATAATAATAATAATAATAATAATAATAATAATAATAACAGGGAACATCCTAAATTAAATGAAGCACGATCGGTTAAAATAACATTTAAAGTAAATCTAATTTGTACCTTAAACCTATGTTCGAACTAAAACCCACGAGTATGATATGTTCATATCTGCACAAGTACCTTTCAACACTACACTCATTTCGCTGTCAACTCACTCACTGCACTGGAACTACGACACATTTCACTGATTCTATCCTGATTTCACTAACACTTCAAAAACATTTCACTGTTCAAATACTTTGCACTGCGACTATAAACTATAAAGCTTCACTGACAGGAACACGTTTCACTTACTCAACACACTTCACTGACACAACATAATTCTTCACTGATAGAACACTTCAATAACAAAATATCATTTACACCCTTTAAATACTGTGTATAATTATCGTCTATTAGTAAGGTCCTTAAGCCTATTTTTAAATACGTTTTTGGTTGTTGGTAAATAATATATAGAACATTAAGAAATTTGAAGTATCATCTTATTCGATAATTTTCCATCTCAATGTAATTCCTTTTGCACAGCCACCACACTTTTTACCTCAGAAACCAGAATAAAGTAAGTTCAAAGTCTCCATTTTGAGATATGGTGACATAAACGTTCCACTCTGTACACAGCTTTATGACTTACTTCCTTCGAATATGGAAAAAATATATGCAACTATCCATCCCTGCAATTAGTGAGTACCACCATCAAAACAAGGATAAAATCCTGTATATGGATCACCCGTAACCTAAAAAATCAATGTTTTAGCGTTTACTTCCTTTTGCCTTCTGAGAAATTCTGCAGAATGAGGAGAAACAAGTGAATTTGAGAACTGATATAATCAATGTTTTAGCGTTTACTTCCTTTTGCCTTCTGAGAAATTCTGCAGAATGAGGAGAAACAAGTGAATTTGAGAATTGATATAATCAATGTTTTAGCGTTTACTTCCTTTTGCCTTCTGAGAAATTCTGCAGAATGAGGAGAAACAAGTGAATTTGAGAATTGATATAATCAATGTTTTAGCGTTTACTTCCTTTTGTCTTCTGAGTAATTGAGCAGAATGAGGAGAAACAAGTGAATTTGAGAATTGATATAATCAATGTTTTAGCGTTTACTTCCTTTTGCCTTCTGAGTAATTGTGCAGAATGAGGAGAAACAAGTGAATTTGAGAATTGATATAATCAATGTTTTAGCGTTTACTTCCTTTTGTCTTCTGAGTAATTGTGCAGAATGAGGAGAAACAAGTGAATTTGAGAATTGATAGAATCAATGTTTTAGCGTTTACTTCCTTTTGCCTTCTGAGTAATTGTGCAGAATGAGGAGAAACAAGTGAATTTGAGAATTGATATAATCAATGTTTTAGCGTTTACTTCCTTTTGCCTTCTGAGAAATTCTGCAGAATGAGGAGAAACAAGTGAATTTGAGAATTGATATAATCAATGTTTTAGCGTTTACTTCCTTTTGCCTTCTGAGTAATTCTGCAGAATGAAGAGAAACAAGTGAATTTGAGAAGTGATATAATCAATGTTTTAGCGTTTACTTCCTTTTGCCTTCTGAGAAATTCTGCAGAATGAGGAGAAACAAGTGAATTTGAGAATTGATATAATCAATGTTTTAGCGTTTACTTCCTTTTGCCTTCTGAGAAATTCTGCAGAATGAGGAGAAACAAGTGAATTTGAGAATTGATATAATCAATGTTTTAGCGTTTACTTCCTTTTGCCTTCTGAGAAATTCTGCAGAATGAGGAGAAACAAGTGAATTTGAGAATTGATATAATCAATGTTTTAGCGTTTACTTCCTTTTGCCTTCTGAGTAATTCTGCAGAATGAGGAGAAACAAGTGAATTTGAGAAGTGATATAATCTTACCTGTTCGGGTGCCGGAGCAAAGCTCTTGACAATCGCCCACAATATTACGATCAGTATAGGAGCTCCTGAAACAATAAAACATCGACATTTAGTAATAAAGAAAACAATCAATTAATCGAAATGCATAGTCTATCTACAAGAACGAAATTTTTAAATAAGAAACTTTTTCTAAAACGAGTTTACTTTCCCCAAAGAACGAAGGATTTTCATAAGTAAAATATCAAGAGACTTTCATAGTTGAGAGCGTAAAGTCGTTTGCTCTATACAGTAGATTTGCTGTATATAAAAATATTCCTTTGTTCATAAATAAAGACGAATAAAAGCAATTTTGGACTGAATGTCCACGTCATCCGCTATGTAGTTCTAATCTCCTGGTAACAGATGGATGTTATCACTGTGTCGATTCCGGACGCTTCTAGTAGAAAGAATGGAAATATAAACAAAGAGTCTTTAAACGTAAATTTTTCCTTTTTCCATTAGAGTGCTTCGAACCTGGTCTGTTTCTTCCCATCAGAAGAATTCATCTTGCCACCTTGAATTATATTAAGAAACAAAATGATAAACTCGTTGTTATAAGAAATTTCACTGGAAAAAATATATTTGGGAAAATATGCAACGGACGTAAATAATTTAATATTCTTCCATAAAAGTTTTGTTAAATTTTAGCTCAATAGACAGAATAAGAAATGAAGCTGCGTTGGAAAGGGTTGGTGATGAAAGAATGATACTGAAACTGACCAGGAAGAGAAAAAGGAATTTGTTGGGGCACTCGCTGAGAAGAAACTGCCTACTGAAAGTTGTAATGGAAGAAATGGTGAACGGGAGAAGAGTTCGGGGCAGAAGAAGATATGAGATGATAGACGACATTAAGATGTATGGATCATATGCGGAGACTAAGAGGAAGGCAGAAAATAGGAAAGATTGGAGAAAGATGGGTTTGCAGTGAAAGATCTGCCCTTGGACAGAACACTGAATGAATGAAGAGTTTAATAAATTTTGCTCGTTTTTGCTTTCTTTTCGAGATAAAAATTTTACAAACTAATGCCACTTCGCAATCTGTTATACGAATGTGAATCATGGATAATGAAATGATGCTGTATAAAATTAGAATCCTTAATGAACAAATTAGAAACGAACTAAATAATATATTGTTAATAAATGTAAAAACTGACAAATGAAATTGAAAAGGATATTTCTGCAGAATGTAAGAAACACGAATTCCGATGGTATTAGTATGGGAGATTCATGAGAAAGTACATTGTGTATCATCAGATGGTTCTTCTTTTAGACGGGCAGACATTGTTGCTATAAACGGACGCTTAAAGCGGGCTCTTGTTCTAGACCCTACTATCCGTTTCGAAAGGAACCTAAATCAGGCCACCGAAGTTGATACTGAGAAGAAGTCCATATATGAACCTTGTCTGCCGTATCTTTCTCAAAAGTACAACGTCCCTCTTAAACAATGGTCTGTCATTGGTTTGCTGTTTGGCAGTAGAAATTCATTTACAAAATTCACATGGAATTATCTTAAGGAAGTTCATATTCCTTTTGATTATGTAATGTCTATTCTTATAAATATTGTCAAGGATTCTCTTCAAATATTACATCATCATCTGTATTTCAATTAATCCACTTATATTTGCCTTCAACAATTAACTTTCTTTTTTCTTTAATGTATCACATCACATTATATTGTACATGTTTATTGTATTCAGGACCCTTGTGGTCACTCAAATTCTTTGAGCTGATGTCTATAATTTAGAAAAATATATACCTTAAGGGAAAAGAGAGACTTGGGAATACAGGAATAACTCGATGGGCCTAATTCTTGGAAGGCGGATGATGATGATGATGATTGATGATGATGGTGATGATGATGATGTCATACTGTCGGATATCGAGCAGCTGTCATTTTTAATGCTGCAGACTAACATTTTTAGCAAAGCTAATACTTTAGATTTGCGGGTAGCTTTTGTTATGAAGGAAAACGTAATCGTTACTTCAGGCTTGTGCTGAGTTAAGCAACAGTTCCCAGAATCCTCGCCATAGTCGAGCATCGCTGCCGAAGGGTTTTGGCCGCTAAACCACAATTTTTTGTTAGCTGTAACTAGCGAGACGTCGGTCGGGCACAGAGGAGATCTTGGAATCCGTGGATGTAGCATACAAAGAGGTGATGAGATGGACTCGAGGAATGTGCGATCAATACCCCAAGGTCTCTTTGCATTGTCAGTAAAAATGACTGCAGCGAAAGCAATTGCGACACTCAACTTTAAAAACAAACTGCGGAAACACAATTATTGAAATATAAAAAAACGCGAATGTTTGGCTGAGAATTCCCTAGTTTAAATCCGAATGGAGGCGAGATTTTTTCTCTCTTCATAACTTACATAACAGTGCCGAATTTCACTCAGTTCTTTGATAAAACTGTGCAGCGGGCCGTTCCCGTAGGTGAAAAATGTTGGAATCGTAGTGCCGATCTATTACCTCCCTTCAATTCCGAGTCGAAGCAAGAGGACGTACAATTAATGACATGGTTGAATAAAAATACCCACAAAGATAAATTTAAAAACAAAATAAAACATAATAATAAAAGAAGAACTTGGGGCATATTATACAGAGATTAAAAAACAAATGTGATCTAAAAATAACTCCTTTAACTACTAGCTACGCATGTTTTAGAAACCAATGTAAGTAGGATTATACCTACACTCGTGCGTATTTCATTCTTTCATTCCCGGTTTGTTTGCACGTAGTACTGAATATGAGCAAAACCTATTCAGTAATTCAATAGTTCGGTCGGTCTGTTAATCTGTCTGTCGATTTGACTGTCACTCGTCCACAGAGACATTATATTGGGAAACAACTTTTTCGATATCGGAGACGCTGATAACTTACATTAGCGTGGAACCATCGAAATACATTTATTTACATCACTCCCATTATGAGTCAAATAGGAAGAAAAGTCTGTAGAACACATAGGGCCGTATTCATATACATTCTTATCGCGGGCTTCCGGTGGATGATCAGCGAACTAACGTTTTTCGTATTCATACACCAGTGTTAGCGATATATGATATGAGATATGATATGATATGATATATGATATGATATGATATATGATATGATATGATACGAATCCTGTACAAGTAATCAGTCGATAGCCGGGGCTAGTTTAGCACGCTCGTAGCGCGGCCTAGCGAAATGTCTATGCATAGCACCCTTATAGACTAATTACTGTGTCTAAGTATACTATTAATGTACTACGTTGTTATTGTATATATCATTGTAGATAATCTACATGTGTTATGTAGTATGTAAGGGAATGTGAATGTGACTTCTGGTGAGGTTAACAGCTTCAAAATGAATACAACTCACGTGGGTCAGCTCCCCATGCGTCTATTAAAAAACCAGTTCTCCTTTCTTACGAGGCCTTAGCCCTTAATACGAGATAGGAGGCTAATTCATCCATTCATCCATCCAGCCATCCATCTTCATTCAACATTTTTATCCATTCCATCAATCCTTCTCATCCATTCCATCAATCTCTTTCATACTTTCCATCAATTCTATCCATCCATTTCATCCATTCCATCAATCCTTCCCATCCAACAACCAATTCCCTTCATCCATTCCATCAGTCCCTGTTATCCTTTCCATCTATTCATTCCACCAATCCATTTTATCCATCCATCCGCCCGTCCACTTCATCCACCCTTCCATCCAGCCGTCTATACATTTAATATATTCGTTCACACATCCATTTCATGTATACGTCCATCCATCCATCCATTTTATTCATCCATCTATTTATTTTCCGTCCGTCCATCCATTCATCCATCCATCCACTTCGTATTATCAAAAAGTAAAACAGGAATTCACTACAGATATCTCCTACTCATCATCATCATCATCATCATCATCATCATCATCATCATCATCATCATCATCATCATCATCATCATCATCATCATCATCATCATCATCGCCAAGACTACTAGCATCAGCATCATAATCACCACCACTACAATCCCTATCGCCATCATAACCAATCACTTCATTAGGAGACTGTCCCACTTCTGGCCACGAATTAACGTTTTTTTTTATTTATTTCTGTAATCCTATATATTTTACAGTTCGTTAAGTTTTTAAAGATTTTATTGGAATATGGATATTTTCAATTTGTTTCTATAAAAGAATTAGTGACCGCAAATCCCTTCCACACCGCACGAATCCAATAACGATAAAAATTGCACTGGACAAATCTGTATCAATTTCAAACCAAATGACGTATCTACGAGAAGTGTGACTGACTCATAAAAGGTCCATTAGTAGCTCCGTCTGATAGATGATTGCATCCCGTCGAAAGGGATCAAGAGTTCGATTTCCAGCTGACTGTAAAGTTAATTTTGTGGTAAAAATCACTTACACATGCGGTAGATTTTCTTTATTATTTATACTTTCCATTGATTGATTATTACTAGAGAAACCAGTGTTCGATTTTCAGCAGATTATAAGTATTATCTAATAGTAAATTATGCGACATACTTGCTACAATGTCTTCTCTCATACCAAATAATCTTGGTCTGCTGACGATTCTAATTTAAGGACTCAGATTTCGATTCCTGACAGGTTCTGAAAAAATGGCATTGTACTACAGAACTACAGCGGCAATTTTATTTCATTTATCAACAAGATGGCGCTCCGCCTCACTTCCACAGAGACGTCTGGAACAGATGGATTGGTCGCGTGGGGCAGCTCTCGCCTTGGTCTTCATGCCATGCAATTTATACTTGTGGGAGTATTTCAAGTTCTGTGTTTGTGCCATCATTACCGACAAACCTGGCAGGTCTGAGGGTCGTACCTTCGCCGCCATCACAGCAACCTGTAGAGATGACCTAAACCTCCGACTTTTTATCTGCAGGATAACAAAGGAGCCCAGAAAGAGCATTTAGGATTATAATCTCTCGTTTTTACTAATAATTTGTTTATTGGTTACTTAATGACGGTGTATCAATTACTAGGTTATTTAGCGTCGATGGGATTTGTGATAGCGAGATGTATTTGGCAAGATGAGGCCAAGGATGTCACATTCTCCTTACGGTTTATAATTTTTATACGATACTTATGCACAGTTGGAATAGAAAACGTTACCAATAAAAAATCCATTAGCGATGGATGTATAAACAGCCTGTAACTATACATGGGAACAGCGAATAGGGATTATAAAGAATGGACACTTCGCGCCGGTACCTTTGATGTAGCCGGGCTGATTTCAATGACCTTCAAGCCAGCTAAAGCGTCAGATTCTGCTTTCTCCCTAGAGTTGGCGCTGACATCACACCAGCTAGCAGTCGACACAGCGGAAATATAACACACATAATTAATGCATCTAGGTACATTATGTACTCAAATAAAATAAATTGGATCCATAAAATAATAAATCCGTCATTAACTGTAATGTCTAGACTCTGGAGTTCCTTTATAATGAGAGTTGAGACGTTGACCCCAACAACAATTAAAATATGTAATGATTTGATAGCGCTGAAAATGGAAAAACAAAACTCTTACGAGAAGTGAAACCATATACCTATATTACATTATATACAAATATTAAACGAATTCGATACTTAATTTTATAATGTATTATATTATTTTATAATATAATTTATTATATCTGAAATATAAAATATTATTATTACTACTAGTTTGTCACTGAGAAATAAGGAAAAGCTGTTAACTTGAATTTATTTGAAGCAAAGCGTCACTGGATTATGCAATAAGGTAGGCGATGTTTGGATCCTGTGTCTCAACTCTATTCACAATTATTATCTTAGCGTATGCTCGATTACACTAACCTCTAGCGCTTGAAATTGGAACTAAACGCTGCGCACAGAGAAACAAAACACAGGAAAATTCGCTCAGTGTCCATTCTTTATAATGCCTATTCGCTGATGGGAATTACTTTGCAGTACTTATATACATGAAACCCCTTATTTAAGCGTTGTATATAGGGAAAAAATGGCCGCCTCTGTAACAGCTGTTCGTATCGATTGTCATTTTAAGATGATGGTTGCCTTGTAACCACAGAACAACAAATCAAAGGGGACAAAATAAGTTTAGTAATATTGCTGTAGCTGTACTCTTTGATCAAAATATAGCGTTGTAATCGATCAGCCTCAGTTGTACTATCGATACTTAGCGCGGCACACTAGAGCACACTATCTGGTACAAAAGAGAATCTCAGTTATTCTGTTTCCTTTCCTAATAAAAGTCCACACCTGTGAAGTAACGGCAGCGCGTCTGGCTGCGAAACCAGGTGGCCCGGGTTCGAATCCCGGTCGGGGCAAGTTATCTGGTTGAGGTTTTTTTCGGGGTTTTCCCTCAACCCAATACGAACAAATGCTGGGTAACTTTCGGTGCTGGACCCCGGACTCATTTCACCGGCATTATCACCTTCATATCATTCAGACGCTAAATAACCTAGATGTTGATACAGCGTCGTAAAATAACCCAATAAAATAAAAAATCCTAATAAAATAATAACGAAACTCTGACGTAGCTGTGTAACAGTTGTATTGTTATACACGATGTATGTAGTGATTATTAGTCAGGAATTTACATACAGCTTATAAACGAGCTGTTTACTGTGTAGGCCTAAGTATAAGACAGGTAAACGTCTATATAAGAGTTTTTATTAGTAAGACCGTTTATTTTCATACCTGTGTATCATTGTCTCATGTTTAGTGGACTGCTTGCAATTAATTTTAAAAGTATTTTTATGCTCGACCATGCCGAAATGTAGTAATTATACACCTCGTAGCAGACCTTTAATGCATGTCATTAAAGTACACCTACTCATTAAAGGTCAGGTCTTTCAGCCAATGACGACTCAGGTTACAAATGTTCAGCCAATAACAGGTCAGCTTTCTACCGTTATAAAACCGCAAGTATCGATTATTCTCGGATATGCAATCGAAAGAGAATTAGCGAAAAGTCACGGAGGCTGGAAATCCAATACTGTCGCAGAAGGTTATGTTCTGTTACTATAATAATTAGCGTTAATTGTAAATAATATTCAAATAAATTAAATTTGTCATCTCGTTTTTCAATGTCTAATTTAATTTCAATGTTATCTCTGTAGGTTCTTATGGCCTAGCAAGGTTAATGTGGATATCTGTTCCTCGGAAAAAAATCAATACTTTCGCGTCTGCGCACATCTCACAACATACGGAACATAGCTGAAGGTCAGATACAATTAAAATTAATAATATCAAGTTAGAAATATGGTCGAGCATAAAAAGTCGTATGAAACTTGCCTATAATGGTAATTAAGAAGCTCGTATGAAAATTATGAAACTCGCTTGCGCTCGTTTCATAAATATCCATACTCACTTCTTAATTACCTTCATTATAGGCTCGTTGCATAATGTACTATTATTTTAGGGCGCTTTAACTGCGATGGTTATCGAAGTGAAATGAAGGCGATAATGCCAGCGAAATGAGTCCAGGGTCCAGCGCCGAAAGTCACTCAGCATTTGCTCTTAATGGATTGAGGAAGCTCCCCGGAATAAACCTCAACCAGGATTTGAACCCAGGTCCGCAGTTTCGTAGTTCGACATGCACGGTGGACTGAAATTTTTATCGAAGTAATAGGTTGCTGATTATAGAAATATAGATGGAAAATAAATAAAGTAAAACAGAAAAATGTAGAAACATACAGCAAAGGACTAGGCTACACGAATGCACGAAGTGCCCTATAGTAAATTGTCTTGACGTCTCGCGTAATTCCCGGGATTTTCTACATACATAGTAATTAATTATTATTTCACCATAACAACCTCATAAAATTACTTACAAAAACACTCCCAAAAATAATATACACTTATGAAAAAATAAATAAATAAATAAAAAATTATTGGATTAACAATATTTTCACCGTTACAATTAAACATATATAAACACTAAATATAAACATTTACATAGAGATAAAAAAAATTTACAGGACAAAAAGTTCGTCCAAAGGGCTGGACTCTGGAAGAGTACCCAAAACGCTCATTGCATTTCCGCGTTGAATAGCAATACTTAAGCGTAGACGCAAATAAGTAGTGCAACGGCGATCACCAGTAATGGAGATCAAAATTTGGCCGATTTGAGATACCAAAACTTTAGCGTCATGACTCCAAGGACCGAAGGTCTCCACAGCAAATGGGACAAAGATATAATTGTCTAAAAGATGAGCATATTTATTGATTTTCTTCTTCACGGCTAATTCAGCAGCAGATGCTGCGTGTCTGGAGGTATTCGGTAAGTGAGATGGAGCTAGAGTGTCAACGCAAGTGGAGTCCCAAATTAAAGATTTTCCTCTAGACCATGGAATTAAGGTGAGACCATCGGGTCGCTTACCATCTGCGCCACTAATACCTGGTGGTTCCAAAAGAGACGGGATGCCACAAGAAGTCAGAGATCTTTTAATGATATCATTGAGTGATGTATGTCTGGGAATGCGACCCTTGCTCCTCGCACAGCTGAGTGCATGATGGCCGTAAATATCAGCAATTCCTCCGCAAGTACATTGGTGTGGCTGGCAGAGTTTACAACCAAGGCGTAAAGCTATTGCGATTTTAAAGGATGTGCTATCTATTAGGGTACCGATGTGAGGAGAAGGTAATGCATGTAACCAAGCTCCAGACTCACTCTCTTGAAGAGCTAGGAGATGTGCAATGTCTTGTTCGGATGTGAAAGAAGAAAGGAGTGTATCTAAAATTTTTTGGGAAAAGATAACGTCCCACTGCTTTTGAAATTCAGGATGGGCAGGAGGATGAGTGGTTTGTGAGGAAGTATACAACATACATACATAGTATATACTTCGCACGAAAACATGACGACCTTCCCTCATCCCCTTCACCAGTTAACTGCAGGCACGCGCAAGGGATAAACCCTTAGCCGAGTTGCCAATTCTTGAAGTCATTGTGATTTGCAAACTTTTTCAAACTGTGTTCCGTGAAACCGCGATTTTCAGAAAGACTATATTATCTTCGTAAATATACCTTAATTTATAATTACTAAAACAAAATTGGTATAAAAATGAACAAACTTATTTTAAAAACACTTTATATTTATATTTTCACTAACATGTTTTGCCTAAATAAACAAAAAAATGCAGACCTCTATAATAAGTGTTAAATTCTCATGTTATTGAAGTTTCAGAATTTTATACTTAATTAAGAATGTTGCGCTGGTAAAATTTTCTGAAATTGTGATCATTGAATAGTTATAGGATTTATAGTACAAAAGAGTAAAGTTAGATTTTTTCAGCTTCGCCTTGGGTGATAATTCCCACGAACGCATAAAATCTGTTTACTCTAATGTGCTATACAATATTTTATCATTACTGGTATGTAAATTTAATTTTAAATTGTAGGGCTTTTCTTTGTACTGTGTTGTTGGCGAAGAAGTTCATATATATTCATTTTAATTAATGCTAATATGTTGGTTGTCATGTAGAGAGTGATTTAAAAACATTTAATTCACTGCTGTAAGTTAGAAAACTTTTAAGCACTGCTGTGAATAATGTCATATTTAGGTTGCTAAGGACGGTGTTGCTGTTGGCCATATCTCTTTCGCGTACTGTTCACATACTGTTCGGCGAAGTAAATCACGTATAAAATCGTCTATCTTACCGAATTCTGTTATTTTCTCTTTAGTTGGTGAACCGTAATTCTTAATTTCTATGCCCATATATCCAACTCCGCCGGTTGCGTCCGATGTTAAGTGATTAAGGTTATACTTATTAAACTGCCTGAACTTTCGATTACTTTATGGATAGAATTTCTAACGTTAGACACAATTTTAACACTTTGTTTTCTTAGCTACGCTCCTCTGCAAATAAGATATTCTGTTTTCTTCGACGGTGTTATTTGTTGTTCTTGTCGTGATCTTCAGGTGTATCAGGAGGCCTGGCTGCGGATCATCTGCTCCAACACTCATTAATCATGGCCGGAATAAATTAGACATATTGAGGCGCACAACGGTATAAAACAACACGTCGACAAAGACACTGAGAACGGGTGAAAGCCATCAGGTAGAGGCAATGACTGTTAGATTTGGCAATGCTGGGCTCTATTGTATTTCCGCCACGCGGCTAGGGGTTGAGTAGAGGATGGGGGTTTATGAGGGATTACCAATTCCAAGAAGAGTGGCCGTCATGTTTCCGAGCCAAGTATACATAGTAACTACAACAATAACCAAATTCAATGCTGATCATTATTAAAGTAGAAAATGCATTAGTGCGTCGTAGCAAGACTAGACCTCAGCCTGCACAAAGATTTATCTATCTCGCTTGATGTGAATTCGGTGTTGAATCCGTCTGGCGTTGCAACTGGTTGGTTGCCAAGAGCGAACAAAGAGTGCAGAACTTGGCGGTTAGACTTTGATCGATTAGCCTTTGTTTCCGGAGAGACGGGAAGCAGAATATGGACTTAAATGTACCTCCGTAGCAGGCGTCAGGCTAAGAGTTGAATATCGATGTAATTCAATGACACAGCGACTTCTAAAACAATTGAACGCTTTATATGTGTAATGTTAGACTTCATTTAATATTCCACCTGAGCTACGAAACGCATTCACAAATAAAAATTTGCTGATTTAATAATATAATAGGATACCACCGACGTAGCTCAGGTTTGGCGCGTTTTTCTATTTATTTGAGGCTGCGTGCGGGCGTAGTCGTGGGTTGGAATCTCGCTTGTGGTTATTATTTAGCTTGTTTATTTTTCTTTTTCGAAGTTTCTTTCCAGGGTGAAAGTTAGATAACTACATGACTGGCATTACAAAATATTAATATTCAAATTACTTAATATGTATTTGCACTGGATGAACCGTAAGTAATTTAAATAATTCTGGTGATTGATATGATGATGATGATGATGATGATAATAATAATAATAATTTATTTTAGTTGGCAGAGTTAATGCCGTAAGGCCCTCTCTTCCACTCAACCAGCAAAAAGAGTATATACATATGCATGAACTTACAAAGAATTCAACAATTTGATTTAGATGAGAGTTACATGTATACAAGAGTTATTTACGAATTACACAACAAAATACTATGAACTATTAATTAAACACTGAAATACAAACTATGTAGCAGAATTAAGCTAAAATACATAGCATGTTAATATATTTCAAATAATATTAGATAATAGAAAGAGATTATTATGAGACAATTTTGAAAATACAGCACAATCAGGATGATGTCTAAAGAAAAAAGCAACATTGTAGTCAGTAATATTTTAAATCAGTATGATTGGAGTGAAATGCTAATAAGGTTATCTTTTAAGCTGTTCTTAAAGGTGTTTTTTTGTCTTGCAGCCCCTAATACTTTGTGACAAGGAATTACATTGACGTGAGGTGGATACTGTAAAAGATGATGAATAACAAGATGTTCTATGAAGAGGTATACTTAGCGTGCTACAGATAAGTGATCTGGTATTTACGTCGTGGTTAGAGTATATAGATAAGAGAAACGAGACGAAAGGTAATTTGGTGTTAAGGTGTGCAGAATTCGAAGATGATAGAGACTGGATTAATCTTGCACAGGATAGGGACCCATGGCGGGCTTATGTGAGGGTGGCAATGAACTTGCGGGTTACTTAAAAGCGATTTATAAGTTTTGTAAGTAAGATTGATTCCTTTAGTAAAAAGCAACAAAAAAAAAGGTAAAATACCATTTTGCTATGTTTTGAATATTTTTACCGAAAAAAAAATATACATTTTAAAATACATGAATTACGAGATCGTGCAACGCTGTGTAATCAGTAGGGGATGCACATAAGGCAGTCCTGCTCTGAACAATCCCTTCATCTGGCTAGTTATGAACAGGGAAGTGAAGGTCATTGCCATGTACATTGCTTTTCAACTTGTAAGCAAAAATACAGATGATATGCCGTTTAATTTTTGTGTTTAATCTGTGTTTGAGAGCGGAGAATGAACACTGCTCATTTCACGTTAAATATAATATTGTAAAATAAACTCTACAACCTAATTTTAATTAAATGTTCAGAAAACGCAGACAATAAGATACGTTTATTTCAAAATAAAATTAAAAGATTAAGACATATTTCTATCTCCCATTTCAATTTAATATGTTAGAGAACGTAAACAATAAAGAAACTTATGTATAGGGAGTGGACTTTTATGTGCTAAAAATTTAAATATATTTATTTTTATGTGCTAAAAAGTACGAAAATATTTGCTAAAAATAAAAAAATATTTTTTATATATGACAAAAATACCTTACTTAGCTTGAAAAAAAAAAATGTTACTAGGTACTCACCAGCCACACTTGAGTGCTAGTAGTTGGCCGAGAATTGCTGTGAACAACAAAGGTCATCTCCAAATTCTCCATCACAAATAAATGCCGATTATCTCTAAACAACGACTTATACTGTGAAAACGATCTTTCCACATCACAGGACGTCAGACGTGCATATTTAAAGAGAGGAATGTCACAAACACAAACATCGTCAATTTCACCTACAGGCACATCCTCCAATACTTGAGCAACTTTACACATTTTTTTTATATCCACTGTTTTTCCCAAACACATTCTGGAATTTATTCCTTAGTACTTGTACTTTGCTAATAGGAAAGCCAAATTGATATTTAAACAGCCATCTTTCAATATATCTTGAAGGATACTGATTGACGAAGCCGGGTAACAGGGAATCACAACAAGATATATTGCCTTACTTGATAGACATGAGCAAGAGGCGAGAGATTTGTTTCAATTAAATAATGTTCATCCTCGAGTTCTTAATATGTTGTGTTTCACGAACAAAGCGTGGAATGAAATCATCTTCAGCAACAATAAACATTCCTAATTATGTGTTGCAAGATCTCTCCTCCTTGTCCATGTTAATTTATTCTCTAATAATAACACTGATATGCTGCCTAGCAGTTCTCAGAACTTGAGGCGATACTATTACAAAAATGGATCACGGATACACCACACAGCGCTTAGAAACACGAAGCAACCAAGAATTCTTAAAAAGATAACATACTTCTGAGTGATAGGCCTATAATTGATTTAGTTTTAAAATATTTAAAAGTTCTTGTAAAATAATTATTTAAGTAAAAAAACTCCAAGATTTATGTGTTTATAACATATTTCCTGAAAATATGTATTTACATATTTTTTTTTGTGAAAATATGTGTTTTTATGTGAAATAAAATTCGGGTTTTAAACTTGAAACTTCATGTTCGGAATTTTTAACTTTGTTAATTGTGTTTTGTCACACGCAAAAAGAATATTTAATTACATAGGAATCCGCTCCTTACTTATGTAACTTTCTAAAAACAAAATTTTAAAACATTTAAAATTCTACAGGAAAAAATAAAAGTATTATATGCATATTTTACATTAAACGAACTAAATTAAAAACATTATTTTTAAACTCTTCGACTAAATTTTAATTAAATATTCGGTGAACACTGACATAATCATCACTATAAAATTTTGTTATTGTAGGTTTAATTTGTAATTCAGTAAATACAAAAATATTCTTTGTTCTTAACTTCTATGATAAAATGTCTAGCTTTCATTAATCAGGTATTCTTGTCGTACTTTAATTTTTATTGTAATTGTAATTGTAAATTTAATATTAATTGTAATTTTATTGTTTATGTTATAGTTGTAATCCCCTGGTAGAGGGGCAGAGAATGCCTGACGGCCTTATCTCTACCAGGTTAAATAAATAAATACTAATAAATACTAATACTAATACATACAGAAAAGCTTATTTTACATTATACAAATCTAATTAATGGTTAAAATAATCTCCCATTTGTTGTACTACAAGCAGTTTCTCCAGACAGAAATAGTTCCCTCCCACTTTAATGTTTAAATTAGTAACCGGTAAAATTACACACAAGAAATTAAATTTCCCTTGAAAGCAATTTCATTGTGTGTGTTACGTTCACATTTCTCGTTGTCTCGTCCATCTCTCGCATCACGCGAGCTGTATCTGTTCAGGCAATAACCTTTACAGGGTTGTCAGAGTGCATCAAGTGTTAAAACTCCACTGCAGAACGAAAACTTTCGTATGTATTTGTATTCAAAGTTATCAGTAACCGTAACTTCTCTATATGAAAAGTATGTAATTAGCTGAAAATATTTTGAAATCGTGAAGAAAGTTCTTTAGGCAAACTATCTTATGAATACGTATCAACTGTGTTTTCATTTGGCATCGAAGAAATTGCTAGTGGCGAGATGAGTCCGAGAGTTAACCGCGTTATTACCAGACATTCTGCTTACAGTTGGAGAAAGCCTGAAAAAATACAAGTGAGTAATTTTAAGCGGGAATCGAACACTCAATCGAGCAGGAGTCCCACGCGCCAAGCTCCATCTTGAAGCCATACCACATTGTGCAAAGATAGCTTAAATTCTAACGTCCAGCAGCAGGAAGACAGCTTGGTAATTGCATCTGGACATCACGACGTAGAGCTAACGAACTGAAATGCAGATTTAATTAGTCACGGAGACAGTTAAAGCATGAAGCTCAGGGCAGTCGTCAACATGGTGGTGTCAACAGTTAACGCTGTCTGCAGTGTAGGAGACAATGCATTCTATGCAGCCAGATCTAGTCTACACTCTAAACTGGTCAAGAGGCGGTTACGTTCTGAGCAGTAAAACTGTCATAGATAGCGTAATATGAGAAGATATTTAATTTTGTTGACTATTACACTTTTACTACGTTATACTACTTTTGACCAATAAAACGGTACGAAAGGACGTATTTCAACCAATCATGTCTGCTTATCGCATAATTTTATCGCGTCTCTAGCATTTGTTTCTTTGTTTGCCAACATTTCAAACTGCATTGGTCTGGATGTCAAAAAACAGAAAATTACAAACCACTCCAGTTAATGCACAGCAGTTTCAAATATGACTCGCATAGGCATTCAAGAAAAAGAATTAATAAAGATCACTGGTCATATCTATGCATCTTCCCTGAAATCCTATTAACAAATAAATGAAGAGCACCATTCGGAAATCCTGAATAAGTTGAGGAATACACCATGTAGGCATACATCAACGAGTTCTACTTCTTTTACGCAAACGTCCAATATAACATCAACTGAACCACCAACCACTAAAACATTCAAATTTGATAATTGTACATTCAATAATTATTCCTTTTAAAATTATTCATGTTTATTTTTTATGTCATCGTCGTTAATTAAAACTTTTCTAACACTTGTGTATATTAGTTAGGTTATGTTATAGCTTCTGCTATATGATATTATGGATAGTCACGTATCAGAGATTGTTTAATATTAAGATTTATTGAAAATCATCTGTCAAGTGACGTTGATTACTGGGATCCGGATGATTGAAGTGGAATGCAACTGTTTTAATAAAAATGAAACTGAATCAACAAAGCCTTCTTGACTAGTAACACTGCCACCGTGATCTAGATCGATAAGGCTTTGCTAGTAATCGTCTACAGAGTTCAATGAAGTTTCCATAGTTGGCACAACTGATAGCAAGATAACAGCTAATCATAACACACCACTGCCATCTAGCATGCATCTAGCGTAATATTTGTAATGTTGAGATGATACAATAATATATTTGAAGACAGTTGTATTTCCGTAAGTCAATTAATATTTTATTGTATTGGAGTACTTTGTTACTTCTAATCGTGTAATAGTCAATTAAATCCCACTGAAGTTTTGATTTTCTCTAGATAAATCAAAACCTCTAGTGAGATTAATAATAATAATCCGTGGCGCTACAGCCCATGAAGGGCCAAGACCTACCAGCCGGCTGCTGGCCTCACGGCCACATGCCGAAGCAGAGGTGGACGATCATCCAACCAGAATGGAGGTATCGTGTGGTTAGCACGATGATCCCCCCAGCCGTTATAGCTGGTTTGCGTAACCGGATTTCGCTACCTATCGTAGCTCCCCAAGTGCATCACGATGCTGGGTGGGCACCGGTCCCATACACTGGCCGAAATTTCATGAGAAAATTTGTTCCCCCATGAGGATTCGAACCAGCGCGCATTCCGTAACCCGAGTCCTAGGCAGGATGCCTTAGACCGCGACGCCACGGCGCTGGACCTCTAGTGAGATTACTGTTGATAATTTAACCAAAGGAAATGAAAACCTTACGTCATATATAGTGAGACTATTATTTTCCCAAATGTAGTAATAAGATAAATAATCAACTTAAGCTACTTACTTACATTGGATCATATTTAATTAACACTCGTAAAGAAATAATGAAGATATTTCCAAATAACTTACTATAATAATACCGGACAGCTGTATACTTACAGACGTGAATGCGAAATATCGCGGACCTGACATCTAGCGGAGCGGCGTGGAATTACGTCCACAAATACAAATATTAACATAGCGGGAATCGGACTATTGTTTAAAATGTGAGGTATTAATGTGGAATAATATATGAAACACTTAAAAAATGTTGAATAGTATTTAATGTAACATTATTATTTTATATCAAAGCTGCATATTATGAGAAATACTGCATACTTCGTATTACTTTACGTAGTTAATTGTTACATATTTTTTTCTTTGCTTTAATGAGACAAAATTAATTCTGACATAAAAATAAACAATAATGCTTTATATACGCATTGCTGACATCTGCAAAGATAAAATTGATAGTAATATGATGCTTGTAATATTCGTAAGGACATATGGACAACAATGAAACTTAATTTGATAAAACCTTAAAATTTTCAATACATTTTAACTTATTCTTTTATTAGGCCTAAATAAAAAAGCTAATTTTTACTGTTCTATCAACACAGAGACGAAGGCATTAGGCCTATTAAAGAATGTTGTTGACTGACGTTTTATGAACTCTCGGAAATCGAAAGTACGATTTGGAGCAATTTGTAATGCTGTAATTGTAGCAATTATAAACAGCACATATACACCCTGACATTTTAACACAGCACTAATTAATAAAACTATTAACTAGCCCAGCAACAATCTACATTGCAGTTGATTACAGCTTTTTTCGCGGGTTTCACCACACCGGTCGCCTAGGTAGCAGCACCAGCGTCGTTCGCGCGCAGAACTGCTAGCTGTCCGGTATTATTATAGTAAGGTATTTGATATTTCTTTATAAGTAAGACTAGAGCAATCTAGCGTTAACTACTTAAACTGCATATGGAAGTCAGAAACAACTGAATAATGTTAATAAGGCCTATTAGTTTTTATTAAACACTACCCGTACTCGTGCGCTCCGCTGCACCCGTTAGAAATAAATATAAAGTAATTACATAATTAAAATAGGACATTTGATCCAGGGAACATTCGTGTTTGATAGAAGGATAAATCGTTTAATATGTTACTTAATTTAAATTGCATCCAAAAAATTAAAATGCAATCATTTTGGTCCAGAGACACTCATTTGGTGCAATGACAAATCCTTTAACATGTTTCTTAATTTTTATTACATGCAACCACAGTTTAATGAAGATTGACATCATTTAGATTAAATGTGTATATTTTATTTTACTTGTTATATGTTTCCATTGAATTATGGTAATAACTTAATTTTAACCCTTGTTTTCTACTTATTCAGTAAATGGCGCTTGGCCCACTATGGTTCTGAACCCTTTGAAAGAAGCCACGTATGTCAAATATCTGGGTATCATTATTGATCAGAACTTAAAATGGCCTCATCACATTACTTATCTTTGTACGAGGCTTCGTAAAACAATTTATAAATTCGTTAATCTTCGATGCTACTTACCTATTAGAGTTCTACGAAATGTTTATTTGGCCATTATTCAGTCTATCATTCAATATGGTATAATTGTTTGGGGTGGAAGTACAAAAATTAATCTTAGTCCGTTAAATTTACTACAAAAACGAATAATTAAAATTTGTTTGAAGAAACGTTTCGATTATCCAACTAAATTAATTTATTCTGAATTTAATGTATTTAATATTGAACAAATTTATAAATATACGCTGTTAAAATTTTATCATAAAAATCGTAATAAGTTTGTATTACAGACACACAATTATGACACAAGACGAAATATTAATTCAACATTAGTAGAACCTAAATGTCTCACATCTGCTGGTCTAATGCATAGCATAAATTTTGGCCCTCGGTTGTACAATGCTTTAACTAAATTACACCCAGAACTTCTAACATGTAACCCACTAACATATAACAAGAAAATTAGAAACGTGTTAATATCTTCAATTTGATTACATAAATTTATAGCCTATGTGTATGAATTAATCAACCTATATTATATTTGTATTCTATAATTTTGAAATATATATTAGTCCTACTTTTCACGTGCGATATTATTCTTCTATAGTGTTAATATTATATTATATAATTCCATTGCCGCTGTAATTATATTTTAGTTCCTATTTTATTTCACTTATATATTTATATTATTATTATTATTATTATTATTTATTTTAATATTATATCTGAACTGCGACCGAGCACGAGCGCTGCTCATTCGGTCTCAAATTTTGTTAATACTACTGTATCTTCTTTTTATATTGCTTGTATTATAAATAATTTGAAATAAATAATATTACATACTATATTATATTATATTATATTATATCAGAAGTTACTGTAATAACATTATAGCATTATGTCCATCTAGAGAAACTACACTTTCCAATGGTGAAATAATAATTAATTATACAAATCGGTTAATTTAGCTTCCGATATTACTTCATACAAACACAGAAACATTCTCTGTAGGCTATCTTTCATAGCTTTCGATTGTTGCTGTCCAAGGCCCCTTATAGACGAAGTCATTGGTTTTTTAATTCATTACACGGCCTTAGATGGCAGTTATTTTAATTTTAAAACTCATTTATCTCATTAAATATCAGTCCTATCAAAAATTTTTCAAGGAATAAATCTTATCGCAAATCATTTTTAAATAAACTTTTGTTATGTAACATTTTTCACAAAAATCAATAATGAGCGCGATATTTCGATTTATTTAATTCAGGCCACCTTATAACCCCCCTTTTAAATAATTTATTTTGAATGCCATATAGCCTAAAATCTAAGTTACAACGAACTTAATTTATATTCTAATTTTCATCGAAATCCGTTCAGCCATTATCGCGTGAAAAGGTAACAAACATACAGACAGACAGACAGACATACAAACAAAAATGTCAAAAAAGCGATTTTCGGTTTCAGGTTGGTTAATTATATATGTTAGGACCAATTATTTTTGGAAAATCGAAAATTACCAGAAAAATTTCGGCTACAGATTTATTATTAGTATAGATAATGAAATACCTATAAAAATTTCTCCCTTGTGACTTGTAGACTTCGCTCTTAAGCCAACTCCATACACTGTAATCGAATGGAGTAAGGTCAGGTGACCTCGGTGGCCAAGAAATGACTTCCCCGCGACCAATTCAATGCCCAGGATACGTTTCATTGATCCTACTACAACCTAATGTCGTTTTGGTTGAGTCCGCATGTGAGTGCTGATGAAGCACATGAGATTGATGCCCGTGATTTTCAAACAGCTGTATGTCAGATACTGTTAAGAACAGAACATAGGTTCATATAAACGTTTTTGTTCAGAATCACCAATATTATCACCCCTCAACACCATGTATCTTTCCTCCGGACTCACAGGATACTTAGGCCTATAGCTACACTCTACAGCACTCTGACAGTCCGCAGGAGAAAGTAGGTAACAAAGGAGCGTACACTTGGCATTTACTATGGAGACAGGAAGACAGGGTTGCCATACGTACGACTATAGCCGTATGCGTACGATTATTTTGACTAATTGTACGAGGTACGACCGCACTCTATGTCGTAAGTAATTTTGTACGACTATTTCACTGAAGGGAAAAACTTATTTTGGAACTTTAATGTTGGTTTATAATAAAATAAAATTGATGCTTAATTGGTCCCTTTTAGACAAGTTTTCTTCATGAAGTATATCCTTGAATAATATGAAAGAAACATGCTTTAAAGGATGGAAAATGCTTCGAAAATCGATCTGGTAACTATTCTTGCCATGCAAGCCATAATTTGCCATCTTCAGCTCTAGGTTTCACGTACAGGCGCGGTTATATCAAAATATTTATAAATTCATAGTGTTCTGCCTAGGGGCAGGTCTTTCACTGCAAACCCAGCATTCTCCAGTATTTTATATTTTCTGCCTTCCTCTTTGTCTCGTCATATGATTCATAAATCTTCAACCATCTAATATCTTCTGCTGCATCAAAGTAATACAGGTTTAATTTTATTAACTTCTTTCTTAGTTCGACAAAGGAAGTCTTTTATCATTGAAATAGTACCGCAGTAGCATTAAGAACGCGCCGACATTATAGAGGTGTCGGGTTTGAGTCGACCGTAGATGAATTAATTTCATATCATTTTGAACGCCGCATTCATTGATGCTAGGCTAAACTATCTGTCACCAAAGATCAAATTTCTGCTGACGTCAAATATAACAAAGCTGTTTCTAACCAAGCGGCATCGTGCAAGTTTTACGGCGATGACAGTATTGATGATGAAGAAATGGGTGGTAATTTGTTTCAATGCTGAATGTTATTGTGGATGTGAACAGTGGCGGCTCGTGATAAAATATTATGTGTGTTCACAATTTTGTGGTTCCAAAATCGAAGAGAATTTGAAATCGTACGTTTAGTCTAATATGAAATGTCATGATTCCAATGTTTCACTATCGAAATGTACGAAACCATATATAAATTCAAAAAAACATATAATAATAATAATAATAATAATAATAATAATAATAATAATAATAATAATAATAATAATAATAATAATAATAATAATGAAATTCAGTCTTTTTATTTCCAACTTTTCTTGGTAAGCCAGTTCACCCAGTTCTTTACTGTTCAAAATTACTTCAACAGAGTTCATTGTTTACGTTTGTTAAAAATGAATACATACCACGATCTCGTTATTTACAAACGCGTGTGTTGTATTGTATTGTATTTATTAACATTCCATGGTATTCATACATGCTTACAGCTAGAATATGGAACAAGTCAAAAAACTTAATACTATTATAAAATCTTAATTTATAGTCACAGTCTAGATGAAATATATACAGACGAGATTTACAATATAGTCTACTAGTACAACACATAGTTTTAGTATCAATTTCATGAAGTGTTATTGAATGTCATGAATTCACCTACAGAATAGAAGGCGTGAGAAATTAGGTACTTCTTTAATTTGGCCCTAAATAATTTTATGTTTTGAGTTTCATTTTTTATATCGATAGGGAGGCTATTAAAATTTTTACTGCTATATAACGCACTCCTTTTTGATAGTACGATAGACTTGCCGATGGAGTATCAAAGTAATTTTTTTGACGTGTATTTATGCTATGAACTGTTGAATTAGTTACAAAATTTTCACGATTACATACGAGGAAGACTATTAATGAAAAGATATACTGACAAGCCATGGGCATTATTTGTAGTTTTTTGAAAATAGTCCTACACGATTCCCTAGATTTGGCACCTACTATTATTATAATTACTCTTTTTTGTAATAGAAATATATTGTTACTATCTGTGGAATTTCCCCAGAATATTATTCCGAAACTCATTACCGAGTGGAAGTATGCAAAGTATATTGTTTTTAAGGTATTGATATTTACTATCTTTTGCATAGATCTAATAGCAAAACAAGCTGAATTTAGTTTGGGGGTAATTTCTTTAATATGATTTTTCCAATTTAACACATTATCGATTTTTAAGCCAAGAAATTTGGCTGTTGTTGTTTCTAATAGGGATTTATTGTTAATTATTGCGCTAGAAATTTGCGACGTTGAATTTGGACAGGATTTAAATTGAATTATGTTAGTTTTGTTACAATTTAATACTAATTTATTGACTGAGAACCAGTCACATAAGTAATATATTTTGATTCACAACACACTGATACACTATAGCCTATACCAGTACTGTAATCCCACTCGTATAGATTACTATAAATACATGCCAGTAAATATTATTCTTAAATATTATACACTGTCATACAGATACTTAAATTCATACCACCGCCACAGATAGCCAGCATGTGTTTGAAAGCCAAACTATGCTATTATGCCGACACTGAAGTATAGTAATTCACAAACTACACTCTCGTAGCAGCACATCCACGTAAGTAAACGTTCCTACAGTCAGATGCTGACATCTCCAGGCTATAAAATTTCCTCCTCGAGATATAGCACGTGAACGATAGGCAGCGATGGACCTGACATCTGTAGGATAGATACTCATCATGTTCACTTAACGCTTTGTGCTCTTGACGAGTCATAAGCGGCCAGCTAAAGACAATTTTCTCCCGCGCATGCGTGAAATTCCTGTAACCAACTCGAAAAGAGCACGGCTTGTACGTGAACGGATGTTGCCAAGTTTACATAAGAAGTTTATGCAAGATGCGGGAAGTTTAAAATACTCGACTCTGATATTATACATCCCCACTACGTCAATACGGTATCAAATAATAAAACTAGTCGTGCATTAATGGAAACAAGGTGTTCACGTGCTCTTGTGCTCTTATTGACGCACCGCCACTGGATATGAACAATAATTCATAGCATTCTTAATTATTAGAACTAAAATTTACTGGTAGACATAACCTATATAAATATATGTTTATTTTAAGATTCTTTATGAACTGCGATGCTTATCTGGCGTCAATGACATGAAGGTGATAAAGCCAGCGAAATTACGCCAGCGCCGAAAGTTACCCAGCATTTGCTCTTAATGGATTGAGGGAAAACCCTGAAAACAACATCAACAACCAGGTAACTTGTCTCAACCAGGATTTGAACCCCGGCCTGTTTGTTTCACAGTCAGACATGTTAACCATTACTATACAGTGATGGATTAGAATTATTTGTATATATTAGGAAGCTAAGAAATGTACGACAATTTTATGCTGAAGTACGACATTTTTCATATGTTGGTACGACGGTTCCATTCCAGTATCTGGCAACCCTGCAGGAAGACGGCGTACAGTACGCTAATTTCTCTAAATAGATCTACAAAACCTCTAATGGCAATTACATTAATATTCTCATTATAGAAATAGAAATATATATTCTCCCTGCAACAAAGTCCTAGTAAGCTTATATTAAATTAATTTTCATCATTTTACTAGCTATCTCAAATATTAAATTAATTATAATTCATTGAATTAAATTAGCTCATAAATTAAGTTACTACTTTACCTTATAGATTTATCTAAATTTAAATAAATGTGTAGTGAAGATTATTGCTGGAGAACCTTTTAAGTGAGTGTAATGAAAATATTTGTAATTTTAATTTATGTATTGTATTGATTAAGGCTGGTTGAGTGGAAGAGAAGGCCTTATGGCCTTAACTCTGCCAGCGAAAATAAAACATTATTATTATTATTATTATTATTATTATTACGCTAAATAACGACAACCATGCATGCCAATATACTGGGCAGCACAAACTCGTTGAAACTGTCGTAACTTGTTGAAAACGGTTTGACTTTTAAATAACGCACATCGACTCAACTGGACAGAGACATCTATTTATGATTATTCTAGTCGATTTTATGTGATCTTCATGTTTGGGTAGTGCATTTTGTGACAACCGGTATGAAATTAAAACACTACCCTACATTAAGAGAAGTATTACAAGTAGCACCTGCGGTGGTGGAGCTGCAAGCGAATTACAGAGAATGGCACACAAAGCGGGTATCGTATCACAGAAGCATGGCATGTTAACCGCCCTGTTGGAGAAACGAGGAAGGCCGACCAACAACCAGACTGGAAAATTGAATTAGCTTCCGAGCGGGACAGCAAATTCCATTCCATAAATACAGGATGTTTCGGGAGGAAAGGACCACACGTTGAGGGGTGAAAGCCTTCCAGTCTCTCCTTCGTAAAAAATAAAATATCGGTTTGAGGATACTTATTTTAAAATAAATTATGAGAAATTAAAAATAATAAGAAAATGTGTGAGAATTTTAATTCATATACAGGGTGAACCTTACATAATGTAATTATTTTTGTATATTTTTAGTGGGTTATTTTTACGACGCTGTAGGCCTATCACCATCTCAGGTTATTTATCGTCAGAATGAAACGAAGGTGATAATTCCAGTGAAATGAGTCCGGGGTCCAGCACCGATAGTTACCCAGCATTTCTTCATATTGGGTTGAGGAAAAAGCCGGAAAAAACCTCAACCAGGTAACTTGCGATTCGAACCCGGGCCATCTGGTTTCGCAGTCATACACGCTAACCGTTACTCCACAGGTGTGGACCAATGTAATTAATTTCAGGGGGTTATTCTTTAAGATATTTCAAACAAAAAGTTTAATGCAATTTTGCTCAGTTTTGCTTTCTTCTCGACATAAAAAATGTATATATTAAATATTTCATAGCGTGTTTTGGGAAAGTCATTGATTTAATTTCCAAAATGCTCAATAATTTAAGACAGCAGTGTATTATGATAATAAATTATTGAAAGAATTTTAGTTTTGTCCATTAGATGTGCAGGAACAATTTGAACAAAATTAACTTTTCGTTCTGCTAAGGAATTTTAAAATGGGTTGGATAAAAAGTAATGGCAACAGTTCGATATTTCTGACATGGCTTTATTCACAAGGGTACAACACTTACGTACCTTCTATATAGTCGCCCCCCTTATTTATTACCTTTTGCCAAATGTTTGGAAGGCGTCGTACACCATCAACGCGTCCATCTTTGTTGATGTTCCGTATTGACCGCCCTAAAGCACGGATAAGTTCATCAGTGGTTCTTTCACTTTGGTGAAAAGATCGTAATCGCATGGATCATATCGGGTGAGTACGGTGGATGTTCCAGTAGTCCGCGTTTTCCGTCTGCCTTGGAGGTACAGCGTGGTGCAGTATTACCCCATCAATGTCATACGCCACAATGAACATCTCCTTCACAGCACTTTGTGTAGGGCGCACTTTCTTTGGACGAGGAGAACCAGGATGCTTCCATTCATTTGATTGGCGTTTCAAGTTTGGTTCATACGAGCGAGTCCAGGTTTCGTCCATAGCGACGATTCGTCCAAGAAAGTCGTCACCTTCCCTTTGGTACCGGTGCAACAAGGCCTTCCCGGAACGCTTTAACCCATCGTGCAACTGTGCGATATGGCAACGCTGCATCGCCACATGCTCACGCAGTCCCTGAAAACATTCTTGTGCACTATGACCTCGTGCCATTTCAATTTTGATCCAGGAAGTTGCTCTAGTTTTGTAAGGATGGTCTTAGGGCGCTCCCTATGAAAGTGAACGTTCTACACACTGCAGTAGATTGACAGAGTACTGTCGCCGCAGGCTGCACTAACTCATCTAACAGTCCTTGTTCATGTCCACACAGCTGGCAGCTCTCGAACGCACCATCGTCACGTGACAGCAGTGTTGCCATTACTTTTTATCCAACCTATGTACATTTGTTCGGAGAAAATTTATCCACATTTAAAGAACAAAACTAAAATTCTTTCAATGATTTATTATCATAATACAATGCTCTCTTAAATTGATTGAGAATATTGGGGATTCAATCAATGGCTTTTTCAAAAGGTGCTACTAATTTGCGAGATAAAACAATTTTTATCTCGAAAAGGAAGTAAAAACGAGCAAAATTTATAAACGTTTTTGTTTGAAATATTTCGAAGAATAACCCCTTGAAATCAATGACATTACTTACAGTTCACCCTGTATAAAAGAGCACGATCGTTCGGACTTCTAAAATTTCTACTATAGATGTGGTAAGCTCAACAAGCCCACTGGGCACTGCAGTGCAAGCCTTCGGGTCTCTCCTTTGTAGAAAAGAATGTATCGACTTAATGATATTAATTAAAACAATAAGAAAATGTGCGATGAAATTTATTTCTTCTATATAGCGATCCTCAAGTAGCCAGATGTGTCCAATCCTTTAGTCATTAAATCGCACTGGGATTTTCAGAGTGGTGTGCCTAACACGCACCAGCTGCAGGCACTATAAATCACGTGACTGGTGGCTTCAAGTGCTTTGATTATAGTTGACTGTACTGTCCGATAACATGACGTGAAAATTCTCCATCAATCACTGGCGGAAGCTTATGTGTGAATGGAGCATTTCGAATGTGTTTTAAAAGAATGGTTCGAAATACGGCTGCTATAAGCTTCATCAGGTTGTAATGTAGTCGCGGACATGCAAATAATGACCGATAGGTCAGTTGTGATTGGACCTGTAAAACCTTTAATCTAGTTTGTATTACCGTTCCTCTATGCAGCATTGTTCAATGCAGTCAACAGATGAGTTTGCAAATTAAGTGATAACAATAATAATCCCCATGTCACTCATATCGTGTCACTGAGTTGTCCAGTTCTGTGCAAGAGTGAAATACAGTTACAATGTTCAGAAAGGAACTACGGCATACAGACGCAACTTCGTGAACAGTCTGTACTAATTTTTCCCCAGATACAAATTTACAATGACCAGAGAGAAATTGCAGGAAATCACGAGTTTACAGTTTAGGTGATGAAACTCTGTAGAGGAAATGATTTTCTTTTGTAATTGGTTCTGGTGTACTGTTGTTCATAATTTTCTTTCTAATTCCTGAAAGAATGTACGTATGCTATTTTAACACCAAGCTTCTTGTGATGGCCCAATATGGGTCAGCTCCCTTTACAGTGATAGAACTACACAAAGACAGCAACAGTTATTTCCTGAGAATGAAGAATGAACTCAGGAGAAAACCCGCATATAAATTGTCAGCATTAACTGACGGCAGAGCCAACCTCTGAAAAAGCCTGAGCCAGAAAATTTGCCCAAATTGGGAGTTGGACTCGGAATAATACCCGTTTCCTATAGAATCATAGCGGTAAATTCTGTTTTACTTAATCTATCATGATTTGTAATTTTACAAATTGCTTATTTAGTAATTTATACATTTACTTCTATAAATATATACTGGTTTATTTACTTGCACACACATTTATATATTTGATACATATTTAACTATACAGGGTCTAAACTATATGAAATGCCAAAAAATACAGCTGCTAGCACATAAATTACTGAACAAAAGGGTCTAATAACATTTTTCTGTAACTTTTTGTAGTTTCTCTAGAACAAGAAGTTATCTGTGAGTCGAATGTTTTTGGAAATGATAGTAGATCGTCATTATTTACTTCGGTTCTCCAACTGTGGTGATATCCTTGTTTATAAATCAGAATACTCTGTTGTCTCTCTATTGTTGTGGTGTTAACGTGTGTTGAACGGAAGGTCATTGGCAATAACGTATACGTTTACTCGGACAGTAAATATTTGACTACTATCAATCCTAAAAACATTATATTTCAGGAATTAAAAAGTTAGGAAAAAAAAAAAAACAAAATTTCATTACAAATCATCTTTAGTAGACCGATATGTGCAGTCTGTATAATTTTGGCACTTTATATCGTTTACACCCTGCATATTTATTTACTTATTTATAGATAAGTGTCACCGCGAAGAGCAGTGAAACAGGAGGAAGACTTCATTTTCATTGCTTTCATACAACGAATTTCGTAAATCGGATCGGGAATGTATTAGCCTACTGATTTCGGTTACCCTTTGCTCAAGCATGCAACCCCACAGCAGCGTTGCGGTACGGTTTATAACTGAAATAAATATGAATTTCTATAATGAACGCATAATACGCCGTACGAAAGTACCGTTATCCGGTCGGAAATTGAACTCAGGTCCCCTGCTATCTGCTCGGAAATCTCACATTCCCTATAGGTTATACTCGTAGGCTACTCTACATCGTGCAATTCATTCCCTTAGGACACAGCTTCTCCGGCTTGTTGCATTACCAGATCCAGCGTTGATAACACGGTCTGCATTCACTCTACGACAATTAGCATTATTTTATTATAATGAAATGTAACTTGTTGTCCTTGGTGGTAGTAGCTACCGAGCTTTCCTCTGAATCAAAGCTGTGACCGAGTACTATGGATTCATAAAGGGATATAAAATTGTTAGAACAGCTTAATTGAGAAGTACAATAAAATTAACGACCTGCGTCATAGATGAATGGAACACCAAAGAACACAGCCAGGAAAAATTACTATCAAACTCAAATCAACTTCCCTAGCTTGAGGACACACGTAAATTATCTATTAAGACTGCGAATATTTCTGTAAGGCTAAGTTTCGTTGGAGACTTTGTTTCCTTAACACAATATTTCATTAAGACTAAAAAACATCTTATCGTATGACAAACTTTGGCTTAAAACCATAAACGTTTCAATCTTAAAATTGAGATTACAAATTTATTTAGATTTATTTAATAATAACATGTACATAAAAACGTTACATTAAAATACCCCGAAAGAGCAAAGCTAGTGTTCGGGGACAGTTCCGTTACATAGATACACATACTTTGTAGACAAGATACTTAAGGAAAAAGCTCACATAAAGATGATAATAAAATTAGTAAATAATAATACTAGTAATAACTGAGTGAAAAAAATAGACGATGTTTAGATTGATGGATTAATATTAAATTATTAGTAGTAGTATAATTAGTACAGGTCATGTTGATATAGTAACCAAGATAAGATAGAAAAAATATACTTAGGATAGAAATAAACTTGTTTCACAATACATGGTACATAATATAAATAGAGGGAAGTCTGTCATATAAAATTTTTAATTCTGGATCTGAAAATTTCATTGCTTAAAGTAGTCAATTCTGGATGAAATTTTATTATCGAATTATATAGCCGTGGACCATAATTTGTACTGCGTAGTAAAGCAGCAGATGTGAAACATTTAGGTTCAACTAATTTAAGAATTTCATTTCGTCTTGTATTATGAGCATGTGGCTGAGCTACAAATTTCATTCTATTTTTATGATAGATTTAATTAAAGAGTATTTATAAATTTGGTCAATTCTAAAGACATTCAATTCGGAATGGATCACGTTTCCTTAAGATAACCATTCGATTAAAACTATAAAAAATTCTTCCATTAAATTAATCTTTCGATTAAGACAGTGAATTCACACCTGTGGAGTAACGGTTAGCGTGTCTGGCCGCGAAACCAGGTGGCCGGGTTCGAATACCGGTTGGGACAAGTTACTTGGTTGAGGTTTTTCCGGGAGTTTTCCCTCAACCCAATATGAGCAAACGCTGGATAACTATCGGTGCTGGACCCTGGACTCATTTCACCGGCATTATCACGATCTCATTCAGACGCTAAATAACCTGACATGTTGATACAGCGTCGTAAAATAACTTACTAAAAAAAAGACAGTGATCATCAACTCGTGTCCGATGCGTGCTAGGTGTAGCGAGCAGAGGAACAGTTTGTGGCACGTTGTAGTCAGTAGCGGCCGGTGATCCAAATCCCCGGTGAGGACAGATGCAACTAGTTTAAGTGCCTCCGATAGGAAATGTTTATTTATGAGATTAATTATTATTGTTATTATATTATTAATATTATTATTATTATTATTATTATTATTATTATTATTATTATTATTATTATTATTAATGAAAAATAATTTCACTCACCAAATAAGCTGTTATGCTGTGGGTTTCAGTGATTGTTTCAGTGTGATGAAGCATCCCATATCATGTGTTGAAATTCCCCTTTCTTTCTTTTATTTTTATTTTTTTCCTTTGACAGCAAAAAACAAGGCCAAGACAAGTTTATTTTGAATCACATTACCACTTAACCATTTATGTTGCCCATACCAGGATGCAATAGAAACTCGCGTTTTAAGATTATCTGTCAGAAAAATTGTCAGCGATGTCGTAGGTATCTCGGTAGTCTCTCTCTTTATTTAAAACTTCCTTTCTTTCAGTATTATTTCTTCTCGAAAAAGGATACTCTAACAATGAATTAAGTGCACCAGCATTATTTCTCTCATTTCTTTGTTTATATTTTCCCGAAATACTTATAACAACATTGGCCCAGATTCACTACTGTACTACGAAGTACAATAGTACAACACCCTCGCTTAAGTCATAAAATAAGACATAAGGGGAGAGAATAGTGTGGGTCTCTGCCTGCCAAAGAGCTGGAATTTTGGCCTATTTAGGAAGACAAGTCACCATTGCTATTACCATACCACTCTACCCTTGAGGCCGGCCCATGGATGGGAGAAGTGAAACCTGACCAGGCCAGACGAATTGTGCCTCAGCTACAACGTTTTAAGCGTAAACTCAAAGCCCGCGAAAAGTCTGGAAATGCTTAAGCCAGACCCGGCACGAGTGATCCTGGCCTCAGGAACAAATTTTACTGCAAAACAGGTCTATATACATCACAAAGTTTTCAAATGCTTCTACAGCGATATATGCTTCATTCAAATAACTAATACATTATATAAAAACACAAAATTTGATTTCAGTTAAGCCAAGTGACTGAGGCTCGGCCTCACTTGCCTCAGTCAATCAGCCGCCACTGGTTGTAGTGAACAGAGGCGGCTCTTGCGATCCACTCAAATAAAATATATCAGGCGCATAAGGTACTGTACTTCAAAAGATAGGCCATTGACACCTCCTGTTGTCATTCCTTTGTGGGAAGAACTGTTTTTGTTTACAGATTGTGGAGGGATAGCAAAATGTGAATAAATACAACTTACAGATCATTATAGAACTCAAGTAAGGGCGTACAGCATTAATTCAACAATCCACGGAAAATGAGCTGTAAGCTATGCAGATTATAATGTCAATGCCTCAATGGACCAGCCAGCTGGCACCAGTCGGGGAAACTATGGAATTACTGTACAATGAAATGAACATCGGACAGTATGCTGTTCATGCCTGACGTGGGGAAACGGAAGAAACCCGACGAAAACACCAGCTGCGACCTTGTCCGCCACAAATGTCACTTAGATCTCTCAAATGAAAAAAATCCCGGGCCTGAAGGAGACTCGAATTCAGGTCGCCTGTGTGACATCCTGGAGGTACTGTAGTTACTTTGCCATTACTGTCTGATATGTCTGTAAGAAAATCCCTTTAACTGTGAGAAATCTAATTTGCATGCAATATTTTGGTCACCAAGGAAAATTAAACACGTAAAAATATCTGAATTACGTTTGATATGCTTTAAGTTCTGATGAGGTCAAATTGTGTATATACTGCAAGACAAGGAAAGCATTTTTACTTACTTGTCTCTATGGTGGTTTAGGCTACTGTTGTATCATCTAATTTTCTTATAATTTAATTTCAGTCGAGGCAAAATAGATTCCAAGCAATAAACAAGATCTTGTGCTTCTATTAATAACGCGACGGCTGTGACATCAAGTCATCCGAACGAATAACTCCGTGCTCCATGGTAGGCAATTACTTGTTGAACTGCGTCACAAGTTCCTTGATGTAATTAAGCTTTGATAAGGTTAGATTTGTTCTGCAACAGCAATCACTTTTTAACGATAAGTTACTGGATAAGAAAGGAATGCCTGAACTCCTAGGCGATTGTACTCAAAAGCAACTATAAACATAAAAACACGAAGGTTTAAAGAGTCAATGTCATATTCATTAATGAAAACATAAAAATATGGGACAAGAGGAACATGTAGATTATCACCCCTATTTTTAATCCACACTGAATATTTAAAGGAGCTCGCGGTAGCTTTACGGTGAAGACGTGACGCTGCAAGCTACGGAGGTAGCGGGTTCGATTCCTGATCACACTCTGAGTACAAGAGGTTATCTATACATATTGCGAATGAAATACGTAAGTAAACACGAGCTTTCCGAATCTGCATTCAGAATTTAGCTAGTGTTTATAGTTTAAGCGTTTTGATACAATTTGTTAATAAAGCTTTGTTATATTGAAGAAGATTGTTACGTAGTTCACTGTGACGTCATTTACAGATAAGCTATGTTGACGTAAAGTAAGCGTGCGGAGGACATGCGCGAAAATAATGTTTTTCTTTTTTTTTTTTTTTAATAAAATATGCATAGAGGTACAAATGCATTACATAACATTAATGGTGATATGGAAACTGAGGTTCCCTTTCAATTTTTTGTAGCTAAAGAATTCTCCATCCATCCATCCATCCATCCATCCATCGATTTAATTAGTATAAGGTGATAATCGTATATTTATCCCCGAATAAGAGACGCTTCCTGTTACTAACTTTCAAGAGTGAATTAAATACACTTACGCGCGAGTCTTTGTATCCAGAGACTCTTAATAATCTATACTAATAATAAATCTGTAGCCAAAATGTTTCTGGTAATTTTCGATTTTCCAAAAATAATTGGTGTAAACATGTATAATTAACCATCCTGACACCGAAAATTGCTTTTTTGAAATTTTTGTTTATATGTCTGTCTGTCTGTCTGTCTGTCTGGATGTTTGTTACCTTTTCACGCGATAATGGCTGAACCGATTTATATGAAAATTGAAATATAAATTAAGTTCGTTGTAACTTAGATTTTAGGCTATATGGCATTCAAAATACTTTATTTAAAAGGGGGGTTATAAGGGGGCCTGAATTAAATAAATCGAAATATTTCGCTTATTATTGATTTTCATGAAAAATATTACATAACAAAAGTTTCTTTAAAAATAATTTCCGATAAGTTTTATTCTATACAAAATTTTGATAGGACAGGTATTTAATGAGATAAATGAGTTTTAATATTACAATAACAACGCCATCTAAGGCGCTGTACTGAAATAAAAACAAATGACTTCGTCTGTAAGGGGCCTTGGACAACAACAATCGAAAGCTATTAAACATAGCCTAAGAGAATGTTTCTGTGTTTGTATGAAGTAATATCGGAAGCTAATTAATTCTTTAATTATTATTTCACCATCGGAAAGTGCAGTTTCTCTAGATGGACATAATTGTACAATGTTATTACAGTAACTTCTGAAACATATAGCAAGTAATATAAAGTTTACACATTAAAACTAAATATGTCAATCTCCAGTAAACTATGGTTGCATGTAATAACAATTAAGATATATGTTAAAGGAATTGTCATTGCACCAAGTGAGTGTTCTCCGTACCAAAATGATCGCATTTTAATTATTTAAATACAATTTAAATTAAGTAACACATTAAACGATTTATCCTTCTATCAAACACGAATGTTCCCTGGATCAAACGTCCTATTTTAATTATGTAATTACTTTATATTTATTTCTAACGGGTGCAGCGGAGCGCACGGGTACGGCTAGTCGTATAATAAATGACTATTAAAAATGTAATATTATATTTAATAAGTCTATATAATGTTATTCTTTATTCATGTCGTTGCGACAACGAGTGACTGAAACAATCCCCCGGATTGAATGAAACACTTCTAATCTTGGTATGTAATTTTTAGGTTAGGTAAATATAGACTTAAAGATTAGGCTACTGTCACAGGCAGGATGAGTATACCCTACCAATAATTTGATAATGAAGAGAAGAGAGACGGACCGTGTAAATGAATTAAATAAGGGGGATATGGGGAAGAAATAATTGAATCGAAACCTTACAAGGCAATTTGGGGCTGAGAGGAACTGCCTATGTGAGCTCCAAACCTGTTAGCCACTTGTCTCACTTCGATTTTTGCAGTTCCGTTTGAAGGGACATAAAACCATTGTCAAGGAGAAAAGCCGAAATGTATCCATTCTCACTGTTACAGCATGACGAGAAAGAATGTCGCAAGCACGATTAGGCAGAGAGAGTGGGGGGAGGGACGACGCCGCAGTCCTCTCCAGACAAGGGGTACGAGCCCTTGCGCTGTTCAGAGACGCTCAGAAGCAGGAGACACGCGAGAAGTGAGGCTCCATTTTCTGAAGGATTTAGTTTGGGAAATGTATGGAAGGGAGATGTAGGACTGCGGCCCATTTTATATGTTTTATATCACTTTATTCATTTGCTGCACAGAGCTACGTTAGGGACAATAGACGTTGTACAACCAAGTACTGCACTGAACTTCCAAACTTCAGCGACACGTACCATTGCGATATTGTACAGGGTAGAGGGGAAGAGAAGACCTGGTGGCCTTATCCCGTACTTACTTACTTAATTACTTACTTACTTACTTACTGGCTTTTAAGGAACCCGGAGGTTCATTGCCGCCCTCACATAAGCCCGCCATTGGTCCCTATCCTGAGCAAAATTAATCCATTCTCTATCATCATATCCCACCTCCCTCAAGTCCATTTTAATATTATTTTCCCATCTACGTCTCGGCCTCCCTAAAGGTCTTTTTCCCTCAGGCCTCCCAACTAATACTCTAAATGCATTTCTGGATTCGCTCATACCTGATACATGCCCTGCCCATCTCAAACGTCTGGATTTAATGTTCCTAATTATGTCAGGTGAAGAATACAATGCGTGCAGTTCTGTGTTGTGTAACTTTCTCCATTCTCCTGTAACTTCATCCCTCTTAGCCCCAAATATTTTCCTAAAAATCTTATTCTCAAAGACCCATAGTCTCTGTTCCTCTCTCAAAGTGAGAGTCCAAGTTTCACAACCATACACAACAACCGGTAATATAACTCTCTTATAAATTCTAACTTTGAGATTTTTCGACAACAGACTGGATGACAAATGTTTCTCAACCGAATAATAACAGGCATTTCCCATATTTATTCTATGTTTAATTTCCTCCCGAGTATCATTTATATTTGTTACTGTTGCTCCCAGATATTTGTACTTCTCCACCTCTTCCAAAGATAAATTTCAAATTTTTATATTTCCATTTCGTACAATATTCTGGTCACGAGACATAATCATATACCGGTACTTTGTCTTTTCGGGATTTACTTCCAAACGGCCTTATCCCTACCAGGATAAATAAATAAGTAAATAAATAAATAAATAACTGAATCACTGAATGAATTAATGAATAAACTTATAAATAAATAAGTAAATTAATTAATGACTAAATAAATAAATATGTGAAAAAAAAAACAAATAAATATATAAGTAAATAAATAAACAAATAAATAAATGAATAACTGAATGAAGAAATAAATTAATTAATGAATAAGTGAATAAGTAATGAATAAACAAATAAATAAACAGCCTTAGCGGCTTAGGAAAACTACAGGCAGGATAATGTTGCCTTGATTTACGTAGAAGAATAGCCAACTGACTGTGAGATTATGACTCGATCAGTCCTAGAGTATTATGTGGGGAAGAGTAGGTATGTTTTACCAAGAAGGAAAAGAAATGTGAGTTCCTGGCTTAGAGATTGGCTGGGAGTGGATTGTGTGGTTCATCATGACAGGGAATGACGGACCGTGTGGAAGATCTGGATTAAATTAATGAAATGTTGGGATAAATATTAAAAATTACGCGAAAATGCATCCTTGCAAGGTAGATTAGGGCTGAGAAAACTGAATATGTCAGCTCCAAGCCTGTTGGCCACTTGTCTCACTACGAGTTTCGCCATTTCACTGCGGGAACCCTAAAGAATTTTGACTCCGGTGCTTCAGGGCTAAATAAGCCTCAGAGTGGCGCGCATATAACTTGGGAGATTAAACTTCCAGTTGCGAACTAAGTTCATACGAAACAAGGCATGATGGAAACCCTCGAGGCATGTGAAGTAGAGAATGATGCTAGACGGACCACGAGGTAAGAAGTTCATTTAAATTTCTGTTTCAATGGTACTAAGAGTAACGTTAGGGTTTACATAAAAACCTTTTATGTCAATACAATTCTTTCTTTTTCTTCTAGGTCAAGTACAAAAATTTCACGAAAAAAGAAACATAGAAACGAACACACAGACCTGTTTCCACTACAAGAGACTGAGTCCTTCTATCTTGATAACGAACGGCCAGTACATGTTCTTCCTTCAGTATACAGTCCAGTAAAATCTGTGGCATTCTACTGAGTGACATTCTTAATAACTCAGGTATTATGTTTATATCAATTGACTTTCAGAAATTTAATTTATTCTTTTGCTTCAATGTTTTTAATTCATCTCTTATATCCTGATTAGGCCTATATTTCTTGTCCGCTAAATTATAATCTGCCACTGAAGTAAGATATTTCATTTTTCATCTCTCCTTCACACGTATTAAATAATTTCATTAGCCAGGGCCTGTCATGTTTAACGTTTCTCATGAAATATGGTTGTAACAACTTACTTTTACAATTTATAACACATACACTTTGTCGGACATTAATAAATCTATGGTAAATAATAACAGCTATTGTAAAATGCGCTCAGCTGTTGGCATTTGTTAAAAGCTCTTCATTATTCTGCTTTTGTTATATGCACTCTATTGTTTTTAATAATTCATAGCCTACTGCGATTAACATATACCACAAATGAATACAGTATTAATAGTTACAATGACGTAAGTATTATTTTTACATCTGTTTCATTACATACAATAAAAGTTACTTTTAATAAAGTAAATGGATGTAGAATTTGTCTATCCATGTTACAAAAGTTAGACAATTTTTGCAATAAAATAATTAAGGGAAATAATACACTCAGGGACAAAAAAAACCGCACACTTTAATATTGGGTTATTTTTTTACGACGCTGTATCAACATCTTAGGTTATTTAGCGTTTGAATGAAATGAAGGTGATAATGCCGGTGAAATGAGTCCGGGGTCCAGCACCGAAAGTTACCCAGCATTTGCTCATGTTGGGTTGAGGGAAAACCCCGAAAAAAACCTCAACCAGATAACTTGCCCCAACCGGGATTCGAACCCGGGCCACCTGCTTTCGCAGCCAGACGCGCTGACCGTTACTCCACAGGTGTGGACCACTTTAATATTTGCTGGTATTTTGCAAAACATTATCTTCTCATACAATATTATGGTAGCCATCTGTTGTTATGGAGACGTGTATACATTGTTGATTGTTTTTTGTTTTATAAACAAGCAATTACAACCAAATATTCCAATTTTACTTTCAGAGTCTCAGCTATAACAATTTTGTCTCAACCATTTTGTGCTTCATTATCGTTATCATTCGTTATTTCTTTATTTTTACATTTTCTGAGTTTAAGTGGGGTTGTAACATTTGTCTTAAAACAAGATGCGACCTGAAGATGTGGCTCGAGCTGTAACCCTTTACGATGATGGACGCAGTGTACGTTACATTGCAAATGTTATGAATATGTCTAGAAGCACAACCCATGATGCCATAAAACGGTATAGAGAGGCCGTAGAATATACCAGAAGACCAGGTTTGGGTCGTCCAAGAGCTACAAATCCAAATGAAGACAGGTATATGGTGTTGAGAGTTCTTAGGGAGCGCAACCTGCCAGCTACTAGTGTAGCCCAGCAATTTGTTAACATGCATGGACGCCCAATTTCGGCCAACACAGAAGGAGGTTCAAAGCAAGTGGACTGATATCAAGTAGACCTGCAACTGGTCCCAGACTTCTCAGGATGCATCGAGTTGAACGACTGCGTTTTGCAAATGATCACAGGGATTGGAGAAATGGACAGTGGAGCTGTGTTCTGTTTACCGATGAGTCCCGTTTCAATCTGTGCTCACCTGATGGACGTGAAAGAGTTTGGAGAAGGAGGGGAGAACGATTTTCACAGTGTTGCATTTCCCAAAATGTGCCGTATGGAGGTGGTGGAGTGATGGTTTGGGCAGGAGTGTGTACGGATGCTCGTACAGAGTTGGGTTTTGTTGAAAATGGAACACTAACAGCTGATAGGTATATAAATGAATGTTTGGTTGATCATGTTGTGTCATTTGGCCAATTTGTAGGCGATAATTTTGTTTTAATGCATGATAATGCACGGCCGCATATTGCCCATGCGGTCGGAGATTATCTCCAAGAAGTGGGAATCCATGTTCTTCCATGGCCAGCAAGGAGTCCAGACATGAACCCAATTGGACACGTGTGGGAAATGCTGGGAAGGCGTGTTAAGAATAGACGACCGAGACCAGAATCGTTACAAGAGTTGAGGCGAGCACTTGGCGAAGAATGGGAACTTATTCCTCAAGAAGACATTGCTAACCAAATTGAGAGCATGCCAAGACGTATGGATGCAGTTATTCAAGCCAGAGGGGGTAATACCCGTTACTAAAAAGAGTTTTTAATGTTTAAGGCACCATAAAATGAAAAAACAGTTAGACCAAACGATGCCATAGTTATACGCCCTTTATAATTTTTTGTAAATTTTCTCATCAGAGATTTTTTTTTCAAATGTTGTCGTATAAGGTGCTAAATGAAACATTATTTTGTTTAAATGGGTTTTGTTTCATTTTGAAATAATTGGCAACAAAATACAAGCAAACATAGAAGTGTCCGGTTTTTTTTTGTCCCTGAGTGTATTTCAGGGAGGATGTGAAACGTAGATGGGTGTGGATTTATTCAGAAATTATACATACAAATGCATTACATTATAAAAATTTGCTCTTAAATCCAGAGCATGGGTCTTTCGACCGTACATGCTTTGCACAGCCGGCCCTACTTTGTAGGTTTCTTCCTTCTCACCTATGATTAAAATCCTACCAGGGGCGGCTTTCGAAGGGGGGCTGCGGAGCTGCAGCACCCCCAGACATTTGTGGCTCTTGCCTCGTTTTATGTTGTGAAATACATTTATTATACAGTGTTTATATAGAGGCTCGAATTTTTAAAAATCGTTAATGAAGTCACTTCCTCCACTGGTGCTGCCAGAGCGAAACGAGAGACAAGGACGGATTGGTGAAGCCACTTCCTCCCCTGGAGCTGCCAGTCTCGTCTCGGATGCTTTGCGCGTTAGTTTTACCCCTCCCCCTGCTGCCCCCCGCCGTGAATCCAGAGTTTCCAGGCGCTGCAAAATTTGCAGCAGTTTGTCAGTAGCGCGCAGTTTTAAATACATTTTCTTTAATGTTGTGAGTATAACAAGTGCAACAATGTTTAATTCTGTACAATATTTACAGTCTATTCAGTTCAGTACCTTAACAGTTCAGGAGAAATGTGAAATTTAGTGCCCATCAGTTGAATCTCATAATGAAAAGAGCCGCTAAACAAAATAGCCTACAAATCTCGCATATTTTTTGCTAATTTATCCAGTATCCCTGCTTTCTTCTCTCGATCTCCACACAGTCTGTATTAGATTAATGTGTTTCAAAGACAATTCCATCAACTGGGACAACAAGATGGAGTTTTAAAATAAGAAGAGTAAATGTTGTTCTTGAGAAGAAGGAGCCATTGCTAGAATGTTTTCAAATCATAATGGAATCTGAAACATGTAACATCACAATAAATGAGGCAAGCGCCCTGGTGCGTACTCTTGAAGATCCTGAATTCAATTTCTAGCTCAGTTTTTTTTTTTTTTTTTTTTCCCCATTTATTGATGTTTCATGTAGATATACAACCAACTACAACATCGCCAGTTAGATATTTCTAAGGTTCAAATCTGCATATAAAAAACTTAAATTATGGTTTATTTCACGACACTCAGCAACAGCAGGGGTTATATCAGCGTCGCCGGTGTGCCGCACGATTCTTTTAAATGCCAGTAAATCTACTGACATGAGCCTGCCTCATGTAAACACACTTAAATGCCATCGACCTGGGCCGGGATGGAACCCGCAACCGACTATGCTATTTATTATTATTATTATTATTATTATTATTATCATTATTATTATTATTTACTAGGTTATTTTACGACGCTTTATCAACAGCTTAGGTTATTTAGCGTTTGAATGAGATGAAGGTGATAATGCTGGTGAAATGAGTCCGGGATCCAGCACCGAAAGTTACCCAGCATTCGCTCATATATTGGGTTGAGGGAAAACCCGGGAAAAACCTCAACCAGGTAACTTACCCCGACCGGGAATCGAACCCGGGCCACCTGGTTTCGCGGCCAGACGTGCTAGCCGTTACTCCACAGGTGTGGACACGACTATGCTACCGAGACCGATTCTGCATATCAAGCTTTGTTAATGCCATTACAAACAATACGGAACAGTGCACAGTTGAGCAGCGAGATCTGTGAAAATGAAAACCCTAAAAAGCGTCGTAAGGTCGAAGGGATTCAGACAAGGGTTGAGGCAGCCAAGGAAGTGTGTGAACTTATTTTCACACAAACGAACACCGATTCCAGTTCATAGATCATCTTATATTATCTTCTCTTCTGTGTCAAGAAAAATTTGAATGCTACAAAAGCTCATTTCTTGAAAATTACCTAAATGTATGTGTGAAGCTTTTTCCAAAGTTCGATAAAGACAAACTAAAAACGGAACTCACTGTGTTGTATCAGAGACAAGAATTCAGAAATATCAGTGAAGCAATCAAGCTCTTGCAGTTTCTTCTATCTGAGAACTTGTAGGCCTTATTTTCAGAAGTTGTGGAACTACCACGCATAGCTATCGCCATACCAATGACAACTTCCGAACCAGAACGTAGCTTTTCGTGTTTGAAGAGAGTAAAATCCTATCTCAGAAATACGAAGAGAGAAGAGAGACTGACCGCATTAGCTATGTTTTCCATTGTAATGACTATGTTAAACGACATATCGGATTTTAATAAGAAGATGATTCAAAAGTTTGCAACCTACAAGACAAGGCGCATGGAAGTAACTTTAAATAAAGTAAGTTGAATGGTTTATTTTTGTATGCAGCCCCCCTAAATTCAATACCTTCGAGCCGCCACTGAATCCTACCACTGTCCACAAAACACACAGATTAAAGCAAGTGGTACATACAAAACACATTATGTCATATACCCTAACTTAACTTATTAACAAACATAAATGTGTTAGCATTATCCCTGCCTCAATTCGTAACAAAAACTTCAACAGCTGATGTTCTAAGCTCTCTCGCCTTGAAGAGCAACAATCCAGTCTTTTGTTCGTATTCTCTATTGCGCATGAGGTCAAGAGATGTAAGCGAACCCCTATTCCGACTTGGCATAGAGGGTGGTAGATTTTTCTTCGGAGCTTCTCTGTTTCTGAACAATGCGCTAGAATGTGTTCCCAACACTCCTTTTTGACCCACAATTGACAGATGAGGTCTCCTTCTTCGTTGACAATTTTCTGACCCTTCCAAGCTTCCAATTTTAGCCACGCCAAATTCGCTCTACCATCTTTGCTACAAGAATTTATATAGTCACCTCTTCCCCAGTTAAACATGAGGTCTGTTTGCAAATGCAATGAGGACTTTTTCGAACATTGGTGCTAAATCTCTTGTCTCTCGATATAAATTAAGCGCATCTTCACATAACGCCATACATTTCTTGTATTTTTTGCTAGTTTTTCCCACACTCAACATATTCCTATATGATGCAGCTCTCTCCGTAAAAAGTATGGAAAGTTACTTCTTATCTTATAATTTCTAGTTTTATTGCTAAATGTTAGCTATACTGTATGCAAGTAATACAGTCCGGTGTTTTGTACAGATTCGAGCTCTAGCCAGACCTGCAATTTTTATACGAAAACACTTTCCAATTCCATTCCAGCCGAGCTCATCTCCTACTACCTTGATACAATTTCTCCGGCGACCGGTCGGTGAAGTGCGTAGGGACACTGATCTAAGGGCAGTAAATTTTGGGGATGTCTTCTTGAATTCTGGATATGCATCAAACCTCAGCATAGTCGACTGATGTGGGTTAGAATGCCCAGGAGTTACTATAATCGTTAATGTATGATTGACATAGCGCAATGGGTTCAACCTGCCCATTCAAGATAACATTATAACACTAGAGTTTAAGGGGAGTCTGTACACCGAATTTTGCAAAAAAAAAAAAATGACATTTTGGTTTTTATAGTTTTTCAGTAGTTTAATATGTATAAAATGATAATATGATTTTCAGCTTTTAGCCCTATCTTCAGCAAAATATATTGTAGTAATTCTTAATGCAAAAATGTTAGCAATGAATTATTATTATTTTTTTTTTTGCCAACCACTCAGTGGAATTTTAAATTTATTTAGCCGGTTCTATACCTGTTAGGATAGGAAACAGAAAGTTGAAATCAATACAACTATGAAATCTACATCGACATGGGGAACTATTAATAATGGAATTCCTCAAGGATCAATATTAGGTCCCCTACTTTTTCTAGTCTTTATAAATGATCTTGCCCCCCTTATAAAAGATGTAGGTCATCCCATATAATTTGCAGATGACACAAGTATAGTAATTACAGCCAATAACTCCAACACATTCCAATCTTCAACAGAGGAAATTCTCTTCAAAATATGTGACTGGTTCTCAGTCAATAAATTAGTATTAAATTGTAACAAAACTAACATAATTCAATTTAAATCCTGTCCAAATTCAACGTCGCAAATTTCTAGCGCAATAATTAACAATAGATCCTTATTAGAAACAACAACAACCAAATTTCTTGGCTTAAAAATCGATAATGTGTTAAATTGGAAAAATCATATTAAAGAAATTACCCCCAAACTAAATTCAGCTTGTTTTGCTATTAGATCTATGCAAAAGATAGTAAATATCAATACCTTAAAAACAATATACTTTGCATACTTCCCACTCGGTAATGAGTTTTGGAATAATATTCTGGGGAAATTCCACAGATAGTAACAATATATTTCTATTACAAAAAAGAGTAATTAGAATAATAGTAGGTGCCAAATCTAGGGAATCGTGTAGGACTATTTTCAAAAAACTACAAATAATGCCCATGGCTTGTCAGTATATCTTTTCATTAATAGTCTTCCTCGTATGTAGTCGTGAAAACTTTGTAACTAATTCAACAGTTCATAGCATAAATACACGTCAAAAAATGACTTTCATACTCCATCGGCAAGTCTATCGTGCTATCAAAAAGGAGTGCGTTATATGGCAGTAAAAATTTTTAATAGCCTCCCTATCGACATAAAAAATGAAACTCAAAACATAAAATTATTTAGGGTCAAATTAAAGAAGTACCTAATTTCTCACGCCTTCTATTGTGTAGGTGAATTCATGACATTCAATAACACTTCATGAAATTGATACTAAAACTTTGTGTTGTACTAGTAGACTATATTGTAAATCTCGTCTGTATATATTTCATCTAGACTGTGACTATAAATTAAGATTTTATAATAGTATTAAGTTTTTTGACTTGTTCCATATTCTAGCTGTAAGCATGTATGAATACCATGGGATGTTAATAAATACAATACAATTATTGCAAGTTATCTTGAACTTCCTGAGCGGAGACAGAAGGGCAGAGGGAAGGAAGCGCGTAACGTGGGTGGAGCCAACTGAGTTATTTGCGCATGCTCCGTATCATAATCTCTTGTCAAGAAACATAGAACTATTTCCTTCACTGCGTACCAGTAGTGTTAACATGGAGCAGCAGTAATTATGGTGAAATCACATCACCGCGGAGAAAATGTAACACTGTTATCCACAGCGGAGAAAGAGAAATTATTGCAAATATAATTAAGTGTTGCGAGGAGGAAAAATTAAACAAATGTTCGCTGGAACCTCTTGATAAGGAATATGAGAGAGCGGCTAAATACTCTGGCAAAAGTATTAGATCCGTGAAGAGAATTAAAAATAATATTGAATTACAACCGAATGAACCTCACACTACTCCGAGAAAGAGTAGGTATGTAATGTTTATAAATTATTGCTATAATAGTTATGTACAATAATGTGTGTACTGTGAGCGACATAATGAATTACTGTTGTAAGTTATTATTTTGTTATAGTTCTGCAAAACATATTATTTCATTACAGAATTAAGACTTGTGTAAAGTTGAAGTGGACGACTTCGATCAACATGTCATTCGGGATACAATCGAAGAATTATATCTTGTTCAGAAAGTAGTAAATACGTTTCAGAAGATAATTCCGAATGGATGATGCTATTCACGAAATAATAATTAATTTTGGACCAAGCGATGAAGACGATGACTATGATGGCAGCAATGATAGGGATATGGATTGTGTATAATTGTAAATTAATGTAAATTCAAATAATAAGCCTGTAAAATATTGTTATAAGAATACGTACATATTAGCTGTAGGTGTAAGTCATGCAGGCCTATATAATGTATAGAAATAGCTGTAGTAACTCCGCCATTGCCTGTCCCCAGCCCGGATGAGAGAGAAGGAGTGTACACACGATATTTAAATACTTACTCATTACAGGTTAATTAAAACCTGCTACGAAACCATGTTCTGCTCTCAAAAAACGGGACCGTCGTGAGATGATGTCTGTATTGAACCAAGTTCTTTCTCAGTAGAGAACCGTAAAGTGAAAGAACCAACGTTTTCTGAAAAGAGTCACGTTACCCGAGGGAGGGGCATCCTTGCCGTGCCGTTACGTTGATGAGTGCATGCCGTACCGAACAGTTCTAAAGTCAGACTTAGGGGATGTAAGGTTCAAGATAACTTGCAATAACAGTATGTCACATATGCCCCCCCTACACAAACGGATAGCCTACAAGGTAGCACTTTCATTTCGTAAAGTCTGCTTAAAATATAATACTTCATTTATAAAATAAGCAATTCATTTCAACACCAACAAGAATTAATCAACAAAGTCAAAGTTAAAAGGACGTTCTCGCTTAAAATAGAACAAGTTTTTGTTACGTGTGTTTGTGTAATTCTTAGCTACGGTACAGACGAGTACAGTGTTCTTTTACCTGGAAGTTTAGAACAAGCACTGCAGCATCAAAGACATACTGTACATTCATCTGCCTCATACACGAGTTCAGCTTGCATCTCATCATTACGTCTTTGTTTCGCGTAGCAAGTAATTTCACAAACCCTGTCTTCCTTTGTGATTCTGCACAGGGGCGCGAGGACGAATAAGAACGAAGTGATGGAAGGTGAACAAGATGAAGTCACAATATGATAAAAGAAAGCAGGGCGAAACCCTGAGCTGTGGGTTTCATTAAACTACTTTCTCAGACAGTGGTTATATGGCATTCAAATGTTGACGAAGATGAATTTGAACAAGATTCCATGCAATGAGTTCGGCGTACCGTTAACAACTTCTTAAATGTGATGGAGTAAAACAAACAGTGCAGGTAGGGTTTACAGATTTGTTTACGTGTTACGAATTATTTGCAATAAAGGGATGGAAGTAAAAGAACGATTTCTATTGAATTATAGGCCCATGTTAGTTTACATGACGTTACAAAATTTCTGTATAAAACAGTGCCAAAATATTTGAAAAAATAGCATGAAATAAGGATTTTATTCTTGAAACTCGTAAAGTACAAAGAGATCCAAAGGGAACGATGTATCTCATATAACTTCTTCGTGAATAGTTCTACCGTTCGTGGTGCACTCTGGATAGTCTCTGACTAACTAAGATGTCTACGCTTTTCGGAAATAGCGACATCTATGAGCCCCCTCGAAGAGTCGGATCTAATAACGGCAAGTTAAGAGCCCTGCCACTGAATAAAACGATCTTCATGAAAGCTAAATATTTACAGGATAAAGAATTCAAATCAAAATATCCACAAGTATACTCAATTGATCCAGGACACAGCCACTGTCTTCTGATTTGAGTTTCACCAGGGATTATCTCATTCCAATTGTAATTCGTTACTGTAGAATGTGTTGCTGTTATTTCTCATAATCTAATCTCCTTTGATTTTTTTCCTTCCTTACGTCTTCCCTTTTTTCTGTTCTCTCCTCCTTTTTCTTTCTCTTCCCATTTTCCCCTTCCTTCCTCTATCCCCTTCTCTCGTCACTCCCTTCTTCACTCCCTTTCTTTCTTTCTTTCTATCTCTCTTTTTTCTCTCCCTTTCTTTCTTTCTCTCTTTTTTTCTCTCCCTTTCTTTCCTTTTTTCCTTTCTTTCTTTCTCTCTTTTTTTCTCTCCCTTTCTTTCTTTCTTTTTTTCCTTTCTTTCTTTCTCTCTTTTTTCTCTCCCTTTCTTTACCTTTCTTTTTCTCTCTCCCTTTCTTTCTTTCTCTCTTTTTTCTCTCCCTTTCTTTCTTTCTTTTTTTCCTTTCTTTCTTTCTCTCTTTTTTCTCTCCCTTTCTATCTTTCTTTCTCTCCCTTTCTTTTTCTCTCTCCCTTTCTTTCTTTCTCTCTTTTTCTCTCTCTTTCTATCTTTCTTTCTCTCCCTTTCTTTACCTTTCTTTTTCTCTCTCCCTTTCTTTACCTTTCTTTGTCTCTCTCCCTTTCTTTCTTTCTCTCTTTTTTCTCTCCCTTTCTTTCTTTCTTTTTTTCCTTTCTTTCTTTCTCTCTTTTTTCTCTCCCTTTCTATCTTTCTTTCTCTCCCTTTCTTTTTCTCTCTCCCTTTCTTTCTTTCTCTCTTTTTCTCTCTCCCTTTCTTTCTTTCTCTCTTTTTTCTCTCCCTTTCTATCTCCCTTTCTTTACCTTTCTTTTTCTCTCTCCCTTTCTTTACCTTTCTTTGTCTCTCTCCCTTTCTTTCTTTCTCTCTTTTTTCTCTCCCTTTCTTTCTTTCTTTTTTTCCATTCTTTCTTTCTCTCTTTTTTCTCTCCCTTTCTATCTTTCTTTCTCTCCCTTTCTTTACCTTTCTTTTTCTCTCTCCCTTTCTTTACCTTTCTTTTTCTCTCTCCCTTTCTTTCTTTCTCTCTTTTTTCTCTCCCTTTCTTTCTTTCTTTTTTTCCTTTCTTTCTTTCTCTCTTTTTTCTCTCCCTTTCTATCTTTCTTTCTCTCCCTTTCTTTTTCTCTCTCCCTTTCTTTCTTTCTCTCTTTTTCTCTCTCCCTTTCTTTCTTTCTCTCTTTTTTCTCTCCCTTTCTACCTTTCTTTCTCTCCCTTTCTTTACCTTTCTTTTTCTCTCTCCCTTTCTTTACCTTTCTTTGTCTCTCTCCCTTTCTTTACCTTTCTTTGTCTCTCTCCCTTTCTTTCTTTCTCTCTTTTTTCTCTCCCTTTCTTTCTTTCTTTTGTTCCTTTCTTTCTTTCTCTCTTTTTTCTCTCCCTTTCTATCTTTCTTTCTCTCCCTTTCTTTTTCTCTCTCCCTTTCTTTCTTTCTCTCTTTTTCTCTCTCCTTTTCTTTCGTTCTCTCTTTTTCTCTCTCCCTTTCTTTCTTTCTTTATTTATTTCTCTCTCTTTCTTTAACTCTCTTTTTTCTCTTCCTTTCTTTCTTTCTTTCTCTCTCTCTTTCTTTACCTCTCTCTTTTTTCTCTCCCTTTCTTTCCTTCTTTCTTGCTTTCTTTATTTCTCTCTCTCTCTTTCTTTACCTTTCTCTTTTTTTCTCTTTCTTTCTTTCTCTCTCTTTCTTTACCTCTCTTTTCTCTCTCCCTTTCTTTCTTTCTTCCAACTGAGCTACCAAGGCGGCTGACTCAATGATGATAAAGAAGAAGTCACAAGGAAGGGAGGATATAGGACAAAATACTCGAAAGCGCTTCTTGCAAGGGAATTCGGGACGGTGGCGAAGAAACGTTTGAGCTCCGAGCTCTAAGCCGATAAGACACTTATCTCACTCCGTTGGTCGCCATTTTAATACAGGAACTTAGTGCTACTTCGAACAGAGACAACCCAAAAAATATGAGCGTAACTTATTACCAGGGAAAGGATTTATATGTAAATACATATTTACTTATAAAGCTAATATAATTTATATTTTGCATTATCTTTATGTTTCACAATGTGTAGGGTTGAAAAATCCTACTTTTATTTTCCATGTTTTTCCATATTTTAGAGTTTAGTACATATTTTCGTTAATTTCCATATATTTTCCATATTTCATATAAAACAGTCCATATTATATTAGGTTTAACAATAAAACAAAACAAAATTCCATTAACTTTTAAAAATACATTTCAACAATAGAGATTTAAACACATGTTCAGTAATCCCTTTAACATCAGAGTTATTTGAAAATTAGCAGTCCTATCAACAATGGGAAAGTAAGTTACAAAACTGTATTAATTTAATTTAAAATTTTTAACAGACTTCAGTTGTGCAGCTCAACAGTTAAATGCCAGTCAGAGTACACATAGGTTCAGTTTTGTAAATCATACTATAAAGACGGTAAATATGCCAAAAGTACGTCATTCAGTCAATTTAAAATCAAAACTAACAAGTTACATTTCAGAATTTAAAGAAGATGGTTTATCAACTGACAATAAAATATTATTTTGTAATTTGTGTCAGTGTGCAGTATCATCTACACAAAAGTTCCTGGTGCAACAACACATTACAACTAGTAAACATCAGGCCAACAAACAACTAAATTCCAAGCAGAGACAATTGTTTTTAACACAACCAACAACATCGAATGTAAGATCTGAGTTTAACATCGACCTGTGCCGTTCTCTCATCTCTGCTGATATTCCTCTCTACAAACTAAAGAATAAGGTCTTCAGGGAATTCCTTGAAAAATATACTCAACATACAATCCCGGATGAGTCAACACTTAGGAAGACGTATGCTCCATCCATCTACGATGAGACAATACAGAAGATAAGAGATGAAATTAAAGATAGTTCAATTTGGGTTTCCATTGATGAGACTCCCGACAAAGAAGGTAGACTTGTTGGTAATGTAGTTATCGGTTTGTTAAGTGAACAATATTCTGAACGAATTCTTTTACATTGTGATGTTCTAGAAAAGTGCAATAACAAAACTATAGTTAAACTGTTCAACGAAGCTATGGGTATCCTGTGGCCAAAGGGTATTATGTACGATAATGTGTTATTCTTTATTAGCGATGCTGCCCCTTATATGGTCAAAGCTGGACAAGCATTATCTGTTGTATATCCTAAATTGACTCATTTTACTTGTGTGGCGCATGCATTTCATCGTGTGGCAGAAGTGGTCAGAGACAATTTCCCTAAAGTAGATTTGTTGATTTCATCAGTGAAAAAAGTATTTCTCAAAGCTCCCAGTAGAGTTAACGTGTTGAAAGAAATGTACCCTGAAATTCCATTGCCACCAAAGCCAATTTTAACTAGATGGGGTACATGGCTAGAAGCAGTTGAATATTATGCCGAACATATAGACTCTATTAACAATGTTCTCCTTGCATTGGACTCTGAAGATGCAGTCTCAATTGATACTGCGAAAACAGTTACCTGTGACATAAGTGTGAAGAATGACTTAGCTCACATTCAGCATACATTTTCATGCATCATAAAAACGCTCAAAAGTCTCCAAAATAGGCACCTTTCACTATCTGAAAGTTTTGAAATTATAAATAGTACTGTGGAACAACTGAATCGTGGTAGAGGTAAAGTTGCAGATGCAGTAAGAGCTAAGGTGGACACTGTACTTTCAAAAAACCCTGGATATGAAGAACTACAAAAGGTTGTTGCTGTGATGAGTGGTGAATCAACAGTGAAGATTAACTTGGACTTATCCCCAGCAGACATTGTGAAATTGAATTATGTACCAGTTACTTCTTGTGACGTCGAACGCTCTTTTAGTCAGTATAAATCTATCCTCAGAGACAATAGAAGAAGATTCACTTTTCAGCACTTGAAAGAAATGTTTGTAACCTATTGTTATGGTAACAGACAATAAAAATTGTGTTTTGTTGAAACTACATTGGAAGATAAGGTACGTCCATTATATTTTTTGTTTAGTTTGATTAAAATGTACCAATATTTAACGTACATAGTCATTTTTTTATAATTTTAAGTCCATATTTAATTCCATATTTTGGTAAAAATCCATATTTAATTCCATATTTTGGTAAAAATAACTACATATATATTTACATATTTCATATATTTTTAGTCCATATAAATTCGTTCCCTGCTTATTACGCAACACATTAGAGCGAGGAAGTCGCAGAGGACCATCTGAAGCAGATGCAGTAACATCTGCCCGTGCAACTTAGCCGTCAGGTGGCTCATGTGTTACGAACGGGACGCATTCGGGAGGTCCACGATTCAAATGTCCGATCCAACCAACCTGACTGTGGTTTTTCCATGGTTTTCCAGAGTTACTTAGGCAAATGCCGGGTTGGAACTTTCATTGCCACAGACCATTACTCTTCACTGTAAAAAAAGAATTTAGATATCATATCATTCATCTTCATCATCTCATTTCATAGGCGCATGTCTTCGTCCGCTTGCAGGAGGGGCATCTTCTCTGCGTTCCAAGTCTTTCGCAATCTCTCTGCCAAGGTTCATTCCTTCAGAGCACTTCCGAGGGCGCTTCGACACCTTAGAAGGGCTGTCAGAATGGATCTTGTGTTGCTTGGTCAACTCAGCGGTATGAACTTAGGGTGGGTTAGCGGGTGAGGGGTCTCATGCGGCCGGTGGGCTGGTACACCGCATTCTCATTCATCCTATACTTCGGGGTGCACAATTCTATCGAGCTGACGTGCTGAAGGGTCGTCCCTAAGCCGCTCCTAGCCACTCAAAACTATACTACTACTTGCCGTCATGTGGCGTGTGGAATGGTCATTAGTCCAGCGAATTGAAACAGAGTAAGAGTCAAGGCCTCAACGTGCTCGGTGTAAACCAAGCTCTGTTAGAAGACGAGCGAAACTCAAGACTCGGTGTTATGAATGAGGAGATGGTGGAAGAGAATGAGGAGATGGTGCAAGAGAATGAGTTGATGGTGGAAGAGAATGAGGAGATGGTGGAAGAGAATGAGGAGGTGGAAGAGAATGAGGAGGAGGTGGAAGAGAATGAGGAGATGGCGGAAGAGAATGAGGAGGTGGCGGAAGAGAATGAGGAGGTGGCGGAAGAGAATGAGGAGGTGGCGGAAGAGAATGAGGAGGTGGCGGAAGAGAATGAGGAGGTGGCGGAAGAGAATGAGGAGGTGGTGGAAGAAAATGAGGAGATGGTGGAAGAGAATGAGGAGGTGGTGGAAGAGAATGAGGAGGTGGAAGAGAATGAGGAGGAGGTGGAAGAGAATGAGGAGATGGCGGAAGAGAATGAGGAGGTGGCGGAAGAGAATGAGGAGGTGGCGGAAGAGAATGAGGAGGTGGCGGAAGAGAATGAGGAGGTGGTGGAAGAAAATGAGGAGATGGTGGAAGAGAATGAGGAGGTGGTGGAAGAGAATGAGGAGATGGTGGAAGAGAATGAGGAGGTGGCGGAAGAGAATGAGGAGATGGTGGAAGAGAATGAGGAGATGGTGGAAGAGAATGAGGAGATGGTGGAAGAGAATGAGGAGATGGTGGAAGAGAATGAGGAGGAGGTGGAAGAGAATGAGGAGGTGGTGGAAGAGAATGAGGAGGTGGCGGAAGAGAATGAGGAGGTGGCGGAAGAGAATGAGAAGATGGTGGAAGAGAATGAGGATATGGTGGAAGAGAATGAGGAGGTGGTGGAAGAGAATGAGGAGGTGGAAGAGAATGAGGAGATGGTGGAAGAGAATGAGGAGGTGGCGGAAGAGAATGAGGAGGTGGCGGAAGAGAATGAGGAGATGGCGGAAGAGAATGAGGAGATGGTGGAAGAGAATGAGATGGTGGAAGAGAATGAGGAGATGGTGGAAGAGAATGAGGAGATGGTGGAAGAAAATGAGGAGGTGGTGGAAGAGAATGAGGAGGTGGTGGAAGAGAATGAGGAGGTGGTGGAAGAGAATGAGGAGGTGGTGGAAGAGAATGAGGAGGTGGTGGAAGAGAATGAGGAGATGGTGGAAGAGAATGAGGAGATGGAAGAGAATGAGGTGGTGGAAGAGAATGAGGTGAAGGAAGAGAATGAGGAGGTGGTGGAAGAGAATGAGGTGGTGGAAGAGAATGAGAAGATGGTGGAAGAGAATGAGGATATGGTGGAAGAGAATGAGATGGTGCAAGAGAATGAGGAGATGGTGGAAGAGAATGAGGAGGTGCTGGAAGAGAATGAGGAGATGGTGGAAGAGAATGAGGAGATGGTGGAAGAGAATGAGGAGGTAGTGGAAGAGAATGAGGAGATGGTGGAAGAGAATGAGGAGATGGTGGAAGAGAATGAGATGGTGCAAGAGAATGAGGAGATGGTGGAAGAGAATGAGGAGATGGTGGAAAAGAATGAGGAGATGGTGGAAGAAAATGAGGAGGTGGTGGAAGAGAATGAGGAGGTGGTGGAAGAGAATGAGATGGTGGAAGAGAATGAGGACGTGGTGGAAGAGAATGAGGAGGTGGTGGAAGAGAATGAGGAGATGGTGGAAGAGAATGAGGAGATGGTGCAAGAGAATGAGGAGATGGTGGAAGAGAATGAGGAGATGGTGGAAGAGAATGAGGAGATGGTGCAAGAGAATGAGGAGATGGTGGAAGAGAATGAGGAGATGGTGGAAGAGAATGAGGAGGTGGAAGAGAATGAGGAGATGGTGGAAGAGAATGAGGAGATGGTGGAAGAGTATGAGGAGGTGATGGTGGAAGAGAATGAGGAGATGGTGGAAGAGAATGAGGTGGTGCATGCTATGTATGGAAGAACCATTATTTTGTCCAAAACTATTAAAAGTCAGGCATATGTATATATGAACTTCTTTTCTTCACAATGATGCCAGGAATCAGAGCCCAGAGTATGGTACAATGTTCGTGAACCATCCTGTACATAGTCTAAAAACTTCACTTTATAGTTTCTACTGTTGTGTTAATATTACTACTTTCAATTATATTTATGCTTTGCTGTCCTGCGACCGTTTTTAGCAAGAGCATTCCTGATGTTACGAACCTTCGCGTGATGTTAAGCTCTACATAATAACGTTGTCATAGCAAGTACTGCATGTAATTTTATGAAGTTTCCCTTTGGTATACTGTATATTTCTACGAAAGTTGTAATTTGTTACTGATATTACACATGAACAAACTGAACATTTATTTATTCTGCGTATGTAGTAGGAAAGAAGATCAGAACCTGTTGAAAATTTCCGCTTCCATCACCGTGTTTCCCACAGATAAATTAAAAATAATTGATGTAACTTCTCATCTCTACACAGAGGATTTGTATTTTGTACAAAAATATTTTTATTTAATTGCAAAGCAGGAATAATACTCTCAATTGTAATAACAGAGACGATGGATTTCGATTTTGTTTGCTCGTTGATTATATCGGACGATGGAAGTGATTAATATCTGTGACTATACAAAAGAGGAAAATGTGACTACCTGTAACATTACAACGGATAACCGTGAGATCATAACTACTTGGAGATCGAAACTAAGAACTTTGGAACGAATTTAATTAATCCATAGACTAGCTGAATGTATGACGAAAGTATCGCTTACTCAATTAAATGATGGAAGCACTTTATGGACTCTCTAAGCTTCTTCTCTATCGAAACTTTTATTCATTTCGTGTAGCTTCGGAATATAAAACCGAGTTGTTTTACGTTGCTTCTCAACTGGCAACAGATATGATTGAGAGTTATGAAGGATAGTGAGATGTATAGAGGAGCAACAAGAACAATAATTAATCCAAGGAATGTAGCCTATCCTTCTGTTCTGTTGATAGGATTTTTCGCTTTCTGATCCGTATATTTATTTGTCTATTCTTCGTAACAGATCCCTAGACGTTGCTCTATCATCGGCTGGAGGGGTTTGTACCCTGAGGTAGTGATGAGCAGAAAATCACTGACCTGTGATTTTATCATGGTGATCGAAAAATCACGATCACACCTGTGATTAAACAGCTCTTTAAACAGTGATCACAGTTCGAGAGCTAAACTGCTCACTACCTGAACAGTTCACGTTCTTTACTCACTGCGTGCGCTTCGCTGCAGAAGCATAAGCATGCTACCTAGTGACAACACTGGGAACAACTACGCCCGCGAACTGTGAGCGCCCGATTTTAAAAATACATTCAGTGTAGCCAACTCAGTATTATTAATTAGCTACACCAGTAAAATTACAATAATAACAAAATTTTACCAAATATGACAATGACAGACTTCTACGAAATGTTTATTTGGCCACTATTCAGTCTATCATTCAATATGGTATAATTGTTTGGAGTGGAAGTACAAAAATTAATCTTAGTCCGTTAAATTTACTACGAAAACGAATAATTAAAATTTGTTTCAAGAAACGTTTCGATTATCCAACTAAATTAATTTATTCTCAATTTCATGTATTTAATATTGAACAAATTTGTAAGTATACGCTGTTAAAATTTTATCATAAAAATCGTGATAAGTTTGTATTACAGACACACAATTATTACACAAGACGAAATATTAATTCAACATTAGTAGAACCTAAATGTCTCACATCTGCTGGTCTAAAGCATAGCATAAATTTTGGCCCTCGGTTGTACAATGCTTTAACTAAATTACACCCAGAACTTCTAACATGTAACCCACTAACATATAACTAGAAAATTAGAAACGTGTTAATATATTCAATTTGATTAAATAAATTTATAGCCTATGTGTATGAATTAATCAACCTATATTATATTTATATTCTATAATATATATATATATATATATATATATATATAGACCTGCGATATTATTCTTCTCTAGTGTTAATATATTATATAATTCCATAGCCGCTGTAATTTAAATCTTAGTTCCTACTTTATTTTACTTATTTATTTTTATTATTATTTTTTTATTTTCTATATTTCTCTTGCATTAATATTATATTATATAATTTCTGTAACTGTAATTTTAATTCTATTTCCTATTTTATTTTATTTTATATTCTCTTATAGGCCTATTAATATTATATCTGAACTGCGACGAACACGAGCGCTGCTCATTCAGTCTCAAATTTTGTTAATACTACTGTATCTCCTGTTTTATATTGTTTGTATTATTTTATTTCTATTTTTCTTGTTTGTAATTATATTCTTTATTCTGTATATTTAAATTCAAATAAATAAAAAATAAATGTAGATAAGGTACAAATTTAAAAATAACAATGTTTCATTCATCTTCTGAGTGATGTGTGAATTCACACACATACACACACACACACACTGTCAAAATTACTAATTTTCCATTTTTTCCCTTATAATATTTCACTTCAGGAATAGTGGACAACATCAAATGGAAATCATTATATTGGGTAGCCAGACGACAAATGTTCAGTTTGTCTATAGCATTAGATTAAACGAATGAATAAATAAATAAATAAATAAATAAATAAATAAATAAATAAAGAAAGAAATAAATAAATCTGTTTTAAAATGATGAAACGCCTGTATTTACATCTCAATATTGTGCTTACACTTGACTTCTGTGAAGTACAAACACATAACCTCAACATTTTCTCGCCCTCACCTACCATGTGCGAAATATCGAGAGCATTGAAACGTCGCAGTGAGACGCTGTGATGAGCGGGGAAGAATGAACTGTTCAGTGTTCACCAGCGAATAGGGATTATAAAGAATGGACTCTTCGCGTCGGTACCTTTGATGTAGCCGGATTGATTTCAATGACCTTCAAGCCAGCTAGAGCGTGAGATTCTGCTTTCTCCCTAGAATTGGCGCTGACATCACACCAGCTAGCAGTCGACACAGCGGAAATATAACACATATAATTAATACATATAGGTACATTTCTGTACTCAAATGAAATAAACTGGATCCATAAAATAATAAATCCGTCATTAACTGTAATGTCTAGACTCTAGAGTTCCTTTATAATGAGTTGAGACGTTGACCGCAACAACAATCAAAATATGTAATGATTTGATAGCACTGAAAATGGAAAAACAAAACTCTTACGAGAAGTAAAACCATATACCTATATTATATTATATACAAATATTAAACGAATTCGATACTTAATTTTATAATGTATTATATTATTTTATAATATAATTTATTATATCTGAAATATAAAATATTATTATTACAACTAGTTTGTCACTGAGAAATGAGGAAAAGCTGTTAACTTGAATTTATTTGAAGCAAAGTGTTACTGGATTATGCAATAAGGCAGGCGATGTTTGGATCCTGTGTTTCAACTCTATTCTCAATTATTATCTTAGCGTATGCTCGATTACACTACCTCTAGCGCTTGAAAGTGGAACTAAACGCCGGCGCACAGAGAAACAAAACACAGGAAAATTCGCTCAGTGTCCATTCTTTATAATCCCTATTCGCTGTGTTCACCTCGAATAAGTTCGAAGTTCAATCACTGTTTCACTGTCTAAGATCACCGTGATCATAAATGAGCAATCACAGGTCGAATAGTGATCACAAAAGAGCAGTTTATCTCATCACTACCCTGAGGTGTAAACAGTCTCTTTGTCCTCCACGAATTCTATCAAGTCTTACCAGTTTCAGTGTCTAAAATAATTTGTGTGGAATCCGGCTTCTAGTCGTTCGACTAGCAATAGGCTGTGACAGATTATTTCGCTACAGAGTCGGATGTAGCTACAGTACTTACAGCATTTGATTAAAGTGCTAACCTAGTTATAATTAAAATCAACAAATAGGAAAATAAAATGCATAATTTGAAACGAGTGCATGAGAGATGGGTGTACATTAATGTATAATGTTGGTAGTAATGAAGAACGCAGATAAATTGAGTTATTTTTTGTGTAAACATTAAATTGAATTGCGTTTTGTTATGTGGAATATTGAAATACAGTATGTTTTCTAGTTGTGGCTAGAGAAGTCTGATTTATGAAATCAGTTTATTCATAAGAATAACTATTAAATACCAGATGCTCTATAAGCTTGAAAGGACTTATTTGTTAGGTTTTGAGTTGAAATTAGCATGGATATCAACCCAGTCCGAAAAATTTACGCAACCATTTTGCATGTTAAAAATTTAGAATTCTCAAAAGTAAGAGGTAGACCAATATGAATTTTTATGTTTCTTTATTTTTTATACAATGTTAAAGAGAGAGGATGATTTTAATGTGGTACAGAACCAGTTACTTAAAAAATGCTTCAAAACACGCTTTGATAAGCGAGAAATGTTACATAAAATTTAATGCAAATTAAAGCCCTTGTCAGCTACTACGACGCTAATTTTAAAACACAGGTTCAAGGAGTAAGGATGGTTAAATATGGTGGGAAACCAGTAAATTGAAAAACAAGCTCTTTAAGCAGTGGCGCGGGGCGCAGCTGTTAACTTCATATTGAGTAAGTCTGTACTTTTGAAACTTTCAGTATCTTTCTTAGAATTGGTAAGGCAACAACAACCGTAAACATGTTTGAAATCGGAATTCTCACACTGTAGAAAATAACGGTTTTAAGTGGTGTGGGGTGACGCCAACACCCCGCGCTCCTGTTGTAAATAGTGATTGTGCTCACAGAAAAACCAAGAAAGTGGTCTGGAAAGGAAGGCAAAAAGTAAATTCTTATTTGGAGTGAATAGGCGTTCGAAAATTGCATGTGAATCAATACTGAAATATTATCATTACTGTAAATTAACTATGACATTGTGATAGGTATTAAAATACAATATTTCATATAGTTTTATAAATTAAAAAAAAAATGTTCAATAAAAATAGCCCATAAGAACCCATTATATTTGGGATGTCTCATAATGTTACAAAGCTAGGTTTCGAGCTTAAGGGTTAAAATAATCTTTGAAAAGAGAAAAATACGTTACATAAAATTTAATGCGCATTTAAGCCCTTGTCAGTTACCGCGACGCTAGTTTTAAAACTTAGGTGCACAGGGTTCTCAAGAAGAAAGGATGGTTGAATATGGGGAAAAAACCAGTAAAATGAAAAACAGTTCTTTAAAATAATCTCTGATAAGAGAAAAATACGTTACATAAAATTTAATGCGCATTTAAGCCCTTGTCAGTTACCGCGACGCTAGTTTTAAAACTTAGGTGCACAGAGTTCTCAAGAAGAAAGGATGGTTAAATATGGTGAAAAACCAGTAAATTGAAAAACAGTTCTTTAAAATAATCTTTGATAAGAGAAAAATATATTACATAAAATTTAATGAGCATTTATGCACGGTGTATTTCAGGCCCGGCGGGTCCTGGTGAGGCCAGGGTACTATTTTTCGACGCCGGGCGACGTTAGGGCACTTTTATGATTTTCATAATATTATAGTCATATTTTATTCATATTTAAACAATTTCATAGCGAGGTCTACTGTACAGACCTGACAACTTCTATATCTAGATTCGAATCAATGTATTTTCTTCTCACATTAGATAAGTATTCCTGGGGAAATGATGATGATGATGATGATGACGACGATGATGATGATGGTGATGATGATGATGATGATGACTTTTGTAGGTATCGTACTAGTGAAATCCCAGACCCAGGGCAGTTTTTTGATTAGCAATACACCTCTGTATTTATGGCCTTGTTAGCAATTTTAAAGCTCTGTGCACAGGGTTTTTAATTCACACTAAACTTCGAAATCTCCTATAGGCGTAAGTATAATTCTTTGCTTTATTTTCATACTGAAAGTTATATATCTTTAGAAATATGAATGATACATGCATAATGTTTGGAACACACATTCTTTAGGTTATTGTGAAAGATTTTTTGGGGAGGGAATAGAAATTTATTATTTTGTTGCATTTGAAAATTATCCCTCCATATTTCTATAGCAGTACCTTTAAAATTAAATCTTAAAATATAATAGTTTATCTTACAATTTTGAAAGTCAATATCTAAAGTCAAAGGAATTTAGAACTTATCTTCAGGCTGAGGTAGGTCTATACCCATTTTAGTCAATTACCGTTTCTTAGTATTTTTTTTTCTTTTTTTTTTAATTTGGGTATCTTTTTTTTCAAAACTACTCTCGGATTTACGTTCTTGGAACGTTGACGTTCCTACATACAAAAAATTAAAAATATGCATCAATTAGGAAAAATGTCGAATCGTATCATCCTTTCCCCTTAAACATTGACACTGCCTTATTACACTAGAAGTGGAATTGCCCCAGTTGCTGTGTTTGTTTCTGTCATACAGCTGTTCTCTTTGAGTTTGACACTTTCAAAGGACTAACTGAGGTAAATGGGTAAAGGTAATGGTATCCCTATTACACTCCATGAAGGGGCATAGAGGTAGGGATCCACTTGTCAGCACTAGAATGCTGTGGTGTGGTCGGCAGCTCTGACCGCCTTTTACTCCCGGCACTCAACTTGACAGGACCCCGGAGCTATTCTGAAGGTTTTGACAACGTCAGCACCCCCACCAGGGCTGCCAGTCACTCTACCAACTGAGCTAGTAGTTTCTGTGATAAGAAATTGTATTACCTCTAAAACTCGTGTCAGACTCATTCAATATTGTCGAAATTTTTTCAGCAGTGTTTCAATGGTTTCGGATATGTAATGATTTAAGAGAAAGAAATTGAAATGAAATGGAATTTTACATGCATTGCAGCATACATAAAGACAGTGCTTTTCATTACAACACTTAAATTACACGTAGCGGCCGTTTGCTGTAACGACGAGAAAAACACTATCGTGCAAAAAAGTAGTAATTTATGTGCTAATATGATTCAACTATATATATATATATATATATATTTATATATATATATATATATATATATATTGTGACAGCGACGTGCGATTCGAACTCACGACCAGCGTCCAGCAAGAGAGAAGATCGCGCGGAGCACTTTGTGATGGCGCGCGGCGAAGAGGGGAAAGGCGAGAGAGTGGAGCGAGAGTGCGCGCGCATCTGGTGCTGGTAGAGAGGAGAGGGCTCGGGATTTTTCTGGAGTGCCATCTCTAGAGACGCGTGGAACCTTCGAGGCTACGTCGCTGTGGTTATAAATTACGGACGCGAAGGAACGACAGCAGTTTCCAGTTTTCAGTTGATTAGTCAGCCAGTCAGTGAGAAAGCCAGAGCAAGCAAGCCAGTCTTGTGTACCGGAGTTCGACTCGAGTGTGCGTCCGCAACTGCGTCAGCAGCCGAAGGCCTGAGTTCGAGTGCAGTGGACCGCAGTTGGAGGGACCTGAGTTCGAGTGCAGTGGACCGCAGTTGGAGGGACCCGAGTTCGAGTACAGTGAACTGTCTCTGGAGGTCTGTGGTTCGAGATACTGTGAACTCGAGTGACTGAGATAGAAGAACTGTGAACTGAGAACTGGTAGTTCTGATTTGTAAATAGTGCTTTGTAAATATTAGTTAAGATTAACAGTTCATTGTTGTGCGTAATAGTCCAAGTAAATTGTCATTGTCGTCGGTGGAGTGCTATAACGAATACTGTGTTGAGTGAAGATACAATTGTTGACGAGAGCGTTTAAGGTGAATTGTAGAAAGGAATTATTGTTGTGACGAATAAATTACATTGTTGTTACTAATAAAATTTACAATATATATATATATATATATATATATATATATATATATATATATAAAACGAGTTACAATAATTGAGTTAGCTAGTTAGTTAATAATGAAAAGTAATTTAATATTAGTTTACTAGAACTATGCGATAGGGATCAAAATCTGAAAATAAAATATATCAATATAATGAGAATAAGGTGAATGTAATGGGATTTAGCCATTAGGGGTGCTATTCATAGACATTTCGCTAGCCCGCGCTACGAGCGTGCTAAACTAGCCCCGGCTATCGACTGGTTATTTGTAGAGGATTCATATCATATCATATAATATTATCGCTAACACTGGTTTATGAATACGAAAAACGTTAGTTCGCTGATCATCCACCGAAAGCCCGCGCTAAGAATGTCTATGAATACGGCCCTAAATGGTTTATATTGTGACAGCGACGTGAGATTCGAACTCACGACCAGCGTCCCGCAAGAAAGCAGATCGCGCGGGCTTCACGGAGCACTGAGGGACGGCACGCGGCGGAGAGAGTGCCCGCGCAACTGCTGCGTGCGGAGTAGGGGGGACGGACCCTCCCGACTCTTCCAGAAGTCCGTCGAAGTGGAGATATCCAGATAATTCTCTGCACACCTGTAGAAATTTCTCGCAACTATGATTTCGCTATAAAAGAAGAAACGCCAGCGAACTCGAGCAGTTTTCAGTTTATTCAGCCATTCAGTGAGTAAGCCAGAGCAAGCAAGCCAGTCTTGTGTACTGGAGTTCGACTCGAGTGTGCGTGAGTGACTGAGCTAGAAGAACTGTGAACTGAGAACTGATAGTTCTGATTTGTAAATAGTGCTTTGTAAATATTAGTTAAGATTAACAGTTCATTGTTGTTCGTAATAGTCCAAGTAAATTGTCATTGCCGTCAGTGGAGTGCTATAACGAATACTGTGTTGAGTGAAAATCCTATTGTTGACGAGAGCGTTTAAGGTGAATTGTAGAAAGGAATTATTGTTGGTAGAATAAAATCTTATTGTTGAGTTGAAATAAATTCACAATATGCTGTATAATATTTTACTTGTAAATTTTCATTAATTGATTTTTTTATATTTTATTGGGTTATTTTACGACGCTGTATCAACATCTAGATTATTTAGCATCTGAATGATATGAAGGTGATAATGCCGGTGAAATGAGTCCGGGGTCCAACACCGAAAGTTACCCAGCATTTGCTCGTATTGGGTTCAGGGAAAACCCCGAAAAAAACCTCAACCAGATAACTTGTCCCGATCGGGATTCGAACCCGGGCCACCTGGTTTCGCGCCCAGACGCGCTGACCGTTGCTTCACAGGTGTGGACCATTAGTTGAAGCGGCAATAAATAAACAGAGTCAAAGTGATTACGTATTATATTTCTGTGTAATGTTTGACTTGTACATTTTATTTGTTAAAAGGACAATAAATAAACAGAATTAAAATAGTTGTTTAGAATATGTTTTTGTATAATGTTTTACTTGTTGAACACTTTTAGTTGTTAAAAGGATAATAAATAAACCGAATTAAAATAATTGTGTATAATATATTTCTGAGTAATGTGATACTTGTTGCACATATTTAGTTATTAAGACGACAATAAATAAACAGAATAAAAATAATTAGGTGATGAAAGAGTAATGGAACGGAGAAAAATTCTCTCCGGCGCCGGGATTTGAACCCGGGTTTTCAGCTCTACGTGCTGATGCTTTATCCACTAAGCCACACCGGATACCACCCGGCGTCGGACAGAATTGTCTCAGATTAAGCTCCAACTCTTGGGTTCCCTCTAGTGGCCGCCCTCTGCACTACGTCATAGATGTCTATGAACGTAGGACCGAAGTCCACAAATGTGCTGAGGTGCATATGTGATATGTGTAAATCACTTCGTGGTTTAAGACGGCGCTTATTCCGTCGGATCCCGGCCAACTAGTCACTCATAACGAGTGCACCTCAGCACATGTGTGGCTTCAGTCCTACGTTCATAGACGTATTGCAGAGGACGGCCACTAGAGGGAACCCAAGAGTTGGAACTTAAACTGAGACGATTCTGTCCGACGCCGGGATGGGTATCCGGTGTGGCTTAGTGGATAAAGCATCAGCACGTAGAGCTGAAAACCCGGGTTGAAATTCCGGCGCAGGAGAGAATTGTTCTCTGTTCCATCACTCTTTCATCGTATGATGACGCAGAATATCTGCATGGAAATATCATATGTACTTTGGTACATTAAAATAATATAATTATATGATATGCGTAAATCACTTCGTGATTTAAGACGGCGCTTATTCCGTCGGATCCTGGCCAACTAGTCACTCATAACGAGTGCACCTCAGCACATGTGTGACTTCAGTCCTACGTTCATAGACATCTATGACGTATTGCAAAGGACGGTCACTAGAGGGAACCCAAGAGTTGGAACTTAAACTGAGACGATTCTGTCCGACGCCGGGATGGTTATCCGGTGTGGCTTAGTGGATAAAGCATCAGCACGTAGAGCTGAAAACCCGGGTTGAAATTCCGGCGCCGGAGAGAATTTTTCTCCGTTCCATCACTCTTTCATCGTATGATGACGCAGAATATCTGCATGGAAATATCATATGTACTTTGGTACATTAAAATAATATAATTATATGATATGCGTAAATCACTTCGTGATTTAAGACGGCGCTTATTCCGTCGGATCCCGGCCAACTAGTCACTCATAACGAGTGCACCTCAGCACATGTGTGACTTCAGTCCTACGTTCATAGACATCTATGACGTATTGCAGAGGACGGCCACTAGAGGGAACCCAAGAGTTGGAACTTAGACTGAGACGATTCTGTCCGACGCCGGGATGGGTATCCGGTGTGGCTTAGTGGATAAAGCATCAGCACGTAGAGCTGAAAACCCGGGTTCAAATTCCGGCGCCGGAGAGAATTTTTCTCCGTTCCATTACTCTTTCATCGTATGATGACGCAGAATATCTGCATGGAAATATCATATGTACTGTCGCCCTGGTTGGCAAGTTGGTATAACACTGGCCTTCTATGCCCAAGGTTGCGGGTTCGATCCCGGGCCAGGTCGATGGCATTTAAGTGTGCTTAAATGTGACAGGCTCATGTCAGTAGATTTACTGGCATGTAAAAGAACTCCTGCGGGACAAAATTCCGGTACATCCGGCGACGCTGATATAACCTCTGCAGTTGCGAGCGTCGTTAAATAAAACATAACATTTCATATGTACTTCGGTACATTAAAATAATATAAATAGTATATAAAAATAATTAGGCCTATATATATATATTATATTTCTTTGTAATATGTTACTTGCTTCACATTTTTATTTGTTAAAGTGACGATAAACAAACAGAATTAAAAGTAAATATGTATTACATATTTTTCTATTTTTTTTTTTTTTTTGTTCTTCCAAATTTTTGTTGCTAAAGCTACGGTAAGTAGGCCTAAATATAATACAAAAATTTTGGATTACTTTCTATGTGTATTTTTTTTTACTTGTTCCAACTTCAAAGCTTGAGAGCTTACGTAAGAACAATGGAATACAATAATCGAAATTAAGTAAGGAAGTATTAGAAAACGAACACATACAAAGTGTCTAGTAGATGACAAGAAGTACCGGTACGTGTAATACGATTAACAAATGCAATCAAAACCTGCTAATTGAAGTTGGCGATGTTACTAGTCGCAAGCGGACCGTAGCTCGTGTCGGGCAGCTTCCATTTTGAAATAATGGCTTAACGAAGTATTAAGGGGAACAGTAGAATTCAAATTACTGAAGTTAGAAAATGCTTTGACTAGTCCGATATAACGAGGGAATGCAAGGACTGGAACAGCATGTTATGGGCACAATAGGTACACAGAGAGGCTGTTATACTGTATTGCGTGTGCAAAAGTGCACTACTATGAGCGTTAGAATCGCTTTTAAAATGTTCTCAGAGCATAGTAACGTGTATTTAGTTGTTTTAGGAATATAACTTTCCTTTGCTGTTATAATTTATCAACAGTAATCTCACTAGAGGTTTTGATTTTAACGATAAATATGCGAGTGGAACACGAGCAGATTTATCTAGAGAAAATCAAAACTCGAGTGGGATTTAATTGACTATTACACGATTAGAAGAACGTATATAAAGATTAGAAGTAACGAAGTACTCCAATACAATAAAATATTAATTGACTTACGAAAATACAACTGTCTTGAAATGTATTATTGTACCATCTCAACATTACAAATATTACGCTAGATGCATGTTAGATGGCAGTAGTGTGTTATGATTATGTGATGTTATCAGGTGTGCCAACTATGGAATCTTCATTGAACTCTGTAGACGGTTACTAGTCAAGAAGGCTTTGTTGATTCAATTTCATTTTTATTAAAACAGTTGCATTCCACTTCAATTATCCGGATCCCAGTAATCAACATCACTTTACAGATAATTTCTATAAATCTTAGTATTAAACAATCTCTGATACGTGACTATCCATAATATCATATAGCAGAAGCTGTAACATAACCTAAATAATATAAAAAAGTGTTAGAAAAGTTTTAATTAGGGATGATGAAATAAACAAGAAAAGTTTTAAATAACGAAGATGACATAAAAAATAAACATGAATAATTTTAAAAGAAACAATTATTGAAAATACAATTTTAAAATTTGAATGTTTTAGTGGTTGGTGGTAGTGTTTTATATTAGAAGTGTGCTTAAAAGAAGTGGAACTCGTTGATGTACATGGTTTATTCCTCAACTTATTCAGGATTTCCGAATGGTGCTCTTCATTTATTTGTAAATAGGATTTCAGGGAAGATGCATAGGTATGACCAGTGATTTTTATTAATTCTTGATCTTGAATGCCAATACGAATCATATTTGAAACCGCTGTGCATCGACTGGAGTGGTTTGTAATTTTGTGTTTTTTTTTTTTTTTTTTTTTTTTGACGTCCAGACCAGCGGAGTTTGAAATATTGACAAACGAAGAAATAAATGCTAGGAACGCGATAAAATTGTGCGATAAGCAGCCATGATTGGTTGAAAGACGTCCTTTCGTACCGTTTTATTGGTCAAAAGTGGTATGACACAGTAAAAGTGTAATAGTCAGTATAAAATTGCAGAAATTTTTAGAGAAGGACATGGACCGATATCTTAAAAAAAAAAAAAAGAAAGAAAAATTTGTATAATATCTTAAGAAGCATCATGGCATTGGCCATCAAGATTTTTCCGTTTCCATATAGCAAATGAAGCTAACAACTAACCAGTTCAACACATTTTTAGGTGCCCGACATCTCATTTTGCTTTCAACTTGTAGTTATAAAATATAATATGGCGCACGAATTATAGTTTGATCCAAAGCAGCCTGTTTATGATCGAGCAGTTTATAGCAAGCAACTGATCTCAATTTCATATTTCTATCAGTAATCGATGCTGAGATCATCAATAATCTATAGAATTTCAAGACTGCACGTTTTCTTACTTCTGCGCAATGTCTCATTGTCCACACTGGGGCTTAGGTAACTTTATGTGAAGTAATAAAATCCATTCAGCTGTAATGGTTTGTTATTATCACCACCATTCATTTCAATGATAGGTTTTATTTCTTTCCATTTTCCCATAAATGTGGTACAATGTCAAAAGAATCATAAATTACCTTCTTGTCTAGTGTTCATTGTTATCTGTGAATCATAACTTATTCAGAGATGTGATGTCACAAGAAATGTCTTCAGTTCTATTGCCATAATCTTGTAACTTCGTCCATATACAGGGTGATTCATAAGGAGTTACCGCCACTTACGGAGCAAATTTACAAAGGAATTTTGAGCAAAAATATGTCATATAAACATGGGTCGTATTGTCAATATTTTTAGAGTTAGACTACACTAATTTGAAGTTCTTCGTAACATATCTTTTTTAATTAGTTTTAAGACAAAAAGAATAGGCTATTATAGATGGAGAATGAAATATGCAGAAGACTCATTTCTTTAATAAAATTGGCTAGTAATCTTAATCTAAAAATGTGTTTGAATTCCGTAGTTACTGCGTACAGATTTTTTTTTTTCGATTTTTAACCACAAAATTACATTTTTCTCACGTACTTATCGTAACAATAAAATTGGTACAAATCATGCAATTCTTGTAAATTCTTTAATACTGTACATTAGGATGCAAAATTGAACTGTAAACAATCAAGTTTCTAGAAGTCGTGTGATTTGCAATAATTTTTTAGACAAGTCCGTAATAATAATGTATTTTTTTTACTAAAAACTTAAACAAAAATATATAGAAAGCAACTAAAGAATTAACAACATATTTTTATATTCAGAATATTAGCCAATTAAATAAAGTATACTTCTGAATAGTCCATTCTCGATTTTTAATACTTCCTCCGTTCCAAGACATGGTATAGTAACAAACAAAACAAGTTTGATTATTGCACATGCGCGCACGAAATGTTTCGCGGTGTGGTATTGTGAAAGGACTATCAGACTGTGCAGTTGTGAATGATCTGATCTTCTGTAGTGCATCAAAGTATAATATATAAATAGTTCATTATGAACAGAAATCAAGTGGGCACCTGCTGTGTTGTTCCTGTTGCAGAAAATATAACAACCACCCAGTCAATGATGAATAGAACATCTAAGGCTCAACAGTCGTATAAAAAAGGGTTGTAATTTATTGCAGTTTTTATGTTAATTTGCCTCTCTCAAAACAATGTTTATTTTTTCTTTTATTAATTTGGCATTACACAGAATTAAATGTACCTAATTTTTATGTTTTTCTTATGCTTTTTTCTTATGCTAATTTATCAATCAAATAAGTATCTAGAAGATGTATTAAAGTTACATTATATTATTGAGAACTTTAACAAATCTGTACTATATTTTGGAACATAAAAAGTTATTTTACAAACAAGTTCAAATTAGTGTAACTGTGAAATATTGAGAATATGAACCATGTTTATATGACATCTTTTGCGCATGAGTCTTCGAAAACAATCTCATTAATTAGTGGTAACTCCTCGTGAATCAGTCTTTATAATAAAGCGATTGATGGAGATCATCCATGTCGATAACCTCGAGTTGTTTTGCTAGTAACATTGTGTCGGAATAACTTTAATATAGACATGTAGGCTTTGGATTATTCGCAATAAAAAGAGAAAGCAAAGGGAATAAAAAGAGTGAATCCGTTCGCTACAGCTGACTTCTTTGTTAGACCGTATTGGCATGTAACGCTATTGGATATGACAGATTAGTGAAGCTATCAATATAGCCGAAGCACAATTGAGGACGTAATCCAGCAAATCTGTCACAAGGATGAATGCAACAGATCTTGTTGAGCTCGAGTGACGGCTTGGAAAGGTAATGGCTGAAAGAACAAACCGGGTAGTCTAATTCGAAAAGAAGAATGGGAAGACAAGAGAGGAACAAAGAGGAATGGATGAATAGCAATGAAAGGAAAAAGTACGTAGAGGCGAAGAAAGAAAGGAGAAGACGGAAAAAATAAAGAACGTGGAGGGAGGAGAGCCGAAGAAGGAAGAAAATGTTAAATAGGAGAAGGGGTAATAGCAAAGACAGAAGGAGAGGAAAATAACCTGTAAAAAGGAGAAGTGATGGAAATTGAGGGAGAAGATGATAGACTAGCAGGAAGGAAAGATGGAGACGAAGAGGAAAGAATAAAAGAGATAAGGAATACAGAGGAAGAGGAATGGAGAAAAATGGGAGTATAAGGGTACAGTACATCAGTTATTCATAGACTTCAAAAAGGCATATGACTCGGTTAAGAGGGAAGTATTATATAGTAATCTTATTGAATTTGGTATTCTCAAGAAACTAGTTCGATTAATTAAAATGTGTCTCAGTGAAACATGCAGCAGAGTCCGTATAGGTCAGTTTCTATCTGATGCTTTTCCAATTCACTGTGGGCTAAAGCAGGGAGATGCACTATCACCTTTACTTTTTAACTTCGCTCTAGAATATGCCATTAGGAAAGTTCAGGATAACAGGCAGGGTTTGGAATTGAACGGGTTACATCAGCTTCTTGTCTATGCGGATGACGTGAATATGTTAGGAAAAAATCCACAAACGATTAGGGAAAACACGGAAATTTTACTTGAAGCAAGTAAAGCGATCGGTTTGGAAGTAAATCCCGAAAAGACAAAGTATATGATTATGTCTCGTGACCAGAGTATTGTACGAAATGGAAATATAAAAGTTGGAGATTTATCCTTCGAAGAGGTGGAAAAATTCAAATATCTTGGAGCAACAGTAACAAATATAAATGATACTCGGGAGGAAATTAAACGCAGAACAAATATGGGAAATGCGTGTTATTATTCGGTTGAGAAGCTCTTATCATCCAGTCTGCTGTCCAAAAATCTGAAAGTTAGAATTTATAAAACAGTTATATTACCGGTTGTTATTTATGGTTGTGAAACTTGGACTCTCACTCTGAGAGAGGAACATAGGTTAAGGGTGCTTGAGAATAAGGTGCTTAGGAAAATATTTGGGGCTAAGCGGGATGAAGTTACAGGAGAATGGAGAAAGTTACACAACGCAGAACTGCACGCATTGTATTCTTCACCTGACATAATTAGGAACATTAAATCCAGACGTTTGAGATGGGCAGGGCATGTAGCACGTATGGGCGAATCCAGAAATGCATATAGAGTGTTAGTTGGGAGGTCGGAGACAAAAAAAAAAACATATGGGGAGGCCGAGACGTAGATGGGAGGATAATATTAAAATGGATTTGAGGGAGGTGGGATATGATGGCAGAGACTGGATTAATATTGCTCAGGATAGGGACCAATGGCGGGCTTATGTGAGGGCGGCAATGAACCTCCGGGTTCCTTAAAAGCCAGTAAGTAAGTAAGTAAGAGGAAGAAGAGGGAGAAGGCGTGAAAAAGAAGAATACTAGGAACGCTCACCTCATGAAGAAGACAGTTGTACCTGTCCCAATAAATTTTTCCAACGAAATTGTGTTTTCTTTCTGTAAACGGCCCCAGGGAAACTTATTTTTTTTACGGTCCTTGTAATTGCGCTCGAGTGGCCAAACTTTGTGCAAGCATTTCTTTTGACAGTTATTTATTTATTTATTTATTTATTTATTTATTTATTTATTTATTTATTTATTTATTTATTTATTTATTTACTCTGGTGGAGTTAAGGCCATCAGGCACCGCCATTTTTGGAGAAGGAAAGAACATACGTAGGCCTAATATCACGTTAAGTATTATATGCTATATAGATGTGCAGTATACATGCTTACTTAGTTTGACGTTATCACAAAATTCCGATTTCATTTGCCAGAAATGTAATACAACTACAAGAAAAATTATACATCAATGCATTTAATCTACAATACTAATGAGTGATAGAATGAATATGACAACTGAACATACAAATATAAATTTAAAATAATAAAAATTACTCTAACTTATTACATGATGCAAAAAAGAACAAACAAAAAGTAAAAACATATGCAACAAATATAGACACAAAATAACAGTGACACTCAGCATCATTGTTATTAACCAATAGACAATAAGCTGTTCTAGTATCCTGGCACAAAGACAAGAGAAAGGGTTAATCCAACAAAAGGAAATTATTGCCAAAATACTAAAGATAAAATATCCGGCATAAATCTGGCAACTTCTCAGAAACGGATTTCGTGAACTAAAACATACGAGCTATTCCATTTCAAATCGACCGAAATATAGAGAAAATTGACCTTGCAATTTCTAAATGCAATGAAACTTTTTTGTACGTAGAGAACTGTGATACAATGCTTTGTGCAAAAGTTTGAGGCATCAGAACTTTCATAGTGTTTAAATTAAAAATATTTAAATTTATCGTATTTTCATAAAATAAGCAAATTTAAACTGTTGTAGCTCCGAAACCCTTTCACCCAATGATCAAAATCATGGTTTATTTTGATGCTGAGAAATTAAAGTTTATATTGACATGTAAACAGATTTTCTTACTTTTTATGGAAATGGAGAAATTTAGATTTTTCCTCATTAAGACGCCTTTGGCTAGGAAAAAAATATTTTAAAACTAAATAGTTAGATTCCGCATTGGAAGTACAAATAAACACATTTTTTACTGATGGTATATTGATAAGATAGTACTGAAAATATCAAATAAAGAAAATAAATAGTACGCGCGTGAACTAACCAGCTGACTGTGAGACGGGAGCTAGCCGAGACAAGCAAGGTCAGGAGACAAACACGTGATGTGTCGTCTAGCAGTCATGGCTGTGCTAGCTTTATCACAGGTTTTCATAAACACAGGAGTAAAATGACGCCCCACGCTCTCTTATCTTCAGCTCTCGGCCTGTGCGTGCGGTACTGTGCCGTTCAAGTCCAGGCGTGTGAAAATAATCTATTTAATACCCTCGAAACTTACTGCCGAACCACTAAGCAAACAATGCCGAATCCCTCTTAATAATGCAAGGTTTTTTCTCAATATTTTTTTACATTTTTACAAATTGCCAAAAAGCCTAAAAGCAAGTAAAATCAGATTATCTGCCTCTCTGTGTACAATAAAAATAAGGATTACTTCTTAACATAACCTATCAAATGTCAGCTCTCGTTCAATGTTCTGCAGTAAATGGTTCCAGAGTTCTGAGCGCTGAAAGAGGCTTGTTTTTATAAAATACGCTAAATTTGTCGCGCAACAATACGAAAACTGTTTGACTTTCGACAGTATATTTTTGAAAATGCACTCCCCTCAGCACCTTGTATAAATAGGGAAAAATTAGAGTATAAAAAATGCGAGGTTTTTTACTGATCGATTTCATATGGAATATCCCGCGCCGTGGCGTCGCGGTCTAAGGCATCCCGCCTAGGACTCGCGTTACGGAATGCGCGCTGGTTCGAGTCCTCATGGGGGGAGAAATTTTCTCATGAAATTTCGGCCAGTGTATGGGACCGGTGCCCACCCAGCATCGTGATGCACTTGGGGAGCTACGATAGGTAGCGAAATCCGGTTGCGAATACCAGCTACAACGGCTGGGAGGATCGTCGTGCTAACCACACGATATCTCCATTCTATTTGGATGATCGTCCACCTCTGTTTCGGCATGTGGGCGTTAGGCCAGCAGGCAGCTGGTCGGTCTAGGCCCTTCACGGGATGTAGCGCCACGGATTATTATTATTATTATTATTATTATTATTATTATTATTATTATTATTATTATTATTGTTATAGCCCATAGTTTACTTTTAAACTGTGACAGTGTCCGGCAATCCTTGACGTCACCCCATTTGAGGCAGCAGATGTTGGTCCTTCACAATCCCAACCGCAGACAGACCAGACAGGTGGAGAAGGATTTACTGGCAGAACCCCATTTAGCGGTGGTGTACTGAGATTTCACTCCCGTCGCAGTCGGTTAACCCACATTGAGAGAATACTAGAGCATCGAATTCCGAAATACACTCAGCAGCATCCCTGACCGCACGGTGAATGATTACAAAGAGACAGGTAAACCAACGGAAAGACCAGAATTAGAGCCGAAACGGCCTGGTGCTCTGTGCTTCAATTTCAAAAGAAGATGAAGTGATTCGTTTTGTGTATCGAATGTTGCAAAAGTCAAGGTATTTTCTCTTTCCGGATAGAATTTCAGATTTTGGAGAGATAATCTCAATCAGAGAATTCTTGCAATATGTTGAATTCAATTTTATTACACACCTGTTTATTAATTCTGATTTTTAATTCCTGTATAATTTTACAATTAATTTTGTTATCTAACAAAGCTATCATTATGAGAAATCGTATCTCTGCTATGTATCGTAATCAATATCTTACTGCAGAAAAGCCCAAATGTTCCTGTCATTTATTACATCAACCTTAACTTTTAGCCTTGTTTTAAAATTAAACAGGCTTCAAATTTAAACTATTCCCATATTTGTTCAACGTCTTCCTCAGGTTCACATGTAGGTAATCGAAATAATTGAATACGGTAGCTGCTTGAAATATTTTGTTTCCTATTTCGTTCGTAATTTTTTTTTGCTTGCTTGGAAAAAACGATTACTTTATATTTAGATAAATAAATAAATAAATAAATAAATAAATAAATAAATAAATAAATAAATAAATAAATTGAATAAATAAATAAAATAAATAAATTGAATAAATAAATAAATAAATAAATAAATAAATTCAATAAATAAATAAATAAAATGAATTAAATAAATAAATAAAATTAATTAATTAAATTAAATTAATTAATTAATCAATTAAATTAAATTAATAAATAAATAAAATTAATTAATTAATTACATTAATTAAGTAAATTAATTAATTAAATAAATACATTAATTAAATAAATAAATTATATAAATAAATAATTAAATAAATAAAATAAATAAATAAAATAAATAAGTTAATTGATTAAATAATTAGAAAATAAAAATATTGATATTAAAATATTTCAGGAAGAAAATATGCTGTTTCTAAGTTAACTTCTAAATTAGATATTTTAATCTTTAGTGAGTGTAAGAAAATATAGCCTATTTAATTTTCATTACGATTTATTAAAATCTCTCTAAGGGTCTAAGATATGTTTTCTTTAATTATGAGACTATTTTATACAAAGTGAAATAAGATAGGCAACATTCCACAGCATGACAATGGAAGAGCTTCTAATAGAAAAGAAGACATCTTCTGGGGAACTCTGGAAAAAGAAGTAAGGAAGAGTACAGTGAAGTGCTTTGTGTGGCACTGTGTGAGACAACAGCATGGACATTACGACGAAGTGAAAAGAACGAGTGTAAAAATTTCAAATGTGAATATATAGAAAAGAATGGAACATGTGAAATGGACAGACTGACTAAGAAATGAAGCTGTGCTAGAATAGTGGGTGAAAAAAAAACTCAGCCTCGAGTCCAATATGGTAAGGATGTCGAGCATACCGCGCTCGGTATGGGAAAGTTTGGAATGGAATGGAATTTACGGGAGGAGGGCACTATGACTATGCGACCTATTACGACCTATTGCGCTAACCTTCAAGCTAGGCACATTCCCAAACCCACACCGGCTGACTACACTAAGGTTCGCTGCGTACCAGGTTTCGAACAAGCCAGCCCATTCGTCCCTAGGCCAGCTGGCGATCGTGGAATGCTATGGGATGATGAACGAAATGGAGAAATGGTGACGGAATGATGTACATGCCTAATATGGGAAAGCGTGAGAATCCCTAGAAAAACTCCAACTGCGACATTGTCTGCCACAAGTGCCACTATGGATTTTTCAACGAATAATCCCAGACTTGATCGGGACTCGAATACGGGACGCCTGCGTGAAATGAGCATGGCTTATCCTATCGCTACGTTCAAGGCTACTTCAATACCCGTCTCTTTTGCTGTCATATAAACGCTAGTTGGCGTAGTGTTTAAGACAACTCTGGTAAGTTCGAATGATTATATTTTTCATACTAGCCGTACCCGTGCGCTCCGCTGCACCCGTTACAAATAAATATAAAGTAATTACATAATTAAAATAGGACGTTTGATCCAGGGAATATTCATGTTTGATAGAAGGATAAATCGTTTAATATGTTACTTAAATAAAATTGTATTTAACTAATTAAAATGCGGTCATTTTGGTCCAAAGAGCAATCGTTTGGTGCAATGACAATTCCTTTAACATGTTTCTTAATTATTATTACACGCAACCATAGTTTAATGAAGATTGACATATCATTTAGTTTTAATGTGTGTACTTTATATTACTTGCTATATGTTTCAGAAGTTACTGTAATAACATTGTAGAATTATGTCCATCTAGAGAAACTACACTTTCAGGATTTTTTCTCGTTGCCAAACTTTCAGAACGGCCCCGAGGTTCACTCAGCCTCCTATAAAATTGAGTACCGGGTCTTTCCCGGGGGTAAAAGGCGGTCAGAGCGTGGTGCCGACCACACCACCTCATTCTAGTGCCGAGATCATAGAAAGCATGGGGCTCTACCTCCATGCCCCCCAAGTGCCTTCATGGCATGTTACGGGGATACCTTTACCTTTTTTTTACAGCGCCCTAGATGGCGTTATTGTAATTTTAAAACTCATTTATCTCATTAAATATCAGTCCTATTAAAATTGTGTATAGAATAAAACTTATCGGAAATAATTTTTAAAGCAACTTTTGTTATGTAATATTTTTCATGAAAATCAATAATAAGCGAGATATTTCGATTTATTTAATTCAGGCCCCCTTATAACCCCCCTTTTAAATAAAGTATTTTGAATGCCATATAGTCTAAAATCTAAGTTACAACGAACTTAATTTATATTCCAATTTTCATATAAATCGGTTCAACCATTATCGCGTGAAAAGGTAACAAACATCCAGACAGACATACAAACAAAAATGTCAAAAAAGCGATTTTCGGTTTCAGGATGGTTAATTATACATGTTAACACCAATTATTTTTGGAAAATCGAAAATTACCAGAAAAATTTCAGCTACAGATTTATTATTAGTATAGATTACCAACTAATTATATCAATGAAAAAAGTACAATATAGTACATGCTAATATAATAATACATATCTGCACCTAAACTATCTGTATTCACATTTTAAACCATTTCACATATCAAAGAATAAGAGTCATACTTCTGAAAGCCACTTTTTATGCGAATCTAGCTCTATAAACGGTCTAACCACGCTTCACTCTTCTTTCCCCACGTCACTCTTAATTTAAACTCCTTGTTAAGAAGTTTCATTCATTTATTTTATTCCATATATCTTACATGAGCAATGAAGCTTTAAGATGTGGAAGAAGTCAACATTTTACAATATTGCAATTACAATTTTTACAAATCTTTATAGTTTTACAATTTAGTAATTTTCTACAATTTTTACAACTTTGTGCAATTTTTTACATTTTTTTTGGGGGGGGGGGCGAGATGTAGTGAGATGAGGTGAGGTCCGAGGATTCGCCAAAATATTACCCGGCATTTGCCTTTTGGCGGGGGAAACCTCGGAAAAACCCAACCAGGTAATCAAATCAAAGGGGTTGATGCCAAGGACTCGCCATAGACCATCCGGCTTCAGTCCCACGGCTGGGGAAAACCTCGGAAGAAACCAACTTCACCATGACTTTTTCTTCACGTTTAATATTACTATACAGTATCACTAGCACCGAGTATGAAATGCTCGTTCCAACTGACCGAGTACTGCTTCCTCGATGACGTCAAGCCGAGCAAATAGCTGTCATTCCCGTACGCCACCAAGCTCTTATCTGGTGCCCATTGTCGTACTCGAGCAAAACCTTCTAATGCAGCCTTCCATTCCTAATATTAAGGAGCCGGGTTCAAAGGAGTAGTGGAGTCTGTTCGAGGCTATTTGGGTGAAAGTTAGACCGAAACTTGATTACACCACTGCCTAGTATATACAGCCACGAGGCTTGAGGTGATGAGAGCACTAGGGACAATAGACTGTGCCGGTACTATTTCGCATTGTCTGTGATGAGGCGATAGTAGCGATCCTAGTGGTTAGCAACTATCTCGTCATCAACCACAAGGATTAGGCCTATTGGCCTGTTCCGTCTTCAAAGTTTATGTCGTCCATCCATCTTGTTCTTGGTGTACCAACATTTCTGTGTCCTCTTGGTTCATAGTTCAGTATTACTTTAGGTAACCGGTCGTCATTCATTCTTCTTATATGTTGGTACCAATTATGTTTTTGTTGTTGTATTTTCTCAGTCAAATTAAAAATATTTAGTTGTCGTATATTTTTGTTCTTTTGATGATCTGAAAGAGTGAGACCAGCAACACTTCGAAGGAATTTCATTTCGCTGGTTTCAATTTTCTTTATAGTTGCTCGGTTTATAGACCAATTTTCTGAACCATAGGTGAATAGTGGGACAGCTACGTTGTATAAAATTTTAGCTGTGTTGAACGTTGTGTTTTATTTAGCAACTATCTATGGATGCATATTCCCTGCGTATTGAGCCGATTACACTACGTCAAACGGAACAAATAATAAGCACCACATTTTAATTTCGACTGAATCTGTGGAGCTAGGGGATAAATTTCTATTCCCATTTTACATAACAACTTGATCCTCTCTATGCTTCTTGAACGCCATTTTCCTGACACTCTGTATCCTCCCCCTTTTCTTTTTACTTCCTCCTCTCTGTCCCTTCACTTTTTGTTACCACGCTATTCTTTTGTTCCTTTTCCTACTGGATAAGAATGAGAATTGTAAATCACGGCGTATCTGGATATCCTGAGACCATAAAACTGAATCAAGCCAATATCTTTACGCCTCTTGGGTCTCTGAAATTCCCGGAATTATCTACCCCTGAGCTGTCTGCAAGAGAATTGGGATAAGAAGTGATAGCACAATAGTCGGGCTGCTAGAACCGTTTTTCGGGTTTCATAAGGTAGGGTCCCTATTCCATTACTGTCAAGTTTATGCCGGGATGCAAGGCCGGCGAGCAAGCAGGCGTGAAGAAAAGAGATTGGACCTCACTTCTGAGGATGAATACGTAATGCAACACTGGCAGGAAGATTCTCTGTCACGGCAGTGGCGACATCTGTAATGCATGCGCAAGAAACCGAGATGTACCGTGACTCCAGGGGGCCCTTAAACTGTCCCGAGATGACTGCAGACATTACATTTATCTCCTGCTCTCCTTCCTGATTACAAGATAACGTGCATTACAGACGTTGTCTATTTTCTGTTTTAATGAAATAGTCATGAATTTTGTACGAGAAAAAAATAACTTCCATATTTCCTCTTCTTAAAAGTAACTATATTTATTTATTTATTTAGCTAGTAAGTAAAGTGAGTATAATTCAAAAGTATATAACAAAAAATGTTTCTAGCCACTACCATAAGAGCCAGGCTTGTGTACGGTGTGTTCTTAGCCAATAATATAACACACAATTTACAAAGACAGTTTACTAAATACACTAATTAACTTAATTCAGACCGACAACTAACACACAAGAAAAAAAAAAAGGATAAGAGAACACATTTAATATAAAGTGACAATCAGACAGAAGCCAGTGATATTCAATAAAAACATGAATATAGTCGACAGAAACCTAGGCTAAAACATAGCATCACATGATGACATCACCCTTAGAGCTTTGTGACTTTGTTTTTCCCCTGTACTCTTCATTATTATATAAGGAAAGGTTTGCCTGTTGCAAGGAAAAAGAACAAGTTTGTTTATGCACCACTTTTAGCACTTGCAGGACATCAGGAAAGCAGTAAGCAGCGATGAAAATATTGTTTGCATTATCGTATAAGGTCTTTAGTTTTTCGGCTACTGCTAGATAATTTTGTTTCATACGAGAAAGCTGATTCGATTTTTTACAGAAAATGTCGGATTTATTAATAACTAGAATTAAAAGTACTCTGGTTCCCCTATCATGTCTTAACAATTCTCTATCATCTTCATCTTCCATTATCAGTGCAAGGCAGACCCATCAAGTGAACAAGTGAATCACACTTCCAAAAAAATATTTTCCATTATTCACTCATTAAAGCGACTGAAGCACTTTCTTCCTGATAAATTAAAATGAATCCTTGTACAAACACTCGTGATGCCACACTTTGACTACTGCGATATTATATTAAGTAACCTAAATGCAAATTTGAGCAACAGGCTACAACGTGTGCATAATGCGTGCGTCCGTTATATTTGTAATATTCGTAAGTATGATCATGTTTCCCCGTCTTTCCAAACTCTGTCTTGGCTAAGGCTAAGCGATCGACGAGCCCTGCATTCTCTTGTTCTCTTATTTCAAATTCTGCGCACCGCTACCCCAATCTATTTGGCTTCTCGTTTCCAAAATTTATCCGCATATCATCAGCTAAGTATAAGATCTCATCAGAACAATTTACTCATTATACCCTACCACAAGACATCTTTATATTCTTCATCCTACACAGTTTCAGTTGCTAGAAATTGGAACTCGCTTCCGAGTGATGTAAGGGGTTGTTGGACAATAACTTCATTTAGGTCAAAATTACATAAATTCTTACTTAACAGATGAATTTCTGATTAATATTTGTTACTTATAATGAAACTAACATCTGTCCATTCTTATTATTATTATCTTTAATTTCTCTAAATAGATTTACAAAACCTCTAATGGCAATTACATTAATATTCTCATTATAGAAATAGAAATATATATATTCTCCCTGTAACATAGTCCTAGTAAGCTTATATTAAATTATTTTTCATCATTTTACTAGCCATCTCAAATATTAAATTAATTATAATTCATTGAATTAAATTAGCTCATAAATGAAGTTACTACTTTACCTTATAGATTTATCTAAATTTAAATAAATAGTGAAGAATATTGCTGGAGAACCTTTTAAGTGTAGTGTAAATATTTGTAATTTAAATTTATGTATTATATTGATTAAGGCTGGTTGAGTGGAAGAGAAGGCCTTACTCTGCCAGCGAAAATAAAACATTATTATTATTATTATTATTATTATTATTATTATTATTATTATTATTATTATTATCCCCTGTGGTGCACTCTGGATAGTGTCTGACAAACTAAGTGGTCTACATATCTTGGCACTAGTGACACCTATGAGTCACACCCGTAGAGTTGGGGCGAATAACGACTAGTTAAGAGTCTTCTACTGGACAAAAACTCTTTTAATAATTATTTCTGAGCAATAACATTGAAAACCTGTATACGATAATAATCTGACACAATTCGATATTTATTTTTACGCAAATTTTCCATCATCAAGAGAGGAATTATCAACTTTTTAGTGTCTATACGTTCATTGTAAAAAAAATGTTTTGTTTACGGTGACACGTTTGCATTATAAAGTGTTACATCAAGACAACTTATTGTTGGGAATATGCTTTCAAATCCGCAGAAACTTCCGTTTTTGGTGGTTGACAAATTAATTCTAGTGCTAGCTACCATCTTACAGTGTGAGTTCCAAACTATGTAGGGTATGGTGAAAACCATTGTTAAATGCGGGTCTAGGAATAGCAGGGTGAAGCCCCATTCTAGTAACAGTGAACAGATTAATCAGACATAGAATTCGGAAACAATGAGGGAAAAGAAAAAGTGACACACGCCGGATTTCACAGGAGAGTGTGAGCGCACAGCTGATACTTAATATCTATCGCCTTCAAATAGCAAACATATACTGTAATTATATTATCTTAATTTGCAACTACTAGCACTAAAACGAAATATGAATATCCTTGAGACTACAAGAAACATACAATAATTCATACAGGCAAAAATATTGTGACAGCTGCAACGGGGTTCGAAGACGCGTCCGACGAAACGCTGGTACGGGGAGCATCTGCATGCTGAAGGGTAGAGGGGGTGTATTACGTCAACGCGGCGAGGGGAGGTTGCGCGCGCAGCTGCTACTTGCGGAGTGAAGGGGGGACGGACCGTCCCGAATCGTCTAGAGAAGTCCGTCGAAGTGGAGATATCCAGATAATTCGAGAGAGCTATCTCAGGACACCCGTAGAAATTTCTCGTAACTATGGTTTAGCTATAAAAGAAGAAACGCGAGCGAACTTGAGCAGTTTTCAGTTATTCAGCCATTCAGTGAGTAAGCCAGTGAACAGAGCAAGCCGCCAGTCTTGTGTACCGGAGTTCGACTTGAGTGTCAGTCCGCAACTGCGTCAGCATCCGAAGGCCTGAGTTCGAGTGCAGTGGACCGCAGTTGGAGGGACCTGAGTTCGAGTACAGTGGACTGTCTCTGAAGGTCTGTGGTTCGAGATACTGTGAACTCGAGTGACTGAGCTAGAAGAACTGAGAACTGACAGTTCTGATTTGTAAATAGTGCTTTGTGAACATTAGTTAAAATTCAGTTCATTGTTGTTCTCAATATTCCAAGTAAATTGTCATTGTCGTCTGTGGAGCGCAATAACGAATACTGTGTTACTATGTGGAGAGCAAATCCCATTGTTGATGGGAGCAGAATTAAATTGTAGAGAGTGATAATTATTGTTGAGATAATAAAATTACATTGTTGTTAGTAATAAAACGTTACAATATTGAACCCTGAATACTCGTACTCCTTTTCGTGCAGCATTGCTAGTCCCCCATCGGGCGTTTCCCCAGGTGGGGGATAGGAGAATATCTCCCAGGTAAGGGTGATACCGGGGAAATGAAATACGCGGGATGGACCAAAATTAGCAGCTTCTGTCTTGTAGCTAAGTGTTGACTCACTAAAGACTAGAGAAAAACAACCTCAATCAAAAATTACCTAGTCCTACAGGTTGGGGGTTCTAGATCAGGCTAACGACCTACATAGGTAAAATCATAAAATGCTGAGAATACCAATGCACAGGAAACACTGTGTGTGACGATGTAACCGAGGAACACTGAACAAAAACAGACAATATTCTTTATGTATAAGAGAATAATAATAATAATAATAATAATAATAATAATAATAATAATAATAATAATAATGATGATGATGATGATGATCTACCTATCTATCTATCTATCTATCTATCTATCTATCTATCTATCTATCTATCTATCTATCTATCTATCTATCTATCTATCTATCTATCTATCTATCTATCTATCTATCTATCTATCTATCTATCTATCTATCTATCTATCTATCTATCTATCTATCTATCTATCTATCTATCTATCTATCTATCTATCTATCTATCTATCTATCTATCTATCTATCTATCTATCTATCTATCTATCTATCTATCTATCTATCTATCTATCTATCTATCTATCTATCTATCTATCTATCTATCTATCTATCTATCTATCTATCTATCTATCTATCTATCTATCTATCTATCTATCTATCTATCTATCTATCTATCTATCTATCTATCTATCTATCTATCTATCTATCTATCTATCTATCTATCTATCTATCTATCTATCTATCTATCTATCTATCTATCTATCTATCTATCTATCTATCTATCTATCTATCTATCTATCTATCTATCTATCTATCTATCTATCTATCTGTCTTATTTATTTATTTAGAATATTAATGTGCAAAACAACAGCACAAGGCCAATTACAGTTTAGCACAAGATACAAAACAAAACAACAAATGATGATGAGAATGAATGATAGAAATGGCAATGAGATGAAATACAATCAATATAATAGTCTACATTACTCATTGACCAAATGCAACAAAATAAATAGCACAAATAATATTATTAAAATTAGTACAGTGAGATAATTAAAATAATGGCAATTAAATAGAATGAAGTACACTTAAATTAATGAAATCATAAAAATGAAGACTGGAATAATATAAGTAGAATTGTAAAGATATGCAATTGACAAGAGTAATAATAATAATAATAATAATAATAATAATAATAATAATAATAATAATAATAATAATAATAATAATAATTCAGGCCAGTGCACAACTAAGACACAATAACATAATTTCAAATAATAAACCAGCCCCAAGGTAAAAGCTATATTACATAACAGTAAGGAAGTACTGACTGTTGCCAATGTGAAGCTATTTTTGTCAATATGGGAAGAAAGGTGTGCAAGGTAACAAAACTTTTAATTTAGAAATAAAGATCGATCAAAGAAACTAGAAAGGACGAAGTAACTTTCATAACCATGCTGAAATGACGAAACAAGTAAGGCTGGAAGACGAACGCACTAAAAGGACGAAAAATCAGTGACAAGCTGTACAGAACTAAAAGACAACTGACAATTGCTAAACAGAAATCTATATATATAATTTGAACTGGTAATGGAAATTACGGGAAAACGGCTGAACGGATTTTAATGAGTGACCCCTCATTTTCATGCCTGGCATCCAAAGTTTTTCGGAAAAGTAGTAGTTTTCAGTGAAATGTTAGTTTTCCTACATAATTTTCCTATTTTCCAAAATCCATCTGTTGTCAGTTTTGAGAACTAATGTTATTGAATCACGGCCGACTTGATTGAATTTCAGAACAAAACACACACTACAATAAACAATAGGCTATTACACGAAGGCCATGACCTGCAGGATTGCCGACATATTTAGAGCTCAATTCAATTTGTTATTAAAAACTGATTCTGCAGTGTGTAATTTTCTGAGTACAGCTGTGTATTGGATATTGAAATCTACGAAACTTGAGGTGGTTTCATGACATTATTACCATTAGAAATTAAATATTATTATAGTTAATATCATGATGCGTCTATTCTTCATTAATTGTTCATAATATTGATGCTATAGTGATGACATGAAAGTGAAACGATTTGAGGTTATGTAAGTAAATGTAGATAATATCTTAATTTAGATCTTCATTTCTATAATTTACTGAGTGGCTGCTATATATAACTACAAAACTTAAGTAAGATAATAATATTGTTATTAAAAATCAAATATTTTTATACTTATTAACCCAGTGGGGTTGGGTCTTTTTCATATACTTAATGGCGGTGTAGTGTAGATATTGATATGTGTCATTGTCTTCAGTATTGGCTCGAGAGAGCGCAAAAATTACAGTTCCTAAGGAAAGATCAAAAGGTATTACTTACTGATAAAATAAGAGGCCTAGAAAATTTTGTAGTCTCCAGATCATTTCAACAAGATCTCTTAGTAGGATAAAATGATTTTACGCTCTACATTTCAAGTTCTACATGCAGCAGCTATACGAAAATGCTATTGTTCGAAAGCTTAGCAAACCTGACATTTTTTTAACTTTTGCCTACAATCCACAATGACCTGAAATAGCTACTGCTATCGTCCTGACATTGATACTTGCGTTTTCGCGTTGAAACTAAAAAATTGAAGATGGATAGGTTCAAGAAAAAGTATTTGGCCTAAAAAAATTCATTCAGAGGGAATATGTTTCATTATTATGGAAGCAAATAACTATCAAAAAGACAAGTATTCTTCATTGAAAATAAATCTGAAAAATTTTTATTTGAACATCTAACGAACTTAGTTTGCAGCAGCATTTGCTGCACAAGCCACTAGTATTAATATAATATCATCAAACGATAGTACTGGGTCAGAGAAAACATTACTCTGAATAGAATATGTATGAGATATTTCAAATAGCAAAACGGTAATTAACCGAGAAATAAAATAAACTAATGAAATTAATCAACCACGCCGCGCTGTGTGAGTACTGTAAATAATGCAGTTAAGAAAATAAACCCAATTATTGAATGAATAAAATTAAATTTTGTTATTATTTGTATCAATTGGATTTTTGATCCAGTATGAAAATAGGTGGCATCTATTCCAGGAAAAGCCTTGGTTTACCGCCAATATCACTAGCTAATGTCGAAAATTATCCAGCAGGCTGCCGTTTCGACCTCAGAAAATATGTGCACAGAGCGAGCTGAAAACTGAGTATTTATCATTTCCAGTTTACCATATGACGCGCAAATAATTTAAAGTTTCGTGCTCACAATATGTAATCATACAAACATGCCAACACTTCAATTCTGCGATTATGAATCATGTTATTAATTTCGTTTTAAAGGCCTACAAGAAGCAGACAAAAATTATTATTTCCTTAGCAACCATGTTTTTTCCTTAAAGCAACACTTCACGTTAGCAATTATGTGAATATATTAAATATGTAGGGGTTCACAAAATCCTCATGTTGCACAGAGCATGAAAAGTGAATATCACGTGCTCTTTTATGCGTGGCAAAATCATGGTAGGTTTCTATCCTTATTGAAGAGATTTTCAAAAGTACAACATGCCTGCAACAAAATGTTATGGAGTCTAAATTATTACACATATCCCAAGACGTCAAAGTGCCACTACGTTTTTCCTGAAAGATGGATTAGAAGTGATAGACGCAATGCAAGGCCTCCACGATTTCCTTATCTGACTTTACTGAATTTCTTTCTTTGGGTTTAAATTTAAGGGCAACTCTTCACATCACTTCGGATTTGAAAGATCATATGTCGAAGAACTCAGTCTGAAATATGTAAAAGTACTTTGTGCGAGATCGTGCGTATTTGCTTGGTTTCCGCACAAAACCAATCTGCGGAAAGTCTAAAATTCCACATTCAGTATTCCCAACCTAACACTCATAACAATTTCCCTCTTCTTACCGCTTAAGTGACATATTGATTTTACTGCTTTAGGCTTTTAACATATTATTTTGAGAGACGTTCAATATAGTAATAATTATAAATTGGAAACTTACCACTGCAATTTCATCTAAATTGCACTGTTAATTATTGTTTTTAAATATTTGCAAAAATTAAGTAAACTCTACAACTCCACTAAAGTTACTGCATTCTTGATGCAAGTAACATAAAGGAAGCCGTGAAAAAATCAACAAGATTCCATAGACTGGGGGAAAAAAAAGACAGACGTATATCACGGCCTGCTGGAGTATAGTAAACACAGAAAACATTTTAAAGCAACAATATTGAAGATAGATATTTTTGTTTTGCCGTCATTGCCGTCATTGAACAGAAACCAAGATGGAGATTTCATTGCAACTAATTACAAATTCCTCTTTCAGGTATGTAATGAACGATATTCGCACAAAATAATGTACGATACACGAGCGGTATGTTTTCTTTCAATTCTCGGAAGTTAAAAAAGCTCAACTACGTTTCGCTTTTTCAAACTTTTCCTCGAACATGAAAACTTCAACATATCGCTCTTGTAACGCATATTACTATTGTTCTTATTCGAACACAGAATTGACATTGCGTGAGCAACGAGGGACACATTTGCTAAGGTCCATTAAAATGAGCAAACGTCATGAATTGTGTTTTGATACGATGAAATTGCTTTGTTGTATCTGTGGCCATACAGATATGCGTTGAATTAATCTGGGGATCTCGCTATGGATAGTATAGCAGGAAAGTGCGATAATTTATGCCACTTCTTACTCTGTATTCTAACTGTAATTAAAATTATATTGGAAAGTAATAAATATATTTGTTGGAGTGCTCAATGTGAAGAATTGTTAGGCATGTTGCCAAGATTTCCTAAGGAACAGTTAATAATCCTTTTTGAAGACATACGGACGCTCCATTTCATTTACAATTTTATGTTGAGAATCAATGGTTCTGCCAGAAGATAAATATTTTCCCCACAATATATGATAGATTAAAATACATTCTATATTTAGACCAATTGCATAATTTCCATCATGGCATGGACAATTTGAAACTTATGTGGACCGCTTTAAAATGAACACAGAAAGTAGACTTTACCAAGATCTCTAAACAGTTAAATATTTCATTCTTTAATATCCAATGTTAATGAACACAGAAAGTAGACTTTACCAAGATCTCTAAACAGTTAAATACTTCATTCTTTAATATCCAATGTTAATGAACACAGAAAGTAGACTTTACCAAGATCTCTAAACAGTTAAATATTTCATTCCTTAATATCCAATGTTAATGAACACAGAAAGTAGACTTTACCAAGATCTCTAAACAGTTAAATATTTCATTCTTTAATATCCAATGTTAATGAACACAGAAAGTAGATTTTACCAAGATCTCTAAACAGTTAAATGTTTAATTCTTTAATATCCAATGTTAATGAACACAGAAAGTAGACTTTACCAAGATCTCTAAACAGTTAAATATTTCATTCTTTAATATCCAATGTTAATGAACACAGAAAGTAGACTTTACCAAGATCTCTAAACAGTTAAATGTTTAATTCTTTAATATCCAATGTTAATGAACACAGAAAGTAGACTTTACCAAGATCTCTAAACAGTTAAATATTTCATTCTTTAATATCCAATGTTAATGAACACAGAAAGTAGACTTTACTAAGATCTCTAAACAGTTAAATGTTTAATTCTTTAATATCCAATCTTAAGCAGTGCACACTGAAGACACATTTACGTATCATCCCCTAGTAAATATATGATTTCAAAAGAAATACTGGCATGTACAAAGTTTGAATCTTATTTATTATTTTCATTGTAACATACCGTACCTAATAAAAGTTCACATTGCTCATACAACCACACTTAAGCTTACTTGTTAATCGCTTAATGTGTAAGATAATAGGTGGCGCTATTTGTGCGTTTAATGTATTCAGTGATGTACAGCATGGTATGTCTGCTGGTTCAACAGTTTGTCACAAGTGTACGTAGACAATGCAAGCAAATTATGTCGAATTTTTATACGCTCTCGTTTATTGGTAGCTCATGTATCATTACTCAATTTTGGTTTAGAATAACAAGATTACGTAGGTAAATGAAAGCGATTCATAGGCGTATTATAATTATAGTTTCAAATTTCTTCACCATGTCTTTGAATTATGAGCATGAAGGGAAAGCAGCTAGAGACATTTGTTTTGAAGTCGGATTTCAAGATAGAATAATTATTTCGGTAGCTACGTTTATTTCAAATTTTTTGTTATTCGGTAATTAAGCATTATTTTACGTGTTCACTTACCCCAGCCAATGATGACGTACACACGTAACTTGATGTTTTCTCCTGTGAATGTCTCCACAACCAACATGTATAGGTAGAGGCCTGCAAAGAGGAGAAAGTTACGATGAATAGTACAAAGGCATTACAAGTATATTAACAGAATCACTCAATGTTGGGACTTTGACGGTCTGTCAGCCCACTTGAGGTGTGTGGATATAAAGGTGAAAAATTGAGCCGGTGTGTTACAGTCCCTGGGTAGCTCAGTCGGTAGAAGTTGGCGCGCTCAGCCAAAGGTCCCGGGTTAAATACCCGGCCCCGGAACAATTTTTTCCTTGAAATTATTCGAATAAGTAATATCTGTTATGAAAACAAGATCCACCAAGGTTATACATATTAAAAAAGAGAAGTTACAAAGCTTGTGACTACCTTAGATGAATATAGGTTAAATAGGGTCCGTCTTCTTGTTTATCAAGTAAAGTGTAGTCTTAATTATTAACTATGTCACATTTATTGATTGGATTAACGTTTCCGGCAATTATTTGCCATCATCAGATCAACACAAGTGTCTTATTATACATACTGAATACTGGTTACGAAAAGTAAGTTGAATGAAGTAATATTCGGACTAGCAAACATGGTTCCTACTAGAAAAAATAGATATTACATTATAATTAGTCGTGCACTGACTCAACTGTTTACATAATGTTCATATTAGACACAGATGAAATTATAACTTGCAATAATTATATATATTATTAAATTTTCACGTAGGAGTAAATGATGACAAGCGAGCTAAATATGTACCTTGTTTTCCATACCTCAGTGAAAAATATGCCATTTCGCTTTACAACTGGGATGTTACAGGCTTACTATTTGGAGCGAGGGGTTGTTTACCAAAATTCACATGTAATATCCTTAAATCCTTTCAAATTCCCTTTTATGAGGTTCATAAGATTGTAATGGGAATTCTGAAGGCCTCTCTTCAAATTCTCCGCTATCATCTATATGTTAACACGTACATTTTTATTTTAACGTACAAATCGAATCATTATTTTGCTCGTTTCATTTCCCTTCATCTTTTATGTTTGTTAATTCCGGATCCCAGTGGTCAAACTCATTTGAGGACGGATGATTTAAAAATCTTAGTAGTGTAGTAAGTAAATTAAACTAGCAGGGTGTGAATATGCTTAATGCTATATAATTACTATGTTTGAAAATTCTGCTTTTGAAAGGTACATCAAGATATCACCCTATGGTATTCCTTATTTTCATAAATGTTGAAGTTTGAGCACAGAATGAAACTTGAAACCAAATTGACAGTATGCTATTGATACTTGATGTGGATAATATTATGTTCCATGTGACATGATTACCTGTTGTAATAGAGAGACCAAAAAATGCGGAACTGCGAATACAGTGGTTCGTAGCTCGGCCGGACCGTATTTTCTGTAAGTACTTCTATGTTCAATATAAAATAGGCAAATTGATTCGCTCTATAGATTAGAATGAAATTGAAATAATGATTTTAGTGACTGGTATTATACTCCCTTTTATCAGGTTCTTCCATTTCAGTATTTTCTCCATTCTGTCTCTCCGCGGCGGCTTGGATGGCCCGGCGGCGCTACGAACGCACTGCATTAACATTACTAAGCCCACTGATACAGCTTAAAAATGCTTAGAGATGAAGATAATGAATTTGCATACGTGAGACTGGTTTAAGGGCGTAATTCCACAATCTTCAAGAACCTATAGGCCTATAGAAATTTTGAACTAAGGTTTCAAAACACAGTCTAGTTGTGTTGTGGCTAAAGTGTTTGTGTTATGTTAATAATTATTTAACGACGCTCGCAACTGGAGAGGTTATATCAGCGTCGGCGGATGTGCCGGAATTTTGTCCCGCAGGAGTTCTTTTACATGCCAGTAAATCTACTAACATGAGTCTGTCGCATTTAAGCACAACCCCGAAACCCTGGGCATAGAAGGCCAGCGCTATACCAACTCGCCAACCAGGTCGACTAAAGTGTTTAAGGTGTATAGGTCATTCTTAATTTTGTTTCTATTACTTGTGTTTTATTAATTTTACAGTATAACCACAGTTTAGTATATACTGTCACGAAGCTCAATATGTAGTAAATACTCGTATGCATCTATGGATAGTAGCTAACCAATAGGATCGCTACTATCGCCTCATAACAGACAATGCGAAATAATACCGTCACAGTCTATTGTTCCTAGTACCCTCACAACTCAAGCTTCGTGTCTGTATATACTAGAATGTGGTGTAACGCTGAAAATTTAGAAGAATGAATTACTTTTTTTTTAATTTTTATTTATTTATTTATTTATTTTTAGAAAATAATATTCATCTTCCACATCTTCTTACAGCGTTATAAACGAAATAGAATGTGTAGCAACGTTGCTGTTGTTATAAGTCGCTTCGTCACATAATCAAAGAATCAGTCATTATAAGAGGGAATGACAGGCAAACAGATTCACTGAATGATGGGCCGTCGTTATCAGTGTTGCCAACAGTTGTTCATATAATCCCGCTAGGTGGCTTTCGAAAACCCGCAATTTTCTAACAAAAATCTCTAGATTTGAATGGGTATTTATTATTATTCAATTTAACAATAATAATAATAATAATAATAATAATAATAATAATAATAATAATAACTATAGGTGAAGGTAGAGTATCCACCCGCCAATGTAACGAATATTGCACATTTGTATCATTGCCAATGTGGCGCTATAAAGCAATTTTGAACACTTTTATCACAGTCACGAAACATTTCAATTCTTATTGCACTATAAGTTATATATGGAATTATCACTACATTAACATATTCGTTATTTTACAAAACATACCCTGAACGAACTAAATGTAATGACGAAAATTTCTCCCCGACATCACGATCCACTTCCACTAGGTTGCAGCCGACACGGAATATACCAGATATGGCAATATATGCAAACGAAATTATACTAAATGTGAGGAATGTTATACCACAGGTAGGCCTATGTAATATTATGTGACAGGTTAGGTCATGTTAGGTGTGTAGTATTATGTGAGAGGTTAGCTTAGATTAGACTAGGTGTGTAGTATTATTAGATACTATGTTGGCGATAATGAAACCCCCTCAATTTTCTCCCTCAAATACGTCACATTCACGAAATATGGCCGTGTTCTTCATTCACGCATATCGATTTTATTATGTATGGCATGTACAAGTATTTGGGGTGAGTTGGGTGAACATATAGCTCTCCCAGTAATCATATCTAATTTCCAGTACTCCATATTTATAAAACGTGTAATAGTCAACACCATAGATCATAGTCAACACTGCCACGGTATACGTCTTACACAAATAATATTATTTAAGCATACGATGAAAGAGTAATGGAACGGAGAAAAATTCTCTCCGGCGCCGGGATTTGAACCCGGGTTTTCAGCTCTACGTGCTGATGCTTTATCCACTAAGCCACACCGGATACAACTCCGACGCCGGTTAGAATCGTCTCAGATTAAGCTCCAACTCTTGGGTTCCCTCTAGTGGCCGCCCTCTGCACTACGTCATAGACTTATCTATGCAAAAAATAACAATAATTCTAATATGAATTTCATTTCAGAAACACTAAAGATTAAAAACCGCTAGTATTCCCGCTGACTTACTTACTGGCTTTTAAGGAACCCGGAGGTTCATTGCCGCCCTCACATAAGCCCGCCATTTGTCCCTACCCTGAGCAAAATTAATCCATTCTCTATCATCATATCCCACCTCCCTCAAATCCATTTTAATATTATCTTCCCATCTACGTCTCTGCCTCCCTAAAGGCCTTTTTCCTTCCGGCCTCCCAACTAACACTCTATATGTATTTCTGGATTCGCCCATACGTGCTACATGCCCTGCCCATCTCAAACGTCTGGATTTAATGTTCCTAATTATGTCAGGTCAAGAATACAATGCGTGCTGTTCTGTGTTGTGTAACTTTCTCCATTCTCCTGTAACTTCATACCTCTTAGCCCCAAATATTTTCCTAAGAATCTTATTCTCAAACACCCGTAGTCTCTGTTCCTCTCTCAAAGTGAGAGTCCAAGTTTCACAACCATACAGAACAACCGGTAATATAACTGTTTTATAAATTCTAACTTTCAGATTTTTCGACAGCAACTGGATGATAAAAGTTTCTCAACCCAATAATAACAGGCATTTCCCATATTTATTCTGTGTTTAATTTCCTCCCAAGTATCATTTATATTTGTTACTGTTGCTCCCAGATATTTGAACTTCTCCACCTCTTCAAAAGATAAATTTCCAATTTTTATATTTCCTTTTCGTACAATATTCTGGTCACGAGACATAATCATATACTTTGTCTTTTCGGGATTTACTTCCAAACCTATCTCTTTACTTGCTTCCAGTAAAATTCCCGTGTGTCCCATTCCTAGGCTTATTTGAAGGATTTGTAACAAGCTGTTTTTTACGGTGAAGGTTGTTAGCCCTTCGCCCAACCCCCAAGCTGGAGGACCACCCCTCATCGGCTGTCCGCGACTGCTTATTCAATATATTCGCAGCTACCCTCCATATCTGGAGGCCGTCTCCTCTATCCGCAACCTGAGGACGCGCCATGCCGTGGTGATAGGGACCCACTCCCGCTAAGCGGGATAATACAATTTTACCCGCGAGACGGTTATCCAAAAAAGCTAGATTTAGCGGGAAAACCGCTGAATTGGCAACACTGGTCGTTATTGCACGCTTTTCGCTGAGTTACTAGTAGAAGCGCAAACGAGCCTACTCTTTTTTATTTAACAGTCAGTACGACTGCTTAAGAAACTGCAGGTACACAACAGACAGCTGCAGGGAAGGCAGAGAGCGCTACGTTGGTACGCAACTGCCAAGATAGACTGTGCGGACAATATCACCATTGCAATCGATATTTGTCGTGGCTTGTCACTAGACACGAGAGAATAATGTGTCTGCCTTGCAGAAAATAGAAACCGGATCCGATTTATTGACTGCAAATACCACTAAACTAGTGAGTCATAGGGGAAGACAATTATACTTTATCTTCTTTTTTGGTTTTGTATTAACTGAATGAAAACATTAGGGCCGATGCAATAAACAATGGTTGTGAAAGCAATTAAACATTTTATCCTTTAGCACTATCCCACACTTAATTAAAGAAAAACAATCTTTAAATGCGCCACTGTTGCACAATCAATTTTCTTTACCACATACTCAAACCAACATCACCTTTCTTTACTTACTTCTTCACGACTGACGTCCTAATGTATGGAAGCCGGACAATAGGTAAGAGATATACCCCACGTGTGTTACTCCTCCCAGTGGAATCTGGCATGTTCTCAACTTGATTAATTTCTTTTTAAAACACATTGCTTTGCTGTAACCACGTGTTAGGCCTATGTGATGCATGCCATCTAAATTTAAGTACTTTATGGTAGGCCTAGTAAGTTTCCTCCGTATCCCTTAGCACTCCAGGATTATAAGTCCTAATAAAATACACATTTATCTTTGTCCTGCCTTGTTAGCTAGAGTACTCTGCAGCTCCACGAAGCATTGCCAGGTAGAGACATCTGTAGGTTTTAATCGATACAGTCGTCCGCAAAAACATGTCCGCAGAATAGTGCATTTATGATGCGAGAAAGAGCTAACCATAGTTTTACTTAAGTTAGGACTCGTTAACAAACCATTTTTTTTTTTTTTTTTACATTTGTGTTGAGTAGACGGTATTAATTATATTATAAATTATACAAATTCATTACGAATTGGGTAAGCTATTTTGTTAACATTCGATTTATAATTTTTACATTGTTTATGATTTTAGTTCCACTGGTAGATCAGTGTTAAAGCGGGTGATCTTCTAGCGACTCGGGTTCAATTCCTGGTTTCGGCTGGAATGGAAGTACTAGACAAGACCGGAGGACAAGGGATTTATTGAAGTTCTCCCGTTTTTATCATTCAAACCAAGAATACGATTAAAAATCCCTAATGGAAAGAAAGGAAGATACCGCATTAATTAATATGTTTGTACCGAGTAGAGGTTTAAAATCTTTATATAAATTTATTAATGAAATAAAATATTTAAAAAATCATTCCATGAACATATTCATTACATCGTGCTTTCCTCCTTATTGAATTCATAGACGTAGTACAATCTTCGGTAACATCACATGCAAATGACCTGCCCCAAAAGAAAAAAAATCGATAGGTAAATAGCTTTGCTGCCCTGCATGTCATTACGTGGAACGTCTTGTGGGCGTGACAACCTGTCGACAGGGACATAGCTTTAATATGCTGCAGAGATTTACGCAGAACTACGTTTGGGAAAGATGAATACAAGGACAACAAGAGTCAGGCAAAGATATTAAACGATAGGCAAGGAAAACAAGGGAAGACAAAGAGAAGGGGGAAGATAGGGAAAACAGATGGAAATCAAGGAAAACAAGGTGAGCACTGGCACGAAAGGAGAACAAGGAGAGAAGAACAAAGAAAATGTAAGAAGAACAAGAGGAATACAAGGAGACCAAGGGGAATACAAGGAGAACAAGGGGAATATAAGGAGAACAGGAGGAATACAAGGAGAACAAGGGGAATACAAAAAGATAGGAAAATATAAGAATAACAAAGAGAATACAAGGATAACGAGGGGAATACAAGGATAAGGAGAGGAATAAAAGGAGCACAAGGAGAACCCAAGGAGAACAAGGGGAATATAAGGAGAACAGGGGGAATGCAAGGAGAACAAGGGGAATACAAAAAGATAGGAAAATATAAGAATAACAAAGAGAATACAAGGATAACGAGGGGAATACAAGAAGAACAAGAGGAATACAAGGAGAACAAGGGGAATACAAAAAGATAGGAAAATATAAGAATAACAAAGAGAATACAAGGATAACGAGGGGAATACAAGGAGAATGAGGGGAATACAAGGAGAACAGGGGGATTACAAGGAGAACGTGGAGAATACAAGGAGAACGATGGAAATATAAGAGGAACTAAGGAAATATGAGAACAAGGGGGATACAACGAGAACGAGGAGAATATAAGGAGAATACAAGAGGAACATTTTCCTTGTTTTTTGGTAACAAGGGACATACTAGGAGATCGAGGGAAAGGCAAGGAGACAAGGACAATACAAGCAGAATAAGGATAATATAAGGACAAGAAGAGAACAAGAATACAAAAAGAGACATATAATAAGACGAATACAAAGAGAACAGGAGGAATACAATAAGAACAAGTAGAAGAGAAGAATATTAAGGGAATTGCAAGCAGAACACGTAGAATAGAAGAAAATCAAGGAGAAGACAGGGAGAACAAGGGGAATAGGAGAACAAGGGAAAGCAATCGAGAACAAGGGAAATACAAAGATAAATATTTTGAGAACTAGGACGAGCTGTAGTGGTCAGAAGAATTTAAGGAGGAAGTTTTACGTCAAAGATAAATATTCACCAATGTACAGAACAGTTTAAGAAATCTGCTCTTTATACAGTATGTGGCGATGGTTATGAGATTGCAAGAGCCTCGCTATGTTGTGTTAAGCCTGTGATCGTCTAGAGCAGACGACGCCAAAAGCGTACTCGCGAGTAAGCCCCTGAACGGAACCGAAGCCAGTACGTAATGAGCGCGCTCCGCCTCACCCATCCCCACCTGTACTGTACTCAATGTTTATGCGTAAACGAAGAGCAGTGGCGGACTGCCATTATCACTGTGTTGGTCGCCGTGTTCCATCTTTTCACAATGTCTTCTAATCATGGACGCAGTGCATTCAAGGATGAATAGGAAGAGACATTTTTTTTTTGAGTTAGTGGGGAGAATGTGAAATGTTTAATTTGTTCTAAAATTCTTAAGGCTGCGTTAAAATTCAACATTCGATGACAATACTCGACTCTTCACAAAGAATATCATACAATTACAGGCATGTTGGACATGTGAAAATAATTTATTTTGGGGCTATCTGTATAACTGTTGGTTATACATAATAATCAGTATATTACAATACGTTTACACTCAGTTCCGCATGACAAACAGTTTTTCGTTTAATTTTAGGTGAATTGCATAGGCCTACAACTATTTTGATAAATATAAAACAAGAAAATACAAACATAAATCACACACGTGTCCTCAGTCTTAAACAAAAAAAAGCTTTCTGCTGGCTATGTTTTAGCTTGGAATATTGGAAAATCAATGAAACTCTTTACAGAAGAATCATTTGTAAAATCGTGCATACAGAACGCTACTAAAATACTGTGTCCAGAACAAAGTCAAAGTTTAAGAAAATTAAATTGTTTCCAATTACAGTTCAAAGAAGGAATTTCAAGATTGCAAATGTAATTGAATCTGAAGTCGAAACCACAATTAACCAATTTGTAGCTTACTCACTTGCATTGGACGAAAGCACAGATAGAAATGACAAAGCTCACCTGGCCATTTTCATTCGAGGAGTTAATGAACATTTTACTGTGTCTGAATGTCTTCTAGATGTAATTACAAAATACAACTGGAGAAGATCTTTTCCAGGCACTGAAAGGCACCATAGAACAGAAGAGGTTGAATTTGCAATGGCTTGTGTCAATAGCAACAGACGGGGCTCCAGCTTCATATATGTCAAAATAATATACAAAATATATTCTTTTGATGTTATCATTTGTAAACATAAGCAGACCGTTGCCGCGATCCCCCACTGATCGCTCCCATCTGTTGAGGTACGAGTCTCTTCCCCTTCTCTAGCCTTACAGCACACTGTGTTCGGCGGGCAGCATCGAGAGCACGAATACGATACGCTTTTTGGAGACCTCTGATCTAGAGCAATATTATTATGCTGGGCTTTTCGATGGACGACGTCGGGTCGGATCCTTGCACTTGTTTTCGGCCATTGTGTGCTTTATATATATGCGATTATGCGGTGAATGTTCGAAAGGTGCCCTGCATGGCATTTTGAACCCGATGCTGACACGTGACAGCTCTGGCAGAGCCACTTCCCATCCTCTGACGAGCTCCATGTCCGTCCTATATCAGTGGCCTACTGGAACCCAGTACTACTTCCAACACTCACTCAAGTCTATACTTATTTGTTACAAACGATAAATGAAATGAGGAAATGGAGTGTGTTGTGGAATGATGGAGGAAGCGGGAGTATCTCCACCGTCTGTCTTTTCCATGACGACCTGGCCGGGGATCGAATACTGGCCACCGGGTGGAAAACCAGCTCTGGAGCCACAGGAGAGGCGAGGATTAGTATGCACAAAATGACCGTGTAGTTACTGTGCTGAACGATCTTTGTCAACCTCTACGATGGACAGTAGTATGAATGAACAGCTTAAAGTAGGCCTACTTAAAAATATGATAAAAGAGGCCTACATTAGGACAACAACACAGTTCAGGGGGCCTGCAGTATCTTTTAGAATTATTTAATGTGGTTCTTACTATCAGGAAATTTTTAAATCGTTATATGAAACGCCTGACGCCATGCTGATATTATATTGCGGGATGCCCAAGTTATTTGTTTATACGGAATGCGCCAAAACAAACTGAAATTCTCGTACTGATACTGCGCATGAACGTATCATATCCAGCCATGATGAAGTTTGTTTATCTGAACTCATTCCCGCATTGTTGATACATAACAGGGGCGGATACAAGGGGGGGGATTAAGGGGATATATCCCCTCCCGAAATTTTGAGAAAAATACGAAACAAGAAACAAAAATATTAATTTTAATTCGTGAATGTACATAGGAATTAGAGAGTTTTCCACGTAAATTCTCTTTGCTAAAATGTTAAATTCAAAGAACTGCAAGAAGACAAACACAGCGTTCTTACTTCAAGACAGAGAGTCATGAAGAGTATTTTATGCTTTTAAGTTTCCTTCTCTTCTTAGACTATTTCATTAGTCAGCTCAAGGACAGGTTTTTAAATCATAAAAGAATCCTAACGTCCATACAAACTTTGCTGCCTAAAAACATAGTGCGAGCATCAGATGAAGATTTAGAAACTGCTGTTGAGGCTGTAGTAAATCAGTGGCCCAATGATGTTGATGCATCACCAGAGTCTTTCGTCAATGAATTGAAGATGTGGAGAAGAAATGTCCTTGATTACAAAAATCTTCACCTAATACCTACTGATTTTATATCATCTTTGAACAGGTGCAATGAAATTATTTTTCCCTGCACTCGCAAGGCACACGTTGCCTGTAACTACAGCAACACCAGAACGGTCGTTCTCAACTTTGCGGTATTTGAAGACTTACTTGAGGAGCACGATGGGAGCAGACAGATTAAGTGGACTGGCCTTGACGTATATACATAGAAATGTAGAAGTAAAAGCTCATGAAGTACTGGATGAAATGTCTAAGAAGCCTCGTCGCCTTCTTCTGTAAATGTCATTTTGTCATTGTTTTTGTATTGCAGTCATTGTAAATGTTAAAATTGAAAAATTATGATTTATTTAACAACTCTCGCAATTGCCGAGGTTATATCAGCGTCGCCGGTGTACCGGAATTTTTTCCCTCAGGACTTCTTTTACATGCCAGTAAATCGACTGATATAAGGCCTGTCGCATTTAAACACACTTAAATGCCATCGAGCTGGGTTGGGGTAGAACCCGCAACTTCGAGCACAGAAGGCTATACCGACTACGCTACTCAGGCCAACTTGTAAATGTTTGTGACTCGGAAACAAATTGTGAGTATACAAACTTACTTCTCATTACTCCATTTTTACTATCTCCTCAAATCCCTTCCCGAAAAAAAATCCTGCGCCCGCCCCTGATACATAATATAGTGAAGATTTGTTAAAATGGTTCTCATAATTGAAAAAGTGTTTATTGCAGAGTGTTATTTCCGTACATACGGGCTAGCACGCGCAGATGGCTCTAGTTTGAAACAAGTTTCAGATGAGTTTCGTGATAAGGTTCACAAAGCTCCGCCAAGTAACGCGGTTTTGTTACAAGTTGTTGGTAAGTTTCGCCGTGCAGGAAGAGTCCTTACTAAAAAAAAAAAAAGGCTGTAAGGAGGGTCTGCTACTATGATAAATAATGATAATCATGGGCGGCTGGTTTCTGACCCAGGTGAGACAGTCTCCGAAAAGAAATCTCTGGTCTTCGGCGAACAACTTTGAAAATTGGTATCAGTACAACGTCCATACGTCGATTGTTCAAAGGACTTCGTGGATATGCATATTGACTCCAGATTGGGAAGCGTTTGAGTGATATTGATCTTCGCGCCAGAATTGTGTACTGTGGTTCAATAAACGAGAATTCCACATTCTTGTCTAATATATGGTTTAGCGACGAATGTCACATTCATCTCCATGGATACATTTGGTCGACGGAAAAAGGCACATAAGTCATAATAGTAATACACGTTACAAGAGCGGTATGTTGACGTTTTCATGGTCGAGGAAAAGATTGAAAAAGCGAAACGTAGTTGAGCTTTTTTAATTTCCGAGAACATGAAAACAAACATACCGCTCGTGTATCGTACATTATTTTGTGCGAAGATCGTTTATTACATACCTGAAAGACGAATTTCTAATTAGTTGCAATGAAATCTCCATCTTCGTTTCTGTTTAATGACGGCAACTTCGGAACACCAAAATATCTTTCTTCAACATTGTTGCTATAAAATGTTTTCTGTGTTTACTATACTCCAGCAGGCCGTGATATACGTGTCTTTTTTCCCCAGTCTATAAATGCGAACTTAAAACAAACGGTAAGATTATGTAATGATTTATTTTTCATTTTAATATTTTAACAATATTATTTATATAACATACTGCAGTAATAACATCGGCATCTGGAATCTTGTTGATTTTTTCACGGCTTCCTTAATGTTACTTGTATCAGGAATGCAATAAGTTTCGTGGAGTAGTAGACTTTACTTAATTTTTGTAAATATTTAAAACAATAATTAACATTGTAATTTAGGTGAAATTGCAGTGGTAAGTTTCCAATTTATAATTATTACTATGTTAAACGTCTCTAAAAATAATATGTTAAAAGCCTAAAGCAGTAAAATGAATGTCGCGCTTAAGCGGTAAGAAGAGGGAAATTGTTATGTGTGTTACGTTGGGAATACTGAATGTGGTATTTCACACTTACCGCGTATTGGTTCTGTTCGGAAAACAAGCAAATACATTTGCAAAGATGTTTCGAAATCTACGCGAACATTATGAGTATTGTTAGAAAGATAATGGAAAGCATTTTGAACATGTTTTTTTTTTTAATAAAGAACGGTAGAGAGAAGAGGGCCAGCTTCATATTTATTATATAAATTGTACACATTTTCAGTTCAATAAACATTTTCAGTACTGTTTGTTTCGGCGCATACTCTATTCAGATGGTTTTTATCTCATAATCATTCTCTTCTCTTTCTTACCGGCTTTTAAGGAACCCGGAGATTCATTGCCGCCTTCACATAAGCCCGCCATTGGTCCCTATCCTGAGCAAGATTAATCCAGTCTCTACCATCATATCCCACCTTCCTCAAATATATTTTAATATTATCTTCCCACCTACGTTTCGGCCTCCCTAAAGGTCTTTTTCCTTCCGGTCTCCCAACTAACACTCTATATGCATTTCTGGATTCGCCCATACGTGCTACATGTCCTGCCCATCTCAAACGTCTGGATGTAATGTTCCTAATTATGCCAGGTGAAGAATACAATGAGTTCAGCTCTGTGTTGTGTAACTTTCTCCATTCTCCTGTAACATCATTCCTCTTAGCCCCAAATATTTTCCTAATAACCTTATTCTCAAACACCCTTAATCTCTGTTCCTCTCTCAAAGTGAGAGTCCAAGTTTCACAACCATACAGAACAACCGGTAATATAACTGTTTTATAAATTCTAACTTTCAGATTTTTTGACAGCAGACTAGATGACAAAAGCTTCTCAACCGAATAATAACAGGCATTTCCCATATTTATTCTGCGTTTAATTTCCTCCCGAGTGTCATTTATATTTGTTACTGTTGCTCCAAGATATTTGAATTTTTCCACCTCTTCGAAGGATAAATCTCCAATTTTTATAGTTCCATTTCGTACAATATTCTGGTCACGAGACACCTCATAATCATTATCACTATAAATAGCATATGGACCAAAGATCTGTTTCGATCACACAATTTTATTATCTTCCCATCTTCTTTTCAGTCGTCCGATCCCGTCTAGTGGGTTTGTAAGCGAGAGCTTCTTTCGTCATACGTCTACGATCATTTTTAAAATAAGACTCCACCAATTCTTCTTTTATTTTCTATTTCTACCTTTAAATCAAATATTCCCAATTCATTTCTTATTGCAAGGTTACTAATTTCATCTCGACGAGTACCTATAGCCTGCAACTAACCTTATAAATCTCATTTTGACTCTCCCAATATTCCTGATCTGTTCATCGATTTTATCGAAAAAAATATATATATTAACTTTGGTGAACTCCGCTACGAGCACAAAAAGTCCAGCCAAGATTATTTTTATCCCATTCCTTATTCCATACACAGTGTACGTTGAGCCACAACATTCCTAGAACTGCGCTTTCTTGAATATCTGAACGTTGTTTGTATGCTTCTCTGTGATGTCTTGAGTTCAAAGGACTTCCATGTTGTAATCCTTTGACATAGCATTCGAGAAGCTCGAGAAATTCTGTTTAGAAAGCGAAACCTGAGTCCCATTAAAATTTTCCAGTTTTAAATTTCAAGATTCACATGTTCTCCAAGCCAGTTTGTGTAACAACGTTGAAAATGAAGCTTACAATTTTCCTCTTATAATGAGTTTAACATAATGAAGGATAATGAGCACATCTCAATGTTGTAAAGAAACTGTAAGTTACATTAATTACTCTCTATGTTAATAAAATTAATATTATTTGAAAATTACGCCTTCTTTAACGATATGAACTTAGAGTGTGTATACAAACATATTATTTAAAAAATGTAATTTACATGCAAATATTTCTACTATAGAAAACAATAATTGCCTATCTTTGATATTTATCCATTTAAATCTCCGATTTAGAAACTCTCCAACTGACTTGTTTGTTGAAGAAGCATCACTTAAATTGTCATCGCCATTTATAAACATGCTTTTGGCTTTTTCTGGAGTGAGATAATTGAAATTCATATGATTTTAAATTTTTATAAAGCACACCGTAAAAATGTGGACATATTGCAGGAACTAAAAATGGATCCTATGTTAATTTTGTTCAACAATATCGACTTCAGTGGAAAAAACATGTCGAAAGGATGGATCGCACTAGATGGCCTAAACAGATTCTTACTTATGTACCACGAGGAAAGAGGAAATTGGGAAGACCACGAAAGCGCTGGCATGAGACCGTAACAGATCCTGTAGGGTCTAATATGATATGATGTGTATGTATGTATTTATTCACACTGCAATGGGTATATGCCCGGTGGCAGTGGCAACTAATTACACTCAATAATGACAATAATAAACTTGTTAATTAAAAATACACTTAATAATACCAATAATTAATACTAACAATAATTAATAATAATAATAATAATAATAATAATAATAATAATAACAATAATAATAATAATAATAATAATAATAATAATAATAATAATAATAATAATAATAATAATAATAGGGAATATCCTAAATTAAATGAAGCACTATCACTTAAAATAACATTTAAAATAAATCTAATTTGTATCTTAAATCTAAGTTCGATGATGATGATAAAGCACGACAATAAATTGTTATTGCAGAAAATTATTCAAAGCTGCAGAACATGCACTGATTTCACTGTAAAACACCTTGAGAAGATTAATTATTCGAAGACGAAGACGTTTCTTTTATATATCATTCAACAATTTTGCATGATTATTGTGAACAGTTAACCCCTATATGTCTTTGGGTGAAATAGAGTTTCGCTTATTGAACAATAAGTAATAAAAAGACTCAGATTCATGTACATTTTGTTTCCGACACAGAATACGGGAAGAAAAATCGAAATTGATGATAGGCTACCTACTTAGGGAAAGTCTGCAATTTTCTGATGTGCCGGTAAAAGACATAGCTCATATTTATTTTAACCACTGTCGTGTCACTACAATGTATGTATGTATGTATGTATGTATGTATGTATGTATGTATGTATGCATGTATGCATGTATGCATGTATGTATGTATGTATGTATGTATGTATGTATGTATGTATGTATGTATGTATGTATGCATGTATGCATGTATGCATGTATGCATGTATGTATGTATGTATATATGTATGTATGTATGTATGTATGTATGTATGTATGTATGTATGTATGTATGTATGTATGTATGTATGTATGTATGTATGTATGTATGTATGTATGTATATATGCATGTATGCATGTATGCATGTATGTATGTATTTATTTATTTATTTATTCACACTGGAATGGGTATATACCCGGTGGCAGTGGTACCTAATTACACTGAATATATAATTTATTTCAAGAAATAGTCTGCCCAGGCATCCTGGGTTGCCAAAAACACAGAATAACACACATATAAGAATAGTAATGATTACAGTAAGATAGATGAGCCAAATTGAAATGTGAACTAGGAGCTTAAATTTAAGAAATAATTAATTTGTACATATATTTTAACAATCACACACTAACGAATAGAAAGGGGGGGGGGGATTATGATATGCCGTATAAATGATTTTTCAGAATTGCCACAGACCCTTTAATGGTTGAAGTAATTATTTTTGGAATGATGTCATGGATTCCAAATGTTTTGATAGTGTTTACAGTTGATCGATGCCGGCCCGGATGGCTCAAGCGGCAGGGGCACGGCATGTCCCTATCGCTTGGTTCGAAGGGTTGTGGGTTCGAGTCCCGCCTCGGGCATGGGTGTTGTGTTTGTATTAGTGTAAGTAAAACAACGGAAACAAATGAAAAACGAAAACAGAAACCAAAATAGATAACTTTGGTAAACGGCCTCTGGCCGGTCTAAATTAAAAAAAAAAAAAATCGTGGGATGGTGCCCCTCGCTCGGACCATTAAACCATGTACTTTCCAGGTGCCTTCCATCTGATATTTTTCTCGAAAATACGGAATAATAGGCTCATAAATTTGTTGTTTTTCTTTGTTGACCTCGGATGGTTGGGTCTGGCTCATCTGAAATCTAACAGTTGGGTCCAATAATAAACTTATTAATTAAAAATGAAATTAATAATAATACTAATAATTAATACTAACGATAATTAATAATAATAATAACAACAACAGCAACAACAACAACAACAGGGAATATCCTAAATTAAATGAAACACGATCACTTAAAATTACATTTGAAATAAATCTACTTTGTATCTTAAACCTAAGTTCGAACTAAAACCCACGAGTATGATATGTTCATATCTGCACAAGTACCTTTCAACATTACACTCATTTCGCTGTCAACTCACTCACTGCACTGGAACTACGACACATTTCACTGATTCTATCCTGATTTCACTAACACTTCAAAAACATTTCACTGTTCAAATACTTTGCATTGCCACTATAAACTATAAAGCTTCACTGACAGGAACACGTTTCACTGACACAGCACACTTCACTGACACAACATAATTCTTCACTGATACAACACTTCAATAACAACATATCATTTACACCCTTTAAATACTGTGTATAATTACCGTCTATTAGTAAAGTCCTTAAGCCTATGTGTTCTTTATCTTGTTAAAAATGAACAGTTAATAACAATTGCATCTTGAATCTTGCTTTCAGATATTATACAGTTCCGTATAAAGCTGACTTGAATATTTCAAGGGAAAAATTGCATTAAAAAATGTTATGTTTTATTTAACGACGCTCACAACTGCCGAGGTTATATCAGCGTCTCCGGTGTGCCGGAATTTTATTCCGCAGGAGTTCTTTTACATGCCGTAAATCTACTGACATGAGCCTGTCGCATTTAAGCACATTTAAATGCCATCGACCTAGCCCGGGATCGAACCCGCAACCTCGGGCATAGAAGGCCAGCGCTATACCAACTGCGTCAACCAGGCCGACAAATTGCATTCAATGTTGGGTCTCTGACGTCTTGTCGACCCACTTGAACTACGTGGATATAAAAGAGAATAATTGAGCAGGAATCTGATAGAGTTCCTAGGTAGCTCAGTCGGTAGAGTGTTGGTGCGCTCAGCCAAAGGTCCTGGGTTCGATGCCCGGCCCCGAAACAATTTTTCCCTTGAAATTAGTAATGAACTAGATCTTTCCAACAGTGTAAAGAGAAATCAGTGTAATAAAGATAGACAGATGGCATGACCAAATCACTTCTCAATTCCGGGGATGTTGCAAATGTATATTTATCGTAATATCTCGAAATAGATTGTTTTGTAACGTCACATTGTTTTGTAAAATTTGAGGTACAAAATATTAGTCATTTTTCAATGACACCGTTTACTTACTCTTTATTTATCAGAGAATCTCCTATATTACATTACGCTGGAAGTAAATAATCTTCACCGAAGGACCAATTTGTATCGGCTAAATCCCGCAGACTTTGAGGATCCTCTTCCTTACGAGCTGGCATTGTTTACATTCCTCTTCGCTATATTTATTTACTCCACAGTAAAAGTACTCTTCCCTCTGTTATGGGGGCAGTGAAGCCTTCGCCCTTATTATTATAGGGGCGCAAGGATGACTGCTATAAATTTTTATGACCATCGTTTCTGTGAGGAATGTGAGGACAGTCGTCTACCATAGCGAACATCTCGAAAAACCGCAATGAAATTCAGTGCTAGAGTGGTACAAAGCTCAGATTTCACAATAAAAAATCTATCTATAGTCCTGTTTTCGTGAGTTGGGACATGGACATGACATTGGCGCCACGGTCGAAGAAACAACTGAACATCACATATCACGAGAGAGGTCCGTTGTTATAGTTCAGTGGAAAATGCTGGGTTTTCAATGAAAGACCTGTCCTTGGCAAAACTATGAAATTAAACTGTATTTTATCACCGAAAGTCAATCATTCATTTGCGGACACTGTGTATACATGAAACTGTTAGAAGGTAGTGAGTTTAATTCTCCGAGTGTGGGGTTTCGATCCATGAGGTCAGCTGTGTTGATTCAGGTTTTTGATAGTTTTGTTATTGCTGTGTCTAGAAAAATACAGGGTGTAAGTAATAAAACTAGACAGTGGATACAGAATGACTTATCGTTGAATGTAGGTGCACATTTACTATATGTTACATTTCTTTCATTCAGACCATTAGCTCAACAGGTTTTAAACGTAAACAGACGACGTCAACACGCTACTGTATCTCCGTACAGTCAGAAGGAAAAGAAAAATAACTTACTGTAGTACATACCTTGCAAGTTCAGTCCTCGTCATCATTGATGCAATTACCAGCGTTGCAGTAAACGACGATATATTCTCGTAAGTTGTCGAAGCTGAATCGTCTTCGCCTATCGCTTAAACAGTTTTTCTATCGAGAGAATTTCTGAAGAAAAACTCTAAAATGGGGATCACTCAATTACTTTAGAGGAATATTTGCACTGAGCATCATGTTGCACGTGCCGTTTAGACCCGCACAACTAGATGATGATGATGATGATGATAGTTCCTCAGATTTCATTTCAACGCATTTCCATTGCGATGTACTGTTGCAATGTTTCTCTATAGCCTGAGTTGTTCTGGTTTTTATTTCAATTTTACATACATTACACACGATATTGTCTTCGTTAATACATAAAATGTCACTCTCATACTTCTTAATTGCATTTCGTATTTCTGAGCGAATTTAACGTTTTGACTTCGACATTATGAATGGATCAGCACTACACTATTCAACTCGTACTAAATACTTGAGCAGGATGACACAACTGCACACATTGCGTTGCAATGTTACTATGAACGGACCGGGGTTCATTCGTTTGTACGCTGCTGTACTCGCCAGGTACACAAAAGACGGACGGCGCGGCACGTGCCATATACTCCGATACGAAACAACTTCACTTTTCCTTAAGTCATCCCGCATACACTATCTAAATATAACTGTACAGATTTTGACAGATTATTCTTTGGATATAGTACAACAAAAAGTTCTAATTCCATATTACTCCCAAATTAATATATTTTCTTCACAGAAAATAATTTTTCCACCAAACTTTAACACTATTTTAGTCGATAAGTAGGCCTACTAGCCATACGGCTGTGAATTTTACTCTTATCATAAGAGAAACTGATAAAGGTGATTTATCTCTATATAGTTTTTCAATAAAATTAATGGTTTTCTTGCAAATTAAATAAAAAGATTAACAAGTTTCGTTATTTCTTAACATTAGGAAGTCTGGCAACCCTGCTGACAAGCGGACGGAACTCTGATGTTCAGACCGAGTGCGTGTGTGTTTTCATACCTGAGGCGGCGACGCTGTTGCCAGACTTCGCAGAAATCAGCCTAATTGTCTAATTAATCATGCACTTACAAAACGAATGCTGGTTTTTACTTACTTTAATGTATCTTATGGCCCCTTTAAGCTGCACTGTTATATCACTACCACTCTGTATATGAGAACAAACCACAACACATTTCATTTCCCTCTCAATTTGCCAATTTATAATCATTTCATCATATCAACTAAATTAATAATGTAAGATTAGCTCCGTACGTAGATGAAATTATTGGGGATCATCAGTGCGGTTTTAGGCGTAATAGATCGACTATTGATCAGATTTTTTGTATTCGACAGATAATGGAGAAAAAATGGGAGTATAAGGGTACAGTACATCAGTTATTCATAGATTTCAAAAAGGCGTATGACTCGGTTAAGAGGGAAGTATTATACGATATTCTTATTGAATTTGGTATTCCCAAGAAACTAGTTCGATTAATTAAAATGTGTCTCAGTGAAACGTACAGCAGAGTCCGTATAGGTCAGTTTCTATCTGATGCTTTTCCAATTCACTGCAGGCTAAAGCAGGGAGATGCACTATCACCTTTACTTTTTAACTTCGCTTTAGAATATGCCAGTAGGAAAGTTCAGGATAACAGGCAGGGTTTGGAATTGAACGGGTTACATCAGCTTCTTGTCTATGCAGATGACGTGAATATGTTAGGAGAAAATCCACAAACGATTAAGGAAAACAGGGGAATTTTACTTGAAGCAAGTAAAGCGATCGGTTTGGAAGTAAATCCCGAAAAGACAAAGTATATGATTATGTCTCGTGACCAGAATATTGTACGAAATGGAAATATAAAAATTGGAGACTTATCCTTCGACGGGGTGGAAAAATTCAAATATCTTGGAGCAACAGTAACAAATATAAATGACACTCGGGAGGAAATTAAACGCAGAATAAATATGGGAAATGCGTGTTATTATTCGGTTGAGAAGCTCATATCATCTAGTCTGCTGTCCAAAAATCTGAAAGTTAGAATTTATAAAACAGTTATATTACCGGTTGTTCTGTATGGTTATGAAACTTGGACTCTCACTCTGAGAGAGGAACATAGGTTAAGGGTGTTTGAGAATAAGGTGCTTAGGAAAATATTTGGGGCTAAGCGGGATGAAGTTACAGGAGAATGGAGAAAGTTACACAACGCAGAACTGCACGCATTGTATTCTTCACCTGACATAATTAGGAACATTGACCTTTGGGGAGGCCGAGACGTAAATGGGAGGATAATATTAAAATGGACTTGAGGGAGGTGGGATATGATGATAGAGACTGGATTAATCTTGCACAGGATAGGGACCAATGGCGGGCTTATGTGAGGGCGGCAATGAACCTTCGGGTTCCTTAAAAGCCATTTGTAAGTAAGTAAGTAAGTAAAAATGTAAATGGTTAAACACATGACCTCACACAATTTTGCTCTTTTTCAAACTTGCTTGAGATTAGTTTCCCCACTCTTTTCGGTAATGCAATGCATGGCAACTCTGCAGCAATTTTTTTTCTGTTTTGCTATCAGTGCAAAGCTGATAGAGGTGCAGAGTTTTCCCCCTGCTTTTGCCTGGATAATTGTACTACAGGGGGGGAAAAAGACAGCTTCCAGAGGGGTAGCCATCCAATCTACGCAGAACATGATCGTCTGCAATATCCCAGCAGCTCTCCAGAGTGTTGTTTCGTGTAATACTATTGGTATCACACAGTGGTCGTAAAATATGTTAGCCTGTAAAACACACGCGTTTTCCGCCGCCGGAATTTTGTTCTAATAAAACGAGGCTTCAGCCTAACTTGGAGTCATGCGGATAGTATAACGAGGTTGGAGCAAATGTGGGTTACTATCCCCTTGTTGAATGTGCGCAACTAAATTAATTATCATCAATATGATCACTAAGGAGCGGATTTCTATGTAATTAAGTATTATTTTTGCGTGTGATAAAACACAATTAACAAAGTTAAAAATTCCGAACACGAAGTTTCAAGTTTAAAACTCGAATTTTATTTCACATAAAAACACATATTTTCTCAAAAAAAATTATGTAAATACATATTTTCAGGAAGTCTATTATAAAACACATAAATATTGGAGTTTTTTTTACTTAAATAATTTTTTACAAGAACTTTTAAATATTTTAAAACTAAATCAATTATATCACTCAGAAATACGTTATCTTTTTAAGAATTCTTGGTTGCTTCGTGTTTCTATGGGCTGTGTGGCGTATCCGTGATCCATTTTTGTAATAATAATAATAATAATAATAATAATAATAATAATAATAATAATAATAATAATAATAATAATAGTTTTATTTTCTCTGGCAGAGTTAAGGCCATCAGGCCTTCTCTTCCACTCAACCAGGATAAAATCACATACAAAAAATACATACCGGTATACAAATATTAACTTAAAAATAATAATAAACATAATTAAGTAAAAAGAGAGATTGAATACATATACACAATCAGTATTAACTTTAAAATAACAATAATAAAAAAAAATATATAATAAAAAATAGACGGAATACATAATCACAAACAGGAAAATACATCTAGTGTACAGTATTAACTTAAAAAAAAAAGAATTAATACTAAACTAAAGGAATAGTACAATTAGTATGATCAGCACAGCACGTGTTATATTGAGACAATGACAATTACCTAGATATTAGTGTTAATGGAAAAATAAAGTAATGACTGTGTAAAATAATAATAATAATAATAATAATAATAATAATAATAACAATAATAATAATAATAATAAAAATTATACCTAAAAACTAGTTCTGTGCATTTAAAATATATCTAAACAACCTAATTTTAAACAACTGAGGACTAAGACTACCCCTGATTTCCAGCGGCAGCGAATTCCATGAGCGGGCCATGGCTATTGAGAAAGAACTTGAGTACAGAGATGTCTGATGACGTGGTATTGATAGCAACAGATTGTGCTGTGAACGTGTATTACGATTATGATGTGAAGCTAGGAGAGTAAACCGAGAGGCAAAGTAGTTCGGTGAGGAATCATGTATAATTCGATATAGCAGGCAAAGTGAATGTACTAAACGTCTATCTTGCAGGCGGAGCCAGGAGAGTCGTATCGCCTCAAGTTCTGAGAACTGCTAGGCAGCATATCAGTGTTATTATTAGAGAATAAATTAACATGGACAAGGAGGAGAGATCTTGCAACTCATAATTAGGAATGTTTATTGTTGCTGAAGATGATTTCATTCCAGGCTTTGTTTGTGAAACACAACAGATAAGAGCTCGGGAATGAACATTATTTAATTTAAACAAATCTCTCGCCTCTCGCTCATGTCCATCAAGTAAGGCAATACATCTTGTGATTCCCTGTTATCGGGCTTCGTCAATCGATATCCTTCAAGATATGCTGAAAGATGGTTATTTAAAAAACGATTTGGCTTTCCTATTAGCAAATCTAAGCTTTTTGTGTGACACCATAAAAAAAAACTCGAAACATCCAAAAAACCTGTTGTCTGAAACAGGGAGGTGCGTGCCGTGGAAATTAAACTAGTCTCGCTACCAGGTTCAGAAGTACAAGTACTAAGGGACAAATTCCAGAATGTGTTTGGGAAAAACAGTGGATATAAAAAATGTGTAAAGTTGCTCAAGTATTGGAGGATGTGCCTGTAGGTGAAATTGACGGTGTTTGTGTTTGTGACATTCCTCTCTTTAAATATGCACGTCTGACGTCCCGCGATGTGGAAAGATTGTTTTCACGGTATAAGTCGTTGTTCAGAGATAATCGGCATGCATTTGTGATGGAGAATTTGGAGATGACCTTTGTTGTTCACTGCAATTCTCGGCCAACTACTAGCACTCAAGTGTGGTTGGTGAGTACATAGTAACATTTTTTTTTCCAAGCTAAGTAAAGTACTTTTGTCATATTAAAAAAAAAAATATATATTTTTTTATTTTTAGCAAATATTTTTGTACTTTTTAGCACATAAAAAATAAATATATTTAAAATTTTAGCACATAAAAGTCCGCTCCCTAGTGATCACCACTATCACAGTTCAATTATAGTACGACCATAATCACCTACTCATAATCATAGTCGCTGCCATTGTGGTCTTAATCACCAATTTTCAATGATACTGCGATCTTTAGTTTGATTATAGTGGTGGTGATGATGAATGTGATGGTGTTGGTGGTAATGCTATTGTTGGTGAATGTGATAACGGTGGTGATAGTTAGGGACCGTATTCTGTACAAGGGCGTACGGATATAAGGTTAGTTGTGCATAGACTATATTGACATGACGTCATGTTTGGCGCGTGTCACAGAAGGAAACACTTGCATCTGTTTGTGCTTCGGTTGAAGTTCTATTCACGATTATATTTTTTATTTTAGTAGGCTCTTTTACGACGCTTTATCAACAACTGAGGTTATTTAGCGTCTGAATGAGATGAAGGTGATAATGCCGGTGAAATGAGTCCGGGGTCCAGCACCTAAAGTTACCCAGCATTTGCTCATATTGGGTTGAGGGAAAACCCCGGAAAAAACCTAAACCAAGTAACTTTCCCCGAACGGGAATCGAACCCGGGCCACCTGATTTCGCGGCCAGACGCGCTTACCATTACTCCACAAGTGTGAACTATTCACGATTAAAAACAAGACTACGCGGACTGTTAAAAATGCAAACTTGAACAAACAACAATAACAACCCTTCTCGTGTCTTACAAACATCTCAACAAACTAACAGGGGTGCACACATTAGCATACATTGACATACGCCCGTGGAAAAACATTTTCAACGATAACTTCGAAACGACGTGTCAAAAGACATAGGTTGTTTAACAAAAAGGGTCCTTATTGTAAGATCTATCACCCCTCAGAGTTTTTTTTTATTATCCAATTTAATAAACCCTATTTCACCCTGAGGTATATTAGGGTTATAGTTGGTATCAAAATACATATTTTATAACCAATAAACAATAATAAAATTATAATACAAAATTGTGGTCAAGGTTACAATTCACATGAATTATGTACAAGAATGCACCTTAATGAAAAAATGGCTCGTTTCATAAAGCCTCAAGGCATGTCTCTATAGTTATATCTAATGGTTATAGGAAGAAATATATATATATATATATATATATATATATATATATATATATATATATATATACAGACGTGGACAAATTATTAACAAAATTGACGATTTTTTATGATAATTCTATTTACAAAATTTGACTTTTCAATTTAGACTACAGTTGACAATTTTGCATATTTCCTTCATTACAGACGACAGAAATATGCAAAAAGTCAACTGTAGTTTAAATTGAAGAGTCAGGTTTTGTAAAAATATATAATAAAAATCTTCAATTTTGCTAATAATTTGTAAATTAGCAAAAATGTCAACTGCATTGAAGAGTCAAATTTTGTAAAAATATAAAACAAAAATCTTCAATTTTGCTAATAATTTGGAAATATCCAAAATGTCAACTGTGGTCCAAATTGAAGAATCGAATTTTGTAAAAATATACAATAAAAACCTTCAGTTTTGCTAATAATTTGTAAATATGCAAAAATATCAAATGTAGTCCAAATTGAGGAGTTACATTTTGAAAAATATACAATACAAATCTTCAATTTTTGCTAATAACTTGGAAATACACAAAAATGTCAACTGTAGTCTAAATTGGAGAATCATATTTTGTAAAAATATATAATAAAAATCTTAAATTTTGCTAATAATTTGTCCACGTCTATATATATATATATATATATATATATATATAAACATATATATATATATAATAGCTATTAAACATGTTATTTTAGAAACAATAAATAGCTATACTAAGAGATGGCTTAAAATTTACGAATTAAATACATTATTTAGTAACAACAATTGGCAATAATCAGGTATTACAAGAAATGGCTCAAAATTAGAAATCAAATGTCTAATTAAAATAAAAATTAAAACCAATAGTACAATATTATAGTATGCGAAATTGAAGACTTACAGTTTCATTATAGTTGATTAGAAATAATACGATTTTTTTTTTCCCGGAATAATTTAACATTCTACAGTTCCACGAATATTCTATTCAAGAAGGACAGAGTTTGTCGCCACTACAAATCAATTTCTTTTATTATATAATCAATAAATTTAAAGGAAATCAGTGCAGAGGTTTTGAATCATTCTGTGTGTGTGGGTATATATATAAATATATATTTCTAATCAACCGAAGTCAGGTTTATCCCTTACTATCACAATAATCTCCATCGCTAACGTTCTCAGCTACGAAAGTGAACAACTAGAAAAATATTACGGCCTATCACTAAAATTCCTCTAGAATTTAAATTATTTTGTGCAGTTAAATAGGAAAAAAACCGCAATGGATATACAGTACGAAGTAACATCCGAGTAGAAAATTCAATCTGATATCACAATTATGAATATTCAGACACGACGTTGTTGAGGATATCAATACAAAAATACGAACTACGGGGCAGAGGAAAATGTTTCCCTCTGTTCGAAACACACAGTATGTTTATTGTTTATTGACTCTTCACTCCATATGAACTCTGCAGCTATATCCGATTGTGTACGGTCCAGACATAGGGCCATTGTATTGAAACGACAATATTGTAAGCCTAGGGAACAATGGAAACATGTGTTTACTTAGAAACGGGCCCCACAAAATGCAGTGCACTGGATGTAAATAAATCCTCTACAGTACCAACTTCTGCCAATTGTACGTTCTTACAACAAGCACATACAGTAGGCTATCTCATTTCATGACAGAATAACTGTCATTCAATTTAAAGGACAATTATTATTTGGATAATAGTAATTTCAAAAGCTTCACAGCGCTGAAATTGGTGTAATAAGGTTAAGTGATAATGTCATTATGATAAGTGTGGTATTATAGTACATTATGCAACAAGCCTATAATGGTCGTAATTAAGACGCAAGTATGTTTGTTTATGAAACGAGAGCAAGCGAGTTTCATAATTTTCACACGAGCGTCTTAATTACCATTATAGGCAAGTTTCATACGACTTTTTATGCTCGACCATATTTCTAACTTGAAATTATTCATAAGTATTCATGTTATGGTTATGTAAGTGAAGAGCGGAACTGACCTGAATTGTGAGATGTGCGCAGACGCGAAAGTATTGATTTTTTCCGAGCACGAATGTCATTGACCTTGATATAATCTAGAGAATAACATGAACATTAGTCTTGATATAACCTGGAAATTGATTTATAATTGAAAAACGAGATGACAAAATGAATTTATTTGAATATTATTTACAATTAACGCTAATTATTATAGTAACAGAACATAACCTTCTGCGACAGTATTGGATTCCCAGCCTCCATGATTTTTCGCTAATTGTCTTTCGATTACATATCCGAGAATAATCGATACTTGCGGTTTTATAATGGTACAATGGTGATTTGTCATTGGCTGAACAACTGAATTATAATGAATAGGTGTACTTTAATGAGGTGCATTAAAGGGCTACTACCAGGTGTATAATTACTACATTTCGGCATGGTCGATCATAAACGATATTTTCACTGATTATGTCGGACCAACCATATCGAGGAGTAACAAGATTCACGACTGGATCGATTTTAAATCTGATACATTATTCCCTATTTCTTCGTTCCTTTTTCTTGTATTTTCAATTTATATTACTTTCATGTCTCCAAAATTTTGAATTTCTATCACCCTTTCAACCTATTTCTTTCAAATCAACCTCTTTAAACCTTTATATAATCAAGCTTCTTGAATGTTATTTACGTTTTTTTTCCTCTTTTCTTTTGTATTTCTTGTATTAATTTTCCATAAAGATTTGGTAAATCAGTCACGTACCAATTTCCTTGTGTTAATTCAAACTATAATGGTACTTTACCTTAGTTAATGACTAGTTTCGGCTTGATGTTGGCCATCTTCAGATTTCTAGTGAAATCCTTGCTTGTTTCCGGTTTCTTCTTTTGGTGCTTTGGTGGTGGTGCGTTTATGATCGGTAGTGCTGTGTCAAATAGAGTGTGCGTTCTGAAATTTAATTGTGTGGGGATCATTTACACCACCGTCGGGATTGAAATTCATCGTAAGCAAATCCTTTGCCAACTGTGCTAAAGTAGCCACGTTCAATTAGTAGGCTAGCGGTGTCAAAGAGAACGGAAGCTTTGTAGTTTCAATAATTTCAATTCTGTCGCGCTGTCCATTGTCGTCAAGTCTTTTGAAGGCCGCTCCAATACTCCACGCGGAGTGTATGGACGGAAGCTTTGTAGTTTCAATAATTTTAATTATGTCGCGCTGTCCATTGTCGTCAAGTCTTTTGAAGGCCGCTCCAATACTCCACGCGGAGTGTATGGACGGAAGCTTTGTAGTTTCAATAATTTTAATTATGTCGCACTGTCCATTGTCGTCAAGTCTTTTGAAGGCCGCTCCAATATTCCACGCAGAGTGTATGGACGGAAGCTTTGTAGTTTCAATAATTTTAATTATGTCGCACTGTCCATTGTCGTCAAGTCTTTTGAAGGCCGCTCCAATACTCCACGCGGAGTGTATGGACGGAAGCTTTGTAGTTTCAATAATTTTAATTATGTCGCGCTGTCCATTGTCGTCAAGTCTTTTGAAGGCCGCTCCAATATTCCACGCAGAGTGTATGGACGGAAGCTTTGTAGTTTCAATAATTTTAATTATGTCGCACTGTCCATTGTCGTCAAGTCTTTTGAAGGCCGCTCCAATATTCCACGCAGAGTGTATGGACGGAAGCTTTGTAGTTTCAATAATTTTAATTATGTCGCGCTGTCCATTGTCGTCAAGTCTTTTGAAGGCCGCTCCAATATTCCACGCGGAGTGTATGGACGGAAGCTTTGTAGTTTCAATAATTTTAATTATGTCGCGCTGTCCATTGTCGTCAAGTCTTTTGAAGGCCGCTCCAATATTCCACGCAGAGTGTATGGACGGAAGCTTTGTAGTTTCAATAATTTTAATTATGTCGCGCTGTCCATTGTCGTCAAGTCTTTTGAAGGCCGCTCCAATACTCCACGCAGAGTGTATGGACGGAAGCTTTGTAGTTTCAATAATTTTAATTATGTCGCGCTGTCCATTGTCGTCAAGTCTTTTGAAGGCCGCTCCAATACTCCACGCGGAGTGTATGGACGGAAGCTTTGTAGTTTCAATAATTTTAATTATGCCGCGCTGTCCATTGTCGTCAAGTCTTTTGAAGGCCGCTCTAATACTCCACGCGGAGTGTATGGACGGAAGCTTTGTAGTTTCAATAATTTTAATTATGCCGCGTTGTCTATTGTCGTCAAGTCTTTTGAAGGCCGCTCCAATATTCCACGCGGAGTGTATGGACGGAAGCTTTGTAGTTTCAATAATTTTAATTATGCCGCGCTGTCCATTGTCGTCAAGTCTTTTGAAGGCCGCTCTAATACTCCACGCGGAGTGTATGGACGGAAGCTTTGTAGTTTCAATAATTTTAATTATGTCGCGCTGTCCATTGTCGTCAAGTCTTTTGAAGGCCGCTCCAATATTCCACGCAGAGTGTATGGACGGAAGCTTTGTAGTTTCAATAATTTTAATTATGTCGCACTGTCCATTGTCGTCAAGTCTTTTGAAGGCCGCTCCAATATTCCACGCGGAGTGTATGGACGGAAGCTTTGTAGTTTCAATAATTTTAATTATGTCGCACTGTCCATTGTCGTCAAGTCTTTTGAAGGCCGCTCCAATACTCCACGCGGAGTGTATGGACGGAAGCTTTGTAGTTTCAATAATTTTAATTATGTCGCGCTGTCCATTGTCGTCAAGTCTTTTGAAGGCCGCTCCAATACTCCACGCGGAGTGTATGGACGGAAGCTTTGTAGTTTCAATAATTTTAATTATGTCGCGCTGTCCATTGTCGTCAAGTCTTTTGAAGGCCGCTCCAATACTCCACGCGGAGTGTATGGACGGAAGCTTTGTAGTTTCAATAATTTTAATTATGTCGCGCTGTCCATTGTCGTCAAGTCTTTTGAAGGCCGCTCTAATACTCCACGCGGAGTGTATGGACGGAAGCTTTGTAGTTTCAATAATTTTAATTATGCCGCGCTGTCCATTGTCGTCAAGTCTTTTGAAGGCCGCTCCAATACTCCACGCGGAGTGTATGGACGGAAGCTTTGTAGTTTCAATAATTTTAATTATGCCGCGCTGTCCATTGTCGTCAAGTCTTTTGAAGGCCGCTCCAATATTCCACGCGGAGTGTATGGACGGAAGCTTTGTAGTTTCAATAATTTTAATTATGCCGCGCTGTCCATTGTCGTCAAGTCTTTTGAAGGCCGCTCCAATATTCCACGCGGAGTGTATGGACGGAAGCTTTGTAGTTTCAATAATTTTAATTATGCCGCGCTGTCCATTGTCGTCAAGTCTTTTGAAGGCCGCTCCAATACTCCACGCGGAGTGTATGGACGGAAGCTTTGTAGTTTCAATAATTTTAATTATGCCGCGCTGTCCATTGTCGTCAAGTCTTTTGAAGGCCGCTCCAATATTCCACGCGGAGTGTATGGACGGAAGCTTTGTAGTTTCAATAATTTTAATTATGCCGCGCTGTCCATTGTCGTCAAGTCTTTTGAAGGCCGCTCCAATATTCCACGCGGAGTGTATGGACGGAAGCTTTGTAGTTTCAATAATTTTAATTATGCCGCGCTGTCCATTGTCGTCAAGTCTTTTGAAGGCCGCTCTAATACTCCACGCGGAGTGTATGGACGGAAGCTTTGTAGTTTCAATAATTTTAATTATGTCGCGCTGTCCATTGTCGTCAAGTCTTTTGAAGGCCGCTCCAATATTCCACGCGGAGTGTATGGACGGAAGCTTTGTAGTTTCAATAATTTTAATTATGTCGCGCTGTCCATTGTCGTCAAGTCTTTTGAAGGCCGCTCCAATACTCCACGCGGAGTGTATGGACGGAAGCTTTGTAGTTTCAATAATTTTAATTATGTCGCGCTGTCCATTGTCGTCAAGTCTTTTGAAGGCCGCTCCAATACTCCACGCGGAGTGTATGGACGGAAGCTTTGTAGTTTCAATAATTTTAATTATGCCGCGCTGTCCATTGTCGTCAAGTCTTTTGAAGGCCGCTCTAATACTCCACGCGGAGTGTATGGACGGAAGCTTTGTAGTTTCAATGATTTTAATTATGTCGCGCTGTCCATTGTCGTCAAGTCTTTTGAAGGCCGCTCCAATACTCCACGTGGAGTGTATATATAAACCAGAGTTGCAAATTTTAGCAGTGTGTCTTGTTCCATGTTATATTAATATATAGCAGCAACAAACAAGACGTGACAACGTCGCATTTTCATTTTATTATCGGTGCATGCAATAAAGACCTACAAATCTTAAAAGGAACGCCGCTGCCTAATAATTAAACGAGGCAACTATACCAACGCGGCTTCTATTTCCTTCACTTATAGCTACTATTATATTTTATTCTTCTACTGTCTTATTTATTCCACACCTTTTATTTTCCCTTTTATAAATTGTTGTTTCTAATTCGTCCAATCACTGTGAAGAGTCAAACTGTTCATATAATGCCTTTTCAAATCGTATGACTGGCTAGTGCATCGGCTTCCCATGGTGCTAACCAGACTTTAAATCCCAGTGATTCCAAGTGGAATTTGTAGTGGACAAAGACGGTGCTTGGTTACAGGTTTCTCCGAGATACTTCCGTTTCCCCATATTCATTCTATAATTGCTTCATTAAGAGAAGATTCCACTGAAATTATGAAAATTTTCCAAAATATTTTAATCGGCTATTTCACTTCGTTAGAATGTATATTTTCATACCCCAAATGGTTTTACTTCAATTCTGATTACGAAGATGTTAATTTTTTAATTAAGCCTGTAAGGGGGCGTGACATTTAAAGAGCCGTCAAAATTATTTTTTCACCAAAGAATTCTTCTTCTTTTTTCTTTTTTTACAAATTTCTAATTAAAAATCTAGTGACTTTTTGTGCTAAGGAAGATATAACACTCGGGGGTCAACATGGCCTCCGACTACTTTAATGTTAATAATGTGTTAGTTTCAAATCTGTGCAAGTTTCTAAATGTTTCTATCCACACTGTCGTGTTGAAAAATTTCTACTAATTTTTACTTGACAATGGAAAAGTTATTATTGTTTTTATTTATCCGCTCTCATATTTTAAGACATCTCCGAAAGATCTTGTTTAATTGAAGGCCTCCCTGGAAAAAGGATGTAACCTCAGATTTTTTAAATATGTGGAAAAAGGAACTTTAAAGCACTTATTTATAACAATAAATTTTTGCGTTCATTGGTTACATTCTTATTCCGGGAGGTCTTCAATTATATCTTCCAGCCGTTGTATTTAAGGCAACTTTTTTATTATTTATTATTACGTTTTGGAAAAACGTTGAACGCATTTTCTACAATGATTTCAAAGAGTGCTGAAACTAAATTTAATATCATCTCCCTGCTCGCTTTATTTCGATGTTTCTAGTCGTCTTTAGGAGAGACTGATGTTTGTCATTCGGGGTATCCAGCTGGTCCATTAACCTGCTTCATGTTCTATGAAGAATGATACGCTGTAGTCATGAAGGTTTTTGTTATAGAAGAGTAACATACCTTCAGCAGACGCATTACTCACAACACGAAGCAACCTTTGCTTTCCTCCTCGACTCCACTTGTACAAGAAACGTCTGGATATGATTTATGCACTGCGGGAAAGAATATACATTGCAATGTACACTTCAACGAATGCGGAAATGAAGGTGGTGCTGCCACATGCCTTCACGCTGGCTTTGTAAGTGAAGGCGTCAGGAAATGGAAAGGGGTTGGAACGCATTCTTTAGAAATTCATATGGTATGAAGTTTTGCAATGAATATTCCTTTCGTTAATAATGCGAGAAAAGCATTTTTCTTGTCATATCTCAGTGAAAAATTGTAGAACTTCAGTGTAGTTCTCTGCTCTCTTCAACCTCTATTCTTTTATCCCTGCCTATTCTTTCCTGCATTATTTCATGAGAAGGTCATAAAGTAGTATTGCTGCATAATTTAATATAAAGCTTCCAAACGCTTCAATTGCTAAACTGTATAAAATACACAATGTGGTGACTTTTCGTAGCAAGTTTCGTGAATTTTTATTTAAAAAGGTTACCATTCTCTTCAAATTGAATTAGAATAAGATGAACGTAAAGACAAATTTTACTAAAAATATGAGACATTTAATTTTAAAATGATGTAGAAGAAAAAATTAACAAATAAATTTGATGAGGGTATACACGTTTGTAATATACTTTATGCTCGACCATGCCGAAATGTAGTAATTATACACCTGGTAGCAGACCTTTAATGTATGTCATTAAAGTACACCTACTCATTAAAGGTCAGGTCTTTCAGCCAATGACGACTAAAGTTACAACTGTTCAGCCAATGACAAGTCAGCTTTCTACCGTTATAAAACCGCAAGTATCGATTATTCTCGGATATATAATCGAAAGAGAATTAGCGAAAAGTCACGGAGGCTGGAAATCCAATACTGTCGCAGAAGGTTATGTTCTGATACTATAATAATTAGCGTTAATTGTAAATAATATTCAAATAAATTCAATTTGTCATCTCGTTTTTCAAAGTCTAATTTAATTTTAATGTTATCTCTGTAGGTTCTTATGGCCTAGCAAGGTCAATGTGAACATCTATTCCTCGGAAAAAATCAATACTTTCGCGTCTGCTCACATCTCACAACATACGGGACATTGGCCAAGGTCAGATACAAAGAAAATTAATAATATCAAGTTAGAAATATGGTCGAGCATAAAAAGTCGTATGAAACTCGCCTATAATGGTAATTAAGAAGCTCGCATGAAAATTATGAAACTCGCTTGCGCTCGTTTCATAAACAAACATGCTTTCGTCTTAATTACCTTCATTATAGGCTCGTTGCATAATGTACTATTATGCTCGACCATGCCGAAATGTAGCAATTATACACCTGGTAGCAGTCCTTTAATGCATGTCATTAAAGTACACCTATTCATTAAAGTTCAGGTTTTCGATTATTCTCGGATATGCAATCGAAAGACAAGGGAAACGTCACGGAGGCTGGAAATCCAATACTGTCGCAGAAGGTTATGTTCTGTTACTATAATAATTAGCGTTAATTGTAAATAATATTCAAATAAATTCAATTTGTCATCTCGTTTTTCAATTCTAAATCAATTTCCAGGTTATACATTCTTTGCATTACATCAAGGTCAATGACATTATTGTTCCTCGGAAAAAATCAATAATTTCGCGTCTGCGCACATCTCACAATTCACGGTGAGCTATGAACAAGGTCACTTCCGATCTTTTGTCAGATACAAATAAAATGTATACTTCTGAATAATTTCAAGTTAGAAATATGGTCGAGCATAAAAAGTCGTATGAAACTTGCCTATAATGGTAATTAAGACGCTCGTATGAAAATTATGAAACTCGCTTGCGCTCGTTTCATAAACAAACATACTTGCGTCTTAATTACTATCATTATATACTCGTTGCATAATGTACTATTTTTGCACGATCATGGTTTTTTTTTTATTTACTGCTATTCTTGTTAGACCTTGAAAGTTAGAATTCTCACACAAAAATTTGTTGCTAGGGAAAAAAAAATCTTCATAAGATAAAACTATACTAAAACAGACCCATTACAGTGCACATGTGTATTATCACTTAGTTACCATTACAGTATAGTTTTGCGAAGATTTTTGAATAATATTGCGCTAAATTTTCAATGGAAAATACCATCATAGTCAAGTCTCGAACGTCAAGCAGCCTTGAATCGCCACATTTGTTTATACCAGACTGAATTTTTATCTATTTTGGCAACTTATATGTGTATAAACAATCAAGCAGTCTATTTGAAATATCATCTCCACCTCTCAGTGTATAATAATCCGTTCCGCAATCTTTATTTAATTACTGGTCCATTATCAAGTATACAATCTCAATTAAAAAAAAAACATTAACGCTATATTTAGCGTTATGTTTTAAGTTTCTTAGAAAAGCAAATTTATCGCAGAATTTGTTTCTATTTATGACACCATAGGTAATACCTGGTAATAGAACCAGAACATTTTGATAACCACGAAACTGTTTTGTTTTGTCTTTTTTATTAATTAAACATCTCTAATGTTTAAAGAAATAAATATCAAAGGTCCTTCAATAACTTTCTATTCAAAATACAAATATTACATTAGGTTACATGAACGTATCTTTGACTAGCACACATGTTTCTGCAGGCTTTAACTCCAAATACTTTAATGTATTAATTTTGAGACCTCATGAAGGTTTAACTGTTATATATATATATATATATATATATATATATATATATATATATATATATATATATATATTCGACTGTTATAAGTCAAATTTTACTTGTTTTTCTTATCATTGTATTTTTTTTATATTCTCACGTCATGTACCTTAATATATTTCGATGTTACTTGTCCATCTAGGTATTTACATGAAAAGCTTAACATCACGCAAGTCTGACCTGAAGATGCTATTATAATAGCTAAAGCGCTAGTCAAAGATACGTTCATGTAACCTAATGTAATATTTTGTATTTTGAATAGACAGTTATTGAAGGACCTTTGATATTTATTTCTTTAAATTTGTTAACTTGTCGGACCAACATGCCTTTCAAAATCTGTAATGTTATTTATTTCAATGATGTATGTAATTCAAAGTTACGAAATCTTTCCGCGCCGACCAAATGCTATTTCGAGAATGATGGGCAAGATTAGGAGCGCACGAGAGTTACGAGACGAGACGAGACGAGACGAGACGAGACGAGACGAGACGAGACGAGACTCGAAAGACAAGTGCAACGAACACAGCGAGCGAGAGCCAGAACGGTAGACAGCTAAGACAAATACGAAATAAAATTACAATTAATAAAATTAGGGATGTTACAAATGTTCTGAAAGCAAAGGTTACAACTTACTATGAAAGTGTCAGACTTGTAGGCTAATCTGGAGCAGAAAGAGAAATTTTTACGGAGATGTTTGTTTTGTTTGTCAAAGGAATCCGAAATAACGTACCTATATTATAAAGCAACGGTTATCTTTTATCTCATAAATATGCATGTACTCTCGACTAGAAAATCACTTAATTTTCCATATTCTCCTTTGTGACTGATGCTGTGGCAAAATAAAACTTTACAGAAATGCTATTCTGCTGTCATGCGGTACGTATCCGCCAATGTAACTTATCCAATTAAATGTCACTTCTATGTGAAGCGCGACAGAAATATGAGTCTCATAAATCAAAGAGTTAAAGTTGAAGTTCTGTGTCAACCACATGAGGCTAGGAGGGCAGAAGCCACATTATTTCATATCGGAAGAATGTGACCTGAGTTTATTCAGCAGCTGGAAAATTAACTTCAAATGTTCTTGTGAGCCTGAATGCAAACAGCTGAAATCGCAAGCATCAGACAGCTACAGTGCTAGCGCACTGGCTTTCTATCCAGATGGTCCAGGTTCGATCACGGCCAGGTCGTGATGAAATTTGTGGTGAACAAAACAGACGTTACAGAGGGTTTTTCTCGGAAAACTCTCGTTTCTCTCTTTCATTCCACCAAAGTTCAGTTCAAGTTTGTCGAGCATGGCGAAATTCGATAGCCTATTCGCCGATGTTCGCTCTGCAGGAGGACACATGCAGCGTTTGTTCCATTTTGTTATAAAAAATTCGCCGTCCTCCACTTCCACCCCATCATGTTTAAACCGCTTAAAGATTTTAGCACAGATCTTGCGACTCGTTTTTCGTATGAAATGAAACGAAGTTTTGGCTGGGTTACTGGCTGAGAAGAACTGCCTACTGAAGGATGCACTGGAAGGAATTATGAACGGGAGAAGAATACAGGGAAGAAGAAGATATCAGTTGATAGACGACATTAAGATATATGGACCATATGCGAAGACTAAGAGGAAGGCAAAAAATAGGAAAGATTGGAGAATGTTGTTTTTTTAATTTTATTGGGTTATTTTACGACGCTGTATCAACATCTAGGTTATTTAGCGTCTAAATGAAATGAAGGTGATAATGCCGGTGAAATAAGTCCGGAGTCCAGCACCGAAAGTTACCCAGCATTTACTTGTATTGGGTTGAGGGAAAACCCCGGAAAAAACCTCAACCAGGTAACTTCCCCCGACCGGGATTCGAACCCGGGCCACCTTGTTTCGCGGCCAGACGCGCTGACCGTTACTCCACAGGTGTGGACAATGTTGGGTTTGCAGTGAAAGACCTGTCCTTGGGCAGAACTCTATGAAGGAATGAAGAGAAAGTTTGTAATGTCTTGGTTGCCTCTTTTATGTTCGAACATTACAGGACACTAGGACGGGTTTCCGATGCTGATATAGTTTAAGGGCTTGAGACTTTGGGGCTCGCGGTTCGGGCTCGTCAGTAGTTAATGGAACCTGTAGGACCCAGGAAGGATGGCCTGCCTCTCAGCGTCGGATTCACGAATGTCTCCCGGACTATCCGTCGTGAAATCAATCAAGGACCAGATAGGAAGCTGGGTCTCTACCGCTAAACGGGGATGGGTGCTTTAGGGAGTTAATTGGATTGAAACATATGCATAATATATTAGGCTATACAGTGCGGTCCGAAGAAAGCGGGAGGGAGCAAGCCTGTAGAGCGCGAAAAAAAACACGGCATTTTAGATCCGTAATGTCCATGTATTGTGGGTCCCTATCACCACGGCATGGCGCGTCCTCAGGTTGTGGATAGAGCAGACGGCCTCCAGATATGGAGGGTAGCTGCGAATTTATTGAGTGGTCCTCCAGCTTGGGGGTTGGGCGAAGGGCTAACAACCCATCACCGTAAAAAACAGCTTGTTACGAATCCCTACAATAAGCTGCTGTCCAAAAATCTAAAAGTTAGAATTTATAAAACAGTTATATTACCGGTTGTTCTTTATGGTTGTGAAACTTGGACTCTCACTCTGAGACAGGAACATAGGTTAAGGGTGTTTGAGAATAAGGTGCTGAGGAAAATATTTGGGGCTAAGCGGGATGAAGTTACAGGAGAATGGAGAAAGTTACACAACACAGAACTGCACGCATTGTATTCTTCACCTGACATAATTAGGAACATTAAATCCAGACGTTTGAGATGGGCAGGGCATGTAGCACGTATGGGCGAATCCAGAAATGCATATAGAGTGTTAGTTGGGAGACCGGAGGGAAAAAGACCTTTAGGGAGGCCGAGACGTAGATGGGAGGATAATATTAAAATGTATTTGAGGGAGGTGGGATATGATGATAGAGACTGGATTAATCTTGCACAGGATAGGGACCGATGGCGGGCTATTGTGAGGGCGGCAATGAACCTTCGGGTTCCTTAAAAGCCATTTGTAAGTAAGTAAGTAAGTAATGTCCGGTGTATTGCACTCATATAACTTCCATTTTAATTGCATGCACACAATTATCATTTTATGAAAAAGAAGACGGAATATAAATTAAATTATGGTTTATTTAACGACTGCAAGTCGGAACAGACTCTACACCTCAAAAAGGTCGACCAGAAATTCTCACCAGAAGAGAAAAATGTCTTCTCACCAGGAAAATCAAGGTAGAATCAAAACTGAGTGCACTGAAACTAACGGCCGAACTTATTCAAGAAACAGGAAAGTATGTGCATCCAGAAACTGTGTAGACATATAAGGAACGCCGGATACAACGGAAGAGTGGCAAGGAAGAAGACGTTTATTAGTGAAATAAATAGAAAAAAAAAAAGACTCCAATTTGCAAGACAACACGTAAAGTGGCCGCCCTCTGCACTACGTCATAGATGTCTATGAACGTAGGACCGAAGTCCACACATGTGCTGAGTGCACTCGTTATGAGTGACTAGATGGAACCCAAGAGTTGGAGCTTAATCTGAGACGATTCTGTCCGGCGCCGGGGTGGTATCAGGTGTGGCTTAGTGGATAAAGCATCAGCACGTAGAGCTGAAAACCCGGGTTAAAATCCCGGCGCCGAAGAGAATTTTTCTCCGTTCCATTACTCTTTCATCGCAGGAAGAAGATATGTTTGGTGGAAACCGAACTCAATTCTAAGAAGTTGAGACCAAAATTAAAACATGCTGGTGGAAGTGTCATGTTATAGGGTGGTTTTTCGTCAGCTGGAGTCAGAAAAATGGAATTTATAGAACACACATAAAACATATGGATTATTTGAATTTCCTAAGGAATAATTTACATAGCAGAACCGAGAAACTATATATCAGAAATACTTCCCCAGGACAACGACGATCCGAAACGTAAAGCTTACAATGTGAGGATTTCGCTACTTCATAACTGTTCAAAAGTGATCCCCACTCCACCCAAGTCACCTGATCTGAATCATATTGAGAATTTGTGGCAGAGGAACTTGACGCCAGGCTCGGGGAAACTTCAAAGAAAGAACTGTGGAGAAGACTCAGAGAACAATGGGACAAAACTGACCGTGAATATACGGAAATAGTAATATGCGTTACAAGAGCGGTATGTTGACGTTTTCATGGTCGAGGAAAAGATTGAAAAAGCGAAACGTAGTTGAGCGTTTTTAATTTCCGAGAACATGAAAACAAACATACCGCTCGTGTATCGTACATTATTTTGTGCGAAGATCGTTTATTACATACCTGAAAGACGAATTTCTAATTAGTTGCAATGAAACCTCCATCTTGGTTTCTGTTTAATTACGGTAACTTCGGAAAACCAAAATATCTTTCTTCAACTTTGTTGCTATAAAATGTTTTCTGTGTTTACTATACTCCAGCAGGCCGTGATATACGTCTGTCTTTTTTTTTTCCCCAGTCTATAAATGCGAACTTAAAACAAACGGTAAGTTTATGTAATGATTTATTTTTCATTTTAATATTTTAACAATATTATTTATATAACATATTGCAGTAATAACATCGGCACCTGGAATCTTGTTGATTTTTTCACGGCTTCCTTAATGTTACTTGTATCAGGAATGCAATAATTTTCGTGGAGTAGTAGACTTTACTTAATTTTTGCAAATATTTAAAAACAATAATTAACATTGCAATTTAGGTGAAATCGCAGTGGTAAGTTTCCAATTTATAATTATTACTATGTTAAACGTCTCTAAAAATAATATGTTAAAAGCCTAAAGCAGTAAAATGAATGTCGCGCTTAAGCGGTAAGAAGAGGGAAATTGTTGTGTGTGTTACGTTGAGAATACTGAATGTGGTATTCCACACTTACCGCGTATTGGTTCTGTGCGGAAAACAAGCAAATACGCACGATCTCGCACTAAATTAGTTGCGTCCATGCCGAAGAGACTGGAAGCTGTGATAAAACAGAATAGACGTATTACGAAATACTAGGGCCTTAGTCACAAGCTTTTATTTTATTTTGTTTTATATTGTGCCCGAATATTCAAATGACTGTGCTAAATGTGTAGCAAAGAAAAAAAAAAGCTATTAATGTTATATTATGTTATAGAATTATTAAGTTATGAGATGCATCACAACATAAGTTTCATTTTATTTCTTGTGATAGAATGTTGTATTTAATTTCTGTGCAACTGATTAAATAGTAGGGTTAGTTGCCCAAATATTAAAGTAAGTACGGCAGTCGGCAATACCAGGTAATGCAGTCCGATTAGACCCGACTTCACTTCTAGCCTCTGCCTCAAGATGTCATTACTATACACTGTATGCAATCCTGCCTCTGGATGACTCAACTGAGCTCTAACGATAATAATCACGAACAGTGTTGCCAATTCAGCGGTTTTCCCCCTAAATCTAGCTTTTTTGGATAATCGTCTCGCGGGTAAAATTATATTATCCCGCTTAGCGGGAATACTAGCGGTTTTTAATCTTTAAAGTTTCTGAAAAGAAATTCATACTGTATTAGTATTATAAGCGGCTTTCATAATTACATTTAATTCGTTCAGTGTGTGTTTTGTAAAATAATGGATGTGTTAATGTAGTGATAATTCCATCTATTACCGTCAAAACCCGAAATCCGTCGAAACCAGTTTCAACTAGTAAAAACTAGTTTAAGCAAATAAAGATACATAGTGAGTTTTCGTATGATATAGTATCAGTGTCTTTATTTTATTGGGTTATTTTACGACGCTGTATCAACATCTAGGTTATTTAGCGTCTGAATGATATGAAGGTGATAATGCCGGTGAAATGAGTCAGGGGTCCAGCACCGAAAGTTACCCAGCATTTGCTCGTATTGAGTTGAGGGAAAACCCCGGAAAAAACCTCAACCAGGTAACTTGCCCCGACCGGGATTGGAACCCGGACCACCTGGTTTCGCGGCCAGACGCGCTGACCGTTACTCCACAGGTGTGGACTAGCAGTGTCAGGTTAGGTTTGGTTTGTTTAGGTTTTTGTTTGGTAAAAGCCTAAAAAAAAACCTAAACAGACCAAACCTGACCTGTCATTGATTCTAGATCTTATGAAAATTCGCTTTCTATCTATCTATATTTTAAAACTAGTTTTTACTAGGTGAAACTGGTTTTGTCGAATTTTGGGTTTTAACGGTAACATATATCGTGCAGTAAGAATTTAAATATGTTGATCTGTGATAAAAGTGTTCAAAATTGATTTATAGCGCCACATTGGCAATGATAATTGTGTGCAGTATTCGTTACATTGGCGGGTGGATACTCCATCTTGACTATTATTATTATTATTATTATTATTATTATTATTATTACTACTACTACTACTAGCCGTACCCGTGCGCTCCGCTGCACCCGTTAGAAATAAATATAAAGTAATTACATAATTAAAATAGGACATTTGATCCAGGGAACATTCGTGTTTGATAGAAGGATAAATCGTTTAATATGTTACTTAATTTAAATTGTATTTAAAATATTAAAATGCGATCATTTTGATCCAGAGATCACTCATTTGGTGCAATGACAATTCCTTTAACATGTTTCTTAATTGTTATTACCAATTATTTTTGGAAAAGCGAAAATTAACAGAAAAATTTTGGTTACAGATTTATTATTATGTTTATATTATATTATATTATGAAAAAGTTTGTTGATAACGGATGTACTCGAATTAGAAAGTTTTTAATTTGCTGTGGGAGCTCTTGAATCTCAGAAGGAACAACTTTTACAACAGCGCAACATAATCCGATTGGCTCATTACCCAATTTTTTTGCATTGCATTTATTGCATATGTATTTTATGTATTTTAACACGATTCAATTGAGCATAGTTAAAATTTGAATTATAAAATAATGGATTGTTAAGCTAACGTACTATTACTGCATACTAAATCAATACACTCTCGTTGTTCGTTAATTCTCTGAGATAAAAATGAATGTGTTCATACATAAATATTATTATAAGAAATACAGGAAATGAATATACAGAATAACCTATCAAGTTTTCTGTGCATAAGAAGCTATTTTAATCTTACCTGTCCTCAATTCACTCACAAGTTACTGTAAATAACATTATAGCATTATGTCCATCCAGAGAAACTACACTTTCCAATGATGAAATAATAATTGATTATACAAATCGGTTAATTTACCTTCCGATATTACTTCATACGAACACAGAAACATTGTCTGTAGGCTATGATTCATAGCTTTCGATTGTTGTTGACCAAGGCCCCTTATAGACGAATTCATTTGTTTATTTCATTACACCGCCTTAGATGGCAGTTATTTTAATTTTGAAACTCATTTATCTCATTAAATATCAGTCCTATTAAAATTTTCCGAGGAATAAAACTGATCGGAAATGATTTTTAAAGAAATATTTGTTATGTAACATTTTTTCACAAAAGTCAATAATAAGCGAGATATTTCGATTTATTTAATTCAGACCCCCTTATAACCCCTCTTTTAAATAATGTATTTTGAATGCCATATAGCCTAAAATATAAGTTACAACGAACTTAATTTATATTCCAATTTTCATCGAAATCCGTTCAGCCATTATCGCGTGAAAAGGTAACAAATATACAGACAGACAGACAGACAGACAAAAATTTCAAAAAAGCGATTTTCGGTTTCAGGGTGGTTAATTATATATGTTAGGACCAATTATTTTTGGAAAATCCAAAATTACCAGAAAAATTTCGGCTACAGATTTATTATTAGTTTAGATGATGATTATTATTATTATTATTATTATTATTATTATTATTATTATTATTGAATAATAAATATACATTAAAATCTAGAGATATTTGTTAGAAAATTGCGAGTTTTCGAAAGCCATCTAGCGGGATTATACGAACAACTGTTGGCAACACTGATCACGAACGATATACTTAGAGTGAACCATAGTGAAACATTTGTTGTGAACTGGGACTGAATGGGAAATGATTAATGAAATGTCATGATAATTACAACGACAAGTACTGATTTCGAAAGAATTAAATACTAAAGAGATGCACAGTTCTTCCCAATGTGTAATAGATTTTGTCCGTCTCTGTACAGCTCCTCTTCATCCACAATGTAGTACGTACGTAACTTTGTGTATACACACATGTGCAGAGCCCATAAAACTGAAACATCCCATGGTCTGACAGCTAACAGCTTATAATTTTGGTTGATAAGAAAGGGTCTCGCACTCCACTGAAATCAAAAGCACTTTTATGGGTGTACACCACGCAAGCGCCGTCTATTGCAAAAGTGTAACTTGTGTTCTGCGCAAGGTTATTTTTATTACATTTGCTGTGAAGCACTTTATATTCCTTGTAACATGTTTTCCGTTCAAATATATTGATAATGTGTGAAGACCCACTCTCAGTGGTAAAAATATACTTGAGAGCCATGTCGTACATTTACGATCCGTAAACAGATTTTGTCTGTGAACAAGGGCTGTGAGTAATATTTCCAGGTCATTTCTCGCACAGAAGTACATTATTCTCCCTTGCAAATAAGTTCCTGCAAACCAACACAAACCTCTGATGGTAAGGAATGATTGCAGTTCACAGCGTTTTAGTTTAACGATGGTTTTGTTGTAAATGCGATAAATTGTGCATTAAAGGCAAAATGGATTTCTTTATGAATCAACTGTATGTAGTAATAACGAACGTACCGGTACTTACATGAGTTGTAAATAAAGTAGTGGCAACACTGCCGGGAATGCGCAAGGTTATTTTTATTACACTTGCTGTGAAGCACAGTAAAGATTGAAACAACAGCGTTTTACAAAGTCATTTTAGGAAAAAAAAAAATATCTCACTGTCTGTAACCTCTATGATTTGAAATATAAATCTTCCGAGACCACATCGTGATATGGGAGCCACGTTAAATTATAATAAGCCGCGATATGTCCCTGTAAGATATTCATAATCATTAGACTTCGTGGAATTGCCACGAGAATCGTAAGGTTTATTACGCACGCGGTATAGACTGCATGACAAGGGAGAATGCAAAGGATGGAGTATGCCTCTGATGTAAACACTGAGCAGTATACTGCGGTTACAATAAAACCTGTATCCTGCAGTCAAGAAATATAATGAATGATCATTGAATTAGGAAATGTCTGAACATGTAAATACATAATTATTTTGTAGTGAGATATATTAACTCTTAAAATTTAATGTATCACATCATTCTTGAATATGTGCATTGCAGTGAAGACTTACGTACATTTTGAGAGACTGCAAAGTGAATCTCCTCCGATGGTTACTTAAACAGTTTTTATATTGGGAAAATGTACATAATACGATGTAATACGTACATATTTGAATAACGGAAAGTCACTACTTTTTAGTACACCAACTTCAGATGTCTTGTCGTGACCTGATAGTACATCATTTATAATACGAAGTTGTGAATAGGCAGAATTTTTAGCAATAATGTTTCTCAACTTACATTTCACTTTTTCTGAAATTAGTGAATTGTTATTTTGGATAACGGTTTGTGATACCTTATCCACTATATTAAGGGCTTCTGAGAGTTGTAGTTTAGACGATTCTAACAGGATGATGCTTTTGGACACGATTTTCAAATTAGAATCAATGAACAGAATATCTTCCAATAGTTGTTCAGAAGGCAATGATTTTACAGCTGCAACAGCGGAACTGTCTATGCTATCCAATGCATCAATTACCTCCATTATTTTGCCGTAATGTTCTGCATAATAATTAACAGCATCCAATCACGTTCCCCAACGGGTCAAGACTGGCTGCGGGGGTAAGGGTATTCCAGGGACAATTATTTGGAATTCTCTTTGTAGTATGTTTGATTGAATTCTTGTCTGGACTGAACAAATGTTAAGCTTTGACTATTCCAACCACAGTAATGCAAAAACAAGTGCTTACATAGGTATACATTAGCTGTAGCTGCTCTATCTATTTGGACCGGTCACATCTCTTAACATGAACTGCTTATACTACGAGACCGGGCGGTCGCTCACATCCTCTATACTACCGTACATCGGCAGTCCGATTGCATGCTGCGTGTGGCAATTCAACGAAGTCTAATAATCATCATCGAACTATTATTGCTCCTTAACTGAAAATATGTTCTGCAACATATCACTTCAGTTTTCAATGTGCTATTTCGGACAGTCTCTTTTTTTTAATTCTAAAATTAGTATGTACCTGTCTTGTTTCTGTTCTTTTACTTTCACTAAGTTCATTCATTGAAATATGCAGTAGTATATTTAATTTTGTTCGTATAGTTCTGCCACTTAATTTAAGGATTCCAGCTCTGTTCACACTGAAATTATTTCATTTTTTTTTATTTAATGTTTAATTTCTAGAATATTCACCGCCATAACTTTCTAATCTATCAATTCTGTTTTTTCTTCAAAATCATACCGTTTGAATATTTTAGACTGTTCTTCATATTATTTAAATTAAATTAACTTCAGTTTCATATGAATATTGTTATCTAGGCAAGAGAACTGATGCTCCTTAATTTTATATAGGCAAATACAGAAGTGCGTTTAAAATTATTTTTATGTCGTATTGCTTCCTCGTTATTGTATTTTTCTCTGTTTAGGCGATAACATTTTTTATTAAAGTAATATTCTACACTTCCAATTTTATTAGCTCACATAAATTTATTTCGAGCTTTTCAATAAGAAACAGATCTAAGTAACGAAAGTTAGCCTATCTATAGCCTATAACAAATACAAGAAAAGTAATTTTACTCAGTTACGCCGATGTCAGACATATTACAATTTTATTCGAAGCGCAGAGTTATTCGTTTTTAGTTTTATGCCTTTAAGTGCCAGAAAAAAGAAAACTTTAGTGCAAACGGAACTTGGCGGAGACTCGATTCTTTTATTTCTACAACTTTCTGAGAGTTAACATTACGAAAGAAGCGACAAACATCGAGCATGTTTGTGGTAGCTTCATTACGGTGGTCAAAAAAAAGTTGTAAAACTTTGTTGTAAAGGATTCTGAAACGTGACTGAGTAGAGATGAGAACGAACAAATACTCAAAAATTGCCACAAACTTTACGTGCCCTGTCTACTGAGACTGAAATTCACGCAAAACGTGTTTCAAAATAACTTATGGTTAAGTTTGTTATTGGATATATTATTTTGTGATTATTTGAAGTACTGAATATTACCTTACTTAATTCTGATCATAAAAGAGAAAAACATTTCCAAGTAAAATACCACGATACTTTACTGTATTTTACAGAAAAACAATCGTTGTGATTAAATATAATCGAAGTATATTATGGGTACAGAGAGTGAACAGAATAATAACTGAATTGATCCGAATATAAGTAAATTAAGAGCCACAACCAAAAGAATGCCATTTCATTAAAATCATTATTATAAGCTGCACTGCTATTCACTTTTGGAACAAAATCTACCAGCGTATAGTCTATTACAAACCTTAAAAATCATATTTTGTTTTCTCTAATTATTGTGTTTATTCTGATTATAAAAACAACCATAAAATGCAAAAAAAGCAACAAAAATATTTAGTTTTTCGTCTATTTCGCAATTTTTTTTCATAATGTATATTAGGCTACAGCCCAAATATTTAAATTTACCGCTACTCAATTAACTCTTCTTTAAGTTTCCTCGATTTTTAATATTAAAATAAATTCAGATTAAAAGAATACATTGTCACTCCTAGTTCCCAGCCACTTAAGAGCTAAAATAGTAAATTTAGTATCACAACAGAGAAATCTTGATTTAAAATATTTTTATGGTCCAATATTTTGTATTCTTCTGCCGACTTCTTCTGTGTTGTCATTGGTGTCATTTTATACAAATCAATGCTTCCTTTCGAACTTAAACTCATGGATTATAGTACGTGCTACTCCAAGTATAATAATTTTTTCCTATAAAAATGTTATGTTTTATTTAACGACGCTCGCAACTGCAGAGGTTATATCAGCGTCGCCAGATGTGCCGGAATTTTGTCCCGCAGGAGTTCTTTTACATGCCAATAAATCTACTGACATGAGCCTGTCGCATTTAAGCACACTTAAATGCCATCGACCTGGCCCGGGATCGAACCCGCAACCTTGGGCTTTTTTCCTATATATTAACCAGTTTGTAATTATTGCCTTCATAATTTATACTCTAAACTTTTTTTTTTTTTTAATTTTACAACAATATTCTGGGAACAAACAAACTTGTATAAAATCGATATTTGAAACTAACCTATGGCATGGTGTGTATGTGCCTCCAAAATTCCATACAGGTTGGACAGTATTCACTATAAAATATAGGGTCAGAAATGCTAAAAGAAATATGTGTAAATGGCAATTTAAAAGTACTATTTACTAGTATATTCTACTACCCACACAGAAATTACAAAACATAATTTTTAAACAAACTTAGAAACGAAATTGAGCAAATTTCTTCGACAGGTTGAAAATACACATAGAAATGGTGTTTTTAAATGGAAGAAAATACTCCTAAAATTTTCACACGTTTCACTGGCAATTTAAAAGTTCTATTTTCATTTATTGCCTACATACACATTATAAAACCATTGTAAAAATGAATTCATAACGAAGTTAGAAGCGGAATTGAAGAAATTTCTTTGAGAGGATGAAAGTTCACATAGTAATGGTGTTTTAAGTGGAGAAAATTGTTTTATGTTTCACCAGAGTGTTCCCTTACATTTGGAAGTTGGTTTTTGAAGAATTTGCTAGCAATTTAGAAATCGATCAAACAACAGTGTCTCTAACCAAACAAATTGATGTAATATATGCAGTTACTTGAGTGTGGAGCAGCTCCCAACATGGCCGATACAAGTGATTACACCATCGAAGAGCGCACTGTGGCAAGCAGTTGGGTTCACGACAGGTCGCGGACTGGAAAGACGATAGAAGAGATGCGTGGAGACTTCCACCTGCAGTTCAGACGTCGGGCTCAAGCACATGAAAACAGACCAATGCGTGTGCACGAATTATAGGACACTGACTTAGCGCGAAGAATGGACGATGTGCAGCTCTTCTGACAACATTTGACACCATCCCAAAGCGAAGGCGATATTTAGTCACGAGTGCACCATATACCGGAGCTCTCGGTCCCGGAATGTGGTGTTTTGATGTAGGAACAGTCCATACTTTTATGAAGAGGTGGAGCAGAACCCTCCCCATACCATGATAAGGATGAACTCCACTGCTTGCCATAATGCGCTCTTCGATGGTGTAATCACATGTATCGGCCATGTTGGGTATTAATTATCCGAAAAACACATTAGATATACCAATAAACATCATAAGACATGTATAACATTGATACTGGTAGGGAGTAACGGGACTTTGTAGCCATCCTGTATATGAAGGTATTGTCGGACCATCGGATCTGTGCCCCTTCAGCGCTGTCGTAGTTCTTGAAAAAGTTAACGCCTGTACTCACTCCATTCCACCCGCTTTCCTCTCACCACGTTAAACAGCAAGCCACGAACCTTGCCGAATAGGGATGTTGCCAAACTTCCGTCAAACGGTATCATAAATAACTAGTCCTCCATGCTACAATATCATTTCTTTCAATCAAAATACATCTTGTATTTCTGCATTTTTAAACCTAAATCCCATGCCTCGAATCACTTTCCGCAGCATTTCTCTCCAACCTTGGAAAATATTGTCTCTCGCAACCTTCAGTAATTTCTCCAATGTCGGAACTTAATTCTACATGGTATAAAATTCTTGTATCTTTCTTCTTAAAATAAATCGGTTCATATCATCTACAATAATTAAAAGTTCCCTTGGTCTGTTCTTCCCTCGTGATTCTAGCTTTTCATCTCCTGCACAGACTCCCTCTCTCCTGATTTTCTTCATTAGGCGCTCTGACCTGCCTATATAAATTACATAAAAATGTTGTATTATCAGTATTAGTTAAGTAAGTAATTTTAATACGTAATCAATTGAAATAAAATAAGCCCCACCTGTGATCGCAGCTACTCTTTTTGTTGCCTGATTTATAGGAAAGAGATATTGACCTGTTTGTTTCTCTTCATCGCAAAATGCTATTACGTACTTGCTTAATAATATTTCTTTCGCCACTCCGTGCTACAGTGTTCATGTTGAGTTGACAACACTGGACTACAAGTGCAAGAAGGCTCAAAATTGTGAGTAGTGGGGGAGAGAAAGGGAGAGAGCTAGAAAAGAGAGAGATAGGAATGCAGGGAGAGAAATTAATTACCGAGGCTGAGAAGGAATTAAGAGTTCAGTTCGCATATCTTACGGGGGCACAGATCCGATGGTCCGACAATATACTCTGTTAAATCCTGGGACGACTGATTTCAAATTTAAGGTTTTTATTTTTTTCAAACCATACTAGGGGTATACTGCAATAAGTCCCGCATAACTCTGTTTACTTCTCTATGCGTATCTTATAACTAGGGAACGGAATTTGGAGTAGTAAAAGCTAGTATTGGCATCTACACAGTCATTTGTTTACAACCCTTCATATCAAGTCCTCCCCTCCATGACATACTCGCAGGTCTCTACACGTCAACAACAGGTGAACGGGACAGTTGTCGCATAAGAACTTCAACGTGCAGGTTTGCAGTTCAGAGTAGTGAAGTGCAGGTACAATGCCGAAAGTGAAACCAACTAACAATACAGTATTGAAAGACTATATTTGTAAAACTTCCAGATCAAGTATCAAAATTCAGGAAACAATTCCCTAAATTTTCGCTTCCTCCATGTCCAGTTCCTACGAGATGGGGGTCATGGTTAGAAGCTTGCAATTATTACGCACATCACCTCCAATCTGTGAAGAAAGTGGTCCAGTCTTTCGATCCCGATGACGCGGCTGCGATTCAAATACGCCAGGAACTGCTAAATGATGAAACAATCGAGAAAGAAGTCACGGATATTAAGTCAAATTTTGGATATTTACCGGATGCCATTATTCAATTAGGAAAGTCAGGAGTAGAACTAGTTGAGCAAATAAATATTATGAGGACTATTGTAAATAAACTGAGTGCAGTAGAAGGTGAAATAGGAAAACGTGTTGGTGAAAAAATGAACAAAGTTTTGATTAAAAATGATGGATACGATATTCTTAGTCGGATTTCAGATGTACTAACAAAGACGTGTCCCAATGACGTCATTCAACATGTGAATTTAATTGACGCATCTTGTTTCAAGTACTCTCTAATTGTCTCTGCAGATGGAGAGCGGAGTTTTTCCATGTTACAAAATTTCCTTCCTTGCAACAGAGCAAAGTTGTATTTTGAAAATTTGAAAATAATATTTACAATTTATTATAACAAGGCATAGCATTAATTGAAAATGCCATTTCGTTTGGATCTACATATTCAGAGGCGAGTTCCATACAGAAGACAACTGTCTATCAACATCAATATGTCCACTGATACGCGAAGATGCAGAGGTTCATATTTAATTATGTATATTTGCAATGTTGTTTATTGGTGTCTTGTGCGTTGCGAAGAAAAGCACATGTAGTTCAAAAAGAAATGCAGATTATGTATGTAGGTCACTATATGTCATTAAACTATTCCATTTGTTTATTCTGAAATATATTTACAGACGTTGCGTGTAAGTTTGTATGAAGTGGACTGTACTCTTCCATGCGCCGTGACGCAGCTCGCTTGACAGTCACTGAGCTACGAATATCTATACTACGTTTCACCATTCTTTATAATACTCCAAATCCCTTTCCCTGCTTATAACTTTCAAGGTGTAAGTACAATGGTTCCACTACATCAAAAATAAAATAAATATGTTTGTAACTTTACCAGCAATGAAAGAAAAACACTACGGTGCTGAAATTAGTATCCTAAAGTTGTTAAAATATATTTATGATACAATACCTGTGAGGTACAGAATTATTACCCATTTTGTCTCCTTTAGCCTGGAAAGCACTACATTTCTCTATGCGTATTCTGAAGAAATCTAACCGAAAGACAAAAGAATTAGCGTACAAAACTCTTGTTTGCCCAATTATGGGATATGGAGCAGTAGGGTGGGATCCGTACAGACAAAACCAAATCGATTCAATAGAAAAGGTCCAACGCAAGGCAGCAAAATATGTCAAAATGGGGAAGGGACATGGTGAGGAGATAGTAAAAGACTTAGGATGGGAACTTCTCAAATCAAGGCGACGAAAAACCAGACTCAACGCATTGTTTAAGGCACAAATGGGACGCAAAGCATGGACCGATATTAATGCTAGATCAGCAACACCATCATACTTAGGAAGGGCTGATCATATTAGGAAGTTTAAATGTAGAAAACAAAGAACGGACGTGGCAAAATTTTCCTTTGTTAACCGCACAATAGTAGACTGGAACAGCTTACCTGCGGCAATCTTTCAGGGTGATCCTCTTAAAATCAATACATTTAAAGAAAGGTTGAGAAGATTAGACTGAAAGTGTAATTGGTGGTGCAATGTAATTATTTAAGTTGTGTCATGTACTTAATTGAATTGATATGTAATAATTAAGTTGATATGTACATAAATTAAGGTAATATGTAATTAATTATGATATGTAATTAGGTTGGTATGTAATTAATTAAGATTATATGTAATTAATTTGGTATGTAATTAATTAAGGTGATATGTAATTAATTAAGATGATATGTAATTAATTAAGATGATATGTAATTAGGTTGGTATGTAATTAATTAAGATTATATGTAATTAATTCGGTATGTAATTAAGGTGATATGTAATTAATTAAGATGATATGTAATTAGGTTGGTATGTAATTAATTAAGATTATATGTAATTAATTTGGTATGTAATTAATTAAGGTGATATGTAATTACTTAAATTGGTAATAGTTGGGTGAAATGGAAGTACTTATAAGTTAGATTTACTTTTGCTTATCGTAGGCGTTATTATGGAATAGTTTTTAATTATAGTCCTAGGTTTATTGCATCTACTATTTATAGATTTACGTTTTATTTTATTTCATTAAGGTTTATTTTATTTTATTTCATGTAATTGTAATTATTGTATATTATATATCACTGCCACCGGGTGTATACCCAATTGTAGTGTTAATAAATACATACATACATACACATACATACATCGGGAAACAAAAAACCGTGAGGATGATCTTGTAGGCAGCTTACCATGATGATGTTGGTGGTGGGGCGGACGATGAGGAGGAGTAGTGTTAGAAGAAAAACATGTCCTATAGTAGTGTTATTCCCCGACAGACACGAAGTAAGTGCTCGGGATGGAAGTCTGCTAACGCCTTCTCCTCAAAGAGGACCAGTGTCTAGTATCTGCAGAGAGGTTGATTTATTTATGAGGTCGAGAGAATTTCCTGTTTGCTTCTTGCTTTCGAGTCTTCTCCGCCGAATTTCATGTCAGACCTTCAAAACGTTCGGTTCTCTACACAAGCGACCTCGTCGGCAGAAGATAAACAAGGGAAAGGAGCGAGGGAGCTCGCGGGATGATTGTGATGAAGCTCTTTCTTATTTTTCTAGGTTGAGCGATGAATAGAAAATGGTAATGAAAGGCGTATGGAAATAACTTCCTTTATCGAATTATAAGCCCCCGGCTCGTCCTGGTAATCAGCGAGCACAAAAGCAGACAGTCTTTTCAACGCACTTCAATATTCTTCAGACTTCAATGGATATGCATTACTTACACATTTACCTATAAATGGGCTCTTTTTACTTAAAATAAAAGAATCGAATCAGCCATTGCTCACTCATATAATAAACGAATTTTTATTCAAAGGACCAGAGTTCCATCTCTGATATATCCAAGAAGTCTTGTGGTACAAAAAAATTTCAAAAAGGTGTTCTTTACATATTTCACTTTTTTCCACACATTATTTCACTAATGGCTTACAACTAAATCGAAATCTTCTGGACTTTGAATAGCCTGCTATTTAAATGAGCTGTTAAAGAACGAATTATTGAGTGATTTAAGTTTACAAGTTCCCGACATTTAAGGCGTAAATGTATATACAGGGTGGCTCAAAAATAAACGGACAAATTGTGGTAGTAGCCATAGAGTAAAGAAATATTATGCCAGTTCTATTTTAAATATTTTTCAAGTTATCATTCTGTGAATTTATTAGGACCAATATCAATAATGAAAGCCACACAATCTTTGGATGGTCGAAAAAAGGAGAAGGGTAAGTTATGTGTATGAAAGACATTCTCGATATTTTGTTTCTTTTCGTAAAAATATCTACCACTTTCTTAATAGGTAAAATTATGCAAACACAACCTAACTCAGAGTGATTAGGCAGTGTATGAGAGCTGTTCTCCGATTCCGATAGTTAGAAAGTTGATAGTTCTATGTCTGTTAGTAAACAAATGTCCAATACATATGTACTCTAACAGACTGTCTAATCACATATCATGTTTATTTGATATCTCAAAAACTACTTGAGTTATAAGATTGAAACCTTCTGCTTGTGTGTTGTTCTAATTAAAGAACATTCCAGAAAATCAATGTTGTACCGGCAACATTATGTTTGTTAATAGATTTTTGTCTTTCTGTAACCTTGTGTGCTTGGAAGTTTGAGACGGTTCCTCGTATAGGATAAGGAGATTTTCATTAGATTAGTATTTCGTGTTAATATTCTTATATGGATAGGATGCGCGGACGTGTAAGTTAGTTTCAAAATCTGAGACGGAAGTAACAGGTGGACAGGAAGACCGAAAGGAAGCTAGGCGGACAGGAAACATGTGTCCAGGCGTGGAGTTGACTGATGAGGGAATGTATGGACTTTGCCTGCGGGTGGTCAGTAAGATGACGCCAAGCCAGGTTCCAAAAGAGATGATCTGGTATATGTCAGAGAATTGTCAGGACGCCGGAAGTCGGAGATGTTCTAGTTAACGAACAATTTTTGAAGAACGCGTCTTAAGTGACGTAAGTGTAATCATGGCCAATCAGGATTCTTAATAGAGGCACGTGATATATAGATAGGAGGGCGAAATTCTATGTTTGGTGGTTGAAAGTAGAGGATAGATTTGGCAGATAGACAGAAGGCAGATACACAGTGTTCGGAGAGGACGCACTCCACATATTCTCGGCAAACCTAACTCGGAAGTATAACAATTTACGGACTTAGAATTTTTTAGTGGGTGTAGTAAGAAGTCGTGTGTTGCATTATTATTATAAGTCTGAATTCTTTCCTCTCATCACGTTATCAACTGTCCGTTATATTACTGGTGTTTTATAGTACAAAATATATAATTACGTGAACTCAGAAATTAGTATACCAACTTGCGGGAAGTGAGAGCGAGATATTATACACTTGGACGCGCATTTCTGCTAACCTGAAACGAACACTTAATAATAATAATAAACGTTTTCATAGTTCTTACCAACAACTTCTGGTGTGCGCCTACATCATTTCAACCTACGAGCACGTCTCCCAAACCCCATGTCCCGACCGTTTTTGCAGCTTACCTGGGAATCTCATACCTCTACCGGAGTAATCTCGAGGAACGTGCATCCTCGAGATACTTTCCATATATGACGGAGCTGGCAGCCGAGGGCAAGGAAAGGCGTCGTGGACAACGACGACGACAACAGACGACCGTCGCAGACATGGCGACCCCAACGACGACCGACCGCTTCAAGTTTCAGCGTTTATAATATGGCAACCATGGGTAGATGTACGTATCTGCTGTAATCAGATTTTTTTCTTTAAACCAGCTCCACATTTATAGATGTTTTGTCTGGAAAAGGACATCTATCATGAGTTTAATGTATTTACATCGATTTCGTTTCTTCGTTAAGATAAAATTTCTTCTCTAGCATTATACTGGATTATTAGATTTTTCTGAAAAAATAAATGAACTACTTAATAACTTGACCTTCTTATTCGATGATAGACCTGCTACACACTGAAGAGCACCCAGACGTGAGTTTTCTACATTTTCAACATAACACTTTTTAATTTTTTCTCTGGAAATATCAAAGATACCCGTATGATTTTTATGTAAATGTACCATACTAAAGTGAACAAATATTCAACAGTACATTGAAATTGGTTAAATAATTTGATCACAATAAAAATCTTAATTCTGGATGAAAATTTAAAAAGAATTAAGACAACCTTGCATTGAAATGCCAATATCTCTGGATGTATTAATGACGTGGAACATTTTCTCATTTTTTTTTTGCATCAAGAATGAGAAAAAAATTATATTTTGGCTAAAAGTTACTGCCATTGAGGTCATTTTATATGAAAAATTATTTCTGTGAGCCACGTTTTTGCAGATACATTATAAAGAAACTGGCAAAAATGAAGGGTCTAACACACTCAAATGTCATGCAACATACTAAAGCTATCTGTATATCTATGGATTTTTTTTAGATATTGGTACTTACAATGTTCTAATTTTGTGTAAATTTTCATCAAGAATTAAAATTTTCATTGTGAACAAATTATTTATTCACTCTAGTGTAGTAAATTTATATGAAAAATCTATGATAATTTCCAGAGAAACAAATAAATAAAACGTCTCTATGTGTGTATATTACAAATATGGAAAATTGATGTCTGAGTCCCTTTAAACACAAATGTCCTTAAAACTATCAGCTTCTAATCACGAGTTACGTATCAGATGATAATTTTGGTTCAGGAATTTTCTAACGTGCTGTAAGATCCTTATTTTTATCTTCTTAACTTCGTCTCACTTATTTTTCCCCTCCATATCCTCAATTTTTTTCAATTTTTATTCCCTGTTCACGGATTCCCTAAATTAAACATGGCTTATTTTTTACTTCATATTAGACAGATGATTACTAATAGATTCGTGATGTGTCATCTTCACAACGAACCTGCCTGCATGGCAAAAACTTACTTCCAATTATAAGAGATCTTTTAAGTACCTATCGCCTTTTATACATAATAAAATTAATCTCGGAGTTCTCTAGTTCGGAAATAGTACATTATGCAACGAGCCTATAATGATAGTAATTAAGAAGCGAGTATGGATGTTTATGAAACGAGCGCAAGCGAGTTTCATAATTTTCATACGAGCTTCTTAATTATCATTATAGGCGAGTTTCATACGACTTTTTATGCTCGACCATATTTCTAACTTGAAATTATTCAGATGTATACATTTTAACATTTTATTTGTATCTGACAAGATCGGAAGTGACCTTGTTCTAGGTCGTGAATTGTGAGATGTGCGCAGACGCGAAAGTATTGATTTTTCCGAGGAACAATAATGTCATTGACCTTGATGTAATCCCGTTAAACTTGATAATACCTTGATTATTGAATTCGACATTGAAAAACGAGATGACAAATTGAATTTATTTGAATATTATTTACAATTAACGCTAATTATTATAGTAACAGAACATAACCTTCTGCGACAGTATTGGATTTCCAGCCTCCATGACTTTTCGCTAATTCTCTTTCGATTGCACATCCGAGAATAATCGATACTTGCGGTTTTATAACGGTATAAAGCTGACTTGTTATTGGCTGAACACCTGTAAGCTGAGTTGACATTGGCTGAAAACACCTGTACTTTAATGAGTAGGTGTACTTTAATGACATGCATTAAAGGACTGCTACCAGGTGTATAATTACTACATTTCGGCATGGTCGAGCATAAACATATTTATAATTTCATTAAACATTAAAACATATTGTAATGAATTTATATTTCTAACCTGAATTTTATGAATTTCGGAAGTATCGTGTTGAAATTTTGTTTCCTGGATTCTTCAGACTTGGCAAGATATGTGGTTGTTGCTCGATAAAAATGTAAAATTCAACACTATCTTAGGAGCGTGATCTGCCTTGCAACTCGTATTTGCTTCAATTTTTTGCAGTTTTTCAGCGTAATATTTATGTTCATCGCTCAGACTTTTTTCTTGTTATTTTCTTTTCCGCAGTTTCAAGTCCTTCAACGTGTCCCAGAGACAGCGTTTCTGTCGAATCTATTGGTCTGCTATCGTCTGATAATAATAGGCTATGTTGTTTTTATATTAGAATTGTTTACATGACTATTACACTCTTACTACGTCATACTACTTTCGACCAATAAAACGGTACGAAAGGAGGTATTTCAACCAATCATGGCTGCTTATCGCACAATTTTATCGCGTCCCTAGCATTTGTTTCGTTTGCCAACATTTGAAACTGCGCTGGTCTGGACGTAATATATATATATATATATATATATAATTACAAACCACTCCAGTCGATGCACAGCAGTTTCAAATATGACTCGCATTGGCATTCAAGAACAAGAATTAATCAAAATCACTGATCATACCTATGCATCTTCTGAAATCCGATTTACAAATAAATGAAGAGCACCATTCGGAAATCCTGAATAAGTTGAATACACCATGTAGGCCTAAATCAACGAGTTCCACTTCTATTACGCACACGTCCAATATAACATCAATTGAACCACCAACCACATTCAAATTTGAAAATTGTACATTCAATAATTATTCCTTTTAAAATTATTCATGTTTATTTTTTATGTAAAACTTTTCTAACACTTGTGTACAGTATATTAGTTAGGTTATGTTATAGCTTCTGCTATATGATATTATGGATAGTCACGTATCAGAGATTGTTTAATATTAAGATTTATTGAAAATCATCTGTCAAGTGACGTTGATTACTGGGATTTGGATAATTGAAGTGGAATGTTGCATTTTAATAAAAATGAAACTGAATCAACAAAGCCTTTTTGACTAGTAACATTGCCATCGTGTATAATAGATCGAGAACTTCTCGACGAGAAGGCATTGCTCACTACTGCCATCTAGCATGCATCTAGCGTAATATTTGTAATGTTGAGATGGTACAATAATACATTTGAAGACAGTTGTATTTTCGTAAGTCAATTAATATTTTATTGTATTGGAGTACTTCGTTACTTCTAATCTTCATATACTTTCTTCTAATCGTGGAATAGTCAATTAAATCCCACTCGAGTTTTGATTTTCTCTAGATAAATCAAAACGTCTAGTGAGATTACTGTAGACAATATCATGGTGATGAGTGGAGAGCTTGGTATAATTACTACAAGGGAAAAGGGACTTTTGTGGAAGTTTACCACGAGTTTTTATCCACCATAAATACAATTCCACTAAGAAACTGTCAAAATTTGAATCTGGATCTCCGATATCCTAGCCCATCGGCTAGCGGTAGAGGACATTATTGAAATTCAAGGTTTTACTTTGACGCGTGTCATGCAAATTTCGACGAACGTTGGTAAGAGCTTTCGGAATAACTTACTCTTGGCAGTTAGCCTATCAGGGATAAAGGGAAACTTTGAAAGTCAAACGCAGATAACCCTTGAAAGCACTGAAATATAGACCACGAACTATAATGGGGCATTAATAATTACTGGACCAAACTCGTGAACTCTGAGTTTTCAATTTCCTTCCTGAATTATACATCATGGCCTCCCCTTGCGTCACTGTTTCGTGACGTATTGACAGTGCTAAATAACGCGTGGAAGTTTCCATATAATAATTGGAACAGCATCAGAAACGAAATCTCTGTTTATTGCATATTCAAATACAAATTACAACGCTAACACGTACAGCGATAATGATTCTTCGCTATATATCAAATGAGAAGGTTGCAAAATTAAAGTATATAATATATACAGAGTGTTTCCGGGCTAGTGTTACAAACTTTCAGGGATGACGGGGAAGGGCACATGTATCAATTTGAGATAAGGAACCCTGGTCCGGAAATGACCGAGTCGAAAGTTACAAGCAAAAATAGTTCTGTGGAAATGAAATAATTTTATTCCTCTGTACACCTTATTTATGTGTATTTATCTGTACATCTTACACATACTGTATTCATCGGACGTTGTTTACGTTGTCTACTTACAGTATTCCATTCAGTGCGCTGTCTGAGGGGTGGGGACAGGGAACTACACTAAAGCAATGCAGATAGCGTAATGTGTAACGGACATGGTCGGTCCTGATATGCACGTCTGTAGACAGCAGTGTATGTGTACAAGTTGCAGTGTCCAGTCGATCAGTCCTAGTGAAATGGAGGAGTACACGAGAGCGGAATAAGCAGACCTGATTTTCGAATACGGATGAGCCAATGGGAACAGTAGACAAGCTCACAGATTGTATCGGGCCAAGTACCTACGTACGGACCATACCATCTTTCCACGACTGTTCCAAAAGTTAAGGAAAGGAGGGCACGTGGTGCCAAATTACAATTCCATTTCCACACAACTATTTTTGCTTATAACTTTCGACTCAGTCATTTCCGGACCATGGTTCCTGATCTCAAATTGATACATGTGTCCTTCGCCATCATCCCTGAAAGTTTGTAACACTAGCCCGGAAACACCCCGTATATTAATATCGACCTCCCATGTGCACTGAATGTTCATATAAACTTTCATCTTTTGTCTTTTATAATTGTTTATTTTCGACGCTTTATCAATTGTTGTGGTTGTCTACATAATGCCAGCGAAATGAGTCCAGGGTCCAGCATCGAAGGTTACCCAGCATTCGCTCTTAATGGGTTCAGGGAAAACCCCCGGGGAAAACATGAACCAAGTGACTTGTCCCAACTTGGATTTGAACCCGGGCTTTCTCGTTTCACGGTCAGGCATGTTAACTATTATTCCACAGTGGTGAACTCTTTTGTTTTATGTTGCCCTTCTTTTGTTAGGCGTTAGTTTTGCGCCAAGCTGAGCATATTTTCAAGAAATGTCACTATATGTCAATATATTGTGGAGTCGCTTCAAAATTTCCGTAGGGTTGATACGGAATGCGCCATCCTGTACAATTCTTGATTGCCTATTGTTAAGAAATTGATTATGATTGTAATAATGAAGTTGATGACAGCTATATATAGATTATGGTAATGCTAATAAATGCGCGGTAGCTGGCGATGCATATACATCAACATCGTCATAAACTTTGATAAAATCGTAACTTATAGAAGATGGTAGAAATGCAGCTCAGTCGGTAGAGTGTTGGTGGGCTATGCCAAAGGTCACGGGATCGATACCCGGCTTTGGAACAATTTTTTCCCTTGAAGTTATTCAAGTCTGCTTCACAGGCTGAAAGCCAGATTTTCATGGTACTGAGTTTGTACTGAATTATGAAATAAACTTATTGCAACAACACAAGATACAAAATTTGCAGTAATGTTCTAAAACGTAGAAATACGTCTATGGTAATGCCTCTCTCAATTTAAAAGTTCGCCTATCAATAACGTCCCAACCGATACAGTGCGGACATAGTAGGTATATGAGATTAAATCGATCGAGGATAACTCAAACGACATTATCCTTCAGTATTTCACGTTACTTCTGAGACACCCTATATATGATGAGCACCAATGACACGTTCTGTTGCTGAAGACTGAAAAGCGGCTATCATTAGTTGCTCTCACAAGCAGTTCTGCAATTGAATCAACAATACAAAGACAAGCTGAGTTCGTTCAATTAATTAACCACCAGAAAATAATACGTACTGTGAATGATGTAACTTCATGATTATGGACATTGTCTGCCATTTGCGTTGATTATTTTTTTACTCTGTTTATTCTTTCTTTGAGTATAATACATTATTATCCACTGTTCACTCCACTCTAATTACTCAAGAGTAATAATGAGTGAACGCAGTCCAGTGCAGGGAAGGCAAGGAATAGAGACAGCGGACCACGGGATGAGGAGGTGAGGTCTCCAACAAGGCCAACGGATGGATAAATCTGGTGTCTGAAAATCGAAGAGCGAGAGTTATGTGACAAATTACTGCACGAATATAAAGTACAGACCTACATAAATTGATTGGGCATGTTTCTGTTGAGAATTGACAGAAATTACCTTGAAACAAGCCGTAAGAAGACTAGGTCTTCGTAACAAAGGTAGAATTTTCTCACAGGCAAACGTTCTGATGGGGGCAGATAAAAAAGTTAAATTTTTTTTCTTCCACTATGTAAATAATGTCAAAAGAAGTGCTTATACAAATTTTGGCCACCCGACCGCAATTATGAGGCCATCCAGAAAGTGATTTTCCCTGGGGAAGTTTATAGAAAAAAGCACAATTGCATGGAAATATTTATTGAAGCAGATACAGCAATTGTTGCGCTATTTGTCAACATATCCCCCACTGGAATTAAGACATTTGTCATACCATGGGATCAATTTTTGTGTCGTAGAAGTCAGCCGCCTCAGATCGGAACCAGCGTTTGACTGCGTCTGCACTTCTCTCTGTCGATTCCATGGTATGAGAAATGTCTCAGTTCCGATAGAAAGTATGTTTAAAAATAGCTCAACAATTACTGTGTCCGTTCCAATAAAATTGCCCAATGAAATTGTGTTTTTTTTTCTCTTAGCGGCCCCTGACGAACTTATTTTTTACGGCCCTCGTAATCGCGGTCAAGTGGCCAACATTTGTTTAAGTACTTCTTTTGACATTCAGCGTATTCCGAATCTCACCGGTCCGGTGGCATCAATGACGTCACGTTGCAGCGAAATAAGGACCAAAACTGCTGGAAGGATCCATGGCTGTCATGGCGACTGTACGGATCCATGGCTGTCATGGCGACTGTACAAGTTGTCTGTGCTACGCTAGCAAAATTTTGCGAAATTTTCGTACTGCCATCTCGTTCAAAGAAAAGATAGCATAAACAATTTATTTCTTGAACCGGTAGTAATAACTGGTCCGTTGACATGTTCGCTCATAAGCCATTAACATATTCTTTTTACGTTGTGCTCATTACAAATAATACAGCAGAACACACCGCCATGACACAACAGTGCACGATGTCATTCGTCTGCTAATTCCCGCCCTATACAAGAACCAATCAGATTCACTGATGGCGGCTGATGGAGACTGCCAACACCTCTGCAAGCTGATGGCACCGGTGCGACACCGGTGGAGCATCAATGACGTCATCGGTGGAATTCGGAACACCGTGATGCCATCGGATTGCTCACCGGTGAGATTCGGAATACGCTCATTATTAACATGGTGTAAGAAAAAACTATAACATTTTTATCTGCCCCTTGTCAGTGACTAACAGTCAGGTAATGTATGCCAGCACTTACCTTCCACGAACATCCAGAAAAAGTTGGTGAGATGGAAGTAGTGGAGGAAGATGACGAGTATGATGCATACGGCCGTGTCCTGCTGCGCGGATGTCTGTGGAAAGAGAGACAGACAATGACTCGTCATGTTGCAGATCAAAAGAGCAGCATGGGGTCGCTCACTGTATCGATTCGTGCCAGCACAGAGCAGGTGCCGGAGACAGCGGCGAGGACGTCAACTATCCTGCATTTTAATTCAGTTCAGCACACAACTATTTTGTTCTATTATTACACAGGCTGGGAGTGTTCCGAGACTGCCTATACCGGGTGATTCAAAAGGTACTAGGTGTTAAAAATGACTATTTGGAATCAAGAATGTAAATACAGTAGAACTTGGTTATAACGACATCCAAGGGACCTTAAACATTATGTTATAAACGAGTGTCGTAGTAACCGAGATTCACATTATCAATATACATGTAACAAGGCATTTTCTATTCTCCATTCACTAAAATGATTGTATCATTATTATCCATCTAAATTAAAACAGACGCTGGTACAGACATTCATTCTACCTCACTTCGATTATTGCGACGTTTTGTTCAGTGATCTCAGGATTGATTCCGCTCAGAAACTACAGCGTGTTCATAACGCGTGCGTCCGCTTCATTTGTAATGTTCGATACTATGATCATATCTCACCTTCTTTCAAGAAGTTATCGTGGCTTAGGTTACATGAGAGGAGAAATCTGCACTCACTTTCTCTCTTATATCGAATTATGCACACTTCATCCCCCTATTATTTATTCGCTAGTTTTCATACTCTCTCTCGCTATCATAATATTAATACTCGATCACAACGCGATAACACGCTAGAAATTCCACTTCACACATCGTCTCTGTATTCCTCATCTTTCACTGTTGCTACCTCTCGTCACTGGAACTCTCTGCCGCCTGAAGTCAAGGGCTGCCGAACATTGAAATCTTTCAAATCCAAGTTAGAAAATTATCTTATGACGAGTTGCCAAACTAACTTACTATTATGACAAGTGTTGTATTGCATGTTTCCACGTATTCACATTTTTTTATGTTCTAGTGATATTCAACTTATTTTATATTTTTGTTTTCATATTTTCCGATAATGGTATATCTCTAATGTGATAAGTTGAGCTATATATAATCATAATTTTTCCTTATTGTGCGTACTTAAAAATATTGTATTCACTGTATGCTTTGTACTGCACTATTTTATTACTACTATTAGTATTATTACTATTAGTATTATTATTATGATTATTATCATTATTATTATTACTATTCTTATTTTTTATCATTATTATTATTATTATTATTATTATTATGAATAATTGTCTTATTTTTTTATACTTTGCATGCCTCATTTATTTTGACTTGCTGTTCACATTTTATTATGCTTTTTTCTTTCTTTCTGTGTGTTATATATTATGTCTGATTTCTTCTTACTTGTTGTTTACGTTTTATTATTATTATTATTATCTTATTCAGTTTTGTGTGTAAAATTGTAGTGTACTTTGTAAATTTGTAGTGTTTTTGTAACGCAGTTTTACTCCTGGTTGAGTGTTAGAGAAGGCCGTATGGCCTTAACTCTGCCAGGTTAAATAAATTATTATTATTATTATTATTATTATTATTATTATTATTATTCAATCTAGTGAGGTGGAAAATGAAAAATAACAAACTTAATTAGACTTATTTTAGATTTATGTATTGACTTTTAAGCCTACAATGAACAAAAATAAAATACCCGTAGGCCTAGAATTATAAATACAGTATTCTGTATTAAAACGGTTTGTTCAGTACTCACCAAACTACTTTACTTAGAAGTGAAGTAATCAGTATTTTACTCTGTTGTTTTCTACTTGCCCAATACACACTTTCTAGGGCTAAATTACGTTCTATATTCATAATTTTAGTTGCAATTTCACTGCTCCCTTCCCTAGCTTCATAGAACATGTTCATAATTCTAATGACTTCTAAAGCGTCACTCAGGTTACAATGGGGTGGGGAATCCGCCTGCATTCCAGAGGTCTATGACAGAAGGGGACAGTAAAGAATTTGTCAGGGTCAGATTTCAACAAAATATTTCTTAAAACACTTTGGTTCTTAGAAAATCTTATTCCAAACTGAGGTTGAAAATTACGTAATATGCGAGGTAGACGCATATGCGTTTGTCGTATTAAGCAAGGTAGGAAAGCATATGTCTTATGGGGAATTAGTTGGGACCACAGAATATTTGACGTTATAGACGAGGTGTCGCACAAAACGAGGTCGCTATAACCAAGTTCTACTGTAAACAAATCTATTACTTGGAACTTACTAATTATTTATTTATTTATTTCATCATCATCATCATCATCATCATCATCATCATCATCATCATTCACGAATTAGGCCTCTGTAGACCTGTTTCGGCCCCATCTAGCAGTCTTCTAAAAGGTCTTCCTGGTCGACGATGTCCTCTAGGTTTATACTGCATCATAATTTTTGGGATTCTTGAATTTTCCATTCTTATTACATGATCTAGGCAATTTAACTTGTATCTGTTGATTTTTTCTTCTACTGACTCTACTTCTAATTGTTCTAAAATTTCTTCATTCCTTTTTCGGTCTAAAAGAGTATATCCTGCTGTCCTGAAAAATTTCATTTCCGTTGCTTTGATTCTGTTCATGTCTTTTTTTCTTTAATGTCCAAATCTCGCTTCCGTATAAAAGGGAGGGTAATGCTAGTGTATTATATATTTTTATTCTTGTAGATTTTTGTACTAATTTAGCTTTTAATGTATTGTTTATTATTCCTAGAATTTGTGTAAATTTGGTAATTTTCTTGTTCACATCTTTTTCATTTTGATAAGATATTTCACAACCCAGATAATTGAAATTTTGTACTTGTTCGAGGCATTGGTTATTCATATGCATATAATACGGTAAAGACCCAATTAGACTAGCGGGTCTATGGTACGCGTACCAAGGCTAGGTGGCACTTAAAGTGTGAAATAAAAATATAAACTGTCATAAAATATATAAAATAGCTGTTTTATCTATATTTCAAAAAACCAACCTGAAGTCTCCATACAAACTTAACATAATTGATGTTGACGACCGAAGCAAGGATAAGGATATGAATGGTGAAAACAAAATTGGAAGAAACAAGGCATACTATTGAAAACTACAACGTGGAACGTTCGGGGAATAAGCTATGAAGAAGATCACCCAGATGATATTCTGGCGAAAAGGGATATAAAGATTGCAGCAATTACTGAAACCAAGAATGTTATTACGCACAGTGGATAAAAAACTAGCTCAGTCCTTTCATAAAAATGGACTGAACGTGTTTTGGAATCACAATCTTCAATTCGTGTATCCTTATTGATATTTCTCTTTTCTTTTCATACAGGCCTTATGTATGCACATTAAATTTAAATATAATATGGAATTATTCATTTAATTTTGTATCAATTCTATATGCGGTTATCAACGCTGATGTTCACTTGATGTAATTGCTCATGGTTTGTTGATCGTCCAACATTCACATTGTACAGGAGAGATGTAAAGGGCATCACTTGGTAACTGTTCAAAATTGTTTCTTTCTAATTTAAGTAGTGTGAATTTAACAGTTCCGAGTAAACAATTAAACCTTTCAATTTTTTGTTTAAATATACATTTCTGTTTTCTCCAAATTGTAAGTCCAAATAATTAAGATATCTAATTTGTTCAATTTGGTTATTATTTCTTAAACATTTTATTATTATTTATTACTTTGTTTTAATGCCTACAACCTTTGTTTCAGTTGAAAAGATTGTCAAATTATGTATTGAAGCTGTTTTGGGTATTTGCTATAATATTTGTATGAGTCTTCTGAAGCTCTTACAGTGACTTTATCATCTGCAGATAGAAATGTTGTCATTAGGTCTGCATATTAAAAATAAATATTAGAAGCGCAGGATTTAAGGAAATAATTTTGTGTGTGTTATTAAAATAAAATCATTAAAAGGTGGTAAGGCATACATAGACGCCTTTAGAGTACTGACTTAATCCCGTTTTCGATCATTACACATGTCTTTGGATTACACAGAATATCAGTGAAATTTCCTTTGTATTTTCTGAGATATAAAAATTAGAATACTTTTGTTTGGCTTATTAACTGTAATATTTGCAAGTTACCTTCTGAATCTGCCAAAAATTACTTGATCAGAGCAAATAACATTGAGTGAAACGTATTATATATTTTCAAAGTTGCTTTTATTTCCATTTATCATTATTGAACAGCTGCATTTATGTACAAATTAAAACATTGGTAGTGGTAGTGGACAACCATGATGTAACCTCTGCATTCGCTTATTATTATTTGTGTTTCATTCATCTTGTCTTCTTTGTCGCTCGAAATTTCTTTCTAAATAATTCAACTAATTGAAATTATTACAGTTGTCAGTTTTCTATACTGAACCTAAACTGTATCTTCCTCACTTAGGGGCTGGTGTGTGTCGTTTGTTTTGCGTCTGTCTTGTGTTATGTTAAGCTGTGGCCATACGAACGGGGATATTCAGTAATTTATTGTGAATGGATGAAGTCAAATTCATAATTCTCACATGAATGAGAACAAAACAAAAAATATGGTCCAGTTCTCTCACACAGCTTTCGAAAATTGTTAATTATGTTATAATGTTTGCCTGTGCACAAAAGTCGTAATGGTCAAAGGTTGGTAGTGTAGCAATATCGTTAATGTGAACGTCATCAAAGAGCATATTAAACTAGGCACTTGGGCACCTATCAGCGGCAATTTATAAATAAATAGCCTCCATAACAATCTGCAGAACAGAAAACCTTAATTCCGTTCTGCAAGTAGACGAAGATTCGGTTATTTATTATCATGGGCGTCGGAGGACAAACGTATTCGGCTTACGTCATGGAAATAACTCGCTGTTCGTGAGTAGATATAACAAATTTAATCTTCTACCATCACCGTTCTGTGTGGCTCAGGGGTAGCGTTTCTAACTCGGAATTTAGCAAACGAGAACAGAATACATGGCCCTTATTTTATTGTTTTAAGATAATTTTTTATTTATTGGTTTTGATTTTTGATTTTGTAATGTATTTTATGCTTACTTATTGGTAATTTAATTTTTTAGTAATATTATATATACAGTAGCGTGCAAATTAATCCGTACACGACATATTTTTACATTTTCTGTCATTGTTGGCCTCACAGCTGCTCATACCGCTTTAATTGACATCTGTAGTACGTGTAATTCCATTCTTGAAGGCCTGTCATTATTTTTTTAATAATATGTGACATTTTGCCTGTCGTTTTGTACTTATAAGCATTTCAGTTGTGTTGAAGACTTAATACTGCAATCCTGTGTACATTCTGTCGTCTTCACAAGTGGATACAACTCGACGAAAATGGTCTAAAATTAAAACATTAGCAGAGCATTCTTCTATGACACAGAGGCAAATTGCTGCAGAATGTGACATCGGTTTGGCTACTGTTAATTCGATCATAAAACGATAGACGGAGACTGGATCCATCACACCCCAGAAAAAAGGAAACTGTAGCCGGAAAAGGAAGACTTCACCTGCAGATGATCGTTTAATTGTCAGGAAAAGTAATTAAATCCTAGACTAACTGCTGTCGACTTAACCCGCGAGTTAATGGCTACCACTGGGGCGAATATTCACGTCACAACAGTGCGGCGTAGGCTTTTGGAAGCTGGACGAAGGGCTCGTAAGCCTATTAAGAAGCAACTGCTAACCCCTGTTATGTGCAAAAAACGCTTAATGTGGGCAAAATTACATCAACACTGGACAGTGAATGACTGGAAGAATGTACTTTTTTTCCGATGAGTCTCATTTCGAGGTCCACGGCCACCGTGTTTCTTACGTACGGAAAGGATCCGAAAAAGTAACAGCAGCTCATCTCCAACAAGCACCCAAATACCCCCCTAAAGTAATGTTTTGGGGTTGTTTTACACATGAAGGGCCTGGAGCATTAATACCTATCAAGGGAATGATGATTTTTGCAGCTGGGGTACGAGTCTGGTTTCCAATAAGTGAATATATTTGTCAGAATTCATTTCCGGATGGCAAAGGTGTGTTCCAACAAGACTTGGCACCATGCCCATACGTCTCGAAAAACTACAGAATTCTTCAACAAGAAGAATATTCAGGTATTCCCTTGGCCAGGCAACTCACCCGACATCAACCCCATTGAGAACTTGTGGTCAATTTGCAAAAGAAGAATGCAAAAAATGGATTGTTCTACAAAGGAGAAGATGATTTCTGCCCTCATTGGTGTATGGTTTCGCAATGAAGAAATGAAGAATATTTGTGGGAAATTAGTGGAATCCATGCCAAATCGTCTCAGAGCTGTTATTAGGAACAAGGGAGGCCACATAGATTACTGAGGTATGTCTTAGATCCTTTTTTTTTTTATCCCGTTTGAGTGTTTTTGCATAAGTTATTACGTTGTTCGGGTTAATTTGCACACTACTGTGTATATATATATATATATATATATATATATATATATATATATATATATATAAATTATTAATAGGCAGTGACCATCGTTGCTACTATCAGCACCATGAACATAACTACATCCACAACTATCTTTTTAGTGACTATGACCCTTCATTGACCGGGAGCTGCGCTAGAGGGTGGGCTAGAACAGGTGCACCACGAGAAGGTGAGGATGGGATTTGAGTAGGAGAGGTTATGGAATGCACTTCGCTACTCCTTGCAACCCTATTAAGTAATTATAAAAATGTATTATGTAATTATAAAAAACTGACAAATGAGATGGGACAGTCAGTATCGCCTGAAGAACGTTCTGCTGGAATAATGCGTAACTGTTTATATTTTGGGAAGGACCTAGAGGAAATCTGTTTTCTCCTATTATTTTGTGGAGCCTCTATTTCCCTAACATATTTTCATATCATAAAATTTACACTGTCACACGTTAAAAGTGTTAAAATTGTTTAAAAAGGTATTTACCTTCGACAGACGGCCCGTTTCGATGCTATTTGTCGTCGTCTTCAGTGTCTCTTGAGCCACTTAGATTACTGTGGTTCAAGAGACACTGAAGACGACGACAAATAGCGTCGAAACGGGCCGTCTGTCGAAGGTAAATACCTTTTTAAACAATTTTAACACTTTTAACGTGTGACAGTGTAAATTTTATGTTTTTAACAAAGTGTTAACGAGAACTTAATCAATGATTTTCATATCAATGTATGAAGCCTTTTAAATACGACATTTTCACTTTTGCCCTTTATGATACAGTCACAGACATACAAAATGCAGCATTATAAAGAATATGATATATCTGCTCTCAAAAGTATGACAGAATCACAAACATTGCCTTAAATGAAAGCTAAAAGATTGCTAATCAATTTTGTTTGATAATTTTTTGAAATTTTAATTTTAAATTTTTATTTTGCATTTTTGTGAACAGAAAGAAAAATTGCACGTGTGTTTTACCTTATTCTTTAACTTGGAATTTGACAATTTCCTCGTACAGAATTATTCATGTATAATGTGAGATATGCCCTCTATTATTGTCTGAGATATTACATATTAAAATATATTGAAAAATGTAAAATAAAAACAAACTCCGGATATCCAACGGAGAAGTTTGAGCACACATATTTAAAAATGGAATAAAAACAATTATTTTATTCCTAACGACCTTGACATTTCGCTCAAATGAAGTAAATACTATGAAGTATTTCTTGGATAAAAATTTAAAAAACTTAATTCTGATACATATTTGGTCATTCCTGTAGATCTTTTCTCTTAAGTGACTTATAGTTGAGAATAATAAAAAGACTCGTTACATGTAAGTGAAAGCATTAAAAGGGCAAGATTCTTCAAAGATCTTTATTATAAACATCTTGAGTAACACCTAATAACACAAAGTAATATCATTCACAACATGGTAGAGACGAAGTTATTTGTTACGGAACTCGTAAAAACATGAGAAAATATGTACACGGGAAATACCAACAATGTTACATTTACATTAAGGGTGAGATATTGATCTATTTCGGTATATTACTGCTAAATTCATTGGGTTTTCTACTTGAAATGAAGGAAATGATGAGTGTAGCCGTGGTTTTAATTCTCCTTTACCACTTTTGGTAAAAATAACACTAAAGTTTGTAGTAATACAGAGAATTAGATAACGACATCAACCTTAACAGAATTGTGACCTTGTTCGTTTTTCCCGTGTACCCTTCATTTGTCAACTTCGCACCAGTTTCTTTCAACAGTTGCATAAAATGATCAGGAAGCCTGTACCACTTCACACAGTAATATTTAGGCCTATTTTCATTTATTAGTTAAACTCAATTATAACTACACACGTCCATATATCGCGGGACTCAAGTGATATATGGTCGTCACGTTGTCAGATTTTCACTTACGGACATTAGAAAAGTGCCAAATGTGTTGTTATTGGCACGTTACAAATACTCCAGATATTTTCAATAACCTAGCTTTGTTTTTAACACAGTCACTCTACGCACACCATGTATAACAATAATAATTGCAAATACAAGGAATACAAAGACTGCATCTCGCTACATAGTCCTGTTTTCAATCCGCGCCAGAGTTTATTGGCACAAAGGAGCGCTGGCTGATCTGGGCTTCCATTTTATCATTCCCCTCCGCACTTAAATATTGATTTGTGGTTTCAATAAGGGTGTCATGCAGAGAAGAGTCACAAAAGAGGGGCTGACCCAGCGTTATTCCCTTTATTTCTGGTGGAATATCAGCCGCGACAAACAGGGAGCGTTGTGGTTAAGAGTACTACAATTTTGACGTTCGAATACGCGGAGCAAGTCCCCGTTGCAATCATCAAAGAATCTGTTGCTCTATTCGACACTTATTACAATAATATATTATATTATGTTCAACTCGGCTAATTTCCTGGTAAATTTTCGTTCGACTACCATGAAATTAGATCAATGTATATAGAAGTTCTGACAACAATCCTGATATTGAGAGAGCTTCTAATTTATATATCTCTCACATGAATATGATATCCGCGTTTTCCACGGATATTTTGGACATTTATAAGAAATCAAATCATTCTTCGAGGTTTTCGTCAGTGTGAATTGCTGTGTGATAGTTAACTCAAGATTATTGGTGTTTTGTTCCTGTTTTCTTAGTAGAAAAATTAGTAAACATTTCAAATAATATGCTACATACACAATTATATTTCCATTTGTTTATTTAGGGTCTGGAGACCTTAAGTTGGGGAGGCTATTTCTTAGCATTTTCGTTTTTAATCGCTTAGTAAACATTCACTTTGTAAAACATTGCTAGAGCAAGCACATGACGATAGGAAAGCAAACTATTTAGCTTATAGTGAAATAGATAAGTTGGGGTAGGGATCCATTAATAAAATAGAATGGACCTATTGTGTGTCTGAAAATAACAAGGACAAGTTTGAAGCTAAATACTCCCAAAAAGACATGCAACATATTTTATCCTGCATTCTTGAGAAAGGGTGGACAACTTATAAGGTGACTAAAGAGTGCAAGACATTTAAAATGTTTCTTCGTGACAGACAAGATTACACCCTCTGTGCTCAAGATGGTTTGTAAAAACGGACAGACCTCTTTGCCCAATATCAAAACAAGACGCTGGGCTCGTAACTTATGTTATAGAGATGCATGAATTAGGATTAGGACTGTTGGCTATTGATGTGAGACGACAAGCTTTCAGTCAAAAATGAAAAGTTCTTCAATGCTCAAAAAGGGAATAACGGGGTGGGACTGGTTGACAGCACTTTCCAAATGCTATAATTTTGTTATGAGACAGCCTGAAAATATTTCCATGTACCAAACTCTCGTCTTCAAAGAACGATGTAGTTGACAGATTTTACAACATTTTGGATGTCGATCTAAAGAAGATAGTCTCCCTAAACAGGATATGGGATATGGACGAAATCGGCTTCAGTTTCGTTACAAAACCGCAGAAGATGCTAAGTCGGAAAGGAACGAGGAACGCTTTCCAGCAGGCAACTGCACTATTGTGTTGGTAACCACCAGCGCCGCTGGTGAAGCTGAATTATCACTCATCATCTTCAAAGGGCAGCTTGTGTTAGACGATGTTCGCAGAGCAGCTTCATCCAAATGTAGCCTCCACGTCTGCTAACCATAATTATGATGATGGATTCTCATAGCAGCCACGTGGCACCTGACGCACTTAAATTCGGAAAGGACAACGGCATCTTTTTTAAACATTTCCGAGTCATACGACCCACCTGCTGCAGCCTTCAGAAGTTGGTGTCTACAGTCCTATGAAGACCTTCTGGCGTTGCAGGGTTCTTGTTCATCTCAAAAGGAAGAGTTACAAGCGTACCATAAAATATTTTCTTCCAATGCTGAAGGAAATCTACCTTAATATCTTAACGGGAATGAACATCGTAAACGCTTTCTCGAGAAGTGGGATTTTCTCTATCAACCGTCAAAGATGGGGCGTTGCATATGTCCAAAGTTCATCGATCTCCTCCTTATGAAAAGGAAACCAAGCAAAAGGAAGCTATTTGTTGCAGTACTCTAAGGAGCCTTCTGATGCACATTAAACCTATTTTGGAAGTAAGGAAAACTAAAAATGCTACTCAGAAAACTTGTATCTTTCTGCGAAGAAGAGAATGATCCACGAGTGATGCCTCAAGACGCCAAGACTGCCGTTGAAGAGACCCAAGAAAATACAGAAAAATTGTGACTGCCATAAAGCCTTTGTGCTCTTCAAGGGAAAACCGGAAATAAATGCGAAATAAATTTACGAATAAAGTTAGTGGAGATCTGTGCATCTTGCTCACGGAATTTTACTGATGATACTAATGGCGAAACTTCATCAAATGCACAGAATGCAACTATTGGTGGCGTCAAGTGAAAAGTATCAAGGACTTCCAAACTGTAAATGTAACTTTAAATGCTTTCTTACACTTCAAAATCTGAGAAATTCAGAATGAAGTGGTATTGCTACGAAATTAAACATACTGTACCAAGAAATTAAATATAGTGCAAAGAAAAAATGTTATGAAATAGTATACATTTATTTTCTTCAAGAGTAGCAATAAAAGTTATCGGAATATTAAAAGTACGCAATTTTCTTATAGCTGGAATATTAAAGTATGTTTTAATTCCATAATTATTATTCCCAACTTCCCATATGACCATAAACTTAATACCATGAAATTAGCCGAGTTTAACCTATAAAATACTTAGAATGGTGATAATATCAACAAATTAATAAGGTTATGCCATATAACTACTCTTATTGTTTTTTAATTTCCCTCAAGTTTTTCCATAGTATAATTTGACATTTACGGTACATGTTTTTTTTTCACAATTGCATCTTATTTTAGCGACCTGGGCGTCAAATAAGCTAAAATTGGATGCAATTGTAAAAAAACAAACATACAGCCTAAATCTCAATTATACTATGGTAAAATTTGAGAATAATGTGAAAAAGAATAGTTACATGACATAACATAACCTGTTTTAACCTTTTTCAACTGCCATATATTTTGTAATTCTATCACCATTTTAAATATAGTAGAGTCCTGATTACTCGGACTATACTGGCTGAGGACAAAAATTCGAATAATACGGAGGGTTAGAGAGCTATGTGGTTTTTGATCCTCAAATCTTAAAGGAACAAAGGTCGGACCCAGTAAGGTAGAAAGGCGTTACTCACATATGCAGTATAATAAATGAGTTTTTATTCATGAAACAGTACAGTGTGCAACTGACTTTATTGTTCAGTACTGTATATACGTACACTACTGTAATGTTAAAAAAAATGCGACTCGGATAATACGGAAGGCCGGATGATAGAAGTCCGGATAATCGAGATTCTGGTGCATTTTATTACACCTATTATTTACTGTACTTTGGCCTTAAAACCATAATTGTAGAACATGTTAGGCCTATTTTAAAACAAGCTATTATTATGAATGGAAATATTGTGTTATTCTGAAAGGTATCAATGTTTTATAATGTTATTCTAAGAAAGAAGTTGGATTTTTCAGAATTTACTTACCTGCCAAGTGAGGATTAGAATCCAAAAGAATGCTGTCAGCATATATGTGGACATGAGGTTCGTGTGTATTGTATTTCGTAGACAACGTAGATCCCTGAAAAAGAAACGTATTTCTTACAACATACTCCCTTAAAACAAATTTATGCAAAAATATTATTATACTACATTAATTCACATATAAAGAAATTTCTGTTACATTATCGCATGAATTAGATTTCAACGTAGAAAATACTGAACTATATTTTATCAAAACGCAATACAATTAAAGATGATTTGTAGAGCCGTGTTTCTTTTCGTACCAGCGATAAATGACACAAATTAAAGATATGTGCACTTCAGTGCTTACATCCATGGCAAATTTTTCACGCGAATTTACGCGAATTTTACGTTTTCTTGCGAAAGTCTTAATTTGCGCGATAAACACGAAAGCTGGTGTATTTTTCTCTTCATTTTAATAACAAATTATATCTAATATTCCCTGGAAATACTGGGGCATATTTAAATGTGGTGACTTTCCCTGTAGACAGATAGGTTTATTTTGAAACTCACTGTAATTGGTAATATTACTTTTCCAGCCACCCTTTGGGGACATTTATTTCGACCTGTATGAACATAAAAGAAGGATCTCAACTGTACTTTAGACAATGAGTGTTTATCAAACAACTCCGAATATTTCAGAACAAAAGAGGGAATTTAAAGATACTGCACGCAGGCGAATGAATCGTTGCAAACTATTTCCAGTCTACTTGTTAGGTTTAACAGTTATACTCCGTTTCTGGAATCTGTGGAGTGTGGGAATCGAGGCAAATCCTTTGCGCAAGTGGCGAGTGGAGGGGCCAGTCCAGTGACGATCTGGGGGAAAGCACTGCGAGCGTCTAAATTCTAAAATGTCACCCTTACCCATCACCTTCTGTCACGCGTATCTTACCCCTTAGTGGCCGTAAGTCGATGCAGCCCGCAATACTCTTTCGCACTGCTAGGCTCCGCCCATTCGCTTGTCATAGGCTCCACCGAAATGCGTCGATTTACTCCACAGATTCCAGAAACGGAGTGTAGTTTTCGAAGTCAAGTGATGGTGTGAAGATGGATCGAAAAACAGAAATAAATGCATCTTATCGTGTGGTCAAATACCGCAGCCAGGTGTTTAATTTAAGTGATAATGATATTGTTCAGCGCGAATTTTGTAACGTTGGAATTGAGAGGGTAACATCACGATTCATGTGAAAAACATGTAAAGAGTAAATCTCACGGAAAAAAAAAAGTGTGGAAGAAGGCACAAAAGATACAAACAAAGCCCTAAATAGACTACTAAGATTTCAGAGTCCTACGAAATTAAAAAAAAAAAAAAAAAAGTTTACAAGCAAATAAAGGAATTTCATCATGGACACTGCAGAAATGAAGTTAAAGGTAAGATTTAAGAACATCGATATATTTCTAATTGTTGTAATAAACTGTACATTTAATATTAAATATTCGGCCGGTATTAGTGCTATGGAAATTGCTACGTCATTATAAGGAGAATCGTCCAAAACTTTCTCCAAAAGAATTATTGTGTACTAGCCGTACCCGTGCGCTCCGCTGCACCCGTTAGAAATAAATATAAAGTAATTACATAATTAAAATAGGACATTTGATCCAGGGAACATTCGTGTTTGATAGAATGAATCGTTTAGTATGTTACTTAATTTAAATTGGATTAAAAAAATTAAAATGCGATCATTTTGATCCAGAGACATAAACATTATTTTAGGAAATGCAGGAAACGAATGTACAGAATAGCCTATCAAGTTTTCTGTGCATAAGAAGCTATTTTAATCTTACCTGTCCTCGATTCACTCAGAAGTTACTGTAACAACATTATAGCATTATGTCCATCTAGAGAAACTACACTTTCCAGTGGTGAATTAATAATTAATTATTTAAATCGGTTAATTTAGCTTCCGATATTACTTCACACAAACACAGAAACATTATCTGCAGGCTATCTTTCATAGCTTTCGATTGTTGTTGTCCAAGGCCCCTTATAGACGAAGTCATTTGTTTTTTAATTCATTACACCGCCCTAGATGGCGTTGTTATTGTAATTTTAAAACTCATTTATCTTATTAAATATCAGTCCTATCAAAATTTTGCATGGAACAAAACTTATCGGAAATTAGTTTTAAAGAAACTTTTGTTATGTAACATTTTTTCATGAAAATTAATAATAAGGGAGATATTTCGATTTATTTAATTCGAGCCCCCTTATAACCCCCCTTTTAAATAAAATATTTTTAATGCCATATAGCCTAAATTCTAAGTTACGACGAACTTAATTCATATTCCAATTTTCATAAAAAATTGGTTCAGCCATTATCGCGTGAAAAGGTAACAAACAGACAGACATACAAACAAAAATTTCAAAAAAGCGATTTTCGGTTTCAGGGTGGTTAATTATATAAGTTAGGACCAATTATTTTTGGAAAATCGAAAATTACCAGAAAAATTTCGGCTACAGATTTATTATTAGTATAGATTCAGCACAAATGAAGTAAATAAAATGTTGAGTTGAGTGTCTACGCTGATGACGCGTATTAATTTATTGTGACATTATTGCGAAAAAATTTTATACTTTATTTAACTTCAAAAATGAATTATTAAAAATGATACGCCCAATTTGAAGAAAATTATAACCATAAAAACATCTTTGATTATTTTATGTAATAAAATTATTATTTTTTTATTTGTAACTTATGATTTATCACAATTATCTTTGTAAGAAGGGATACTCACATAGTTACCTTCATGATTTAAAAAAAAAAAAAGCATTCTCATGCATTCATAGTGTTCTGTCCAAGGGCACATCTTTCACTGCAAACACGGCATTCTTCTATTTCCTGCCTTCCTCTTAGTCTCTGCATATAATCCATATATATTATTGTCGTCTATCATCTGATATCTTCTTCTGTCCCGAACTCTTCTTCCGTTCGGACAGAACAATGATAGGTCCAGAAATTTTTAAGCCTTGTGCGGTCGTATAAGAGAATTTATGAGAGAAAATTGAAGCATGATTAGAAATTGATACGAAGTCATATACAGAGTTATCGGTGATACTCTTCGTCGATGTTATGTCACAGAATCTTGGGGTAGATTATTTGAGCAGGGACTGAACTCCAGGAGGCTTAATAGATTTATTGCAGCTCTATAAAAAAGTATTTGCAATATTGCGATCGCAACAATTTAAACAATTTGTTTCAAATATAATACAATAAAATTAGTTTGTGCGAGATCGTGCGTATTTGCTTGTTTTCCGCACATAACCAATACGCGGTAAGTGTGAAATACCACATTCAGTATTCCCAACGTAACACACATAACAATTTCCCTCTTCTTACAGCTTAAGCGCGACATTCATTTTACTGCTTTAGGCTTTTAACATATTATTTTTAGATACGTTTAACATAGTAATAATTATAAATTGGAAACTTACCACTGCAATTTCACCTAAATTGCAATGTTAATTATTGTTTTTAAATATTTGCAAAAATTAAGTAAAGTCTACTACTCCACGAAACTTATTGCATTCCTGATACAAGTAACATTAAGGAAGCCGTGAAAAAATCAACAAGATTCCAGATGCCGATATTATTACTGCAATATGTTATATAAATAATATTGTTAAAATATTAAAATGAAAAATAAATCATTACATAACCTTACCGTTTGTTTTAAGTTCGCATTTATAGACTGGGGAAAAAAGACACGTATATTACGGCCTGCTGGAGTATAGTAAACACAGAAAACATTTTATAGCAACAATGTTGAAGAAAGATATTTTGGTTTTCCGAAGTTGCCGTCATTAAACAGAAACCAAGATGGAGATTTCATTGCAACTAATTAGAAATTCGTCTTTCAGGTATGTAATAAACGATCTTCGCACAAAATAATGTACGATACACGAGCGGTATGTTTGTTTTCATGTTCTCGGAAATTAAAAAAGCTCAACTACGTTTCGCTTTTTCAATATCTTTTCCTCGACCATGAAAACGTCAACACACCGCTCTTGTAACGTATATTACTATTACTTTATGCATATAAAAGCATACAATAAATAAATTATATATAGGCCTACTTTTATAACAGCGTATTTACTTAATGTGAAAGAGTGGAAAAGCATAAAGTTTGACTTCGTTTTCGTTCTATTTGTAGTGTGAAGTTTACAGACTCGAAATAATTTTTGTGTCTAATATAATTCCCCATGTTTACGAAACTGTAACCTGAATCGCAGAAATTCTAAGAAAGGATCTCTCGCCTGTTTGCAATGTAATCATCAATCGGAGCCCCCAGAGACCACCGGAGACGTTTACAAAGTTCGTGTCTCGATAATCGTCTCTCTCAGGGGACGTTTCTTGTCTGCTAAGTGGATACAATTTATTTCATGCGAGCGATGCTTCTCTCAAGCTATGAAATTTAACCTTGCTTGAAGCTTTCAACATCTGCTCACAATTCTTACTAACTCTCATCAAGATTTATATTATAAGGCGAAGATGTTAGCTTGATGTTCTTTAACTCTGTCGCACGCTTTCGCTCTCAACAGCTAATTTCGATTCAACGCAGCAGAGCATTGTACAAAGCTGTAAATATCACAACATGTGGAATATGGTCCGAGTTTAACATTTTATCGAATATTTGAGTTGTTTATTTATTTATCTAAACGATAACAGCTCCCTGTATTAAGGGTATATGTACGTGAACGACAGCAAATATTATCAGAAAATGCAGGCTCTAAACTTTTTTAATTTTTATAAGAAAATGAACTTACAATTGGGCAAAAATTACAAGGTACCAGAACAAGACTTGTTAGAACTTAAATATCTGATGAAAGTATAAAAAATGTTACTAATAATATTTTTAAGAAATTCACTTCTTACTTTAAATTAAATTTTACAAAATTTGAAAATTTTCACACATTATTTCATAACTCCAGAACCATTACAGATAGAATTCTGAAATTTTGTACACTGATTTAACATCCATTTATGCAAAAAGTAGACTACAATAATGCCCATTTCTTTGAAAATAGAAAAATTAAGTCACAAAATATTGTGTGAATTTTAATATATTTTATATAAGACAAATAAAAATTGAATTGTATTAAAATTAACAACTCTACATTTCTGAGAGTAGTCTACTTTTCAGAAATAAGTGTTTACTACATGCAGGAATAATATTAAAGATGTCACATAAGCCATAACAACGTTATGGTTACCAAATGATGTGACTGCAGAATTCTTTTGTTTTTTTCACACTTTGATAAAACTGGCATGAAAAATATTATTATTAATTTTTTTAACACTTTTATCCGATATTTAAGCTCTAGTAAGTCTTGTTGTGGTACCTTGTAATTTTTGTCCAATTGTGAGTTCATTTTCTTATAAAATTTTAGAAATTTAGGGCCTGCATTTTCTGATAATTGTCGTCGTTGACGTAAATATACCCTTAACAGGCTGCCACAAAGACAGAGCATATTGTGCAATAGGCAGTTGGAAGTATAAATAATATACATATGCTTAAGTTTAATGGAGTCACACAACAATGACAAGAAATGACTGAATAAATAATTAGGTACTAATTAATTAGTTGAAGATCATTGTTGACCGTAGAGATGGTTGCGGAGTATAAATATTGATCCTCTCAGAGCTGCAAGAACGATGTCATCAATTGCCTTCCTCTGTAGGCCGAAACGTTGCCAGGTCTGGAAGAAGAAACCGGGAATAATTCCGCGCGCTCCAACCATAAGGCCTATTACTTCAATTTGTTGTAGACCGTATTTGTCCATGAAATATGGAACGGTACGTACATAGATGTCGTTTTTTCCCTATTTACATCTTCAGGTTGGCTCTTTGTTTTTCAAATCTAACGGTGGGATCGATGATGTAGCCATTGTTGTTATTTGGCGGGATGGCAATCATGTCTATTCTTCTTGTACTGCCATTGTCTGCCAGTCCGTGAACTTCTTCGAACACTTGAAAATTTATTGATCTAAACTGTTCGGCGATCATCGAACGAATTCTATGGTGTCTTGAGTTACGGAGTAGGCCTACTTCACCGTGCGGACAAGAGCCCAGGGCATAATATGCAGTATACAAGAACACAGAACAGAATATAAGAGGATGTGAAAATGATTATTGAGTGGTAAGGTAATACTGAATTTTAGCATAATATGATTTTGTAATGAATAAACCTTCAAGACCTAAGAGTATTGTACGAGTAAGTATGTATACAGGATAGAAGGGGTCCGATGCATCAAAATGTAAGAAGTGACTCTACATATTTAATGTAACAGAACTTTCATTACACTTTTCCTTCGATGAAGCACGGTTAACCAGGCAAATAATAGGCCTAGTCTTTGCCCTATGTTTGCAGCGCTCTATTGCAGTAATGGGCAGAGAGAAATGGCTGATTCTTATACCAGCAAATAGGTAAAAATAATCTGAACAGTTATTTTATTGAATCTCTTTTTGAGAATCAAACAGTTTTAAATTTTGAATTCAAATTGAACACTTGCGAAAATCGTTAAAACAAATCTTGTAACGCAGCGCAGTGTCGCGTGTCACTGAGGGAGAGGGGAAGGTAAGAAGTGCAGGCTGAGTTATTAAATGTTATTATAGTAACAGTGTTGTTGCCAAATGCTTCACAGAAACATAACGATTTCCTCTAAAACGGTGAACGTTAGAGAAAATACTTTTTTAGGTTTTCAAATCTCTCATGATCTATTACCGGTTTCATTTTGTTGCAGAGGTTACCAACTACTCCGTATGAATAATTACTTATTTAATAACGGTATATCAATTACATATACCTATATGAAATTTACGGGAGCGGAATGGTATTTGGTGATATTAGACAAATGATTAAGCATAGTAGACTATTACCTAACATTCGCTTTACAATTCGGAAAATCTTGACAAAAATCGACGGGTAGTCAGCCCAAGTAGGAATGGAACCCACACACAGGGACATTATTTATTACTGTTGTTTAGTCAACTGTCCGAAGACATGTTTAAACCTCATTAATAAGGCAACTAATCCAGGAGAAAATGGGATGAGTGCCCAGTTCCTTTCCCCCTTCGATGATCTCTATACATATCCTGCAGATATCTAGTAATATCATCTCCTGTATTGTGGTAGAATATATTCATATTGTTTTACGTTTTATATTTTATCAGTCATTATGAAATAATTGTTGTAGTTTATCATGAGTGAAATAACAAACCTTATCGAGATAAAACATATTTGTTGGGTTTCGATACAGATTTGGATATTTATTGATATTTTATTATACTTTCTTTAAATAAGATCATTACAGCAGGCAATTAACATAACCTACTCATATTACTAACGAATTCTATTCTGTGTTTTCATTATTGTGATAACTGATCTTTTGCTGTTCCTTAGATCAATTATTACAGTACAATTTATAGCCTACGAGATATCCTCAAGCACATTGGATTCCCCCCCCCCCCACATTATTGCTTCCTAGGTATCAATCGTAATGCATGTTATAACAATGTATATTACTATTATTGTTATTATTATTATTATTACTATTATTATTATTATTATTATTATTATTATTATTATTATTATTATTATTATTATTATTATTATTTGGAGAATGTCTCCAAACACTTGGAATTTAATGTTTACAGAAATCAAAGAACTACGAGAACACTTTCACTAATATTTTAATGCTGCAACTTGGTGCATTTTATCGTAAATTGGTCTCCCGTGTTCTCTGAGTGGCCGTATGTAACTAAGAGGAGAGATTCAAGAACAACTCTGTACAGTATCTGCGTTTTATTAATACCCAGCAGGTATCAAAGACGACGCTATCCTTTGAAAATATAAGATAAGAATTTCTTTATTGATTAGGCTTTCTCAGATGCCGCTCCAGTTACAAGAAGCGGTAACATATGACTACCAACGATGCCGTTGCATTTTTAATTGACATGCCGATATCAACTCCACGTGGAGTACGGAACACCGTTGCCGATCTCGAGTTTATTGACACGAGTTGAAATAAATATATCGCTAATGATAATTGTAACAAGGCACTATCTTTACAGCGGAAACGTGACAACAACGCTTGACATTGCAAGTATTGATGTGTGCAAAAAAGATATATCATGGCACAAAGTATTCCGACAGGATATTAAATGAACGCGAAGACTATATCTGTAACACAACGGTACAACGTCTAGGTCCTGTTGGAAACATTTTTACAATATTTGAAGAGGAAAGGTTTCGTCAATTGGAAATTCTACTGTAAATGAAGGTAAATTAGGGTGAGTTTCACGACCGAAAAGAAAAGCCGACATTCCCACTGCAAACTGCAAAACGTTTCATCCCATGAAGGCGCTCTGAAGCCAAAAATATCGTCCAATTCATCTGGTATTCCAGTCATAAAATGCTTTGGCACAAATGTGGAAGGTCTATACTTCGGTTGACCTACTTGTTCACAGTTAAGCAAGCACATTAACCTCTCCATGACACTTTATGTTTCCTGCCTCAATATATATTAATCACTAATACATTAAAGTTGCTAGTCGACTGCGGACTTCATATTTTAATTGTCTCGGATAATATATAGAGAAGCCGAGCTCCTAACTAACACCTGCCAGCAACAAATTGATGTCATTCATAGGTGCTGTTCATGGATTCGTGATCACGGGGATACATTTATTGCAGCTATTATCAGATTTATGGCTAAGCGCCTTTCAAATCGATTTCCGTTTGAAGGCTCTGAATATACGATATGAGTTATAGTTCACTAGAGTCTTCAAAGAGCATAACACTCCGTTACACTCTAGACCTATCTGAGCCGACGGGTGTACTGGACCACACATCTGGGAAACAAAGGGGATTTATAACCTTATCAATGACAACAGACACCTACGACAAAGTCCACACCTGTGGAGTAACGGTCAGCGCGTCTGGCTGCGAAACCAGGTGGCCGGGTTCGAATCCCGGTCGGGGCAAGTTACTTGCTTGAGGTTTTTTCCGGGGTTTTCCCCTCAACCCAACACGAGCAAATGCTGGGTAACTTTCGGTGCTGGACTCCGGACGCATTTCACCGGCATTATCACCTTCATATCATTCAGACGCTAAATAACCTAGATGTTGATACAGCGTCGTAAAATAACCCAAAACTCTACGACAAAGCTATAGTGTTTAAACATACAAACCGGAAATATTTTAAAGGAATGGAGAAACATACTACGGCAATGCATTCGTATGACTTTTAAGATAAATTATCAAGTCTTTACTGCATGCAGAAGCCCAGGCGATTCTCCTCCTCCCAAAAAAAAAAAAAAAAAAAAAAATAACAGACGGCATAGTGATGACTAGAGGTAGGAAGTTCGTACCGAAACATAGATATCAGGTTGTGTGCAGCCACAGTATACAGCAGTGGCGGCTCCTGTATATTTCTTAAGAGGAGGAAAGAAGTTAACAGTACAAAATTACACTTTCTTCAATGAAACATGTTATAACTTAGCCTACATGCATACATGTAAGACCAGGTAGTGTTGGGATTGGCCTCCCCTTTTGTATAGCAGTGATCTGTTCTTATAAATTGAGTTTCCTAAATTGTTCAAAATATAATATATTTTCACGTCTATTCATTGTTGAATAATTGCACAAATTAACAATTACAAGGAAATTCACAACCTCGGAGCATTTTTCGCGCACACTACAGCATCACACGTGTTGGAAGAGAACAGCTATTAACACGTAACCGAAACCGTTTTACTGAAGTGGGAATGGGAAATAATCTGTTAGGAAAGCGAGAACACTGCACTCAGCCACGTGGTCTGTGTTGCCATATGTACATTTTAGAAGTTCAGTATCTCATGCTTTTGAAGAATGTCAGTTCTTGTGAAGTCGTACTACTATTATTGTTACAATATAGTTTGAGAATTTCAGGTTTAAGTGAGCTGCTGATGGCCTATTAATTTTTTTTATATTAAAATAATATAGATTGGAGTACTTTCAATTTCAAATGTATTTGTACAAAACTGACAACTTTGCTGCCGCCCTATCTAGTAGACAATGAATGGAAGTGAATTTCAGGAGCCAAAAGATCTGTGATACTAACGTAGAACTACTTCGTCTTTGTTTTATATAAACCCGACTTTAATTTTCAAATATCTTCGAAAGGTTCAAATCATGAATAGTAGCCTATATAAAGTGCAGTGAATAATATTTCATTTATAATGTAAAACTGTTTTTATTATGCCTTCTGTGTGTTGTAGTCAGGTTGTATGCAACATCGCTAGATCACAGCGGTAGCGAGCTTGCTGCACGGCCAGTCGGTTTCTATTTCCCACCCATGCGCAGAATCAGAGGAGGATCTCCTCCCTATATGTTCATTTACTTGCTTTAAAACTCTGCTTCTTTCTCTGGCCGCTAGTGCGCTGTTGTCTATGTGTGTTAACTGCAGTAGAGGAGGAATGGATTGACTTTCCTCCACACAAACAATCTTGCATTCTTCTCACAGTTTTCACGCAGCGCATGAGCGCGCGTCGTTTAAAACTCGATCAACCGAGGTTTTCTGATAGCTGTGAACTTAAAAATTATCGAATCTTCCTCGAATTTCAAGGCACATATTTTATTTGGTATTTACTTTCAAAAGAAGAAAAAGGTTAGGAGGACGTTCCTTCCTTCCCTCCCCCAAGGAACCGCCACTGGTATACAGTATATATCCGCAACTGTGGATGGATGACTATCGTACCTACATTACAGCAATATACACAGTAGGGAATAAGTTTCATTACGTGCTAACGCTTGCAGCGGTGATGTGCAGTTTAGTGAGTGGTTTTTAACATGGCAGAATTTAAATCTTCCAATCACTCGAAGTTGAATCCAAAACTTCAAGATTTACTGGTAATCATACAAGCATATTAGCAAATGGAGATACATATTACGTGGAAATTATGAAATGTGTGTAGGCATACATAATGTAAAGAAGGAATATTATATCAGAGACGCTGTGCTACGAAATATTTATATGGAATGCGTTTCTTTCCACGGGAGATACAACAATCAAGAGAAACATTCTACTTCAAAATTTGACTCAAAATAAATATAATTTTTTGCTTTCTCGACCTATGTACCATATTGGTATGTTTCAAAATTCCTTCAAACAATTGTCTACAACAGTCACTCTGCTACGGTTCAGAAATATAGAAATGACTGACGCTGCGCGATGTGGAAGGATAATAATTATTGTTTAAATATATATACCATACCAATCCGCAGAAGTTCCAATAGTCATTAAATCAAAAAATTAGAAGTGTGCTTGAAACGAATTACTGGTTTAATGTGATGTATCATATACGAAATGCACAATTACATTCACAAAGCTGTTGTTCACTTGGTGACACAGTGAGGAATACTGCATCATATTTAAGATTTGCTCCAGCTACGTCTTGTCACGTAGAATGAACATTTTCACGCTAAAAATATTACTTTTCTGATAAACTGAAAATGTAAATTATTATTATTTGTAAAAGACTAAATACTTATTATTACTTATTTTGTTTGTTATTCACATATGTATGTGTTAATTTATAACACTGAAAATTACGAAGAATGTAATTGCTAATTATTGTCTTTTACACATTGTTAATTTTTCATTTTGTTTCTGATTCTAAGATCACGGATCACTTGCACAAAGATAAGTTTGGTTTGTTGACGTTGAGAGTGCGTCACTACAGTTCATTTGGCAGATATATAGTTCAAGCTCACACAACAGTTTTGGTACGAACTTCTTATCTATGCTGATGACATATGCTAAATGAAACACTTCTAACACAAATTATGGAATTTTAAAATAAAATTATACGTGGTTAACGTATGACTTGCGACGTTGCAGAGTAGGACGGCGCTATCACGTAGCCTACAGCAGTTAAAGCAGCTGAGGAATTAGTTGCATGTCGTTTGTGTGTACTTGGTTCATTAGCTGGTACCTCTATCCGGAGCATCACCCGTTCTTCTTCAGTCTTCTATTCCCGAAATACCAATTCCTGGTGATGGTCTTGTGTACTGTACCTCATGTCTTGAGTGGCTGATATCTCCAGAAGACAAAGTCTCCGAATTGTGTAGAATAAAGTCTCTATATACTAAGAGCTGAGATATGTAGAATTATTGGAAGACTTTTATGTCCACTAACTGTTTTGTCCCCCATATAATTTCGTCCACAATAAATTTAAGTCTATAGTTTTCTACCCCCACCACTGTCATGTCCAGTGCCATTTGTCCATCGCATTTATGTCCATTATGCTCTTATCTACGTACTGACTAATCACTGCTGTAATGTCCATATGAAGAGCGTTTTTTTTCTTACAAGATCTTTATTCAGCAATAAAATTCAAATATATGCTTACATATTCTTGATAATTTTCTTCTTCTTACGCCAGATTTGATATGGACATAACACGTGGTATAGTAGATAGCGGTTTGCTTGCATAATTGTGACGAAGTCTCAAATCTAAACGGGAATGTAAATTTAATTAGCATTTAATCATACTTTATGTATCTTTCTTCAGGGAAGGATTACAGAGCTGTGTAGCGGAGAATCTATTTCTTTGAAGCTCTGAGCAAAGACTGTCATTTTTATACTCGTACAGTACATCTCCTTTATTTATTTTCTTTACTATGCCTTTCCACCATTTCACATAGTTCGCTTTACACATACGCACAGCAAAGCCAATCCTTGGGCGATTCTGAATGTAGCTGCATACGTAGCTAACATTGCTAATGAAACCCACATAGGCAACCCACTCATGTGTTGCAAATAAGTTAGAAAAACTCACTGTCGGCTAGTTACTCATAAATAACTAACTATACTTCTATATTCTGTGAGACAAAATCAAAATATATGATGCTAAAATACAGAAACATTTTGTGTAATTTCAGCACAAGACTTCCAATATTCGGTGTTCTAAGATCATAGGAGGTAGAGACCGGCAAATCACATAAGACTCACGCCCGTACCCGGTTGCCGTCAAGCTTGGGTTCCGGTGACGCTACAAAGCAAGTTAACTTTTAGCCTGAACCCATTGAGCCCGGGTTTTATAGGTTCAGTCCAGGCGGGACCCAAGAAAGCCTGCCTGTTTGCTCGTATTATAAGGTAGAGTGACTTGCATTCACGGAAGCCAGTCTGCGCTGGTTAAGATGAAACAGTACTAGTTTGAAACCTAAGTTCGTTGGCTATTTAGTCACTTAAAAAAAATCTTTATCTTATGGTCCAACATGGCAGATATTTCTTGATTAAAGGAACACAGTTTTACGATTTATTGCGCTACAGAATTCATAAAGTAATAAGACAATATTACACATTTCATATTCCTGCAAAGTGCATCTGACTCAACAAAATACTGTAGTAACATTTCGTAACGGGAAGGGAAGGGAAGGGAAGGGAAGGGGAAGGGAAGGGAAGGAAGGGAAGGGAAGGGACTTTTTGATTGGAAGTCAAATATACTATTTATATTAGATAAATTATGTTATCTTCCTCATCAGTAAATAGAAATATAGTTGGGAAGAGAAGAGAAGAGAAGAGAAGAGAAGAGAAGAGAAGAGAAGAGAAGAGAAGAGAAGAGAAGAGAAAGAGAAGAGAAGAGAAGAGAAGAGAAGAGAAGAGAAGAGAAGAGAAGAGAAGAAAGAGAAGAGAAGAGAAGAGAAGAGAAGAGAAGAGAAGGAGAAGAGAAGAGAAGAGAAGAGAAGAGAAGAGAAGAGAAGAGAAGAGACTTTTTGATTGGAAGTCAAATATACTATTTATATTAGATAAATTATGTTATCTTCCTCATCAGTAAATAGAAATATAGTTGGGAAGAGAAGAGAAGAGAAGAGAAGAGAAGAGAAGAGAAGAGAAGAGAAGAGGAAGAGAGAGAAGAGAAGAGAAGAGAAGAGAAGAGAAGAGAAGAGAAGAGAAGAGAAGAGAAGAGAAGAGAAGAGAAGAGAAGGGAAGGGAAGGGAAGGGAAGGGAAGGGAAGGGAAGGGAAGGGAAGGAAGGAAGGGAAGGGAAGAGAAGAGAAGAGAAGAGAAGAGAAGAGAAGAGAAGAGAAGAGAAGAGAAGAGAAGAGAGAGAGAAGAGAAGAGAAGAGAAGAGAAGGAAATATGTTGAAAAGATATTGGTAACAATTATTATGAATATCAAGAACTATTATAGAAAAATATTTCATTTTAATTTTTTCCTTATCAACAATTAAAAGCCTCATGAATACCTGTAAAGCGTATAAAAGTTTTTCGTTCTTCAGAATATTGATTTGCTATTTAAATTCTGAGGAACAGATTTCTTTTTATTTATGAAGCTGAAAGTTTGAATGGTTTGCATTAAATTTATATTACTACGATGAAAAGGAAAGTGCAAGTAATTTATAATAACTGTTGGCATTTAATGGATATTATGTTGACGAAAAATAGTTTTCTTTGTCTTTATTAACGGTACGTTTCAGAAGACAACAAATTAAGTTTTCAGTAGTTTATCTATATCTATAGGCTTCTTGTCAGGTTTGAATGACTTGGTTCATATTTATCATGCATCTGAAAGCAGCAGTCTGCTGCAGGTCGGCGGAACCCAACAGTCCTTTCGGGTCACTCTTAGGACTGTTTGGGAGTCACGTGCAACCACACTGCCTGCCTGCTTGAGAGGGAAGGTTACAGGCGGGCGAACGATACGAAGCGTAAGCCCGCTCACGGACGTAACCAGTCATGGGCAAGCCTGATCGACAGTTTGCCTGTCTCTGATATGAGGGTAATTGTGATAATATTTTTACAACTATTTCGTTCTCCTCCGCTCACTGTTACACAGTTACAACAATTAGGCTGCTTATGTTTCTGTATTTATGGACGTGAGGTCCATGTCCATATGAACATTTTCACTCAAAATTATTCAAGAATTAAAGTATTATAATATTAATATTATTTGCATTAATAAAACGTATTGCTAGAACAAATACATATTGTTTTATATAAACAATTAAAAAAATCACCCTAGCACACCGAGAAAGGGTACATACTCGTGTTCAAAGGCATTGCACAAACTTTTAAGATAAGTATTTTATTAATTAACAGAATTAAAAGTAAAAAGAGAAAAAAGAAATAGGGTAAATTAGGGTCTGTTGGACAGTCGGGCATATTGAACACTTTGTACTTTAACGTGTTACCTCGCCACTTGTGGTCACCACATTCTGCTAGAAGTCAATGACGGAAGTAGCCGCACTCGTGACTACTTCCGTCATTGACTTCTAGCAGAATGTGGTGCCCACAAGTGGCGAGGTAACACGTTAAAGTACAAAGTGTCCAACATGCCCCAATGTTCCAAGACCCTAATTTACCCTACAGATATTACAATAATTGAAACACTATATTTTATCCCTAAACAATAATTTTTAATTAATTTTTTTAAATAAGGAGCATTAGCAAATTGAATATTTGAGAACTTAGCTTCTTCAATTTTAATTAAATTTCATGAAGGATAATCTATGTTTTCTTTGGTTTTTTCTCCTTCTTATACTATTTTCGGATTACCTGTTTGTCGGCTTAATTTAGAGACATTCTATATTTGATTACAGTATTCTTGTCTGACAGTTTGTAGCCTGACAGAGTTCGCAGCTTCTTCCAATCTCCTAAAATGTTCTGTTCCCAATCCATTGTCCTAGCTAATGTCCAAAAATAAATTTTAAATCTATTTTAATTTGTTTAATTCACTATTCCTACATAACTTGTATAAACATGTTAAAGATACTCTGTGGATAATGATATTAAAATTTTTGAAGTCATTGGATGAGATTAGTTATCATAATTAAGCTTCGTTTGATCAAGATTAGTTTCTTTGCAAAGGAACTTCCCTATGTATGAGCTTATAGAATGCGACAATCTGTGTGCATGGTGATCACACTGACAAACGTAAAACTCCAAAGCCTTTATTCTCTCCTCCAAGTTTGACAGTGAAAGTTCGTTAAGTAGGGAAGACAAAAGGAGAGGCGAAGAAGCTGTTAATGGCGCCTGTATGTTGCTTGTTACGTCACGTGACAGATTGTACGACTTTATTAACATGTTGAGTTTTGCTAGGGAAGAAGGAACATCACGAGCTCAGCATTACAACGAATTCTGACAAAATACTACGTGTAGCTTGTGTGTTTGTAATTGTTATTTTTTTCGAACATATATTTATTTTGTTTTTAAAATGGAAACGAATCTTATTTAATGGTCTTCCATGTACATATGTTATATATTAGGCTGTGTAATATATACATGGGAACCGTAAGTAATGTCATTAATTTCAGGGCGGTTTTCTTCAGATATTCCAATAAAAAAGTTTAATACAATTTTGCTCGATTTTGCTTCCTTTTCGATATAAAAATTGTTTTATATGAAACATTCCATAGCGTGTTTTGGGAAAGCCATTCATTTAATTCCCAATATCCTCGGTCAGTTTAAGAGAGCAGCGTGTTACGATAATAAATGAATTTTAGTTTTGTCCTTTAAATGTGCAGAAATTTGATCCGAACAAATGTAACTTTTCGCTCTGAAAAAGAATTTAAAAATATTACATTTCATGGTTCAAATTTCTGCATATTTGAAGGACAAAACTCAAATTATTTCAATCATTTATTATCATAATACACTGTTCTCTTAAATCGACTGAGTATATTGGGATTTAAATAAGTAATTTTCCGAAAACAAGATACGACATGTTTAATATAAAACAAAAAACGAGCCAAATTGTATTAAACTTTTTTGTTTGAAATGTCTCAAAGAATAATTCCTTGAAATTAATGACATTACTCACGGTTCACACTATGTATGTATGTATGTATGTATGTATGTATGTATGTATGTATGTATGTATGTATGTATGTATGTATGTATGTATGTATGTATGTATGTATGTATGTATGTATGTATGTATGTATGTATGTATCTATGTATGTATGTATAATTTGATTTTTTTTACTTTGTTATTTAACGACGCTGTATCAACTACGAGGTTATTTATCATCGATGTAATTGATGATAGCGAGATGATATTTGGCGAGATGAGGGCGAGGATTCGCCATAGATTACCTGACATTTGCCCTATCATTGGGGAAAACCTATAATTTGATTTAATAGGTGTAATATAGACAAAACTAGTATTAGTATGTATGTAGAATGCAAGCTGACAGATTGTCAAAACAGATACTGTAATCCCAAACCTTATTACTCCCTTATTATTGATAAAATTTAATTAAAATTACAGCACCTAATTTCCCAAACATTTAATTTGCTAATGCTTCTTATTAAAAAAATAAATACAAAATTATTGTGCAGGGATAAAATGCAAAGTTTCAATTACTGTAATATCTGTTTTTCTTCTTCTTTTTCTCTTTTTACTTTTAATTCTGTTAACTAACAAAGTACTTACCCTAAAATTTTGTGCAATGCTCCCTGAATATGGGTATGTACCCTTCTTCGGTGTGCTAGGGTGACTTTTCTATTTGAAAACAGTATATACTTTTGTTCTAGCAATACATTTCTATTTTTATTCCTTACTTACAAATGGCTTTTAAGGAATCCGGAGATTCATTGCCGCCCTCACATAAGCCCGCCATCGGTCTCTATCCTAAGCAAGATTAATCCAGTCTCTACCATCATATCCCACCTGTCTCAAATCCATTTTTATAGGCCTATTATCTTTCTATCTATGTTTCGGCCTCCACAAAGGTCTTTTTCCCTTTGATTTTCCAACTAACATTCTATATTCACTTCTGGATTCGCCCATACATGCTACATGCGCTGCCCATCTCTAACGTCTAGATTTATTATTCCTAATTATGTCAGGTGAAGAATGCAATGCGTGCAGTTCTGCGTTGTGTAACTTTCTCCATTCTTCTGTAACTTCATCCCTCTTAGTCCCAAATATTTTTCTAAACACCTTATTCTCAAACACCCTTAATCTCTGTTCCTCTCTCAAAGCAAGAGTCCAAGTTCCACAATCGTATAGAACAACAGTAATGTAATTGTTTTATAAATTCTAACTTTCGGCTTTATTGACAGCAGACTGGATGATAAAAGTTTCTCAACCGCATAATGACAGGTACTTCCCATATTTATTCTGCGTTTAATTTCCTCCCGAGTGTAATTTATATTTGTTACTGTTGCTCCAATATATTTTAATTTTTCCACCTTTTCAGAGGATAAATTTCCAGTGTTTATATTTCTATTTCGTGCAATATTCTGGTCACGAGACATAATCATATACTTTGTCTTTTCGGGATTTACTTTCAAACCTATCTCCACTTGCTTCAAGTAAAATTCCCGTGCCTTCCCTAATAGTTTGTGGATTTTCTTCTAAAATATTCACGACATCCGCATAAACAAGCCCGTTCAATTCCAAACCGCATCGAAGAATAGGATTCGAAACTCAGCGACTCTTTGTGACTGGAATTTGTGGTGAACGGCGACCATCATTGGTTCAGGGTTTTCCATTTTCCATAGGCCTAACGTAGCCCTATGTCTATAATTTTTTATTAAGCACTACAATCATCATTAACACAGTGTAATACAGAGCTTAACTCCCATTTTTTCCTTAATTGATTATTTAACGACGCTGTATCAACTACGAGGTTATTTAGCGTCGATGGAATTGGTGATAGCGAGATGATATTTGGTGAGATGAGGCCGAGGATTGGCCATAGATTACCCGACAGTTGTCTTAGGGTTGGGGGAAACTTTGTAATAAATCTAACCAGGTATTCTGACCAACCGGGAATCGATCCCGCGCCCAAGCTGGCAAGAGTCTTATCCGACTGAGCTACGCTGGTGGCTGATCTCAACGCACTAAAAGTAAGTTACTGTTTCGACTAGTTACAAGTGTAGACTATAGGGGATCACTCGATATGATATTAAGAATAAAAGCACACTCCATCGGATCGGCACCGATCGGGGACGCCAAGGTGGCGAGACACGCTGGCGTATGGGCATGTTCCTGGTGGACGATATTCACTTGCATGTGGCAGATAATCACGGTGCGAGCTGGAAGATATCTATTTGCTGAGGTCCATTGGTATTCTGGGAAGATATTACCTGATTTTCTTTAAAGGACTGCGTGCCAAATCGGTGACATTTCCGGGGTGAATATCCATTCGTACGCACTTCACTCATCTCACCTCTATGTCCTCGTTGACTTTGCTAACGTCTAAATACAGAATGACTGGTCCTCAAATTCGCGCACGAACAAACACAAAGTAAATACTCGCTAGTGGAAAATTAGGGTTTTTCTTAGATATTACATCTTCTACGCCTTTTCGATTAAGCGTCAATTATCTGCGGCTGTAATATTCTGGCACTGCCATTAAGTGGGACGGGGAAGTGAAGGATCTGTGAAGTATGTTGAAATTGGTTGGAGTTTGAGATGAGTTCCGCTAGTTTGGATCATTATGCTCCAAATTAATTCCAGTTCTAGATTCTGATGAACAACTAAATTGTTTCAAACTTCCGAGCACCATTAAACGACGTTCAGGGGAAGCTAAGCATACAGTACAGTAACGTTCTCCAACACAAATTAATAGTTTATGGCGCATTGATTTGACAACGTTCAACTTATCGAAACTAACAGTAACGAAAAACTTTTCTTACTGCTTAATACGTTTTCTGTCATAAAGTCTAGATTCGATTCTCATCTTCAGTGAACAGATATATATTATTTTAATGTACCGAAGTACATATGATATTTCCATGCAGATATTCTGTGTCATCATACGATGAAAGAGTAATGGAACGGAGAAAAATTCTCTCCGGCGCCGGGATTTGAACCCGGGTTTTCAGCTCTACGTGCTGATGCTTTATCCACTAAGCCACACCGGATACCCACCGTTCCATTACTCTTTCATCGTTCAGTGAACAGGCTTTTGTAACAAATAGTTTCTATATCAGTAGATAGCGGAACTTCATGTACTCGCATGCTTTTATTGATTTGGAATATTGAAAAATTAAAAGTGGATCTTTGCCGATCATGATTTTTACATTCGAATGAAGCATATTTCGAGGGTTTTCTATTTTAAAAGCATATCCTTTATATTTTTATTTTGCATATTTAAACGCATACGTACATTAACCTATTTATTTCTTTTGCCCGACTTATTGTCCAATGTCAAACTTTCTTTCAGATAAAAATAAGAAAAATTCCCAACGAATATAAAAATTATGTCATAAATAAAGCCAATAATTATTTAATTACTGTTGAGGACATGGCATTGCGCAGACAGCAATGGGTATTTGTATAAGTTGGGTCGTTTTCCACTTCAACATGAGGCTAGCTGCTGCTCAGTGTACATACTAGCTGTGTAAGTGTAACTTTTCAGGAGCCAGGGCAAAAATATGCGGCGCCTAGATTTTTACCAACTTATTCTCTGACTTTGTAAAACCAAAAATGAATGTATTTAGAAACTAGCACTAGTAGTAGTAGCAGTAGTAGTAGTAGTAGTAGTAGCAGCAGCAGTAGTAGTAGTAGTAGTAGCAGTAGTAGCAGTAGTAGTAGCAGTGGCAGTAGTAGTAGTAGCAGTAGCAGCAGTAGTAGTAGTAGTAGTAGTAGCAGTAGTAGCAGTAGTAGTAGCAGTGGCAGTAGTAGTAGTAGCAGTAGCAGTAGTAGTAGTAGCATTAGTAGTAACAGTAATAGCAGTAGCAGCGGTAGTAGTAGCAGTAGTAGTAGTAGTAGTAGTAGTAGTAGTAGTAGTAGCAGCAGCAGCAGTAGTAGTAGTAGTAGTAGCAGTAGTAGCAGTAGTAGCAGTAGTAGCAGCAGTAGTAGTAGTAGCAGTAGTAATAGTAGCAGTAGTAATAGTAGCAGTAGCAGTAGTAATAGTAGCAGTAGTAATAGTAGCAGTAGTAATAGTAGCAGTAGCAGTAGTAGTAGTAGCAGTAGTAGTAGTAGCATTAGTAGTAACAGTAATAGCAGTAGCAGCGGTAGTAGTAGCAGTAGTAGTAGTAGTAGTAGTAGTAGTAGCAGCAGTAGTAGTAGTAGTAGCAGTAGTAGTAGTAGTAGCAATAGTAGCAGTAGTAATAGTAGCAGTAGTAGTAGTAGTAGTAGCAGCAGCAGTAGTAGCAGTAGTAGCAGTAGTAGTAGCAGCAGTAGTAGTAGCAGCAGTAGTAGTAGTAGCAGTAGTAGTAGCAGTAGTAATAGTAGCAGTAGTAATAGTAGCAGTAGTAGTAGCAGTAGTAATAGTAGCAGTAGTAGTAGCAGTAGTAATAGTAGCAGTAGTAATAGTAGCAGTAGTAGTAGTAGCAGCAGCAGCAGTAGTAGTAGTAGTAGTAGCAGTAGTAGCAGTAGTAGCAGTAGTAGCAGCAGTAGTAGTAGTAGCAGTAGTAATAGTAGCAGTAGTAATAGTAGCAGTAGCAGTAGTAATAGTAGCAGTAGTAATAGTAGCAGTAGTAATAGTAGCAGTAGCAGTAGTAGTAGTAGCAGTAGTAGTAGTAGCATTAGTAGTAACAGTAATAGCAGTAGCAGCGGTAGTAGTAGCAGTAGTAGTAGTAGTAGTAGTAGTAGTAGTAGCAGCAGCAGTAGTAGTAGTAGTAGCAGTAGTAGTAGTAGTAGCAATAGTAGCAGTAGTAATAGTAGCAGTAGTAGTAGTAGTAGTAGCAGCAGCAGTAGTAGCAGTAGTAGCAGTAGTAGTAGCAGCAGTAGTAGTAGCAGCAGTAGTAGTAGTAGCAGTAGTAGTAGCAGTAGTAATAGTAGCAGTAGTAATAGTAGCAGTAGTAGTAGCAGTAGTAATAGTAGCAGTAGTAGTAGCAGTAGTAATAGTAGCAGTAGTAGTAGCAGTAGTAATAGTAGCAGTAGTAATAGTAGCAGTAGTAGTAGTAGCAGTAGTAGTAGCAGTAGTAATAGTAGCAGTAGTAATAGCAGCAGTAGTAGTAGCAGTGGCAGTAGTAGTAGCAGTGGCAGTAGTAGTAGCAGTGGCAGTAGTAGTAGCAGTGGCAGCAGTAGTAGTAGTAGTAGCAGTGGCAGTAGTAGTAGCAGTGGCAGTAGTAGTAGCAGTGGCAGCAGTAGTAGCAGTAGTAGTAGTAGCAGTGGCAGTAGTAGTAGCAGTGGCAGTAGTAGTAGCAGTGGCAGCAGTAGTAGTAGCAGTAGCAGCAGTAGTAGTAGTAGCATTAGTAGTAACAGTAATAGCAGTAGCAGCGGTAGTAGTAGCAGTAGTAGTAGCAGTAGTAGTAGCAGTAGTAGTAATAATAATTTTAACCCGCGAACCTAGAGACCACCCAGAAAAGAGTTGATAAAATAATGGAGAACAGAAGTGGAATGTGCATATTAATAGGTGCTGTAGGCTAATTGCCAGAAGGATATATTACAAGAAAATAGGATGAAAACAAACTTTAAAATCTGTGAAAGCCAATTTATTTTCTTCGCTAGTCCACGAACCCTGACATGCATCTCGCACCCGACTTTCTCTACCAACCACAGTGTTGGAAGCAGAAAGAAATGTTGTCCCATGTAATTACTACAGTTAAACTAATAGATCATTGCATTCATATTCCTCTACCGCAGACAAGGATTTTCAGAATTATTTGGCCGTGGTTGGTCATTGTCACTGTGATATGTGGTGATATATTTTGGTATATATATACTACATCATGGACTGCGACTGATTTCCTGAATTTGGGCGAGCGGGCCAACAAACTACCGAGGACTTTTTATAGTATAAAGAAGGTTTTTGACTGGATATTGACCGCAGTTCCTCAAACTAACGCAGCCATAGCGATCAGTAACCCACAGAGTGTGACCATAAGAATAGATAATAGGAAGTAATTAGCTTGGAATATTTTCCATTTCCTTTGAAACTGGTGCTTTTAAGTACTGTCAAATTAAAAATGTCGACTATCCCGCTGTTTTTATGGAGTGTTGAATGTTTTCATGGCTCAAACCTACATAGCATCATATGATGTTAATAGACAAGTCAATGGGCATAGAGTCGAGACAGAGGGTTGATTGTGGGTATGGAGAATTGAAACTCATTACCGACTGCAGGAAGCGTTAATATTTAACACACTAAGTAATTTGTATGGGTAATTTACAACCGGACGCAGCATGCATTCATTTATGTCGATCATGCATACTAAGGGGTAACATTGGGCATTTATGGGCGGAGTTGAACATTATCGGTTTAATACCTTTTTAAATATTCATTCACTAAACATTTAATATTTAAGCCTCATCAATTCACAATGGATTCAATGGCAGTGAGTTTTAATAAACGGACTACTTATGCATCTGATAGTAGTGGTCACATAGCCTATAGCTAACCGACGACCCCATTACCTTCTGGCCTAATTGTCTATAAGTGGTTGGTTGCTTGTTGGTATCACTTGTGAGATTCGGACCTGTCTTTGGACAGTTGACTAAGCGACATAGTTTGTTTATATTGTTGTGACCCAGGATGTAGCTACCCCGTAGCACTTTCTTTATTGGTCTATGAAAATTCAACAGCCACTTCCACAAGGAGCTTTAATATTCTTCACAAAAGCCTATTCGTAGCGGGGTTTGCACACGTTTTCGCAATATCCATAGGAGCATTTGGAAAATAATTTTTTAATTTGTTTATACGTCACGAACATCACTTGCTATGTTTTTCGGTTTAGTTTTTCAGCAATCTGTGTATGAATGAAATAGTAATGTTTTTGATAATTTTTATGAATTACTGAAAGAAAATAACTGTTTAGTGTTCTGAATCTATACTTAGAAGAAGTGAAGCTTGCATTTGTGGTGCACTCTTTCATTAAGGGGGAACATTTAGCTTATCTGATCAAAAAAAAAATAATAATAATATTTTTTTTTATTTCTTCTCCTTTTTGTCTGTGAAAGAATTTTCTAAATATCTAAATTTGTTTCCGAAAATGCACCGTAAGAGTTCTAGACAACACCGCCTGTTGGTGAGTTCTCGCTCATTCTCCGACACTCAACATTTTAAAACCTTCTCTCATAACTAAAAAGCTATTAAAGATAACTACATGAAATTTTGTGCGAGATCGTGCGTATTTGCTTGTTTTCCGCACAGAACCAATACGCGGTAAGTGTGAAATACCACATTCACTATTCCCAACGTAACACACATAACAATTTCCCTCTTCTTACCGCTTAAGCGCGACATTCATTTTACTGCTTTAGGCTTTTAACATATTATTTTTAGAGACGTTTAACATAGTAATAATTATAAATTGGAAACTTACCACTGCAATTTCACCTAAATTGCAATGTTAATTATTGTTTTTAAATATTTGCAAAAATTAAGTAAAGTCTACTACTCCACGAAACTTATTGCATTCCTGATACAAGTAACATTAAGGAAGCCGTGAAAAAATCAACAAGATTCCAGATGCCGATGTTATTACTGCAATGTCATATAAATAAAATTGTTAAAATATTAAAATGAAAAATAAATCATTACATAACCTTACCGTTTGTTTTAAGTTCGCATTTATAGACTGGGGGAAAAAAAGACAGACGTATATCACGGCCTGCTGCAGTATAGTAAACACTGAAAACATTTTGTAGCAACAATGTTGAAGAAAGATATTTTGGCTTTCCGAAGTTACCGTAACTAAACAGAAACCAAGATGGAGATTTCATTGCAACTAATTAGAAATTCGTCTTTCAGGTATGTAATAAACGATCTTCGCACAAAATAATGTACGATACACGAGCGATATGTTTGTTTTCATGTTCTCGGAAATTAAAAAAGCTCAACTACGTTTCGCTTTCCAATCTTTTCCTCTACCATGAAAACGTCAACATACCGCTCTTGTAACGTATATTACTACTGCATAGTTATTGCATTTATCATGCTCTACAATGCGATATCTTTGTCGTATTATTAACATATTTTTAAGTGAAATTTGGACTCTCACTCTGAGAGAAGAACAGAGATTAAGGCTGTTTGAGAATAGGGTTCTTAGGAAAATATTTTGGGCTAAGAGGGATGAAGTTACAGGAGAATGGAGAAAGTTACACAAAGCAGAACTGCACGCATTGTATTCTTCACCTGACATAATTAGGAACATTAAATCCAGACTTTTGAGATGGGCAGGGCATGTAGCACGTATGGGCGAATCCAGAAATGCATATAGAGTGGGAGGCCGAGACGTAGATCGGAGGATAATATTAAAATGAATTTTAGGGAGGTGGGATGTGATGATGGAGACTGGATTAATCTTGCACAGGATAGAGACCGATGGCGGGCTTATGTGAGGGCGGAAATGAACCTTCGGGTTCCTTAAAAGCCATTTGTAGCTAAGTAAGTAAGTTCAAGAATATGAAGAAAAAATAATTACTACTGCAAATAATTTATAAAACAATTATTTTACCGGTTGTTCTGTATGGTTGTGAAACTAGGACTCTCACTTTGAGACAGGAACATAGGTTAAGGATGTTTGAGAATAAGGTGCTTAGGAAAATATTTGGGGCTAAGAGGGATGAAGTTACAGGAGAATGGAGAAAGTTACACAACACAGAACTGCACGCATTGTATTCTTCACCTGACATAATTAGGAACATAAAATCCAGACGTTTGAGATGGGCAGGACATGTAGCACGTATGAGCGAATCCAGAAATGCATATAGAGTGTTAGTTGGGAGGCCGGAGGGAAAAAGACCTTTAGGGAAGCCGAGACGCAGATGGAAAGATAATATTAAAATGGATTTAAGGGAGGTGGGATATGATAATAGAAAGGGAAAGGTATCCCCGTAACATGCCATGAAGGCACTTGGGGGGCATGGAGGTAGAGCCCCATGCTTTCCATGACCTCGGCACTAGAATGAGGTGGTGTGGTCGGCACCACGCTCTGACTGCCTTTTACCCCCGGAAAAGACCCGGTACTCAATTTTATAGGAGGCTGAGTGAACCTCGGGGCCGTTCTGAAAGTTTGGTAACGAGAAAAAATCCTGTCACCACCTGGGCTCGAACCCCGGACCTTCCAGTCCGTAGCCAGCTGCTCTACCAACTGAGCTACCCTGGATTAATTTTGCTCAGGATAGGGACCAATGGCGGGCTTATGTGAGGGCGGCAATAAACCTCCGGGTTCCTTAAAAGCCAGTAAGTAAATAATAATTTAATGATACTGATTCACAACCTTCTGGAATAGGCCGGGCAAAAGAGATTGAAGTATTTTTAAATTTTTAATATTATGGGAGCTAGGAGGGAAACTGTTACTGGCTGGACAAAAAAGTACCAACATTTCGAAATTTAAAATATGACAATTTTTTAAATACTAGTAGTGGTTCTTGTTAATGAAGATGTGAATAATAATCTCTTAAAAATTTCAATTTAATTCAGTCAAGGAGACTTGAGAAAAAACAAATAAATTTACATAGTTTTGATACAAGTTCCCCCTCAAATGGGTGAATTAGCACCACGCTTCGTTGGAGTGTAGGACGGCGACGTGATGGAATCGGAATTGCAAGTAGTGGCAGGAAACCTGCCTACAGCCCCTTGAAGGAAACTTCCTGGTGATAACTTGGGCCGGACACGGAATGCAGAATGAAATCACGGCAGTCCAGCCAGTATGCAGGGGACTGGTCGATGAACCTGCACGGCGCACAACGAATGCCAGTTTGTTGTATTGGCATGAGTCACGTGTGTACTGAAATCGCATTCATGAAAAGTTTTCGAGCACATTAAACACAGTGTACGGCGTTCATTGAGAACCGTTATCAACGCATTTAACAGGCCGGCGTCAGCCTCCCGCCCTACCTCGTGTACGTCGCATACCGGCACTGATGTAACAAAGCTGTACATTTTGGATACAATACATTTTTCCCCGCGGTCAGCATACTGTGAGTCCCTTCTTCCTGTGATTAGCTGATAAGTATTTGGAACTTTAATAGTGAAAGTTAGCCGGTCGTGTGTGTTACAATGATAAAAAAAAACACATCACAAAAATATAGAAACTAAAAATAATTCAACTTAATTTAACAACCGAAGACAAAAAAAAATACATTAACAACAAGGAAGAGAAACGTATTTCTGAATGAAGTGTGTTTAAATTATAACATCCAGTTAAACCAAGTTAATATTTCTAAGAATACATGAGACTCCCAATTTTATTCCAGACTAACACTTCTGAATTTCAAATAGTTCTTCAAACACTATACCACTAGATGTGCTTTCCTGAAACTCAGTGACTAAATTTCTAGAGCAGAGGCATCATTACTTGACCAACTTTAGTAACTTTTAAAATTTTAATAAAAACATTTAAAAATTTATAGTAATAATTAATTACTAATTCCACCATAATTACAAGTAAATAATAATTTAATAATAAAATCTCTAAAATTAATAACTTGAATTCCATTTTTGTTAATAATAATAATAATAATAATAATAATAATAATAATAATAATAATAATAACTCGTTTAGAAAAATATAACAGCAGTCCTCACTTTCCGGCTCGAACATAGGAACCAATCAGCCGACCCGGGTGGCGCAAGCCGTAGAGGCACGCAATGACTCTACGGCTTGGTCCGATGGGTTGTGGGTTCGAGTCCCGCCTCGGGCATGGGTGTTGTGTTAGTATAAGTTAGTAAACAGAAACAGAAAACTGAAAACCTGAAAAACAGAAATATTTCGGAAAATAGCCTCTGGCCGGATGTAGAAATTAAAAAAAAAAAAATCAGCGGTTGGAGCGCGAAAGAAAGTTAGATGACATCCGGGGTCTTCTTGTATGGAATGAAGATTAAGTTATATATGAACGAACTTCCAGAGCATTAGAATTATCAATAGGAATGTGTGACCACCCCGACGTAACGTCTTGTGATTATCTCCAAGGAACTCTAAAAGGCAAAGTGTACAAATATATTATAATTCGCATACCTTGAAAGAACTCAAAGACAACATCCGGGAGAACATCGTCTCCATTTCTCCAAGGAAACTTGAGTGAATGATACTTAACTTCTTAAAGAGGTGTGATAAATGGTTTGATAAAAAGGACTTTCTGCATCCCTTTCCTTAATGTGGCGAGTGAACTGTTTTCAACTCTTTGAATGTAGTTAGCGGTACACTGCTCGGCGTATCACCGATAAAAAAAATCCGAGTCTGCGAGCAACTCGGCCGACAGTCGGATCGCCGCGTTGCGGTTTCTATCCACCCAGTGCAATACGAAATGATCGACTTCTTATCCCTTAATTATCACACTCTAGAGCTCGTACTTTATGTAATTAAATATTCAGTTCCTATTTACTACGTAGCTGTAAGAAAAGCTAAAATGTCGGCGAAACATAGCAAAGGAATCATTATTCTAAGTTACATATTTGGTGCTTAATAAATATTTAGGTACTGGTATTACATTACATATTTTGAAAAATATTGCATATTTTCAAAGAATAAACATTTTTTTCACAAATTTTCCCTCGACGTCAGTAAGCAGGAAACTTCTGGACAGGCCCTTTACGAATTTTTATCGATAGTGGAAGATGGAACCAATAAACTGAGTGTTGTGCTGGGAGTAATCGGTGAGTGTGGTTCCGTAAAATTTAATGATCTATTGAAAAAAGAACCCTGGATATAGACATTTTTCTGCTGTACGCAAAATACTGTGTGCAGCTCCTTGAGAACAATGAGTATCATTCCTCATCTGAAATACGCTCCAGTTATTTCGTGCGAAGTTGAGAGGTCGTTTTCTATTTTTAAGAACATTCTAACACACAGAAGACAATCGATGACAGCAGAAAATTTGGAAAAATATTGAATTATTAATTGCGCCTCCAAACAATAATTAAATGAGGTTGAATCGCATGTGCACTTGTAATTCTTTTCAGTTCTGTTTTCTTATAAGTGTGCAAAAATACATCTAATAAAGTTTAGATTTTAAGTTACTTATCTTTTATTTATATCGACTTATTTTGATATTAAAGTTACATATTTATGTACATAGGCTATTTCTCATTTTCATATTACATAAAATTGGGCTCTAGTCATTACACTGTCGGAAGAGGAAGGAATTAGTTTGCGGTAACCATACGGATTACGTGGAAACGCCAAGAGAAAAATAGTAATAAATTTAAGATATCTTACTTGAAATACAGGAATATCCAGACCGCGATGCTGAGGGCGATGAGTGACATGGAGTAGCCGATGAAGTAGAGCGTGGTGGCAAGTTCCACGCCCGTCTCGGCTGGCTCGCCCATCTGCACATTGACGCACGACGTGTAGTCGGTGTAGTTGTCCCACGTTCCATTGCTGTGACACAATCTGGTGGCGTTCCCTGCAAAAGAGCATTTAATATATCAGGTATCGGGAATATGAAGTCATGCCCTCAGTAGCTAGTGCTCATTGCTGTACCGACAAACTGTTTTCAGAAGGAGTGGCGGGGTGTGATCTGAAGAACTGTGATAGGTTTGTCGTTGATTCCAACTGTGACTATAGTCTAAGCCTGCCATAAACACCTATTGAAAATACGGAATGCTTTTCATATCGACGTTGTTCCCTTCTACAAGGAAAACTGAAGCTAAAAGTTACTGAAATAGTACATTATGCAACGAGCCTATAATGATAGTAATTAAGAAGTGAGTATGGATATCTATGAAACGAGCGCAAGCGAGTTTCATAATTTTCATACGAGCTTCTTAATTACCATTATAGGCGAGTTTCATACGACTTTTTATGTTCGACCATATTTCTAACTTGAAATTACCGGTATTCAGATGTATACATTTTATTTGTACCTGACAAGATCGGAAGTGACCTTGTTCTAGGTCGTGAATTGTGAGATGTGCGCAGACGCGAAAGTATTGATTTTTTCCGAGGAACAATAATGTCACTGACCTTGATATAATCCCGTTAAACTTGATAATATTATAATATTATAACCTTGATTATTGAATTCGACATTGAAAAACGAGATGACAAATTGAATTTATTTGAATATTATTTACAATTAACGCTAGTAACAGAACATAACCTTCTGCGACAGTATTGGATTTCCAGCCTCCGTGACTTTTCGCTAATTCTCTTTCAATTGCATATCCGAGAATAATCGATACTTGCGGTTTTATAACGGTAGAAAGCTGACCTGTCATTGGCTGAACAGTTGTAACCTGAGTCGTCATTGGCTGAAAGACCTGACCTTTAATGAGTAGGTGTACTTTAATGACATGCATTAAAGGTCTGCTATCAGGTGTATAATTACTACATTTCGGCATGGTCGAGCATAAAATGTATTAAGTAATACTGAAGCAAGGGCGTCAACCAAAAGATAGGACACTATTGCCTTTAAACAATATTTATGCAAGTCAATTTATTTACGTCACTTAACAGTACTTTGTACTTATCTCTGTGTCTAACACTGGCCTTCATAAGTACTTCATTTACGTCTGCTGATTTCCAAATTAAGCATTCGCAAACATTTATACAAGTGAGAACAATAATTTTAACATTAATAATCATTTATGAAATATACATCACGATAATTCTGCAGAAAAACTATACCAAATTCTTAATACTTCTTTAACAATTGTCTACTACAAATAGTATAATTTAAGCCAGTGATTTTACTTTCCGGTATCTAATGCTTTCCACAGAATAACCTAGAACTATTCACCTGTTGTACGTAGTAATCAATGGTTGTATCGCCGTGCAATTGAAGTACTTAAGTTGGTTTGAGATGCTTGGGGCCTGATCGTACCAGCAACAAAGCATTAGGTCTAGTCCAGTGGAGACAGGGATTATTGTCGAAGGAGGTCGTATTTCGATATAATTAACAATCGTGTTTTACATTTAAATAGTAATCCCTTTTTGTGACGTCTGATGTGGCGGCAATACGTCCATTCATTACTATTTACAGCAGGTGTGCAGTGTTAAATTCAAGCCTATTGTATCGTCCTTATAAACAAATAATTAAAAATATTGCACCACATTTACAGCTTAAGGGGAGAGGATGGTATTTTGTAAGACTTTTTTCCTATTTCGTGTAAAATATTAATTTTTTGTATGTAGAGAGCTTATAGCTGTAGCAACTCATCCAAAAATAAATACTAAAAAAAAATTATTTGCGGCCCCAGATTTGAAAAAAATATACCCAATGCAGGAATTTACTAAAGCCGATATATCTAAACCATTTTTAAAGGTAGATTCATCCAGTTTTTTGCAATGTACTTGCAAAAGCATGGTCTACAAACTGTCTGTAACAGAATTGTGATATTTGTCCCTATCTTTGTAACATAAACAATTAAAATTTAATAACACTTTTCTGATTTCCTTTCTTGCAAACAAACAGACATAGTTTTAAAATGAAATCAATTAACAAAATTCTGTTACAGAGAAAAGTTTCCTAATAGTCTAAAGAATGTGTGTTCTAAATTTCATGCATGTATCTTTAATAGTTCAGAAGTTATATCCATTTTTGTCTGGCAATGTAGCAAAAAAATTAAGTTAACGTAACCCGATAAAAGGGGGCGAGTGATTTAAAAATCCATAGCGCAGGAAGTTTAAAAATGGGGTCTCAACATCCAGTAAGGGCACAAATAAACACGAAATGTTATGCAATGCATTCCACACATATCAATGGGTATTTTAAAGAAAGATTTTTTTTTTTTTTTTTTTTTGAAAATTCAATTTACCGGAAACAACAATAAAAGCGGGCGAGTGATTTAAACATCCATAACGCAGAAAGTTTAAAAATGGCGTCTCAACATCTGATAAGGACACAAATACCCTCAAAATATTATACTATGCATTCCACACATATTGCAGAGTATTATAAAGAATTTTTTTAATTTACTCATTTTTCACCAAAAAATACCATCCTCTCCCCTTAAGAAGTTTCGCTTCTGCAGCGTACAGGGGCGAGAAATTAATTTTGTTTTCTTTTACAAGGAATAAAATAGTATTTTTACTTATTCCGACATTTCACGAACCGATCCTGTTGCGGACAGTGGAGTCGACACATGCCTGCGACTTTCCTTTCAGGAGTTATTTTGATTTCATATTTAATGTTCCTTCATAGTAGATAGTAAGTAATTCAGTATCGAAATTCAAGCTGGCGAGAAGTGATCACCAAATTTCGCCTGCATCCGTCTACCAGGGAAAGTGTTCGTTTGCTTGCCGTAAATTTACGACTCGGGACCCACACGTTCACTTCCCATCTTCCTCCCTTCTTAAAGTCCATCGCTCTCAGCCGAAATTGAACTCGCGAACTTTGGATCCAAGGGATAACATGGTGACCACTATACCAACAAGGAAAATTTGTCGGTTGAAAGATGATTTTTTCTATAACGGTTGTATATTTTTATTCAGTCTATTACTGTGCTTTTGACAGGGTACCTAAAGGGAATAACATACATGTGGGAGTAAAAATACAATCACTGCAGTTTCAATTTTGCGTTCTTTTTATCTTTCCAACATCCAATTCTCCATATGTGAAGGCTATAACAACCACTGTGTATAAAGTTTCAATTTAGTACATCGTATTTTTGTTTTATGAAACATTTCTTGTTTTACCACACATATATTGGAATATATTTAACTTTACATCAATATCCATCATCTTTGTGTAGAAAAACGCTACAACCCAATGAATGAAAATATATTTCAGGCAGTGTTGTTGTTATTATTATTATTATTATTATTATTATTATTATTATTATTATTATTATTATTATTACTACTACTACTACTACTACTACTACTACTACTACTACTATTATTCATTCATTCATTTAGTGTTCTGCCCGAGGGCAGGTATTTCATTGCAAACCCAGCTTTCTCCAGTCTTTCCTATTTTCTGCCTTCCTCTTTGCTTATTCATAATTATGATCCATATATCTTAATGTCGTCTATCATCTGATATCTTCTTCTACCCCGAACTCTTCTTCAGTTCACCATTTCTCCAGTGTATCCTTCAGTAGACAATTTCTTCTCAGCCAGTAACCAAATCAATTTCTTTTCCTCTCTCTGATCAGTTTCAGATAGTAAAATATCTATAGGCCTATACCTTGCAGTTTCAGCATCATTCTTTCTTCACCCACTCTTTCCAACACAGCTTCATTTCTTATTCTGTCTGTCCACTTCAGGCGTTCCATTCTTCTCCATATCCACATTTCAAATGCTTCTAGTCGCTTCTCTTCACTTCGTCGTAATGTCCATGTTTCTCCCCATACAATGCCACACTCCATACAAAGCACTTCACTACTCTGTTCCAGAGGTCCGCTGGAGATGCTCCTTTTTCTATTAAAAGCATCCTTGTCCCTTGCTATCTCCTTTTGAGTTCTTCGCAGCAGCTGATGTTACTGCTTATATAGTCCTGTCGCTCTAATTTCCGGCAGCCAATCGCGTTGCAGGTCGGCTACATTTAAACGTGTGCGTCTTGTGATTCGCTGAGGAAGATGTTATTCATTTCTTAAGGCTCGATAAATACTTAATATAATCGCCCGCCATTTTCGCTCTTTCGTTGGCGTTCGCAGAAAGCACACGAGGACGTTATTTGCCGCTCAATTATTTGCTGATTTAGAGTGCGTTTGATTTATTATCATAGGAGCTACGACATGATAATGTTTAACGGTGTGGCAAATAGATTCCTCGTATGGTAGCTCAGCAACGAAAGAACAAAAATGGCGAACGATACTACCTACCTAGACTTTATAGAGCCTTCACTTCCTAAGACGTAAGCAAAGAGGAGGAGTCACGCCGGGAATAACAGCGACGCGACTATAGTACACCTCAAGACTTTTAAACTGTCCAATTTATTATTATTATTATTATTATTATTATTATTATTATTATTATTATTATTATTAATCGAACACCGTGGTGTAATGGTTACCATTGATAATATTTTATTCAGAGGTTCGAGGTTCGATGTCAGGTGCCGGCTATCCTGACTTAGGTTCTTCGTGATTTCCAAGTCCCTCCAGACCTATGCTGGGATACAGTACCAATTTCAAGGGCCACGTCCCGATTTCTTCCCAATCCTCAATATCCCTTTATCTATCATCCTATTATGTACCCGTGATAGGCTGCCATCTGTCCCACGGAGTAGTACATTCGACAAAGTGGTGCCTGGTGAGTCCTACCTTATACTACTGCAATGTGGAAAACACCGGCAAAATAATAATAATAATAATAATAATAATAATAATAATAATAATAATAATAATAATAATACGTACGTAGATGAAATTATTGGGGATCATCAGTGCGGTTTTCGGCGTAATAGATCGACTGTTGATCAGATTTTTTGTATTCGACAGATATTGGAGAAAAAATGGGAGTATAAGGGTACAGTACATCAGGTATTCATAGATTTCAAAAAGGCATATGACTCGGTTAAGAGGGAAGTATTACATGATATTCTTATTGAATTTGGTATTCCCAAGAAACTAGTTCGATTAATTAAAATGTGTCTCAGTGAAACATACAGCAGAGTCCGTATAGGTCAGTTTCTATCTGATGCTTTTCCAATTCACTGCGGGCTAAAGCAGGGAGATGCACTATCACCTTTACTTTTTAACTTCGCTCTAGAATATGCCATTAGGAAAGTTAAGGATAACAGGCAGGGTTTGGAATTGAACGGGTTACATCAGCTTCTTGTCTATGCGGATGACGTGGATATGTTAGGAGAAAATACATAAACGATTATGGAAAACACGGAGATTTTACTTGAAGCAAGTAAAGCGATCGGTTTGGAAGTAAATCCCGAAAGACAAAGTATATGATTATGTCTCGTGACCAGAATATTGTACGAAATGGAAATATAAAAATTGGAGATTTATCCTTCGAAGAGGTGGAAAAATTCAAATATCTTGGAGCAACAATAGCAAATATAAATGACACTCGGGAGGAAATTAAACGCAGAATAAATATGGGAAATGCGTGTTATTATTCGGTTGAGAAGCTCTTATCATCCAGTCTGCTGTCCAAAAATCTGAAAGTTAAAATTTATAAAACAGTTATATTACCGGTTCTTCTGTATGGTTGTGGAACTTGGACTCTCACTCTGAGAGAGGAACATAGGTTAAGGGTGTTTGAGAATAAGGTTCTCAGGAAAATATTTGGGGCTAAGAGGGATGAAGTTACAGGAGAATGGAGAATGTTACACAACACAGAACTGCACGAATTGTATTCTTCACCTGACATAATTAGGAACTTAAAATCCAGACGTTTGAGATGGACAGAGCATGTAGCACGTATGGGCGAATCCAGAAATGCATATAGAGTGTTAGTTGGGAGACCGGAGGGAAAAAGACTTTTAGGGAGGCCGAGACGTAGATGGGAGGATAATATTAAAATGGATTTGAGGGAGGTGGGGAATGTTGATAGAGACTGGATTAATCTTGCACAGGATAGGGACCGCTGGCGGTCTTATGTGAGAGCGGCAATGAACCCTCGGTTTCCTTAAAAGCCATTTGTAAGTAAGTAAGTAAGTAAGTAAGTAAGTAAGTAAGTAAGTAATAATAATAATAATAATAATAATAATAATAATAATAATAATAATAATACCATTATCGTAGTACGACGCGGAAGCATGTATGAAGGTAATCAAACAAGTGACTCTTTCCACAACATAATGTTTAGCCACGATTTGAACTAGATTTTGTAACGCGTAGATCGATGATTTGGCTGTTCGGTTAACAGTTCTTCTTTATGATCATTTCCTCGATCTGAAAGAGTACGCAAATAACGGGAGTGAATTTCCTTTTGCTCAGAGTGCATAGAAACACAATTTAGAACAGGTCTACTCGTGTTTTATAAGCCCTTCATTATGTTGCTGTCTTCCTGTTTGAAACTTGAAACTTTAAATGAAACAGCTTACCAGGGATTTAACTCCTCCAATGTCTGCATCACTCCGCGCAGTGTATTGAAATGGAAGCTGTCCTTTGGCAACACGACTTCCACTTCGTTGTGCTATATTGTGGTTATCTGGTGCTTAGTTTCGTACTAGGTACCAAGTTTACAGTTGTACAATTTAGGACTTGTGCTGTAATAAAATTCTGTTAATTAATTAACAATAGACTGACGAAAGTTTAAATAGGCAACACACAGGACATAGGAAACGGATAACTTATCTAGAACCAGGAAAACACCTGGAATCTATATGCTAACAGTCTTACTAGTAAACCGTGTATAGTTTTTATACGAGACTTATGCAGAGTTGAGACAGAAAACGTTACTAATAAACCGTGAATAAGCTATGGACGTATAAACAGGCTGTAACTATACAATGGGAATTGCTTTGCAGTAGTTATATACACGAAACCCCTTGTTTAAGCGTTCTATATAGAGAAAAAATGGCCGCCCCTCTAACAGCTGTTCGTATCGACTGTCATTTTATGATGATGTTTACCTTGTAACCACAGAAGAACAAACCAAAGATCATAGAATTATTAGAATAATATTGATGTAGCTTGTACTCTTTGACCAAAATGTAGTGTGGTAATCGATTAGAGCCAGTTGTACTATCGATATTTAACACGCCACACTAGAGCGCTCTACCGGATGCAGTAGAGAACCTCAGATATTATATTGCCTTTCGTAACGAAGTAATGACGAAACTATGACGTAGCTGTGTAACAGTTATACTGTTATACACGAGGTATGTAGTGATTATTAGTAAGGAATTTACACACGACTTATAAACGAGCTACTCATTGCATAGGTATAAGACAGTTAAACGTCTGTATATAGAGTTTTTATTAGTAAGACCGTAACAGTCTTACTAATAAACCGTGTATAATTTTTATACTAGACTTATGCAGAGTTGAGACAGAAAACTTTACTAATAAACCATGCAGAAGCGATGGACGTATAAACAGGCTGTAACTATACAATGGGAATTGCTTTGCAGTAGTTATATACACGAAACCCCATGTTTAAGCGTTGTATATAGAGAAAAAATGGCCGCCCCTCTAACAGCTGTTCGTATCGACTGTCATTTTATGATGATGGTTGCCTAGTAACCAAAGAAGAACAAACCAAAGAGCACAGAATAATTAGAATAATATTACTGTAGCTTGTACTCTTTGACCAAAATATAGTATGGTAATCGATTAGAGCCAGTTGTACTATCGATACTTTACACGCCACACTAGAGCGCTCTACCGGATGCAATAGAGAACCTCAGATATTCTATTATCTTTCGTAACGAAGTAATGACGAAACTATGACGTAGCTGTGTAACAGTTGTACTGTTATACACGACGTATGTAGTGATTATTAGTGAAGAATTTACACACGACTTATAAACGAGCTACTCATTGTATAAGTATAAGACAGTTAAACGTCTATATATAGAGTTTTTATTAGTAACACCGTAAATGTATCACTTGAGAGGCAGAGAAGAAGACTAGCCATAAGGGATACATAGAGAGATTCCAGGAAAACAATAAACTCTACCAAGTAGATTACATGACAATTGTGACTAGCCCAGGTTACGTTTGTTTGTTTGTTTGCTCTTTTCAGAAATAGTGTCTGTCACGTAAAGAGCGTTCGCATGACTGATTATTATAAAAAATTTATGCACCCGTGTTCAGCGGGCTTTCGTAACATAGTTTCACAAAGACTGACCTCCAGCTTTCGTGCATCCACTTCGCTTACACGGGGGCAGCCATTGTTTTTTCTTTTCATAGATGCATCTCAGGTTTTTAAATGTATCTATTGTATAGTAATCTCACTAGAGGTTCTGACTTCCCTGGAGAAAATCAAAACTGGAATGAGACTTAATTGACTATTACATGGTTAGAAGAAAGTATATAAAGATTAGAAGAAATAAAGTACTCTAACACAATAAAATATTAAATGACTTAATAAAATACTAAACTGTCTTGAAAATGTATTATTGTAGCACGGCCGACTTGATGTTCCCTTCGCTTTTTTGTATACGGCCTTGACAATAGTAATATTTTCTCGATTACAGCTTTAACACAGGGATCAAAATGAATCGTCAAGGCCGGTAAAGAAGAAGCGAAGCGAGCACATCAAGTCGGCCGTGATTGTAGCATCACGTTATTACAAATATTCCGCTAGATGGCACCAGTGTGTTATGGTCAGCTGTTCTCTTGCTACCAGTTGTGCCAGCTATACAATCTATGGACGATTACTAGTCAAAGGACTTTATTGATTCAGTTTCATTTTTATTAAAACAGTTGCATTCTACTTCAATTATCAATATACATAACAATCTCTGATACGTGACTATCCATAATCTTATACAGCAGAAGCTATAACATAACATAATAATATAAACAAAATAAACGATAGGAAAGTTTTAATTAAGGAGGATGACATAAACGTGAATCATTTTAAAAGGTAGAATTATTGAAAGTACAATATTGGCAAACAAAGAAACAAATGCCAGGGAGGTGACAAAAATTGTACAATAAGCAGCCATGATTGGCTGAAACACGTCGTTCCGCAGTGTTTTATTGGTCAAAAGTAGTGTGACGTAGTAAAAGTGTAATAGTCACATTCATCATTTTTGTATCGATTGTAGAGAAGATGAGTCTTTGCAAAATCTTCTTCTGTAGGCCTACTGAACACTGCTGCATGAATTTATTTTCGCGTGATCCTGTAAGTTGCTGAGCCTGACGGTAGGGGAGAGTCGGGTAGTATCGGACATCGGGTAATATCGGACAGTGCGTTTCTTTCATCTACCACCATATGGTAGTACCTGAATGACATGGTTACGTTACTCTATGCGACATCACAGAAACGTAACCATGTCAATCAGGTACTATCATCGTGTGGTAGATGAAAGAAACTCACTGTCCGATATTACCCGATGTCCGATACTACCCGACTCTCCCCTATAGATAGATAATATATAGCCAATTTTAAATTTCTGGGAGTTTGACTTTATGCTGCTGTGGATATGCATTACAGATACCCTCATACTTCATTTCTAAACGTGTATGAATTATTACGGACAAAGTTTGTGTGGCTTTCAAAATAGCAAATGTAAGAAAAGAAGGATCTAAAAGAAATAATGTACCTAAAACTATGCATGGCGTTTCACGAAGGGTCTCAAATTATCTAAGAACATACACCTATGATTTATAAAGGAATTTCATAAATGAAGTCCACACCTGTGTAGTAAAGGTTAGCGCGTCTGGCCACGAAACCAGATGCCCCGGGTTCGATTACCAGTTTGGGCAAGTTACCTGGTTGAGGTTTTTTTCGGGGTTTTCCCACAACCCAATATGAGCAAATGCTGGGTAACTATCGGTGCTGGATCCCGGACTCATTTCACCGGTATTATCATTCAGACGATAAATAACCTAAGATGTTGATAAAGCGTCGTAAAATAACCTGCTAAAAAATAAAATTCATAAATGAAACATGGAAGCTGAGGACATAACTATACAACCTTCTGAACGTCTTTAGTTTTATTTCACTTTCAATGGAAAAAGTACAACCCGTATCTCCTCTAAATAAGCCACAGTAATTTTCTGCGTAACTTAAATCATTCTAGTCGTTCTCGCATGACTGTATGTGTTTCTCTCTCATTCTGGAAGCTTACATAATCTTGCAAATTTTACTGTTTACCTGAGGCTATTCCGTTTATACTCAAGTCTGCATTATTAATGAGGCTGTAGGGTGCTTTTATGTGCAGTAAAGCTTGAAGACGGAATTCTGGCTTTATTTTGTTCCGAATGAAGTTACGTCGAGGAATGTTATCTTCCTTGAAATTGTATGGCTATCGGCCAGGACATGCACAAGCAAACATTGTACGAGGCGCATCCAGAAAGTAAGTTTCCCTATTTTAAAAAAAAAGAACACACACTTTCAGGAAAACATTTATTGGGAACAGGTACACCAATGTTTCAGCTATTTTTCAACATAGCCACCATCAGAATTGAGACACTTGTCGTATCGTGGGATCAACTTTTGTATCCCTCTGTCGTAGAACTCTGCCGCCTGTGAATGGAACCAGCGTGTGACAGACGTCTTCAGCTCTTCGTCGTTGCCAAAACGCTCACCGAAGGACAGGAATTTCTTGAGGTGCAAGAAAACGTGGAAATCGCTGGGAGCAAGGTAAGGACTGTAGTGTGGATGATGAAACAACTCACAGCCAAATTCCGTCAAAACAGCTGCTGTGCGCCGAGCCGTATGTGGACGAGCATTGTCATGGAGGAGCACAAAACCCTCCTGCAGTATGCATTCCACGCCTCTTGTTTTGAATGGCACGTCGCAATTTTCGCAGTGTTTCACAGTAACGGTCAGCGTTCACTGTTTCACCTCTTGGAAGGAAGTCAATGAGCAGAATGCCCTTCCTGTCAGAGAACACCGTGCACATCACTTTTCGTACCGACAGCGTCTGTTTGAATTTCGTCCTGACTGAAGATCCACTATGCCGCCAATGCATTGACTGCTGCTTGGTTTCCGGGGTGAAGTGCGAAATCCAAGTCTCATCGCCCGTGACGATCCTGTCGAGGGACTCGTCGCCGTCATCGTTGCAGAAATGTCAGTGCTGCTCCTAAACGTTGCATTTTGTGTTCGAGTGTCAGGTTTTTCGGCACCCACCTGGCACACATTTTTTTGAACAGCAGGTGCTTAGTGACAATCTCATGCAACAAGGATCGCGATATATGCGGAAAATGGCTGCTCAGCTCCGTAATCGTGAAGCGACGGTTTTCCATGTGCACTACCGCACCAGCTCAACACGACCGCCATTGATGAGGGACGGTCGCCCACTGCGCTCTTCATCATGGACACTTTGACGACCTTCGGAAAACTGCCTACACCAGCGACGCACCATCTGCTTACTCATGATGTTCGGCCCATAGACCTGACAGAGCTGCCGATGAATTTCAATTGGCGCAATGCTTTGTGCATTAAAGAACTTTATCACCGACCGAACCTCGCAGGCGGCGGGAGAAGGAATAAGAGCTTCGATTTCGGACCACTGCTGCCACGCTACTGGCACCAGGCGGGACCTGTCCGGCTGGTATATGATTGATACGTCATAGATCTATTACGCATGCGCAATTGACACGGCTAATTACGTTTACTTTCAAGGGGAAAAAATCGGGAAACTTACTTTCTGGATACGCCTCGTATATTTATTAGGCCTGTGATATTACTGGCAATTATTAACCGTTAATTTTCACGTTCAAGGCTGCTCAAAGTTTGACGACGATGCGGCGATAGAGGTACAATTCTGGAGTGATGATGACAGAAAAACCAGCACTACTGCACAGCGATTCTTCTACAACCAAACCCGATAAATCAGTTAACAAATTTGGGGCTACAACACAGGATCAAAACACTTTTAAGATCAGACTACGTAATGCCATCATATCAGTCAGTAAACAATTTTAAAATCAAAGACAATAAAGATGAAGTATTCCATTGAAGAACTGCATTTATAGCGTGTTATTGGGTCACACTCTTTCATTGAAACCAAATGACACTTCAAGACGAAGTTTAGAGAGAGGCAAGACCCATCAAAGTCGACAATACACATGATTTGACCCGAAAACTGGAAAAGGACAGATTCCTTTGTTAATGAATGTGCGGAAAAATCGACAACTCAAAGGGCAACAAATTAAGCAAAACTTCGTCCACCGCTGTGTAGTAATGGTTAGCCTGTCTGACCGTTAAACGGGTTCAAATCCTGGTTGCGGTTTTTCCGAGGTTTTCCCCTTAACCACTTGAAGTAGAATAGCTAGGTAACTTTCGGCGTTGGACCTCGGACTCATTTCGCCTTCATTAGTATCATTTCATTAATCATCTGTAACTAATCGACGATGTATGCAATGGAGGGAGAAAGGAACTAGTATCCAACTCCATTATCTTCTGGCCTAGAAAATTTCTCTCCGGCACCGGGATTTGAACCCGGGTTTTCAGCTCTACGTGCTGATGCTCTATCCACTATCCGTTCCACTCATCTTTCATCATATGTTGACGCAGAATATCTGCACGGAAATATCATATGTACTTCGGTACATCTATGCGAATAATCGCTTAGTGATTTAAGATGGCGCTTATTCCGTTGGATCCCGGCCACTTAGTCACTCATAACGAGTGCACCTCTGCACATGTGTGGACATGGTCCCACTGTCATACATCTATGACGCAGTGCATGAGGGTAGGCCACTAGAGGGAACCCAAGAGGTGGAACTTAAACTGAGAGGATTCGATCCGACATCGGGATGGGAATCCGGTGTGGCTTAGTGGATATAGCACCAGCCCGTAGAGCTGAAAACCCGGGTTCAAATCCCGGTAGCATGCCGGAGAGAATTTTTCTCCGTTGCACTCATCTTTCATCACATGATGACGCAGAATATCTGAACGGAAATATATAGTGATGTATATCATAATAATATACCATTTTTATTATTTAATTAATTGTACACAATGTTATTCCTTTCTGTGAGCGGTTGAATAATCTACGGCAGCGACGATAGCTGTGAGGATTATTATTATTATTATTATTATTATTATTATTATTATTATTATTATTATTATTATTGTGATAGCAACGTGAGATTCGAACTCACGACCAGCAGAAGGAAGTGCAAGGTCGGCCGGCGCGGAGGTTGCGCGCGCATCTGCTTCCTGTGGCATGTGCTGTGGCTTAGGGAGTAGAGTGGAGTGGGGAGAGAGCGACCGCGGCAGAGAGGAGAGGGGTCCGGATTGTTCGAGTGACGCTTGGAAATATCCAGAACTCGTGCTTTCTCACAACTATCGTGTGGGTATGAATTACGAGACGCGGGTGAGCAGAAAAGTCAGTCAGTAAGCCAGTGTTGTTACAAGCAGATTTGGACAGTAAGCGAGTTAGTCTTGTGTAGCGGTGAAGCCAGCTTCGAGACCAGAGCGCGACTTGAGTTGTGTCCGTAACTGAAGCCCGGAGTTCGAGTGCAGTGGACCGCACTTGGGGGACCTGAGTTCGAAGTTTAGCGGATCGTCTCTGAAGGTCTCGGGTTCGAGATTCTGTGAACTTGAGTGACTGAGCTAGAAGAACTGTGAACTGAGAACTGACAGTTCTGTGTTGTAAATAGTGCTTTGTGAATATTAGTTAAGATTAACAGTTCATTGTTGTTCGTAACAGTCCAAGTAAATTGTCACTGTCGTTTGTGGAGTGCAATAACGAACGCTGTGTTGCTGTGCGGAGAGCAAATCCTATTGTTGACGGGAGTGAAATTAAATTGTAGAAAGTGAAGAGATATTGTTAAGAATAAAACTACATTATTGTTGTCTAGTATAAAAATTTACATCATCATCATCATCATCATCATCCTTCACGAATTAGGCCTCTGTAGACCTGTTTCGGCCCCATCTAGCAGTCTTCTTAACGGTCTTCCTGGTCGACGATGTCCTCTAGGTTTATATTGCATCATAATTTTTGGGATTCTTGAATTTTCCATTCTTCTTACATGATCTAGCCAATTGAATTTGTATCTGGTGATTTTTTCTTCTACTGACTCTACTTCTAATTGTTCTAAAATTTCTTCATTCCTTTTTCGGTCTAAAAGAGTATATCCTGCTGTTCTCCTGAAAAATTTCATTTCCGTTGCTTTGATTCTGTTCATGTTTTTTTTCCTTAATGTCCTAATCTCGCTTCCGTATAGAAGGGTGGGTAATGCTAGTGTATTATATATTTTTACTCTTGTAGATTTTTGTACTAATTTAGCTTTTAATGTATTGCTTATTATTCCTAGAATTTGTGTAAATTTGGTAATTTTCTTGTTCACATCTTTTTAATTTTGATAAGATATTTCACAACCCAGATAATTGAAATTTTGCACTTGTTCGAGGCATTGGTTATTGTGTATTATCTTACTTCTCACTGGGTCTTGTCCTAAAAATGCCATTACTTTTGATTTTTGTGCTGAAATTTCCATCCCAAAATCTTTTAATATTTCATTTAATGTATACAATCCTCTTTGTAAATTATCCTCTGAATTGGAAATTATGACTTGATCATCGGCATAGAGTAAGGTATTTAATGTTAGAGCACTGGTTATTTTGATTCCTGATGTGTAGATTTGGTTCCATTTTAAAATAATTTCATTTATATAAATATTAAATAAAGTTGGTGATAGTGGACAACCTTGTCGAACTCCATTATTAACTAATTTTCTTTCGGATATACAGTTATTTATTTTGACACTTATTTTGCTGTCCGTGTAGATTTCTATTATATTTTGGAATAGCAAATTTGGAATATTTTTTTCTTGTAATATGTCGAATAAAAGGTCTCTTCGGACTTTATCAAAAGCTTTCACAAAATCAATAAAAGCTATATGGGTTTCTAAATTAAATTCTCTTCTTTTTTCCAACAATAGTTTGATACTAAATAATGGATCTACACATGATCTTCCTTTTCTAAAGCCATTTTGACACTCCAGAAGGAAAGTTTCAGCATGTTTTTTTTAATTTTTCATTTAAAATCCTACTAAATATCTTATAACATGTGTTGAGGATACTAATCCCTCTATAGTTTTCAACATTCTGTTTATCTCCTGTTTTATATATGGGAATAATTACACTATTTTTCCATTCTTCCGGTAAAGTGGCAGTCAGATATATTCTGTTTAGAAATCTTAGTAATCTTTCTTGAAATAGATCTCCTGCATATTTATACAATTCTGAATTTAGGTTATCTTCTCCAGGTGATTTACTATTTTTCGTCTTCTTTAATGCTTCTTGTAGTTCTTCTTTTGTAATGCATTGTTCATCTGGGTTTTTTGTGTCCCAGAATTTTGAATCAAAAGTAGGATTGTTCCATAAGTTTTTGTAAAAGTCTAGGAATGTTTCTATTTTGGGGCAAGGGTTTATCTTGGCGGATTCCTTTATGTCTCTGTTCATGTATTTTAAAATTTTATATGTATTGGGTTTCATTTTATAAATGTCAGTTTCTAAAAAAGATATAAACTCTTTCCATGATTGCCTGTGTCGTTTTCTAATTTCTCTGTTATATGGTAAGCGTTGGTAAGCACCAAGTGCCAACAGCACATAGTTTCGTACGGAGTTGACTTGGTAACAACTCTCGCAAGTCTCCATTATAGATTATTACTCTACACAAAGAAACCTTATCAACAGGAATTAACGGCATAGAGTTTACGATTCAAGGTTAAAGGATAGCCTTGCAGCCACTGAACTTTATTTCTCCCGGCGATAAATTAGCTCGCGTGCAGTCTTAAGGTGCTCCGATAACTACGGGTAGGCCCTACACTCCCAGCCAAATGCTGTGCGACGCCGGGGCAGCAGCAGAGTTGGTCTCAAACGTCTTCAGTTCAGATTTCTTTAACTCGTACCTATTTTTCTTATAAAGTAAATTCACAACAATTTTATTCATAATGTACTTCGTTCTTGTACGGCATTTTATTTGTAACTTATCATTAATTAGATGTAAGAACTTAAATCAGCTTAAATAAGAGCGCATAGCATGTCTGGATGTGAGCAAGAAGCGATCATGTTTCAGGTTATATTTGTCTTCAAGAGAAACATTTAGTTAAAAGTTTATATAAAGATACTAAAATTGTAATGCATACAAATTTAACAAAAGCAGAAGGTATTCACAATCGTAAATTAATAATGGGATTGGATGGATAAACAAAGGACACTGCCTGTAGTTCACACTTCCGCGATCATTTAAGCAAGCTATAATCGAAGACAAAACTACACATACACATGATCTTGATTTGCTTCTGTTGCAAGTCCAGGATGACAAATTGAACAGATTGAAACTTTAGCACACGTCTTGGGATTCTGTGAACAGGGATTGCTCTTGAGGAACTCTAGGCATCATCTTGTAAGATCCAAAATTGCTGCCGCATTAAGAAATAAGGGCTGGATAGTAGAAGAAGAAATCTGTCTAGCTGAAAATGGGTCAACGAGACGAGTAGATATTTTAGCGTACAATGCTGACACTAAATAGGGCATCATTGTGGACCCCACGATACGTTTTGAAGTAGAATGTCATCGGTCAGCCGGGGTCCACCTTGAGAAGGAGTCGATCTATGGGCCTACAGTCAACTATTTCAAGCTGAAATATGCCTTAATTCACGTTGAGGTATTCGGCTTGCTCATAGGTGCTCGAGAGACTATACCAGCTTTTTTCGAAGAATTTCGACGGCAGTTTTCTCTGCCAACATCTCTGAGCGATGGCATCGTGATAATTGTGTTAAAAAAATCCTGCCAAATCCTAATTAATCACATGGTGCCACATTAATAGCAATTGTAATTTTTCACTCCCGTTTCTTTGTTTCCGTTTTTTAAAATTTAATATCTATGTTTACATATGTATAGGCCTAATAATTTTTTTTTGAGGATATACTGAGTCCGTAAGGGCTACCCTCAATGGGGGGCAGTTTTTTATTATTATTATTATTATTATTATTATTATTATTATTATTATTATTATTATTATTATTATTATTATTATTATTATTATTATTACGTTAAATACTACGACACTACGCCTTTTCCATAAAGACGCACAGATTCTGAAATGAACTGTCTGACTACTGCACAACCCCAATCAAAATACGTATATGGTGCAATCATCTATTGTTAGTGTTGTTACCGCCATCGTCCCCACAAAAATCACCATCAATACAACATGTCAGCTTTAATTTTATTGTGCTTGGTAATAAAGCAATTTACAATATACACATTCCATAGGAAAAACAAAATCCTTTGACGCACTGATCGATTCCAGGCTCCTTTGTAGACTCATGTGCATTTGAAAATAAAAACATGGACGAACAAATAATAATTGAACAAAGCGTACTTTCAGACACACAACATGCAGAAAGCTCTATTGTAATTTTTATCAATTGGCCGTGTTCAATTATTTACATCTCCTGAAATTTAGGAACTAAAAGCCAGTACTGTCGGCCTAAATGCTGTACAGTAGATACATACACTGAAAGCAACAGCCTTTCATGACTGCTTTATCATGCGAGTAAAGTGAAAGTCAATTTCATAATAAAATGATTCTTCTCTCCTTTCCGTTGATTTTCCAATCAACTGGAAACAGACCTTAATTAGATTACAAGCTGCTTGACGCTTTTCTAAGGCATCCACTTCACCTGCTGTAGTTCCTTGAATGAATGAATGAATGAATGAAGTTTATAGAGAGAATAAAACAGAGTACACATTTGCGTGTCCACGCAAAGGAGATTTTGTGAGCTCCAAGTCTGTAGGCTACTTTTCTCACTCCGCTTCTCGCTTTTCCATTGAAGAAAACTACAAAATTTCGAGAAGAGAAAGTTTCCCTTACTTTCTTGCTGTGCCGGTTACAGATTCTTTGGTGTTATAAATGAATGCTATACAAGATAACTTATGTTTTTAGTATTTTATGAATACAGTACTTAACAAAAGTTTAAGACCATGAGCAAATTTCATATAATTATTTCCTGGTCCTATATTTTTGTTTCTATATCCTTCATGAATATTTCGTCAATTATTTGGACTGTGAGACATCTATCGACGCAAAGAAAGTAAAATTATGACATTTAGTTTTCGAGTTATGATTTTAATGAAATATTTTGTTACTGTAAAAAATGCTACATTTATAATTACGGAATAATTTATTCATGCTAAACCAACATGTTTATTGTAGTGATGATTTTTTTCAAGCAATTTGAGAAGTGTGAGAACACATTGGCACCAGAAAGAAAAATTTAAAAAATTTTATTTTCGTTTTATAATTTTTTGCATATTTTTCCAAAATAAGGAAAATAATAGTAGAAATAACGTTAAGTAAAGGCATTCATAGCTTCACTGTGGAATAAGCTAACGTAACCGGACCTACGCCAATCGAAAGTACGTGATTTCTTACTTTCGATTGGCGTAGGTCCGGTTACGTTAGCTTATTCCACAGTGAAGCTATGAATGCCTTTACTTAACGTTATTTCTACTATTATTTTGATTATTTTAAAAAAATATGCAAAAAATTATAAAACGAAAATAAAATTTTAAAAATTTTTCTTTCGGGTACCAATGTGTTCTCACACTTCTCAAATTGCTTGAAAAAAATCATCACTACAATAAACATGTTGGTTTAGCATGAATAAAGTATTCCGTAATTATAAATGTAACATTTTTTACAGTAACAAAATATTTCATAAAAATCATAACTCGAAAACTAAATGTCATAATTTTACTTTCTTTGCGTCGATAGATATCTCACAGTCCAAATAATTGACAAAATATTCATGAGGGAAATAGAAACAAAAATATAGGACCAGAAAATAATTATATGAAATTTGCTCATGGTCTTAAACTTTTGTTAAGTACTGTATATAAATTGGCCAAATATAGAGATAATTTACCGGTATACGAAAACGCAATCGTAATTTTAAAAAAATGTTACCAATTTTTTATTTGTATTGATATAATGCAAACATAATTATAGACTATTTTACTGTTTAAGGGAACTATTTTATGATGATGTTTAATCATTTTGGAAAGTTCTAGTTCTATGCACAGGCCCAGGGAATGAAGGCCTGACCTTTGGCCTATTATTGTTTTAGCTATGTCTTTCTTATCTCCTTACTTACCGTGATATCAGTTTTAAATTTCTATTAGTGTGGTTGCATCACAGTATATACGAAGGTGATAATACATGTTTACAATAAAATTCTTTTACAAATATACTACAAAAAACCTCAGAATTAATTGCGATGGAAGTAATATTCAACGAAGTCATATTTACAGTTGGCTTCGTTATTAAGATTTTTATTATATCAAAGTGACTACAAATTCGATCACATAAAAATAACGATGTATATACAGTACATCATAATATGACTATGACGTTTTATGAAAATTACTCTGAAATTCATAGCCGTTTTAATAGCTAAAGCGACAATATTTTAAACAACATTACACACTTCACTGCTCTCTAGGGCGAGGATAGGAATTGGGTTAACCTCTGTAGAGAAACTCAATAATCAAGTAGAAGTGACGCTCTCGGGAGGCAGTTGACTGTAGTAGTTACATTTGAATAATCTAGGTAATAGAAATAATTAAATGAGAAAAGCAGACATGTGGATAAACAATTATTAATCACTATTGTTTTAAACGGTGATTGTGCACCATGCTGACGAGTGAGATTAGATCAAATTCTTTTCACTGGAGGAAAAAAAAAAGAGGAATATAAGGACAGAAAGAACTATACTATTAAATTCAGTCAGCTTTATCAGAGGAAAATAACTTTTCGTTATTACTTTATGTTAGAAAAATTATTCCGATTTATCATATCAATATCAAACCCAGTGTTTTTACATGGTTATTTAACAACGCTGTATCAACGAGGTTATTTAGCGTCGATGGGATTGGTGATAGCGAGATGATATTTGGCGAGATAAGACCAAAGATTCGCCGTAAATTATCTGACATTCGCCTTACAGTTGGGGAAAACTTCAGAAAAAACAGGATTAGCAGGGAAGCGCCTCAGCCGACTGAGCTACCCCGGCCGGCGGTCCCGAGAGGTTTTAAGTATGTATGGGGCATAATGGCGCCAGTGTATTATTTCAATGTAAAGTTCAATTAACGTTCTAATAATAATAATAATAATAATAATAATAATAATAGATGAATTCAAGTTTTACATACATTTAAAAAGTATTTAGTGTCATGTGTTCGAAAAAATATACGTTTAAATAGCCTTCATGATAAGAGACTGTTAATTTAATTGCAGCTTTTAAGCAACAATACTCTGATTTATAAATTCCGTTAATAAAACAACATGAGTGAAACCCAGCAGAAGAACAGCTCCACAGAAAACCGTTGAAGTTCTTGGTTATGGTTCAAATGTATTGATAATGTAAATAATCAATGCAGATTGGATGTAATAGCTTATACCATGGATAAAGTACAACAAAAATCTGTAATACCATATTACTCCCAAATGAATACTTTTCTCAGAAAGAAATCATATTTAATATTAACATTGTTAACATGCGTACAATTCTTGTTTTTGGAGAAACTGGTTAGGAATATTTGCAGTTTTTAAATGAAATGGACGGTTTTCTTGTAAATTAATTAACAATATTAATACGTATGCTTAATTCGTGCCATTAGGAAGCCTGGCAATCCTACTGCCGCAATTAATGACAATGCTGCTATGGGGGATGAGTTGGCGATGCGCTGCTGCCGAACTACACAGTCTTTCAACTCAAATTTCCAATTCACAATACACTTAACTACAAAACGCGTAATAGTTTTTTTTATTTATTTTAATGTATTCTATTGCCCCTTCAATCTGTACAGTTATATCGCTTACACCCTGTATATAGAGAGATATATTTTGATGGCAATCCTGAGAACACCACTCACTGCATGCAGAACACAGTAGGTTATGGAATACTGCTACTTGTGATCTGCTGAAGTTAATTCGTAGTGGCCATAGTACAGGGACATCATTTTATTTTTACTAACATTTTTAATATTAACTTGCCTATTCCTCTGGATCAACGCCGTTTGCTACCCCGTTCCACGACTGGAGTTGGATGACACTGGCGTAAAATACAAACAAATCACTTTACTAGGTATAGGAGGGAAGAAAAGCAGTTCATCCATTTAAGTAAACTAGGAAATATCGCGCTTTTGAGTTTGATAATTTTCATTACGTTTTTGTTTAATCAAAATACAGTACAGTATTAACAATGAGTGTTTTTACTCACGAACTGAACTTTACATGCGACTGATGAATTGTATATGTTCTTAAAATGATTACTAGTCTGTGTAGCTCTACTGATGAATTGTATATAGACCTACTGTAAATTGAATGGTAATATGTATAGCTCAACTGATGAATTGTTTATGATTATAAATTGAATTAATCTACTTGATATTAATTGCACAAATTTGTATAGCTTAATGAAAGTATGCTACTTTGTATTGTATATATTTGTATAGTTTTGGCCGATGAATTATATATGCTTTAAATTGAATAGTAATCTATATAGCTCTACTGATAAATTGTTTGTGTTTGTAATTTGAAGTAGTTTGCATGATATGTATTATCAATTTCTGTATATCACAACTGGTTGAATTGTTTATACCTTAAATTTAATTAAATTGTTTTGTATTATAATATAGCTCAACTTATGAATGATCGTTTGCGTTTGTAAATTTAATAATCTGATTGGCTATGTATTGTATACTTTTAGTAGAGCCATCGATGTAGCTCAGTCGGCAGACTCGCTGGGCTGCTGTTCCGGAGCTGCGTTCGGGCTTGGGTTGGATCTCCCTTTGGACTTTGGTTTCTTCCGAGGTTTTCCACAGCCGTGGGACTGAAGCCAGATGGTCTATGGCGAGTCCTTGGCATCAACACCTTTGATTGATTACCCCCTTTGATTTGATTACCTGGTTGGGTTTTTCCGAGGTTTCCCCCACCGAAAAGGCAAATGCCGGGTAATATTTTGGCGAATCCTCGGACCTCATTTCATCTCACTACATCTCGCCAAAATGTAAAAAAAATTGTACAACATTGTAAAAATTGTAGAAAATTACTAATTTGTAAAACTATAAAAATTTGTAAAAATTGTAATTGTAATATTGTAAAATGTTGACATGTTCCACATCTTAAAGCTTCATTGCTCATGTAAGATCTATGGAATAAAATAAATGAATGAATGAATGAACATATTCATTATATAGTGTATATTATACTGTCTACAGCACATTAGCGTACAATATAGAGAATGAAGTTAAATTGAAAAATAATCATAATATGAATAATTCCTTACCTACTCTATAAAAAGAGTACCTTACGTACTGTAAATTCAATCTCCACTTCTGCCCGATCCGAAAAGATAAAATTACTCAGACATACTATCTACTGTCCGTCCAAGAGGTTATGTCGTAGGGTCTAGAAAGGAAGGAAATCACGTGACAGTTAATCGCTTAACAAGGCCCTTTTATTTAAGCTATTTTAAACAGTTGTATAATATTACGTAGACGTCCAATTCCTAACAGAAATTAATGTTCTGAGAAAGGAGCTAAGACAACCCAGCCACTAGCTGGGAAATAAAAGCTGGTGGGGAAAACTGGGATACGACGTAGGCAAATGGACGATAGTACCTGTGCGAAAATGATTCAATATTGAAACCTCTTTCGTCACTGGAAAACGGAACATATTTCTGGAACGTACTGTTTACTATGACCGTAAGGCTACTATGACTATATGCAGTCTTGGTTCTGTGTGGATGACGGTTGAACTTCATCAGTAGAGGAGGTGAGAGTGAAGTACATTCAAAAACTCAGGTACAATAAAAATTGAAGTAAAAATAAAATGATGTCCCTGTATAACAGAATGGAATGGGCTCGGTTGTACAGAGTACTGAGCATGCGCAGTATAACTGAAACTTGGAAAATTCAGATGGCCGGAATTTTATTTCTGGGTTTGTATAATCTATTGAAGTGAGTGATTAGTAATTATTTATAAAATTATGGAAATTAATAAGTAACAAATAAATTATATACATAAATGCAAATAAAGACATCTGTGCAACTAAATTAAAATGGCCCGTCTTTGGTCAAGATTCTGGTAATCCTACCGCAATAAAGGAGCTGATCGAAGTAGCCTCCGTAGCCAAGTAGGACTGTACATGATTAAAAGATACAGGCGATGAAAATGAGAAGAGTTACAATTTTGAGCACATTAAATATTGAATTATCCCTCTTCTACGAATAAGCGAAAAAGATATTGACGATCGGATGCGGGTTCTATTTTGTTCGAGGGCTGTGAAGATTTACGTCCGTTCTCGCGGGAGTCGTTTTGTACGTCTTGTGTTCGCAGTTTTTCTCTTATTATGCGAAGCATAAAGGAAAGATATCGTGAAGCTGGAGAAGGCCATTTAGAGATTTTCAGGAAAATACATTTTCTTACTTATAACGTACCAAAGTGATGTGTTTTGACAATAACTTAGCTTGTCTGTTTGTGCAGAAACATTTATTCAAAATTATTGGATGAATCTTGTTCACAACAATTATGTAGAAGGAACTTCTTTCGGAAAAAATTACTCAAAAAATAAAGCTGCTTTCAGTGTAACGAGCAGACTTGTTTAAGAATGGATATATAGCGGCGATGCACGCAAATCAAGCTGCAATAACTTACAGTCAATCAAGCTGAACAGCGTAAGTAGAGATGGTGGAAATAATTTAAATACCTACCGATATATTGATATTGCAATATATTGCAAACTTAATTTCGATAAACGATATATATTGCAGAAAATATATCGGTATATCGAAACGATTCGATATATCGCTATTTTGTTAGCAAATTAATTATATATATATATATGTGTGTAATTAGCAATTACATTTGCAGGTGTACATTTATTACAATAAACTTACATTTTAATAGTCTATTCCTTATTAGTATTGAAATTAACGTAACAGTCAAAAGATTAAATGTAAAATTGGAACGAGAAACAATACATTTTCAATACCATAATTATTGTGTAGTTCCTAACCTAAATCAAAATTATGTAGGAGGTAAGATGAGTTTAAATGATACAATGGGAAAGTGTTAAGTGAACTCTATATGGGTCAATATTTGATATTGAAACATTCATTCATTCATTCATTCATTCATTCATTCATTCATTCAATCATTCATTCGTAGTGTTCTGCCCAAGGGCAGGTCTTTCACTCCAAACCCAGCATTCTCCAGGCTGTCATATTTTCTGCTTTCCTCTTTATTACTATTATTATTATTATTTTATATATATATACATATATATATACATATACATTCATAGTATTCTGCTCAAGAGCAGATCTTTCACTGCAAATCCAGCATTCTCCAGTTTTTCCTACTTTCTGCGTTCATCATTGTCTCCGCATATGATCCATATATCTTAATGTCGTCTATCATCTGATATCTTCTTCTGCCTCAAACTCTTCTGCCGTTCACCATTCCTTCTAGTGCATCCTTAAGTAGGTAGTTTCTTCTCAGACAGTCACCCAGCCAATTCCTTTTCCGCTTTCTGATAAGTTTCAGCATTATTCTTTCTTCATCCACTATTTCCAACACAGCTTCTTTTCTTACTGTGTCTGTCCATTTCACACGCTCCATCCTTCTCAATATCCACATTCCAAATGCTTCTATTCGCTTCTTTTCACTTCGTAGTAATGTCCATTATTCTGCCCCATAAAATGCTACACTCCACACAAAGCACTTCACTAATCTCTTCTTAGTTCCTTCTTCAGAGTCCGCAGATGATGATGATGATGATGATGATGATGATGATGATGATAGAATTTTTATGTACCTGCTAAAATATGTAATAAGAAAACAATGTCAGTACTAGGTTGTGGATAGCAATCCTTGCCGTAAACGAATCTCAAATCAATATTATATCCTTGTTTCTCTTTACATTTTAAGACATAGAAATAAAAGTTTTGAAGTCAGACGGTTCCTTTTCAGAGTGGCAGTTGCTGTTGTCTTGGAGAAGTAGTATATAAACCTCCCGTCTCAGTCTCACGTTCGGATACGTTGCATTTTGAATTTGGTAAAGTAAAGTAAATCCATGGCGCTACAGCTCATGAAGGGCCAAGACGGACGAGCCGGCTGCTGGCCTCACGTCCACATGCCGAAGCAGAGGTGGACGATCATCCAAACAGAATGGAAGTATCGTGTGGTTAGCACGATGATCCCTCCAGCCGTTATAGCTGTTTTGTGAAACCGGATTTTTGCTATCTATCGTAGCTCCCAAGTACATCACGTTGCTGGGTGGGCACCGGTCCCATACACTGGCCGAAATTTCATGAGAAAATTTCTTCCCACATGAGGATTCGAACCAGCGCGCATTCCGTAACGCGAGTCCTAGGCATGATGCCTTAGACCACGACGCCAGGGTGCGGGACTTCTGAATTTGGTACTGCATATTAAACAGTTTGAATTCGCATTCCAGACCAGCCAATCAGAGAAAGGCATTGACTGGATTTGATATTTCAAGGTTTCACAATTATGTAACTGCCCACTTTCATTAAAGCCATCTCTCAGGGAATTATCGGAGTTAACTAGTGTAGATTTTGCTGTTCACAATAATTCCACAAAAAAAATATATATATACAAAAAACCGATAAATTTATGAGAAAACCGATATATTATACGATATATTGAATAAAAATTTCGATATCAATATATCGATATATCGAAACGAAAATATCGGTATTTCGTAAAAACCGATATATCGTTCCCATCTCTACGCCTCAGTACAAGTTTCAAAGAATGTTCGTACCAGGGGAATTGATTATTATTATTATTATTATTATTATTATTATTATTATTATTATTATTATTATTATTATTATACATCATTCTTTCAATCGAAATATTTGTCAGTTAAAAAAGATATATAGCTTAAAAGTATACAAATTACGTCTCAAATTAATAACTGTAACTCTTAAGACAGGAGACGGTGGAAGATTACATTGAAGTTGTTGCAGAACTATTCTGCTATAATGTACTGTACATTAATATCAGTTATATTTAATTTTTGTTGACAAACAGTAATAAATAATTATTTACTTAATTGCCGTATAACTGTGAATATATTCAGAAATTAATCACATTATTTAACCCGGATGAAAATGTGGTAATGTTCTATTCATAAGAGATATTATAAACAGGAACATTTACTAACAAAATTTCAAGAGTTCGATATAGGTCTACAAAAATTTCATCCTGAGATATAAAATAACACCCTTTTGAAACTAAACACGTAATTTGCGCAAACAATAAGATGTTAAAATCAGTAAATTACATTTATAATATGGTATTGTGGGTTTTCAGACCAATATAATTAAATATTAAAAATTATAGGAAAACAAAAAATTAAAATTTTTAAGCCCAACAAAATTAAACCATACAAAATGAACTCACATGTGTGACATTTTGGAAATTCCGACATCCTGAATGAGAAGTGAAATCTGAACCCATTATGGACAACATCTATTACGGTAGAATATATCAAAAATAGATTTATAATATTAATAACAAATTAATGCACATTAGCTGATAATAAAATGTACTTCGATAAAAACTGGAAATAATACAATACTCCTTATAAAATTAATAAATACAATAAAAAATAGGTTAAGAAAAGATGACGACAAAAAGACAATTTTGTCATGTTATAACTTAACCACAATTCATTTGCTGATAAAGTTAATCTTCTGTGTCATTCGTGAGGGTTATGACGGAAACGAGTATAACCACTGAACAGGATTATAAACGTTCATAATTATGCACTTTAATTTTCATATAAAGATAACAATTAACGTAACACTTAGCACAACTTTCAAATCCTATAACGTAATATCAACAGTAATCTCACTAGACGTTTTGATTTATCTAGAGAAAATCAAAACTCGAGTGGGATTTAATTGACTATTACACGATTAGAAGAAAGTATATAAAGATTAGAAGTAACGAAGTGCTCCAATACAATAAAATATTAATTGACTTACGAAAATACAACTGTCTTCAAATGTATTATTGTACCATCTCAACATTACAAATATTAAGCTAGATGCATGCCAGATGGCAGTAGTGAGCAATGCCTTCGCGTCGAGAAGTTTTTGTTGATTCAGTTTCATTTTTATTAAAATGCAACATTCCACTTCATTTATCCGAATCCCAGTAATCAACGTCACTTGACAGATGATTTTCAATAAATCTTAATATTAAACAATCTCTGATACGTGACTATCCATAATATCATATAGCAGAAGCTATAACATAACCTAACTAATATACACAAGTGTTAGAAAAGTTTTAATTAACGACGATGACATAAAAAATAAACATGAATAATTTTAAAAGGAATAATTATTGAATGTATAATTTTCAAATTTGAATGTGGTTGGTGGTTCAATTGATGTTATATTGGACGTGTGCGTAATAGAAGTGAACTCGTTGATTTAGGCCTACATGGTGTATTCAACTTATTCAGGATTTCCGAATGAATAATTTTAAAAGGAATAATTATTGAATGTACAATTTTCAAATTTGAATCAATTGATGTTATATTGGACGTGTGCGTAATAGAAGTGGAACTCGTTGATTTAGGCCTACATGGTGTATTCAACTTATTCAGGATTTCCGAATGGTGCTCTTCATTTATTTGTAAATCGGATTTCAGAAGATGCATAGGTATGATCAGTGATCTTTATTAATTCTTGTTCTTGAATGCCAATGCGAGTTATATTTAAAACTGCTGTGAATCGACTGGAGTGGTTTGTAATTATATATATATTTTTTTAACGTCCAGACCAGCGCAGTTTCAAATGTTGGCAAACAAAGAAACAAATGCTAGGGACGCGATAAAATTAAACAAATGCCAGGGACGCCATAAAATTAAACAAATGCTAGGGACGCGATAAAATTAAACAAATGCTAGGGACGCGATAAAATTGTGCGATAAGCAGCCATGATTGGTTGAAATACGTCCTTTAGTACCGTTTTATTGGTCAAAAGTAGTATGACGTAGTAAGAGTGTAATAGTCACTTTAAAACATTGCGTATAATTATTTGATTAGTTCAAATGAAAGTTGGTAGATGTTTACAATGTGCAATAGGAATATCAGTCGAAATTGGCTTTAAGGGTGTTGGCAACAATGGTTATAGACTTTGTATTAGTAGGAGTGGTTTTTACGATTATATCTATCATTGTTGCTCCGAATAAATATTAAAAGAAAAGCGTATGGTGCAAGATGGAAGCGTCTAAAAGTGAACAGCATGTTGTAACAGAACTGCAAGAGGACGTACACTTGCTGATAACCTGTCACTGATAAATTCGACTTTTTTTACTGCTGATTTTATTATTTTATGAACAAAGAATCCTGTTCCTAATTGGTGATTATTGTTTCATTCCCCATAATACAACTAATCTCCTATTTGACTGTACGCGACTATACTTGTGAAAGTTATATATCGACAAGGATAGATGACCAGATCTCACCCTTGCGTGAGCTGGCCTTCGAGCTGTTGTAAAAAAACACGATTTTTTTTCATTTACGTTAATCAATTACATTGAAAAATTTTGTCTACTTGGTGAGGGTGCCGAATTATTAGTCCCGTCGCTCTGATTTCCGGCAGCCAATCACGTTGCAGGTCGGCTACATTTAAACGTGTGCGTCTTGTGATTCGCTGATGAAGACGTTATGAATTTCCTAAGGTTCGATAAATACTTAATATAATCGCCCGCCATTTTGGCTCTTTCGTTGGCGTTCGCAGAAAGCACATGAAGACGTTATATGCCGCTCAATTATTTGCTGAATTGCAGTGCGTTTGATTTATTATCATAGGAGCTACGACATGATAATGTTTAACGGTGTGGCAAATAGATTCCTCATCTGGTAGCTCGGTAACGAAAGAACAAAAAAGGCGAACGATACTATCTACCTAGACTTTATAGAGCCTTCACTTCCTAAGACGCACTGTTGCCATATTTAGCGATAAGTCGCTAAATCTAGGGAATTTTGAATCAGTCTCGGCGACAAATTTTGTAAAATACGATTAGCGACTTTTCTGCCGATTTTTATATTCTTCCACTTTTTCCTTTCTTTTAAGTTAAAACATTTAACTGAAGTCGTGCACTTCTTAGTTTTAGAAGAGGCGTGGGTGCATGACTGAGTCGTCGAATGATTCATACATGAAAGCCCTGATCTCATATATTTGTGATCAGAAGCGAATGGTGCTCACGGGTCTCTCTCTCAATGCTAGTGCCCCACCGATAAACTTTGATGCGCACGTGACGAGTCGCGACTCCAGCTAATTCTTGGTTCTTACCCTCAACGCGGAGATTTTCCACTCCGAACCGACCCGAGGCAGTTGAGTTTTGGAATTTTGTACCGACAGTTCGTGTCAAGCAAATGAGACTAGTTTTTGCTGATTTTAATATATTTTAATATATAGAATTTAAAAAGTGTTAGATTTCACAAAAATAATAGTGGTCAACCGCTTGAGTGAAAATTTCCACACTTACAATTTGTCAGAAAGTGTAGTGTCAATGATTGGATCAAGTGCAGTGTATTCACAATCAGCTGTTCCCACCTCAACATCACAGCCGTCAACAACACATCCAGACTACGCAGAAGAGGGTGACGACGAGGAAATTATATTTTTCTCCGCAGATTTATGTATCTCTTATTTTTATTTAGTGATATTTATTATTAATTTTTAGCGACATTTCTGGGGAATTTATAACAAACTTTGGAGAGATTTAGCTACTTTTTGTTGAAAAGTTAGCGAGATTGTAGGGCGATATGTTGGCAACAGTGCTAAGACGTAAGCAAAGACGACAAGTCACGCCGGGAATAACAGCGTCGCGACTAGTTCTTATCTTCTTGGTGTGTGAATGTTTGCAGTTTTTTCTCTTCAGACCAACAGTATAAGAGTAAGTTTTTGTAAATGTGCTCGGAGACTTAATGGCTTAGTTTCTAAAATACATTTGATTGACAACGTTATTTAGTCAGCAATAAATTTTGACGCGTATTATTAGAAAGAAACGAATTTCGTCCATTGTTGTGCAGGCGTTCTGCTTCTGCTACTTTTATTGCGAAGTCAGAATTTATTCATTCAGCACAAGCAGGCTTATGTGAGATGTTCGTGTTAAATTGTGTTAATAACCACGTGTCTTTGAATCCGAACATAATGAATTTATTTTAATATTACGAATAATTTCAATTTTCATATAATACAGTGCCGTCTCAATGGATCGGTGGCTATTTAAAATTAACAAAAATGACATTTTATTTATTTTTAGTAGGTTATTTTACGACGCTTTATCAACACCTAAGGTTATTTAGCGTCTGAATGAGATGAAGGTGATAATGCCGGTGAAATGAGTCCGGGGCCCAACACCAACAGTTACCTAGCATTTGCTCATATTGGGTTGAGGGAAAACCCCGGAAAAACCTCAACCAGGTAACTTGCCCCGACCGGGAATCGAACCCGGGCCACCTGGTTTCGCAGCCAGACGCGCTAACCGTTACTCCACATGTGTGGACCAAAAATGACAGTTCTACAAATTTAGAGACCAGTCGATTACCTTGTCATGTAAACCAGTGCTGCTAATTTAAAAACGGGTGAATCAACCGAAGAACCAAAATATGATTAATCATATTTGGCTCTTGGATTTATGTACACAGGCAATAAAATTCCTCCAGACGCCCTTTGTTGCTTCGTAACAAAGTTAAAGAAACTTGTTTATTGTCCGTAAAACTGTGTAGGCATTTGGAAAAAAAAAAAAAAAAAAAACACTCCGAATGTTAAAACAAGAACATGTTTTTCAACGTGAGCTTGAAGGGTTAAAACATGTCAGAATACGTTGGTGAAAAGTGCAAAAACCGACAATGCAAATGCTACAGAGGCGGCATTCTTCACACTAACAATTTGAATGTATTTTGTTATAATTATGCATGTAATGACTAAAAAAAATACACGGAGTTTATAAATACTACTGCTCATGGCTGTGCATGGCAATTAATGTAGTTATAGACAGATTGTCCATGTTAAATACGTACAGAATATAAATATGTAATGCATTTATTTACACTGCAAATGGGCAAGCAGCCGGTGGCAGTGGAACAAACAATATAAACAATACACAATAAAATTACAATACATTATAATACACAATAGGCCTACAATTATATACACAATAATTACAATTAATAATCTATACTAATAATAAATCTGTAGCCAACATTTTTCTGGTAATTTTCGATTTTCCAAAAATAATTGGTGTTAACATGTATAATTAACCATCCTGAAACCGAAAATCGCTTTTTTGAAATTTTTGTTTGTATGTCTGTCTGGATGTTTGTTACCTTTTCACGCGATAATGGCTGAACCGATTTATATGAGAATTGGAATATAAATTAAGTTTGTTGTAACTTAGATTTTAGGCTATATGGCATTCAAAATACTTTATTTAAAAGGGGGTTACAAGGGGGCTTGAATTAAATAAATCGAAATATCTCCCTTATTATTGATTTTTGTGACAAATGTTACATAACAAAAGTTTCTTTAAAATTGATTTCCGATAAGTTTTATTTTATGTAAAATTTTGATAGGACTGATATTAAGCAGATATAAGAGTTTTAAAATAACTACGTTTTACCAGCGCCGCAGCGCCTTCTCAGATTAATAGGTTGTAATGAAATCATAACAAATGACTCAGTCTATTTCAGATGGCCTTGCACACATCAAAGAGAGAATATTATTCATTTAACACTGTTTGTATTCTATGATGGGAATATGCAAATGTATAATGTTATAAATATTTATCTATCCATGCGAAATTAACATCATAACCTGAGAGAAGTTTTTAGTTTTTATTGCATGTGCATAAAAAAACAATGCAACCACGGTATGGCTACAGGCAAATAAATATAGTGGGTAATGCTCACGAATTTCATTACATTGTCAACAATGTCAATGAAGTTGCCGATACTCCTATTGCAAGTGAGAAACAGCCATAAAGGTGAGTCTTGATCTTCAATACTTATTTTGTCATGTTTGATTGATCATTACTTACACCATTTGATATTTTTTGTGAACACTAATTTCTTTAGATATACGTTATCAGTGAGACATTTTTGCAATTTAGGTGGAACTCTCTGTAGTAATGTCACGAGAGGTCTGAGATTTATCTGGGAAAATCTCTGATTTCGAGTGACATTTATTAGGAATAGGCTATTTCGTGAATAAAATAAAAATCTGAATTCCTAAAATTCGATCACAAAATGTTAATAATTATATATTAACAAATACTTAACCTATTCAGACATTGTAAAGTTAAAATACTCGTAGATGAATATCGATTACTGCAATAAAGAAATTCAATAATGCCATTTGCGAAAAGCGAAATACAGGTTTAACAATGTTAATTATTAATACATGTACTACACTTCGTCTTATTATTATAACATAAATACATTTTCATTATCTGCTGAAATCATAATTTAATTTAACAGTAACAGTGGGGACAGCTATATACCAATGCTTATGTATTCACAGCGAGACATGTTGCTACACAGTGAAGCCATCTCTGTATAGATAGGCCTAATTAAAACACGAATTTTATTACGCCATACGGAAGGCAGTTTGATCAAAGACCTTATTATTACTATGCAAGGTCTTTGGGTTTGATGCACGATGATGCTACATAAATTTGCACATCTGACTTTCTATTAATTGTTTCATTTCATTCACAAAATACAAATTTTATAGGCTACAATTATAGGTTACGTTACCTGTGGGAGAAGGGCTAATGCCGGCTGTGGATTATTTCGACCGTTACAATCGGTGCTACACGAAAGCATTTTTATAGCTCGACAAACGCATTCTCGCTATAGTGTGTAACGGAACTAAAGCTGCATCTACACAGTTCAATATTCCAATCGCGTATGCGTGCAATCTGGGAAGAATATTGAAAGAATCAAGTTTAAAAGGTACGTTCAATTAAGATGCATGAAGATTTTGTGTCTACATGGTGCGCCCTTTTAAACGTCGCCTTCACTGCGTAAATCTATACTAATAATAAATCTGTAGCCAAACTTTTTCTGGTAATTTTCGATTTTCCAAACATAATTGGTGTTAACATGTATGGGAGAGTCGGGTAGTATCGGACATCGGGTAATATCGGACAGTGAGTTTCTTTCATCTACCACACGATGATAGTACCTGATTGACATGGTTACGTTTCTGTGATGTCGCATAGACGAACGTAACCATATGATTCAGGTACTACCATATGGTGGTAGATGAAAGAAACGCACTGTCCGATACTACCCGACTCTCCCCTATAATTAACCATCCTGAAACCGAAAATCGCTTTTTTGACATTTTTGTTTGTATGTCTGGAAGTTTGTTACCTTTTCACGCGATAATGGCTGAACCGATTTATATGAAAATTGAAATATAAATTAAGTTCGTTGTAACTTAGATTTTAGGCAATATGGCATTAAAAATACTTTATTTAAAAGGGAGATTATGAGGGGGCTTGAATTAAATAAATCAAAATATCTCCCTTATTATTAATTTTCGTGAAAAATGTTACATAACAAAACTTTTTTTAAAAATGATTTCTGATACGTTTCATTCCAAGCAAAATTTTGATGGGACCAAATTGCACCAAAAACGGATGTTCTCTGAACCAAATGATCGTATTTTAATTATTTTCATGCAATAAAAATTTAAAAATATGTTAAAGGAATTATCATTGCACTAAATGAGTGGTCTCTGGACCAAATTGATCGCATTTTAATTATTTAAACACAATTTAAATTAAGTGACATATTAAATGATTTATCCTTCTATCAAACACGAATGTTCCCTGGACCAGATGTCATGTTTTAATTATGTAATTACTTTATATTTATTTCTAACAAGTGCAGCGGAGCGCACGGATACAGCTAGTAATACATAAAAATATAGCCTAATTAATAAGTAAACCTAATTTTACATTACAAGTTTCACATTGATACCGATAATCTTTCACTTTACTCTCATCTCACTCACTGTACAGGCCCTATGACATGTTTCACTGACACTTTAGGACACATTTCACGGAGGCATGTTAAATTTATATCTATATTAATATAGCGATTAAATTAATTTAACTTAATTTAATTTAATTTTAGAATCCGTAAATCTCTTTTTCGAGTCGAAAGGGATCTGCGATAAAAACATTTTGGGAACCACTTTTCTAGACAATAGAAGAATAACAATAAGCAAACTTAGTTTTATACAGAGTATCAGTCAGGAAAGTATCTATAAAATTATTTGCAAAGGACTGCAGTATCGCGAAGTTTGAGAGCAGAAAATCTAACGTGAGAGACTGCAAACAGAACCTTCAGGAAAAAGGCGATCAATAATTCTTCCACCGTATTGAAACAGGTGACGTGTCCTCAAGTAAATGTAGGGAAAGCCATGTTGTCATTATTTTATTTTATCGGAATCGATTGCTGGAAAAAATTCCTGGAGCGTGGACAAATGATCAATACCCAACAGACACTACAGGGAGGACATCTTAGACAAAATATCAGGAATTAACGCACAGTCCTTTGACAGTGCTTGCCACATCAATAAGGGACAAGCTGCAAAACGTTCGCTGGGAAGCATTATCACACACCTTATAGGCCAAACTTATCACAGAGACCGGAAGTTTAGGCATTATGCATCATTAAAATAGGCAGGCAAAAAGGCATTATAAATAGCTAAAATAGGCAGGCAAAAAGGCATTATAAATAGCTAAAATAGGCAGGCAAAAAGGCATCATAAATAGCTAAAATAGGCAGGTAAATGGCATTATAAATAGCTAAAATAGGCAGGCAAAAAGGCATCATAAATAGCTAAAATAGGCAGGTAAATGGCATTATAAATAGCTAAAATAGGCAGGCAAAAAGGCATTATAAATAGCTAAAATAGGCAGGCAAAAAGGCATTATAAATAGCTAAAATAGGCAGGCAAAATGGCATTATAAATAGCTAAAATAGGCAGGCAAAAAGGCATTATAAATAGCTAAAATAGGCAGGCAAAAAGGCATTATAAATAGCTAAAATAGGCAGGCAAAAAGGCATCATAAATAGCTAAAATAGGCAGGCAAAAAGGCATTATAAATAGCTAAAATAGGCAGGCAAAAAGGCATTATAAATAGCTAAAATAGGCAGGCAAAAAGGCATTATAAATAGCTAAAATAGGCAGGCAAAAAGGCATCATAAATAGCTAAAATAGGCAGGCAAAATGACATTATAAATAGCTAAAATAGGCAGGCAAAAAGGCATCATAAATAGCTAAAATAGGCAGGCAAAAAGGCATTATAAATAGGTAAAATAGGCAGGCAAAATGGCATTATAAATAGCTAAAATAGGCAGGCAAAATGGCATTATAAATAGCTAAAATAGGCAGGCAAAAAGGCATTATAAATAGCTAAAATAGGCAGGCAAAAAGGCATTATAAATAGCTAAAATAGGCAGGCAAAATGGCATTATAAATAGCTAAAACAGGCAGGCAAAAAGGCATTATAAATAGCTAAAATAGGCAGGCAAAAAGGCATTATAAATAGCTAAAATAGGCAGGCAAAAAGGCATCATAAATAGCTAAAATAGGCAGGCAAAAAGGCATTATAAATAGCTAAAATAGGCAGGCAAAAAGGCATTATAAATAGCTAAAATAGGCAGGCAAAAAGGCATCATAAATAGCTAAAATAGGCAGGCAAAATGGCATTATAAATAGCTAAAATAGGCAGGCAAAAAGGCATTATAAATAGCTAAAATAGGCAGGCAAAAAGGCATTATAAATAGCTAAAATAGGCAGGCAAAATGGCATTATAAATAGCTAAAATAGGCAGGCAAAAAGGCATTATAAATAGCTAAAATAGGCAGGCAAAAAGGCATTATAAATAGCTAAAATAGGCAGGCAAAAAGGCATTATAAATAGCTAAAATAGGCAGGCAAAATGGCATTATAAATAGCTAAAATAGGCAGGCAAAAAGGCATTATAAATAGCTAAAATAGGCAGGCAAAAAGGCATTATAAATAGCTAAAATAGGCAGGCAAAATGGCATTATAAATAGCTAAAATAGGCAGGCAAAAAGGCATCATAAATAGCTAAAATAGGCAGGCAAAAAGGCATTATAAATAGCTAAAATAGGCAGGCAAAAAGGCATTATAAATACCTAAATAGGCAGACAAAAATGCATCATAAATAGCTAAAATAGGCAGGCAAAAAGGCATTATAAATAGCTAAAATAGGCAGGCAAAAAGGCATTATAAATAACTAAAATAGGCAGCAAAAAGGCATTATAAATAGCTAAAATAAGCAGGCAAAATGGCATTATAAATAGCTAAAATAGGCAGGCAAAAAGGCATTATAAATAGCTAAAATAGGCAGGCAAAAAGACATTATAAATAGCTAAAATAGGCAGGCAAAATGGCATTATAAATAGCTAAAATAGGCAGGCAAAAAGGCATTATAAATAGCTAAAATAGGCAGGCAAAAAGGCATTATAAATAGCTAAAATAGGCAGGCAAAAAGGCATTATAAATAGCTAAAATAGGCAGGCAAAAAGGCATTATAAATAGCTAAAATAGGCAGGCAAAAAGGCATTATAAATAGCTAAAATAGGCAGGCAAAAAGGCATTATAAATAGCTAAAGTAGCCAGGCAAAAAGGCATTATAAATAGCTAAAACAGGCAGACAAAATGCATCAAAAATAGCTAAAATAGGCAGGCGAAAATGCATTATAAATAGCTAAAATAGGCAGGCAAAAAGGCATTATAAATAGCTAAAATAGGCAGCAAAAAGGCATTATAAATAGCTAAAATAAGCAGGCAAAATGACATTATAAATAGGTAAAATAGGCAGGCAAAATGGCATTATAAATAGCTAAAATAGGCAGGCAAAATGGCATTATAAATAGCTAAAATAGGCAGGCAAATGGCATTATAAATAGCTAAAATAGGCAGGCAAAATGGCATTATAAATAGCTAAAATAGGCAGGCAAAAAGGCATTATAAATAGCTAAAATAGGAAGGCAAAAAGGCATTATAAATAGCTAAAATAGGCAGGCAAAAAGGCATTATAAATAGCTAAAATAGGCAGGCAAAAAGGCATTATAAATAGCTAAAATAGGCAGGCAAAATGGCATTATAAATAGCTAAAATAGGTAGGCAAAAAGGCATAAGAAATAGCTAAAATAGGCAGGCAAAAAGGCATTATAAATAGCTAAAATAGGCAGGCAAAATGGCATTATATATAGCTAAAATAGGCAGGCAAAAAGGCATTATAAATAGCTAAAATACGCAATAAAAAGCAATTACAAAAACCTTGCACTAGACCCACAACCTTGCACTTTCCACAAAGGGATTTCGGCAGCAAGAAAAGCTTTACATAAGTCGAATGCAAATTAAGATTTTCGACTCGATGTGGCAATTACTGTTGGAAGCAAAGAAATCTTCTTCCAGTAATCTTGGAAAGTGCATTTTTGTGTTTGGTTGTACTGATATGAAATATTTCTTTTCGTAGTTCACTGACTGCTCACATATTTTGCATGTAAGTGCTTTACCGTCAGTACAAAATACGTCGGATCCAAAAGTATTAACGTAACTTTGCAATTTACTGCGTAAAGGAACACTGAATTTTGGTATCTTGGTGCTAGCTACAACTTCGCAATGAAAACTGAAAGAAAACCGTTAAAAATAACGTTAGACCCGCACTCATCTGACTGAAAGACAACAGTATACAATCGGTGAAGTCACTTTTATTGTAGCGGTTATAGAACTAAATTAAAATATACCTATAAGAAATTTTAATAATAAATAATAGATAAATAAACCAAATAAAGACAAAAAAGCATTTATTTTGTAAATTAGGCATTTATATTTAAAAAGGCAGAAAAGGGCAACATAAAACTGTGACGTTTCAATCACAAAGGTATAATTCGTACAGATTTACTTTCAAAATGAAGATACATTTAACACATATGTAAAAGGCATTCTGCCAAAGTTTCGGTCTCTGCATGCGATTTCCATATTTTTAGAGACTTGGGAAAAAAGCCTGAAGGGAACCACATTTCCATCGGACCAAGCAATGCAAAATGCTGTTGAACATTTATTTATTATACTCCAATTTTACAGAGAACCCTATTTTACCTGAGATAGGTATGTTAGGGTTATAAATACATAAGAGTAGGCTAATAATAATAATAATAACATGATATAGATTAATGAAATCTCCTATTGAATTAGTCTTACGTGTCAATTATGAAATTAATACAATTTAACAAATCTATATATTCAACAAATCTGTACAAAGTTTTATAAGTTATACACATGAATGAATGAAATGCAATGAGTTGAAATTAAATACTAAAATACAATCTTATATTTCAATTAATAAGTTTCATTAAATGTGTACTATATTATAACCTAAGCAAATATCTAATCCTAATATTCACTACAATGTAGTTTAAATTTCTGTGGGTTGAAATCTCTGAAGACGTTACACAGTTTTCCGTTAAAATTTTTGTCACTAGCAATTTTTAAATTATATACATCACAAACACAAGAACACAAAAATACATCACACTAACATACGAAAACAAAAAACACACACAAAATTGCAACCTACATTCCAGAAATTAAATTACAACATCCCATATAGAACAAATAACACTCTACAAAAACATCTCAACACACAAACAACACAAACAAACAAATACAACCACACAGGCGTATACAAACTCAACTGTAACACCTGCAACAACTTCTACATAGGCATAGACAAACAGGCAGATCGTTTCAAACGGGTTACAAAGAACACATCACAGCTATAACAAAATTACAAAATACCTCCACATATGCAGAAAACATAACAAATGCTAACCACACCCACAGAGACATCAACACAGACATGGAAATACTACACATCCAACCAAAAACGCCAGAAACTAACACAGTAGAACAATATGAAATATACAGACACACAAAAACACACTCCAACGAAATTCTCAACACACAACTCAACTTCAAAACACATACACTCTTTGACTCTACACTATACCACAGGAACACACCCTCACAGGAAACAAAACAAGTGGCGCCAAGACCAACAACGACCAGTTCTGAAGATGACCCATAAACACATTGGTTCAACTCCAGACCAAAGATATTCTGTGAAACTGGTAACCGTCACGTGGTGTCACAGTGGGAGGATTGTGTTAAAAGTGTGACTAATAAGTTTAATTTGTTTCTTTCTATTAGCAATGACCGAATGTCATTTGAATGATCTAATATGGCCCTATACATAAAGACAAATATATTTTTATGGTAGTAATAGAAATTCATTAAACAAATTTCATTGCTGATGATCTTTTTTTACCAAAGTTTATTCTAATTTAAAACGTCCCTGCATTACACTACGATTGTTTTCTACAAAAAAATCTTGGCTTGCACACACCGTAGTGCATTTTGTAAGAAGAGCCGGGTGTGATATTGGATTTCTTACGACGTTCTTATGATAATATCGGGGGATAAAGTGAAAAATGATAAAGGTCGCAGACCTCACCTCCGTGGATGAAGTCAATATCCGATGAACCCCGTGCCCTGCAGTCTTCAGTGGATTACAAATATCGATGGATTCCCTGCCATGTCTTCCCCCTTCACGAATATTTCATCACTCCGGCATACTGCATAGGATAATTTTTAATCCGTTAACTTGGGCGTTATAGACTATCTGTTTCTGAGAACAAAGACCAACTCTTCCACAATGCAAACTTTGACACATACGTAATGCTCCAATGTAACTAGGAAGACAATTTCTGCGTTCAGAATGCTATTTCACTCCTCATGTGACAATTCGCTAAGGGAGTGAATGAATCCTTATCGTCTCAATGAGAGCTGTTTATCACTGCAGTATTATCGTTTTAAATTACCGATTTTGATTTATCGTTATTGCTTAGCGATATTTTACTTGTTTAGTAAATGCAGACATTTAAAACAATAAGTTCCACGTTAATATGCTACAACAGTTTATTTTGCTTATTTCCAAAGCAATATTAAATATGGTTCAGTAATCCGGACTAATAGTTACTACATCTAGAAAATATTCTTAATTCAGAAAAGGACAATAAGAGGCATAACTGGTTGACTGGTTAGTCTTCAATTTCTCACAGTAAACCTTTACTTATAAAGAGGAATTCAGGACTACATATTATTATAGCTGGATTATACAGAGCCAACCGTAAATAATGCCATTAACTTCAAGGGTTTATTCTTCGAGACGTTTCAAACAAAAAAGTTTAATACAATTTTGCTCGGTTTTGCTTCCTTTTCGAGATAAAAATTGTTTTATGTGAAACATTTCACAGCATGTTCTGATCTAGCTCCTAATGCGCCCAGTAAAATTATTTATATCTACACTGTTGAGCTAGACGGAGGCTTTTCATTAAGTCTAACCCATTGATATTTTTTCTTTTGAAACACTTAGGGTGCTGTTCATAGACATTTCGCTAGCCCGCGCTACGAGCGTGCTAAGCAGGATTCATATCATATATCGCTAACACTGGTTTATGAATACGAAAAACGTTAGTTCGCTGATCATCCACCGAAAGCCCGCGCTAAGAATGTTATGAATAGGGCCCTTCATGTTTACAATCACTCATTGTAATGTATAGAAATTTGTAAAGCAAGTAGTCAGTGTAAATAATTTTGTATTTATTGTGATTTATTGTATTATTGTAATTTTCATCTTTATTTATGTATTTATTTACAGATATGTGCATACATGGGAGTGTGTTCAGTTACAACGTCCACGTGCAAAACAAGTAAGCCTATTCATAATTAATTTCTACAATCTGGCATTATAGACGGTAATATTTTATATTTCAGTAACGGTATTAAATAATTTTAATTGTGAATATTCAAATTTCAATTCTTTCAGCAAATTATCATATTATTAACTTCTAAACTCACTTTGCTTTGACAAAAAATATAGGCTACCTATTTATTTTTAAAAGTCCAATTTAACATTCAAAATGTATAAATAGGCGAAAAATAATGTATGTTTATATTTATTAACACTACAATTGGGTATACACCCGGTGGCAGTGATATATAATATACAATAATTACAATTACATGAAATAAAATAAATAAACGTAAATGAAATAAAATAAAATAAACGTAAATCTTTAAATAGTAAATGCAATAAACCTAGGACTATAAATAAAAACTATTCTATAATAACGCCTACGATAAGCAAAAGTAAATCTAACTTATAAGTGCTTCTACTTAACCCAACTATTACCAATTTAAATAATTACATATCACCTTAATTAATTACATACCAACTTAATTACATATCACCTTAATTTATTTACATATCAACTAAATTACATATCATCTTAATTAATTACATATCAACTTAATTAATTAAATATCAACTCAATTAGTTACATGAGCATCGGTTTCTACTTTTTGGATAAAAAAAATATTTTCAAACAAAAAGTAAACCAATTAGATTCCTTTCACTTATTGTAAGAATAATCTTCTCTTGCTCATAGGGTGGTTTTAAATAACTATTTTGTTATTAATTACACTTATTTTGTACATGAGCAGCATTCTCATTGTTCAGTGCCTGTACGAATCTGAGCGGGGAGACGAGTCAGAGCTCTCCCTCTTTTGCAGGCTACGTCGTATGATCCATGTGCGTCTAACTTGTAGTCAAAGTAACCAAACGCAGGGCTCTAATTATGGCTTATACGCTCGCCACTCGATTTTCTCGGCGTGAATCTTCTGTGGCAGTAGGTCCGTTGTATTATTTACAAAAAAGTGTATTGTTTTATCGCACCTACGACACTCCAAAAAATTATCAAGATAGTTTTCATTTCACCCAATATTGAAACACGCTGAAAGCAAGCCTCAACAACACTCACCCATTCGACTCTGATAGGCTGATGAAAATGGAAGCAGCGGCACTCACTTGGCCTTCAACTTATTGTTCGACTCTGATAGGCTGAGACCGTGTGGTTTACCTGCTTCCATTTGCATCAGCGTACCAGAGTCGAGGATCGGGTGAGTGTCGTTGATGCTTTGCTGTCAACGTGTATCAAATAGACTTTAGTGTAAGTTTAGATTTTCTTTGTTTAATAACATTGCTTAGACCAGTGAACAAACCAAGAAGAAGTCTCTTCATATATTGGGTTATTCAGGTCTGTTATAAAATCTTTGATTAGGCTATTTTTGAAATATCAGAAGTACTGGGTGTCCACATAAACCTTTACAACTTCAGATGTAAATAACAAATTATTGAGATATGATACCTGGAAGCCGTATTCTGCATGATAATCAGAAACTGTCAACGTTTTTATGAGAATTCTGTTGAATTGCTGAAATGCGGTTTTTCTTGGTTGAAGATGTGAATTTTGGTGAAATATGAAATCTGACAGTGAAGGAGATATGGACACCTCAGGAGGTGCCACAATGTGTATCCTGGTTTATCGAGACACGATCAGTAAGCCCTAGTAAGCCCATTCACAGTGCCGCCAGAAAATTAAACTTGGCGCATTCGACTGTCCACAAAGTCCTTCACAAGAAACCGAGGCTGTACGCGTACAAAGTTCAGCTAGTGCAAACTCTTCAGCCAGATAATCGTCCACGCCCCACAAGATTTGCGGTCTACATGGTGGCTAGAATTGACGCCGAGGAAGGATTTATTCGGGGACAAACACACTTTGCACAAGTTAAATGTCCTCCACACTTGTGCTTTTCCGTCCACTGCCCTTTTGTCGCATCACAAACCAAGTCTCTATAAATTTTCGGTGGCACTCCTGGATCTTCCATATTGGGTCCGGAGGTGACGTTGCACCTGTGTATCTGATCGTGCCTCGATAAACCAAGATACACAATGTGTCATCTCCCGAGATGTCCACATCTCCTTCACTGTCAGATTTCATATTTCACCAAAATTCACTCCTGCAACCAAACGATACATTTCAACAATCCAACAAAATTCCCATAAAAACTTTAAAACAGTTTTCTATTAACATGCAGAAAACAGCATGCAAATATAGTGTTTCAATAATTTATTTAAATCTGAAGCTATAAAGGTTTCATGTGCACACCCTGTATTAAATTTCATCACAGCGATAACAAAACTGAAATTCTTATTCCAATCTGAGGAAGTCTGCAATTCGTGGATTTGTTAACGACCAATCTCACGTAATAGGCCTATCTTGATGCATGTGAGATCAGAAAATTATGCAAAGCAAGAAATCCGATCTGTGACCTGCGCTGAAAAACAATACTGGCAATGAAACCAACGAATCACGCTGTGTACACAATATCAATATTTCCTGCTAATGTACATTAGTCTCCGAAACATCAAAATCAAATTATTCACTCTGCCGAGGAATGATAGATGAGCTGTTGAGCCCTCCTTTCTTCTTCCGCCGTTATTATGTAACGCGCTCCATGGGAACTCAATTATCTTATAGCTGTGATGATACCATCTCCAATGCACCCACATACTGACACCTGTCGGCTGCTTTAACAATGAAAGTTGGTCTATGTAGTCTGTTTTGCATTTTAGAAGATTAACAGCACCTGGTTTCCTGACCGCTCACAGTACACAGAGGGCACCCGCACTCTAACATTGTTAGAACTCTACATATTATTTAGGCCTATGTTCTGGATAGCATTGCTTCGTGTTTACCATTCACTTCTTATTTTGAGCTACGACCTATTTAAACATTTCAGTGCACACATATAGGCTATACAAACTATTCCATTAATGCCGTCAGGTTTTGAAGTTGTGTTTACAGTCACTATTTCATCTCCCTTCTACTCCTACGCTAGTAAGCATACAGGGTTAACCATAGTAATGTCATTAATTTCAGGGTGTTATTCTTTGAGATATTTCAAACAAAAAGTTGAATACAATTTTGCTCTTTCTTGCCTTCTTTCCGGGATAAAAATGTTTTATATGAAACATTTCACAGCGTATTTTGGGTAAGCCACTGATTTAATTCACACTATACTCATTCAATTTAAGAGAGTGGTGTATTATGATGATTAAAAGCATTTTACTCGTAGTTCTATCCTTTTAAATATGCAGAAATTTCATATGAACAAATGTAACGTTTCGTCCTGTAAAGTGATTTTACAATGTTACATGTGTTTTTAATGCGAAACAGTTTTAAAAAGACTATTGAACGTTGTACTGTTGATATTTATTTTAAACAAGACAATGCATATTATGTTAATGGATACCACAAAGGATAAATGAAATAGTCGTGCTACAATATAGTTATAATCGTTCCAGTAATACTCCTACCCACAAATACAATAATCTATAGTCGTGTCGCTGTTATTTCCGGTGTGACTCCTCCCCTTTGTTTACGTCTTAGGAAGTGAAGGCTTTATAAAGTCTAGGTAGGTAGTATCGTTCGCCATTTGTTCTTTCATTGCCGAGCTACTAGATGAGGAAACTATTTGCTTCACCGTTAAACATTATCATGTCGTAGCTCCTATGATAATAAATCAAAGGCACTGCAATTCAGCAAATAATTGAGCGGCAAATAACGTCCTCGTGTGATTTCTGCGAACGCCAACGAAAGAGCCAAAATGGCGGGCGATTATATTAAGTATTTATCGAACCATAGGAAATTCATTACATCATCAATAGTGAATGACAAGACTATAGCTATAGTCCCGTCGCTCTTATTTCCGGCAGCCAATCACGTTGCAGGTCGTCTACATTTAAACGTATAGCAGACGAATTATTCATACATGGAGATCAATAGAAGCCTGCTGAAAAATATTCAATGGTATCTAGATAGGTAGTTAGATAGGTGACAGACAGACAGACAGACAAATTAAATAAATAAATAAATAAATAAATAAATAAGTAAATAGATAAATAAGTAAATAAATAAATAAGTAAATAGATAAATAAGTAAATAAATAAAATAGATAAATAAATAAATAAACAAATAAATAAATAAAAATAACGCAATTAGGGAAACTTGTGACGGGCACTATGGCGTCCGGGGGCACTGCTTTGGACTGGATTTCTTTGTATATACTATGATAGGTACAACTGTGATTGTTCTGTACCATTCCATGAACAATCTGCATTTTTACTACGGAAACCAAATACAATTTTATTGTCACAAGCATCCATTCTTAGTAACATTGTTTCTGTAACTATGGAAACAACATTACAGATCATGTTTGGTTATTAATCCTAGGACAAAATTCGTAGCGGACTTCAACCATAGAAATGACTAATATAGCTGAACTTGCATTACAGACACTTCGAAATTTATATCCCCATATAATCGCATTTAGTATTCATCAAATAGTTAACTATATAACCAACACCTGGCCCAACATTAAAAACCCGGTGGATGAAGCAACTCACGCTTTGCAAGAAGGGGTGAGATCTGGAAATATAGTTAAACTGCCTGGAAACACCTACACGTACGTAATTACTAACTTCCTTCGCATTTCTCGAATTTTGCTTTTATTTTAGCTGATCTTAAATTTTCCCATCTCCTCTCTTTATCTATCTGCTACTCTTCCATTGGATATACATATCTTTGTATTTTAATCTTAATCTCTCATTTGTACTTTATTCTCTTTGGTTTACAGCATATTATTCTTCTCAATGAAAACAATAGTTATTTATGGTACTGGTCAGCTAAGTGCATCTTTATTGCGCGAGTGGAAAGATTTAAGCACGAGGCGTCAGCCGAATGGTTACATTACACGAGCGCAATAAAGAACACGCTCACAGGTACCATACGTAATTTTAACTGCCCGAAAATCTAAAATATGAAATATTACCTGCTGATGGAATGTTGAAACTAGATCTTTTTCCGCTGAAAGTTGGCCTGCTTGGCGTCAAAATAATGCCTCCAGTTCGCAAAATTAGTTCTTACATTTTTAAAATAATATTTGCAACTGCGTATCCATTAAAATTAATTTTCTCGTCTATGATTGCCATCAAAACAAAAGCGAGAAATCTCAAACTTGAAAATGATATGATTGTATGTAACGAATACTGTCGAGATTTGAGAGGTAAGTTATGGAAGAAAAAGAACACTTTTTACTTTGTAACTGCTGAAAGATTTTTTATTATTTTTTATGTTCAACGTAGTTTGTGTTTCTAAATGTAAATTTAAATGTATTTTTATGACTTTTTGTTTTATTTTGTAAAGGATCTCGCTATCCCTTTGTCATTGTCACCGCCCACTCTGTTATTCTTCCCGCCAACTTTGTCATTGGCCCCGCTCCTTTATCATTGGCCCCGCCCAGTCTGTTATTAGCCCGCCCCCTTCTTCATTGTCCCCGCCTCCCTTTGTAATTGGAACCGCCACCATTGTCATTGGAACCGTCCAATTAGTCATTCGCCTCGGCCACTCTGTCATAAGCCCCACCCCTATGACAATGTCCCCGCCCACTGTCATTGGCCCCGCCCCTTTGCCGTTGTTCCCGCCCGTTGTGTCATTGACTCCGTCCCCTTTGTCATTTCCCCGCCTACTCTGTAATTGTCAACGCCCACTCTGTAATTGTCATCGCCCACTCTGTAATTGTCAACGCCCACTCTGTCACTAGCCACGCCCCTTTTTATTGGGACCGCCACATAATCATTTACACCGTCCCCTTCGTCATTGTCCCGCACACTTCGTCATTAACCCCGCCCCCTATATCATTGGCCCCGCCTTTTTCATTTTCCCCGCCCATCTTGTCATTGGCCCCGCCCCTTTGCCGTTGTTCCCGCCCGTTGTGTCATTGACTCCGTCCCCTTTGTCATTTCCCCGCCCACTCTGTAATTGTCAACGCCCACTCTGTAATTGTCAACGCCCACTCTGTAATTGTCAACGCCCACTCTGTCACTAGCCACGCCCCTTTGTTATTGGGACCGCCACATAATCATTTACACCGTCCCCTTCGTCATTAGCCCCGCCCCCGCCTTCTTTTTCATTTTCCCCGCCCATCTTGTCATTGGCCCCGCCCCATTGTTATAGGCCTCGACCCCTTTGGTATTTGCCCCGCCCTCTGTAATTGGACCTGCCCTGCAGAAAAGTATATTCTGTTATCCATGTGCTAAAAAGGAAAAACATTCATCTCCCCTCCTGCTTAAACAGTCCTTTGTGCAGACACTTGTATTTCCCTATTTTGACTATGCTGACATTTAACTGACTGACCTCTCCAGTGACAAAACGAAACTTCAACGTGCTCATAATTTGTGTGTACGTTTTGTAAGCAATGTTCTTAAATATGATCATATTACTCCATCCTTGGAGGCAATAGGTTGGCTTAAAATAGATAAGAGTAGAAATTTACATTCACTTCTCTTTCTCTTCGAAATATTGAACTCTTCTATTCCTTCGTACCTGTCGTCTCGCTTCACTTACCTTTCTTCCCTCCATAATCTGAACACACGCTCTCGTCATGAAACAACACTAACAATACCATCCCATCGCACCTCCTCATACTCATCCTTTTTCACAATATCCCTGCCAAAACTTTGGAATTCGCTACCTGGTAGCATCAGGGACTGTCGAAATAAAATTGAATTTAAACGCAAACTTATTAGGCGCTTGGTCAGTAATTGATTTCTTGTAAATAGTTTCCTTAAACTATCACAAAATATTTCAATATCCAGTAATTTCATCACTATACAATTTTGTTATTCTAGGTTTAATTTGTAATCCAGTAAATATAAAATATTCTTTGTTTTTCCATGATAAATTATCTAACTTTCATTAGTCACGTAATCTTTTCGTACTTTGATTTTTATTGTAATTTTAATTATAAATTTAATACTAACTGTAATTTTATTTGTAATTGTAAATTTAATACTAATTGTAATTTTATTCTTCATATTATAGTTGCTGAAAATAAGTCCTGGTAGAGGGGCAGAGAAGGCCCGATGGCCTTATTTCTACTAGGTTAAATAAATAAATACTACTAATACTAATAAATTATACCAAAGAAGTGTGTTCATTTATTAAAAAACCACGTAAATCCAAAGTCCTAAACAGCAACAAAAACTCGTAACTCCACCAGACAAATATATATTTTTTACAGTGCTTATTGCTATCGTGCATTTAATGTATCACATATCGATTGCTAAATTGAAAACCACATCGAATTTTCTTTAAAAATCTAGTCACAGTAATATTATTTCTTTCTCCTGTAAAATTTTCAATTTTGGAGTTAAGAGGTTTTGATCGCCAACCGACGCTGTATAGAGTCACTGTGATACTAGTGACAAACTGCAATCACTAATCGCGATTACCGAACCGATCGCGATCAGGGGCTTAATACTGTTTCCAGAACTAGATAATCGCGCTGAGGCACGGCCCAGTGGTCGAAAGTAACATTTTAATAAACTTTGGTTTCGAATCGCCTTGATTTATATTATTTAGGTAATCGTGATAGCTTCCATTGTATTATATGAAATAGAAACGAAAATGACATTTGGCTAGGTACTTGTACTCTTAGATCTATTAGAGAAATTTAATGAACAGGGTAAACATTGGTAATTTCGTGGCAGTGGTTATTTCGTGATACTTTTTCTTTGCTCTTTTGTAAACTAACCAATGGTATTACGAGATTCAAATTTCCGCCAAGGGATTGCATATATTGTCCGGTTTCCAGAAACATACAGCTACGCTTTGTGTGACTATTGTAGCTGCTTCAGTGAGCTTTCATGTTTGGAAAGAGCAAGTTAGCGTCGACTTCTCAGGCGTACAAATTTTGTGGATGTTTGTAATTACATTACAGTCTTATTACTAAAGGCAAGCATATGATATTTGGTACAAAGATTTATTGCAGCTTCATGAAATTTTAGGAAATGTTTCTGGAATTTTAGATACAGCTGTAGTCGCCATATAGGCTTACATTTACTTATAGAAATCTTAGCTGTTTGAGGCGAAATTTTGTTGAGCATTAAGCGTTACATTTTATACTATTTTAAAAATTGTATTACAATGCGAACTTTAGAAATCTGAAGGTGAGATGTGATAACAAAATAGAAAAGGGGGACGCAATGCGTTCAGTGTAGCTTCTGTTTGATTTGTTATCATGCTAAGTGCCAATGATAAGTGCTAGATGACTTAATTGCAAGAACTGTGACAGAAGATGAAACATGGCTCCACCATTTTGGACCGGAGACAGAGGCAGACAATGGAGTGGCATCATGCAAATTCACCAAAGAAACAGAAATTCAAAAATGCACCTTCGGCAGGTAAAGTTATGACTACTGTGTTTTTCGATTCAAAAAGACTGTAGCTTGTAGATATCAAGCCAGACGGAACCACCATTAATTCTGTCGCGTATGTTGCAACTCTCAAGAAACTTCAAGCTCGGCTGAGTCGTGTTCGACGACATCGGGAGAAGCTGGATATTCTGCTATTGCACGACAACGCACAGCTATATGTCAGCGACAAGACCACAGACCATATCAGAAAATTCGGATAGACAACATTGAAACATTCGCCTTACAGTCCTGAACTGGAACCATGCGATTACCATCTCTTTGGTAAACTGAAGGATCCCTTCGCGAAACGAGGTTAGAAGATGACTCCCTTGTGCACGCTGCTAAAGAGTGGCTCAGACGTGTTGGTCCAGACTTTTACCGTGCTGGTCTACAGGCCCTCGTTCCTAGGTTACGTAAGGCAGTTGAAAGGGACGGGGATTATGTGGAAAAGTGACATTTTGTTCCTAAAGAATGCATCTACATTCTGTGAAAATAACAAAGCTGTAGGATAAAAATATAATTTTTAAACAAATGTTATGCATTATTTTGGAATTACCCTAGTAATATAGGCTATAGTAAAGTTCGTAATAAAAGTGTTCACCTTTCAGGGCAAAGAAGATCAATTTCAATTTCAATTTTTACTTTGATTTCATTCTTATCATGTGTTGATTTGTATTTCTCCCTTTTCTTGCTATGAATATTAGACGGAATTACTATGTTTGAAGTCTTGTAACAATAAATGAGAATTTCATTTCACTTTAATAAATTTTTCCACATTTCTTCTACCTCTCACGAAACTATGAACAGTAATCTCACTACAGGTTTTGATTTTATCGATAAATATGCGAGTGGAACACGAGCAGATTTATCCAGAGAAAATCAAAACTCGAGTGGGATTTAATTGACTATTACACGATTAAAGAAAGTATATAAAGATTAGAAGTAACGAAGTACTCCAATACAATAAAATATTAATTGACTTACGAAAATACAACTGTCTTAAAATTTGTACCATCTCAACATTATAAATATTACGCTAGTAGATGGCAGTAGTATGTTATGAATAGCTCTTTTCTTATCAGTTTTGCCAACTATGGAATCTTCATTGAACTCTGTGGACGGTTACTAGTCAAGAAGGCTTTGTTGATTCAGTTTCATTTTTATTAAAGCAATTGCATTCCACTTCAATTATCCCGATCCCAGTAATCAACGACACTTGACAGATGATTTTCAATAAATCTTAGTATTAAACAATGTCTGATACGTGACTATTCATAATATCATATAGCAGAAGCTATAACATAACCTAAATAATATAAACGAGTGTTAGAAAAGTTTTAATTAGGGATGATGAAATAAACAGGAAACATTTTAATTAGTGACGATGAAATAAAAATAAACATGAATAATTTTAAAAGAAACAATTTTCAAATTTGAATGTTTTAGTGTTTGGTAGTTCAGTTGATGTTATATTGGACGTGTGCGTAAAAGAAGTGAACTCGGTGATGTACATGGTGTATCCCTCAACTTATTCAGGATTTCCGAATGGCGCTCTTCATTTATTTGTAAGTACGGTTTCAGGGAAGATGGATAACTATGGCCAGTGATCTTTATTAATTCTTGTCCTTGAATGCCAGATGAGTCATATTTGAAAGTGCTGTGCATCGACTGGAGTGGTTTGTAATTTTCTGTTTTTTGACGTCCAGACCAGCGCAGTTTGAAATGTTGGCAAACAAAGAAACAAATGCTAGCGACGCGATAAAATTAAACAAATGCTAGGGACGCGATAAAATTGTGCGATAAGCAGCCATGATTGGTTGAAAGACGTCCTTTCGTACCGTTTTATTGGTCAAAAGTAGTGTGACGTAGTAAAAGTGTAATAGTCAATGTAATATCACGAAATTACCAAGGTTATCACGAAATAACCAACCTTTTAGCTTAAGTTGTAAAAGTGGTTTCTGGCACTTGTTCAAGAACGTGTCCAATCTTTCATGTCTCCAGATTTGTACAGCAAATTATCGTCTTTTAATTGCAAAAATCGGAATAAAGATATATTTACACATTTGAATTTTAAATTAATTTTCATGAAATTATCACGAAATTACCAATGTTTACCCTATGTGAGAAAAATAAAAATAAATACTTTAATAATGGCAAACGAATTATTCATACATGGAGATCAATTGAAGGCTGCTGAAAAATATTTAGTGGTATCTAGATAGGTAGTTGGTAGGTGACAGACAGACAGACAAATAAAATAAATAAATAAGTAAATAAATGTGTAATTAAATAAGTAAATAGATAAATAAGTAAATAAATAAAATAGATAATTTCATAAATAAATAAATAAATAAATAAATAAGTAAAATAAATAAATAAAAATAACGCAATTAAGGAAACTTGTGACGGGCACTATGACGTCCGGGGGCACTGCTTTGGACTGGATTTCTTTGTATAGCCTATACTATGATAGGTACAACTGTGATTGTACTGTACCATTCTATGAACAATGTGCATTTTTACTACGGAAACCAAATACAATTTTATTGTCACAAGCATCCATTCTTAGTAACATTGTTTCTGTAACTATGGAAACAACATTACAGATCACTTTTGGTTATGAATCCTAGTACAAAATTCATAGCGAACCATAGAAATGACAAATATAGCGGAACTTGCATTACGGGCTCTTCAAAATTTATATCCACACATAATTTCATTTAGTATTAATCAATTAGTTACTTATATAATAAACACCTGGCCCCACATCAAAAATCCGTTGGAAGAAGTAACTCGCGCTTTGCGAAAAGGAGTGAAATCGGGAAAAATATTTAAACTACCTGGAAACACCTACACGTACGTAATTACTAACTTCCTTCGCATTTCTCGAATTTTGCTTTTATTTTAGCTGATCTTAAATTTTCCCATCTCCTCTCTTTATCTATCTGCTACACTTCCTTTGTACTCGTATATACATATCGTCGGTTTCTTGGTCAAAGTGACCAAGTCCAAAATGCAAAATTGTTGAGAAAAGGCATTTAAAGATTTAATGATCCATCCAAAGATAACTGTACTTCTTTAGATGTTAATAATAAGTTATTTTGAATGTATATGTGCTATATTATTAGTTTTTAATATAAAATTATGTCTTAAATTTTCATAATGCTTGGAAGTCTTGCAATTTGACTTGGACACTTTTACCAAGAAACCGACGATATCTTTGTATTTTAATCTTAATCTCTCATTTGTACTTTATTCTCTTTGGGTTACAGCATATTATTCTTCTCAATGAAAACAATAGTTATTTATGGTACTGGTCAGCTAAGTGTATCTTTATTGCGCTAGTGGAAAGATTTAAGCACGAGGCGTCAGCCGAATGATTACATTACACGAGCGCAATAAAGATCACGCTCACAGGTACCATACGTAATTTTATCCATGACCATAACAAAAAATTCTGTTCTACACACGAAACTATGCTGAAAATAAGTCCTCATATAATCAGGTATCGTGGCATGGATTTTAGAATCGATACGTGTAGTAGGTAGGGGCCATGAATAGTGAAGAATGGTATCTAAGGCGTTGGATAAAATATAACAAATTATAATTATATAATTTTAATATATATTTTTTTATTTTAAACGTGTATTTTCATCTTTTTCAAGTTTCAGGGAGGAACAGATGCATTGTAGGACCCACCCTAAATATAAAAATATGCTAAGCCACAAAAAAAGGGCAACGGAAGTTGCGTTTCGATCAATTAAATGATCGATATATATTGTTTTAATTATGTTGCCAACCAATCAATATTGTTGTAAATTAGCTTGATCATAATCATGGCGGCAATTTCGAATGCTGTAGTTAAATATATAAAAAGAAGTGGATCAAATTCTCCCTCTTGATTTAAAATGTAGGCCTCGAAATGGAAATTATGGAATTATAAATAAGTTTTAAACTATTTAGTTGCTTGATCCATGAATAAAGACATGTAGGCTATGTTTATGGTTTTTTTATGTGAATGTGATTTACTTAGGAGTGAAATGTTTAGCGAAACACGTAATTCTGGGATGACACTGAAGAAATTTAAAAGTAAACGAGATGAACTCCTGTGGAGATGTCATTGGAAATTGCAAGGTATTAAATGATAGACAAAGGAACGCCGTATCCTAGCACTTTGTGAAATCACTTGAATAACGGAGAAGATGAAACGCAACGTCTCCAGTGAGGTCCATGGTAAAATGCTAATTTTACATCAATTTTGTTTTTAATTCTTTGGTCCAGGGTAAATACTAGTAAAAACGTGTTTTTGTGAAAGACTAGTATTTTCCCTGGACCAAAAATGCAGTATAAATGGAGTAGAATTAGTATTTTATAATATATTATAAAGATGACTAATATGAAACTAATTTTATTGTTGTATTAATCCCAATGTTGTATTGTTTGAAAGTTTAATGTTACTGTGTTTTGAGTTTAGCTTTGGTTTGTTTCTTTAGCTTCATTTTGAATAAAATTTAATATATTGTATAACAAAGGTGACTGATATGAGCTTAATTTCATTGTTGTTGGTTTTATTAAATTATACATGTTTATAGTACTATGTATTTAGTTTTGTTAAGATGGCATACGTGATATAATAATCGAAAATATACAATATATAATCGATACTATGGAATACTCGGGGTGGGTCCTATAATGCATCTGTTCCTTCAGGGATTATTTGTAAGCGTTCACGGGACTAATGTGATTGAAATAATTTCACAGTTTTCTTCTGTAAACTTAAGAGGAATATTAGAACGTGTGTGTTTAGCTCAGTAGACTAAGGCATGTTAGGCGTGTTATTAAATCCAATAAATTTAACTTCGCCGGTTCGAGGCTTCTTGCCTCCCAAAAGGTAAATTATGACAGAATTAAAAAAAAACATTTTAGACATGGAAGTAAGGCACAAATTGCGACGTAGTGCTGATAGTATTGAATAATAGTTGAATGGAAAAGTGGTACATGTGCGGTCCCGGGTACTAGGGAAGTACTAATGAACTGTGAGGTGAAGTTTATTTCACTAGTGGAATAAAGTAATGTTGAATAAAAGCCTACTTTACAAACGCAAACGTATTTAATAAGCGCATGTTTTTTTATGGTCATGGATAAAACTCAGTTTTTATTATTCTGCTTAAAGACAAAGTTTAAAAGTAAATCTCCTAGTGATAATAAATTAACTATGATTGTCAAAACTATTTCTGTAAGTACTTTTCTGCGTAACGTCCTTACATTGTCGGTCAGGAACTACCGTTATTAAACGAAAACAATTGACGAAAGATATCTCAGTCATATAAACCTCATAAAATACCAGAAACCATAAAGTAGTTAAATAAAATCACAATAATTTTGACCAGCGGGCGTCCATTTTGGTCCAAGGATAATTCATTAACACGTTTCTTGATTGTAATTCTATAATTAAAACACGATCATTTGATCCAAAGAGTATCTTTTTTGGTGTAATAAAGTGCATTTAAATTATTAAAATATGAATATTTTCGCCCAGAGAGCATACTTTTTGGTACAAGGATAATTTCCATGATTTTTAATTACCATTGTAGCCGAATAATTAGAATACATTCATTTGATCCAAAAAGTATCCGTTTTTTGTGCAGAGATAAATCGTATAACATGTTTCTCAATTAATCTTGAATACATGATTCCTTAATATGTCAGCTCAAATCAATGTCAATATAGTGGAGATTGTGTACAAAAATGAATTCTTGTGCTGTGTCCCAGTGTGCATCACTGTTTAAGTAAACAAATGAAAAGTAAGATGCCACATAAACATTATTTTGAGAAATACAGGAAACAAACATGATTGGTATCTAGATAGGTAGGTAGATAGTGACAGACGGACGGACGGACAGACACAGAATTATCGCCAAGATATGCGAATTAATGGTTTGCATGGATTGTTGCAGGCTCAACGTCACATTAACATACAGGGAAGAAAAGTACAACCGTTCTACTAAGGAAACTCACACGAGGAGGTCATTCCACCTATTCACTAATTACAGGGAGTCGGACTCCAGCACCTCCCTGGAGTCCGACCAGGACTAATTCCCGTAAGTCCTACAATTCTCAGACAATAACTCAACCCACAACATTACAAAATTTATCCAGTAACTATCACTTAATAAATTTGAAGGAATAAGAAATGTAGAGAAATTGTACAATTATTTATAATTAAAAAAATTAAAGCTATGATTTAAGTCTGTTCCATCTTTAGGTATTTTATATCATTACAAATCTTCTTCTGTAACGTCGTCATATTATAGGCTGGTAATTTTTTCTGCTAATAGTGTTGAAATGAAATGTGGCAACATAGGCAGACGAAAAGCAAAGTGTTATGAACTTCGCCACATGTACACTATTCACGTAATCCGTATGGAATGGTAGTCTACATACAATTTTATTAGTATTCTGCTAGTTGCGATTTAAAACCGAAGAATGCTGTGTTGCGTTGTTAGCAGAAGAGGAGATGATACTAAGGAGCTAAATGACAGCTGTGAGCAGTATGGGATGAAGGTAAATGCAAAGAAGACGGCACATAAACACTATTTGAAGAAAGACAGGAGACAGTAAGTAATATTCATCGTTCTTAATCATCTCTGGATGGAAAATAACAATGAAATATGTATAAAATAGAAATTACACAATATTACTAATCTTGAATACATGATTCTTTAATATGTCAGCTCAAATCATTGTCAATATAGTGGAGATTGTGTACAAAAATGAATTCTTGTGCTGTTCCCAGTGTGCATCACTGTTTACGTAAACAAATGAAAAGTAAGATGGCACAGAAACATTATTTCGAGAAATACAGGAAACAAACATGATTGGTATCTAGATAGGTAGGTAGATACTGACAGACGGACGGACAGACAGACACAGATTTATCGCCAAGATATGCGAATTAATAGTTTGCATGGGTTGTTGCAGGCTCAACGTCACATTAACGTATAGCGAAGAAAAGTACACCCGATCAACGAAGGAATCGTACACGAGGAGGTCATTCCACCTATTCACCAATTACAGGGAGTCGGACTCCAGCACGTCCCTGGAGTCCGACGAGGACTGATTCCCGTAAGTCTTACAATTCTCAGACAATAACTCAGCCCACAACATTACAAAATTTATCCAGCAACTATCACTTAATAAATTTGAAAGAATAAGAAATGTAGAGAAATTGAACAATTATTTATAATTAAAAAAAAAATAAAGCTATGATTTAAGTGTGTTCCATCTTTAGGTATTTTATATCATTTAAAATCTTCTTCTGTTACGTCGTCATATTATAGACTGGTAATTTCTCTGCTAATAGTGTTGAAATGAAATGTGGCAACATAGGCAGACGAAAAGCAAAGTGTTATGAACTTCGCCACCTGTACACTATTCACGTATTCCGTATGGAATGGTAGTTTACATACAATTTTATTAGTATTCTGCTAGTTGCGATTTAAAACCGAAGAGGAGATGATACTAAGGAGCTAAATGACAGCTGTGAGCAGTATGGGATGAAGGTAAATGCAAACAAGACGAAGGCCATGGATGACGTCACAGGTACATGCGCAATTAAATTAATGCACTAACTAGAGCGACAGTACAAATAGAAACCAAGAAATGGCGTTCGTGTCAACTTCTAGTCGTGTGAGGTCTTCACAGTGTACTGCAGTTTATTGCCTTTCTGCAGGCGGTAGTGTTGTGTGGGGAGACGGTGTTGCTGTCAGTACCGGAGAAAAATAGTGCAAAGATGTAAGGAGTTAAGGATTATCAGCTTGATATCGCACTCGGCGAAGAATCTCCTGCGAATACTGCATCGACGTTTATATTCTAAGATGGAAAGACAGTTTGGTACAAGGGATGCAATAGGACTACTACTAACAATCGGCGAAAGATACCTAGAGAAGATTAAAGAAGTGGTCCTAGAAAAGGCATTTGACATAGTGGATTGGAGCAAACTGATGGGCACCCTGAAGAAAATAGGTGTAGACTGGAAAGAAATTAGGCTGCTCATTAACCTATAATGAAACGAGTCGAAGTAAAGATAGGAGAAGAAATGTCAGAAGGGAGTGGAATAGGGAGAGTAGTACGACAAGAATGTCCTTTTTCTCCTACCCTGTTCAAAACCTACTTGGAGGATTTGGTGAAGAAATGTTTTGAGAACATGGGAGGGGTGAAAGTAAGAGGAAGAAGAAATTAAGTGAATAAGATCTACTGCTGATATGGCGTTGTTAGCAAATGAGAAAACGATACTAAGGGATATGCTACTAGAGCTAAATGACAGCTGTGAGCAGTAATGGATGAAGATAAACGCAAACAAGACGAAGACCACGATTGTCGGAAGAAAAGTAAAGAAGGTAAACTTGCGAATACTAAATGAGGCAGTAAAGCAGTGAACAGCTTCAAATACTTGGGGTGTACTATAAGCTGTAACATGAGCTGCTGCCAGGAAGTGAAAACGAAGATAGCAATGGGAAAGGAAGCTTTTAATAGAAAAAGGAGCTTCTTGTGCAGACCTCTGGAAAAAGAACTAAAGAAGAGACTAGTGAAGTGCCTTGTGTGGAGTCTAGCATTGTATGGTGCAGAAACATGGCCATTACGACGAAGTGAAGAGAAGCGACTAGAAGCTTTGAAATGTGGTTATGGAGAATACTGGAGAGTGTGAAGTGGACAAACAATAAGAAATGAAGCTGTGTTAGTGTAGAGAAAATGATGCTGAAACTGATCGGAAAGAGAATAAGAAATTTGCTGGGTCGCTGGCTGAAAAGCAACTCCTACTGAAGGATGCACTGGAAGGAATGGTGAACGGGAGAAGAGTTCGGAGCAGAAGATATCAGATGATAGACAACATTAAGATATATGGATTATATTCGGAGACTAAGAGGAAGGCAGCAAATAGGAAAGACTGGAGAAAGCTGGATTTGCAGTGAAAGACCTATGTATGTAGGCCTATGTATGTATTATAATTATTATGGTATTAACTAGTGTTGCAAAAGAGAAGGATAGAAAAGGGCTATCGGAAAATGTTTTTCATATTAAAAAGCCAAATTTATTATTATTATCATTATTATTATTATTGTTATTATTATTATTATTATTATTATTATTAGTAGTAGTAGTAGTAGTAGTAGTAGTATTAGTAGTAGTAGTAGTAGTAGTAGTAGTAGTAGTAGTATAAATATTAATATTAGAGAGAAGAAAGATACTCTTTCAGCTTTTCCAATAACGGCACTGCCTTATTTGACAAAGCATAACACACAGTGAAAACAAAAACAGACCATAAAAGAGAAATATGGGGAACGAACAAGAAAGGGAAATTAAGTACAGGAAGGATAAGAGCATACATATAACAGGCCTAAACATAATAAACAAATGGATTAGACTATCAAACAAAAGTTCTTCCTCTTTAGGAAACAAAGTACAGGTGGTATTTTAAAATGGCAAGTGATCCTCTGATAGCAGTAAGGGAAACATCACGAATGAAGTCGTTGTTCAGCTGGAACTTCTTGCAGAAAGTGACAAAGAGGCGAGGTATTGTGCCCCTAGCGCCAACCATTAGCCCAACTACTTCAATGGAGGTGAGGTGAGTAGTTGTATGAATATTATTATTATTACTTACTTACTTACAAATGGCTTTTAAGGAACCCGAAGGTTCATTGCCGCCCTCACATAAGCCCGCCATCGGTCCCTATCCTGTGCAAGATTAAGCCAGTCTCTATCATCATACCCCACCTCCCTCAAATCCATTTTAATATTATCCTCCCATCTACGTCTCGGCCTCCCTAAAGGTCTTTTTCCCTCCGGTCTCCCAACTAACACTCTATATGCATTTCTGGATTCGCCCATACGTGCTACATGCCCTGCCCATCTCAAACGTCTGGATTTCAAGTTCCTAATTATGTCAGGTGAAGAATACAATGCGTGCAGTTCTGTGTTGTGTAACTTTCTCCATTCTCCTGTAACTTCATCCCGCTTAGCCCCAAATATTTTCCTAAGCACCTTATTCTCAAACACCCTTAACCTATGTTCCTCTCTCAGAGTGAGAGTCCAAGTTTCACAGCCATATAGAAGAACCGGTAATATAACTGTTTTATAAATTCTAACTTTCAGATTATTATTATTATTATTATTATTATTATTATTATTATTATTATTATTATTATTAGTAGTAGTAGTAGTAGTATAATTATTAGTATTATTATTAGTAGTTGTATAAGTATTATTATTATTATTATTATTATTATTATTATTATTATTATTATTATTATTATTATTATTATTATTATTACATTAGTGACAGAAATATCTATAAATTTTTAACATGAAAATTATTCATCAATAACTTTGGAACAAATTGAGATATAAATCTCATTTTTGGGAAATTGTAACTTAATGTTAGTTGGCAGTAACCATATGAGCGCTGAATCCAAACTTTTCTTTCGTTATTCTCAGGAAGAATTTAGTGCAGTCGCTCTCGATGCCTCATTTTAATTACTCTGATACCCTCTACACCAGCGTTGTCAGACACAGCCTAAACAGAGCGGAGCGCTCCACTATAACTCGTTGCGTGCTCCGGTGCTTCCACAGACATGAGCAAGTTCACGCTCCGACTGGACGTCTCTAGCTCCACAACCGGATTCGCAGCTTACAACTCTGACACTACTGCTCTAACTGAGCTTAACATGAGGCTGAGAGACAGACTACAGAGTGTTCATAATGCATGTGTTCGATTTGTTTGCAACGTCCGTAGATCTGACCGTATCTCACCTTCACTGAATATGCTGTCCTGGGTCCGTCTCAAAGAGCGAAGAACTATTCACTCTCTCACGTTACTCTTCAATATTCTTTAGAACTCTAAACCCTAGCTACTTAGCTTCTCGTTTTCAACATTTGTCCTCTTACCACAAAATACATACTCGATCACGACACCATATCACGCTCTCCATTCCTAAACACAGAACATCCTCCTACTCTTCATCTTTCACCGTCTCTGCAGCTCATCTCTGGAACTCCCTACCACAACATGTCAGAGACTGTCGGACATTATCTAGTTTCAAAAATACTTCTAAACTTAAGTTGCACTTTTCCAATTCAGATTCCTTTCAACTATAAGTCCTTTTCTCTGCAATAGTTTTGTAAAAAAAGTTTTTTTTTCTTTTTTCCCTCTTGATTGCCAGATGAATTTATTATCTACCCTTTTTATTGTTTATGTTTATTTAAATTTCGTATTTTTGCTATTTTTATTACTTTATTACATTCCATTTGTTGTATCCTTCCTTACGTTTTTACCTGTTAACTATTTGTACAAACTAAGCTGTTTTTATTATATTCGAATCTTACATCTGTATTTTACTTTTTTTCTATTATGGTATTATTTTCATGTTTAGTGTCGATATTGTTATGCTATTATTTTTTTGTAATATGTTAATATTGTCTTCTTTAACTTTTTGTTAAATTTTCACTCTTACACTTTGTCACCTGGTAAAGTGTAAGAGAAGGCCCTATGACCTTAACTCTTCCAGCATAAATTATTATTATTGTTATTATTATTATTTTTTTTTCTTCCTATTGCAGACGCATCATTCCTACAAGCCTAAAAATTGAAGAACGGCAAAACATATATTTTTTGTTTAACAGTATAAAAATTAAAATAGGCTTTGTATAGCCACAATGTTCAAATTTAGTTATAGAATTACATTATGTAGAAATTATAGAATGCATAACCTACAGTTTGAAAAGATTCTTCCGACTTTCATACCGCAACGTTTAAAATAAACGTTTATTTCTAAGTTCCGCCTACTTGTTTTGATATTTGTTGGGTTTTGAGAGTTTAAATAATCATTTTATTACCTTTTTCTACGACTTTTTATTTCAAAATAAAAGATAATATAGGGTGACTGTACCGCTAGTTGACCATTTAAGGCGTTTTATTTCTTTGCTAAATAATAATGAACACAATACCTCAAGAATTTGAAAAGTATTTGATGTAAAAGGAAGTTTGAAACCTGCTTTACAAAATGCATATGAAAGTTTTCAGTGTTAAACATGCAAGAATTGAAAAATAATCTGTTGTAATGTACCTGCAGTTGACCACTGCTTGCATCTGTTCTTGACCAGAATTTATACATCGTCGGTGCCATGCCAATCTGCCGCGAATCTGCCAATTTGGCGGTTTTCACCTAAATAAGTTTTGGGGTTCTCTCTGACAAAGACACGAATGTGTATCTCAATTCTAAATGGCTGTAAATGACGTATCTGCACAAAAATAACGTTTTACCACTAGGATTCACGAATGTGCCACTTTCCTTAATTAGGCATAATAACAATTTCAGAATGCTTCGCGAAAACTGCCACTTTCCTACTTTTAGCTTAGTATGTTTTACTACATTTCATTCTTTTATCGGCAGATGTCACTGGTATTCCAGTACACGTTTTCCCCAGTTTTGATATTTAGACATTGTATCGGCAGTATTACTAGAAGTTAGGGAAGATAGCTGTTTCTTTGTTAACCTGAATTACAAATCACGAAAAATACTTTCCACGGGAAGCAGAATCTCATTCATCACACGAAAATTAAGATCTCCTGGAAGGAAGGAATATTTCTGACGAGGATAGAGATTATGTACCGTCTGAGGACAATGATTCTTCTTCTAGCAGTGATTGTATACGTCTTCATGCATATAAAAAGAAAAATAATGTTGTAGGTAAGTTCTTCCATTTGCAGAACGTACTTTTCAATTTCTTCCCATCATCCCTACCACGGGCCTGTTACTGTTGCTCTTTCACCTTAGTAAGCTTGACTTAGTTCGTATTTCGACAGCTGATGACGGTTCCGCGTAGGTAGTTAGATATTATTTGTTTGATCATTGTTTTTTTATAGCCTATATAGATGTAGTTTTGTAGGCATCGCATATTTATCTTGATATAATATTCTACAGTACTGATGTTATATATTATAGATTGGACTTGTAAAATGATGGTTACAGAACGCTAGAGGTTTTAGCAGCTAGGCGAGAGTGAGAGAGTGAGAGTGCGAAATTCTATTGTGACAGTCAGACTTCTGACGCCGATGTTGCGATGCTTGAATTATTGTATTGTGAGTAGATGAACTCAGTTGAACCTGGGTACGCGTCAGTAAGGCTTTGTCTCACAAGGAGTTTTGGTGTTTCTGAGAACTATTAAAATTACATTAGTAAATGTTGGGAATTCAATTCAACGTACATTTTCAAGGAACGCGTCTATGATGACGTTGGTGTCATCATAGCCAATGAGAATTCGTAGACAGGTCATGTGATTTAGATGTAGAGGGGTGATTTGAGGATAGTTAGTTGTTGTGAGAATAGAGTACAGAGAATCAGCGGATAGAACTCGTGCGGCGAAGACACAAAAATCGTTTAAATTACTTACAAATATCATAAATGCTATCTTTCGGATGGGATATTTTCCTAACATTTTGAAACACTCGCACATTATTCAACTTCCTAAGCCGGGAAAGAATAAATCTGATTCGCGTAATTATCGCCCCATTAGTTTACTAAATGTTTTAGGTAAAATTGCGGAAAAGATCATACAAAAAAGATTGAAATCCGAACTCGGAAACAATGATCTAATCCGAAACGAACAGTTTGGATTCCGTTCAGGTCATTCGTGCACACAGCAATTGCTTCGCACGACGGAGTTCATTACTACCGCATTCAATTTAAACCGAACTGTAGCGGCTATATTTTTAGACTACACACAAGCCTTTGACACAGTCTGGCACGCGGGCTTGATACAGAAATTAATTAACAATAATTTAAATTGCCGCCTAGTAAAACTGTTAGACAATTATATTCGGGGCAGAACGTTCCAGGTTAAACTAAACGACGTGCATTCCACGTCGCGAGGTATTAACGCTGGAGTGCCTCAGGGCAGCATTCTGGGACCGATACTTTTCCAAATTTATATTAATGACCTACCTTTTAATCAAAGTTTCAATAATAGTATTTTAGCACTATACGCTGACGATTCGGCATTTCTCACGGCATCTTGGAAGCCAACTGTTGCCATTAACAGGCTACAAGGTCATCTACGTGACATTGAACCATGGCTCCTCAGATGGAGAATTAAATTAAATATATCAAAAACATAAGCCATATTATTTAGCAGGAGAAATAAATTCAATAGACCGGGCAAAAATCACATGAAATTATCTATAAACGGATCACAAATCGAGTGGAAAAGTTCAGTTAAATATCTCGGTGTAACACTAGACAGACGGCTCACATTCTCCGAACATGTACTACAAAAACTCAGACTTGCCAATTCTAGAATGGTGGAGCTTTATCCAATATTTAATAAAAGCAGACATCTAAACATACACACAGCTCTAACTTTGTATAAAGCATTAATTAGGTCAGTAATACTATATGCTTGTCCTGCTTGGGGACATGCACCTATTACAGTCCGTAAAAAATTACGTCTTCCAAAACAAAATTTTAAGATTCATTACAGGACTACCTAGAGTAAGTCCTGTTAGATTGATTCATGAAGAACTAGAAATTTCGACAATTCAAGAATTTATTTCAAATCAAGCCTTCTGCACGTACACCAAGTCGTACAGCAGCACAAACCCACTAATTTCTTCACTAGGAAATTACAACCCTGCATTAGACAAACATAAACGACCTAAGAGCGTACTCCACCCTCTAGCTTGGAACGACAACGTACAAGACGAATACCAACTTGAACACTGAACAACCATTTGACTCCTCAGACATACATGTCAATTAATGCACTAATAATGTTATTTCTCTGTCCCAGGGTCATCACGTTATTGGCTGCATAGATGCTTTGTATTCTTTGTAACTAATTAATATGTATTTTAATGTTTGAGTACTTCAAACGATGATTAAATGACAACCTCCCACCACAACATATTCATGACCCCATTGTAGCCAATTGGCTTGTCGTCAGCACGACAACTCATCCTGCTCAAGGTTTTTCCGTGGTTTCCCTTGAGTAATAATACAAATGTCGGGATGAGCCCTAAAAGAAACGGGCCACGGACCACTTCCCTTCCCACACTCTTTCTCTTCTACTATCACAAAGAACTTGCTAATTTCTTAGATAACAAACCTGTATTATGATAATAATTATATTGTAGCCTAAGATCACAGGGCTAACAGCTTCGAAGCTGGGTACCTGGTTCTAATTTAAAACATGGGGGCATGAGATAGTTATTCTGCCTGCCATAAAAATTCACTTCAATTAATCCCCAAGGTAAAAAAAAAAGTGCGGCGAAGACATATTCTGAGAGAAGAGTTCGCGAAACATTCTAGTGAAAATACTTAGGCGAGATATTCGACGCGGCGAGGAGATATTTCAAGTGACAGTTTTTTTTTTTTTTTTTTTTTTTTTTTTTTTTTTTTTTTTTTTTTTGGTCAGCGAATACAGTGATAGAGTATGCACTGAAGAGTCAGTTAGTAGACACTCGTGCATCGTGATATATAGAAGAGTTTCAGTCTACGTAAATACATAAGTTGTGTACTTAGAATATTTTCAGAGAGTTTAAGCAACGTCATACAGATTGTGTTGAACTTGTAGGTTCCATAATAACCGACGCCATCGATATACGCTCTTGAATGTTAGTGAGTTAGGGTGGTATTCATAGACATTTCGCAGCACGCGCTACGAGCGTACTAAGCTAGTCCTGGCTATCCACTGGTTATTAGTACAGAATTCAAATCATATCCTACCACTAACATTGGTTTATGAATACGAAAAACGCTGATAATCCACCGAAAGCCCGCGCTAAAAATGTCTATGAATACGGCCCTTACTGACTATTCTTTTATCGTTATCAAAACCCTTATTGAAATCAATCATCATCAGTTCAATAACTCGACGGATTATTATCAGTATTATAAATCGTTGAGTAGTGTAAACACTTTAATTCGTCGACTACCTTCTATGCAGTGAGATTAAACTACACACTTGGACACGCGTTCTCCTAGGACTAATTTACAAGCGAACAATAATAAACGTTCTCATTGACATTGATTACTACAAAGTGAAAGTGTGTTCGGAGACATCATTTCGTTCACCGAGTTACATCTCCCAATTCCGTGTCCCAACCGTTTCCAGCTAACCTGGGAGTCTTTAGTTCGCTTCAAACCACCAACACACTTCTACAAACATCAAGACATATACATATAAATCACCTTTACGTATACAGTCCCTGACAAACTTTGATCACACACAGCAATCATCAATGATAATCATCTGTCTGTTATTAATATCAGATAGAATATTTTAGATCTAAATGATCAATAACAACCACTATTTGTATCAATGCCTGATAACATTCAGATCGCAAGCGAACGTATATTACACGATTGAAATTCTACATGTATAATTACAACCACTCGACAACATAAGATCCAACAGTCATAACACAACATCAATATTGTATACAGTACCTCAAGACATTTCATTCTTCGAACAATGTGAATTTTAATTAATTCTTTTAAGCTAATATATTCATTTTATTTATTTTTTCATAATTTATTTTAACATTACTGATAATTCGTATAATTCTAATTGATTAATTTGTATTCATACTGTAACATGAGTTATATATATACACAATCAATTTCAATTTCAATTTTAAAAGTTTTGCATCACATTGAAATTAATATCCTCCAATTTTATTTATAGTTTTATACATAAAGCTAATGAAGATCCAACACCATGTATAATACATTGCTCATTTGTTATTTGCTCAATTTGATCAAGGTTCAGATTTCATATTTTATTATATCTGATTATGCCCAATAAGGCGAAAACGTTAATATATTCCATATTCATATAGCAAATAAACATTTGCAAACAGATGTGTCTTATGATTGAAATTTATATATACTTATTTTATTATATTACTAGGCATATCTGGAAATAAAAATGAATTGTAAAATAATAATAATAATAATAATAATAATAATAATAATAATAATAATAATAATAATAATAATAATAATAATAATAATAATAACCTGGGAAGCTCAACTCTACCAAAGTAAATTCGAGGGGGCTGGCGCCCAAATTAATTAACATCTTTACCGATTGACAACAAAGTGCCACCTCGAATTACTTGTTCGGATCCATCGGAGCAAAGGAGAGGCCGAGGACATCGAATGCTGGAGTGTGGCAGCTGCGTATCCCGACTTAAACAACGGCAGCGATAAGGAGAGCTGCGACGGCCTCGCTCTTCTTATCGTCCAGCCTTTCTGTTTTTTAGGCGTCTATCGGCCGAAGTAATTGGGCAGGTTCCCGCTATTCGAGTAGGATTCCACTTACCGATACTGAGTTACTCTTCGTTGCTTTATAAAGGGACATCATTTTATTTTTACTTCAATTTTCATTGTACCCGAGTTTTTTTAATGTACTTCACTCCCACCCCTTCTACTAATGAAGTTCAACCGTCCTCCACACAGATCCAAGACCGCATATACAGTCATAGTAGCCTTACGGTCATACTAAACAGTACGTTCCAAAAATATGTTCGCGTTTTCCAGTGACGAAAGAGCTTTCAATATTGCATCATTTTCCATTTGCCTACGTCGCATCCCGGTTTCCCCCACCTGCTTCTATTCGCCTCTCTGTAAATGCTAGTGGCTGGGCTGTCTTAGCTCTTTTCTGAGAACATTAATTTCTGTTAGGAATTGGACGTCTACGTGATATTATACAACTGTTTAAAATAACTTAAATAAAAGGGCCTCGTTAAGTAATTAACTGTCACGTGATTTCCTTCCTTTCTACGACGCTGCGACGTAACCACTTGGACGGACAGTAGATAGTATGTCTGAGTAATTTTATCTTTTCGGGTCGGGCAGAAGTGAAGATTGAATTTACAGTACGTAAGGTCTCTTTTATAGAGTAGGTACAGAATTATTTCAACATGAGTTCCTGATACGAAGTACGAACCTAGTAATTGGGATTAGGTACAATAGTCTATAGTGCGATAATATGCACAATAGAACTGAAGCCTGTATCGAAATGAACGGCCACCATTTTCAAAAATATGTTTAAATATCCATATTATTCATGTTTAGGTGAGGAGTTTGGACTTTTTCCATTGCTGGTTGTCACAATGAAAAATTAAGACAACGTTTCGAAGGGTGGTTCTCCCTTCGTCTTCAGGTGGAAAGAAGGAGAGAAGAGAAAAAACCTACTGTTGGGATCGTTACGTACAGCTATTCCGTATGACTGATTGTTGATTCCTGGCTTCGGTGGAGATTATAATTAGGAAAGACCTGAAGTCATTAGCAGTATGTTGGCATATTATGATTATTTTTTAATTTAACTTCATTCTCTATATTGTACGCTAATGTGCTGTAGACAGTATAATATACACTGCATAATGAATACGTCCGCATGGAAAGCTCAGTTCGTGAGTAAAAACCCACATTGTTATACTGTACTGTATTTTGATTAAACAAAAACCTATTGAAAATTATCAAACTCAAAATCGCGATATTTCCTAGTTTACGTAAATGGATGAACTACTTTTCTTCCCTCCTATACCCAGTAAAGTGATTTGTTTGTATATTACGCCAGTATCATCCAACTCCAGTCGTGGAAGGGGGTAGCAAACGGTGTTTCCAGTTCTTAATCATTGATCCAAAGGTATAGTCAGGTTAATATTAGAAATGTTAGTAAAAATAAAATGATGTCCCTGTACATATACTGTACACATACACGTGATATTAATATTACGTCATATGCATTACATTTATTGCAATTTATTTACTTTCTCACGTACGATCATATTCAATCTCTGCCTCAGAAGAAGTTACAATTCTTAAATTATTTGTTATATTACTCCACGTTCGTCATTGAATGCATTAAAGGTTATTAATTCGTGGTGTGCTTGGGCTGTCTTACTTTTTATACCAATGAAAACTAATTATTATCTCCCCATTTACAGATTGCCAGGCAAGTTTCTAATCCGAAGGAATCAAAGTTGAGACGCATTCTTTAATTCCCAGTACAAGTCACATCACAAAGATTCTGATGTCTTACGTAACATCCCTTCTCTCTACATAGAAAATTAATTTCAATTTTGCAAGACGACTAACATGCCACCACATTTTGTAATGAGAAGATTCTTTTCCAAATTAAAATTCCCTGCATCCTTTTTGATGCAGTGTGAAACTTCCGAAGCATGCTGTATCGAACACAGATAAACAAAGAATTCCAGAGGATTTTCATCTCCTATATCGTTTCGCAGCGCTTCAAGAAATCAATATTCCATGCTTCTTAGTGGCACTTTGAAGCAGCTTCTCAGACCGAAATCCATCCATCTTCGCCCATACCGCCTAGCTGTGGGAACTTCCATTTGCCCCGCAAGTGGACACCCAATCCCCACTCTTGCGTCTCCTATCCATTAATTCTTGCCTAAACTAACACAACGTGTACCATATTGCAAAATAAATTGATGGAACTTCGTACTGGATTCCAAAAATACAATTTTATTAGCCTACTGATCGTAATATTTAAAGATAAAACACACATGTTAGGTCAATTATACAGTGTTCATAGATTTGATGAGATACATTAAAGATTATATATTACAGTTATATGAACGCTAATAAATACAATATAATTCGATCACCTGAACTATCCATCGTGGTAAATAGTCACTGAAGATAGAGAAGCATCTCCGAAACATGTCTATTACTAATATCTTTAATAATTTTATTGTATTTATTAGTGTTCATATAACTGTAGTATATAATCTTTAATGTATCTTAGTGATCGTAAGTTTTAAGTATCGAATTAACAATAAGCTGACTTAGATTTACGAGTAAATGGTCCACTGCTGTGGAGTAACGGTCAGCAAGTCTGATCGTGAAACGAGTAGGCCCGGGTTCAAATCCTGGTTGAGATTTTTCCGGGGTTTTCCCACAACCCATTAAGAGCAAATGCTGGGTAACTTTCGGAGCTGGACCCTGGACTCATTTCGGTGCATTATCACCTTCATCTCATTCAGACGCTAGATAACTATAGTAGTTGATAAAGTGTTGTAAAATAACGAATTAGAAAAAATTATACGAATAAATATGAATCCTAATTATTGTATGTATGCATGCTTGTATCAATAATAAGGGTTGCATCTTATCAAGTATGTATGTATGTATGTATGTATGTATGTATGTATGTATGTATGTATGTATGTATGTATGTATGTATGTATGTATGTATGTATGTATGTATGTATGTAGCAGTTATGATGCAAATATTTTATGTAATGTAAATTAGTTCTAGAATCACAGATAAAAAATATGATTGAAAAAACTAATTTCGCAGATATAATAGCTAGAAGTAGATATTTATGTAGATATGTTGGTACGGTATGCATTCATATGTTACCGTAAAAACCCGAAATTCGTCAAAACCAGATTCAACTAGTAAAAACTAGTATAAACAGATGTAGATAGAAAGTGAGTTTTCGTAAGGTCTAGAATCAGTGACAGGTTAGATTAGGTTTGGTTTATTTTGGCTTTTTGTTCTTGTTTTTGTTTGTTTAAACTAGTTTTTACTATTAATATTTGACGAGAAGAATTCGCTCCGGCGCCGGGGATCGAACCCGGATCCTTGGTTCTACGTACCAAGCGCTCTGACCACTGAGCTACGCCGAATTCAATCCACAGCACCGGACCGAACCTTCCTCCTTCAATGTTTTCCTTTGTGGCCTGACTCCAAGTTAGGCATATATGTTGAAGTATATGTCCAATGTCAATTGCCATTATACTAGGAGCGCACTCAGCTGAGTGACTTGTTTGGCCGGCATTCCGCAGTTACGTGCACAGTAATGTGTACAAATATATGCACTGCAGCTATGAGAATATTATAGATTTATTAATTTGTTCTATAGAATAATATCTGTAATATTGACAATTAATATTTGAGGAGCGAATTTTTCTCCTTAACAAGCATTAATTTGGTGAAAATATGTAACAGCATGAAATATAGGTTACATTAGGCCTACACTGTGAAGAAGTGTTTGTATTGTCTGTATTCATAGCTCTTCGAGCTTTATCATCACTCCACTGGACATGATAAATTAATCGATTGGAGGAAGGAGTTCGGAACCACTATTGTAATTAATGAACGAGTTACCGTCTTGAAAGACGTTCATAGTAGCGAAAATTTCGTAATTTATCATCATTATCTCTTAATCGATGTTGTCGTAATATGCATACACCCCACAAGAGCCAAAGAGGTTTCAGGTTTATACGGAGCTCGTTTGTTTTTAGCTCTTTTTGAGTTTGATGCTAGATTACACAATATACAATCCCTTGCGCATCCGCCAAGTACGGGGACTGTAAAATATATGTAGATACTTTTAAGATTCGCACAGCACAATTAGAGGGAAAAATCTTTCACAAAAGCAATCACATTACTATACAAAATTAGAACTCTGTCGCAATAAATGACATACAAATTACCAAATAACATTTTGTGAGATTAACACTTCACTTGTGACAATTTACCCTTGAGAGAGAGCTATTCGTGGACCTACTAACAAAACGACATCGTAAGTTAAAACTGGCTTACGAGTCAACAGACATTATTATTTTTTACAATTTAGGAACAAGTAAAAATTTGAACAGGGGTAGCTTTGATTGCTAGTGAAGTGTACAGAGTGTAAAAAAGCATTCGATATTTTGGGAGGTAGTAGTATTCACCGAAACAAGAAGAAAATGCAATAAACACGGATCCTGAAAGCATTCGATATTTTGGGAGGTAGTAGTATTCACCGAAACAAGAAGAAAATGCAATAAACACGGATCCTGAAAGCATTCGATATTTTGGGAGGTAGTAGTATTCACCGAAACAAGAAGAAAATGCAATAAACACGGATCCTAAAAGCATTCGATATTTTGGGAAGTAGTAGTATTCACCGAAACAAGAAGAAAATGCAATAAACACGGATCCTAAAAGCATTCGATATTTTGGGAGGTAGTACTATTCACCGAAACACGAAGGAAATGCAATAAACACGAATCCTAAAAGTAACATATTCATCAGGATCGTAATAGTTGTTCAATGTGATTTACATTAAAATAAAAAAAAAAAACATTTTATATACTTATAAGTGATAGTCCTAAAATTAAATTATGTACGAAAGAAGGGCATATACAGCATTCTTAGAGAACACTTTGCTTCTGTCTCATAGCGTATGCAGTATCATATCGAAAATTCAGTAAACACTGCGCTAACAAGATGTGATTCCCTAAGACGTATGGCAGAAGAATGCATTACAATGCGTGAAAATCACAAGTACTCACATATCGGAGAATATTCATTTTGGGGCCATATTTATAGTTTTATTTTCTTCTTTGGAAGATTTTAGTATACTACAGCATTTCCTGATACTGAATACTCATTTTTGAAATTAAAATCATATTGAGCATCACTTATCATGTTGAACAATTACTAATACCTCGGAAGATATTAATTATAAGGCCATATTTATAGACTTATTTTCTTATTTGGAAGAATACTACAGTACTTCATTATTCTGCATACTCTTCTTTTTTAAATGAAACTCACATTGATCACATCTTGAGATGTTGTACAAGTGCTCATACCTCGCAGGATAATAATTTTAGGACCAATTGTACTGGCTTCTTTTTTTTTTTTTTTTTTTTTGGATAAATACTGCAGCATTTCATGACACTGAATACCTTTTTTTTTTTTAAAGAAAGTCAATATTGAGCACATATTGTGATGTTGAACAAGTACTCATACCTGGGTGGATATTAATTTTAGGACCATATGTACCGACTTCTTTTTTCTTTTTTTTTTGGATGAATACTGCAGCATTTCATGATACTGAATACCTTTTTTTTTTTTTTAAAGAAAGTCAATATTGAGCACATATTGTGATGTTGAACAAGTGCTCATACCTCGGAGGATATTAATTTTAGGACCATATGTACTCACTTCTTTTTTTTTTATGAATACTGCAGCATTTCATGATACTGAATACCTTTTTTTTTTAAGAAAGTCAATATTGAGCACATATTGTGATGTTGAACAAGTGCTCATACCTAGGAGGATATTAATTTTAGGACCATATGTACTGACTTCTTTTTTTATGAATACTGCAGCATTTCATGATACTGAATACCTTTTTTTTTTTAAAGAAAGTCAATATTGAGCACATATTGTGATGTTGAACAAGTGCTCATACCTCGGAGGATATTAATTTTAGGACCATATGTACTGACTTCTTTTTTTTTTTTTTTTTTTTTTGAATGAATACTGCAGCATTTCATGATACTGAATACCTTTTTTTTTTTTTTAAAGAAAGTCAATATTGAGCACATATTGTGATGTTGAACAAGTGCTCATACCTCGGAGGATATTAATTTTAGGACCATATGTACTGACTTTTTTTATGAATACTGCAGCATTTCATGATATTGAATACCTTTTTTTTTTTTAAAGAAAGTCAATATTGAGCACATATTGTGATGTTGAACAAGTGCTCATACCTCGGAGGATATTAATTTTAGGACCATATGTACTGACTTCTTTTTTTTTTGGATGAATACTGCAGCATTTCATGATACTGAATACTTTTTTTTAAAGAAAGTCAATATTGAGTACATATTGTGATGTTGAACAAGTGCTCATAACTCGGTGGATATTAATTTTATTACCATATGTACTGACTTTTTTTTTGGATGAATACTGCAGCATTTCATGACACTGAATACCTTTTTTAAAAAAAAAAAAGAAAGTCAATATTGAACACATATTGTGATGTTGAACAAGTGCTCATACTTCGGAGGATATTAATTTTAGGACCATATGTACTGACTTCTTTTTTTTTATGAATACTGCAGCATTTCATGATACTGAATACCTTTTTTTTTTTTTAAAGAAAGTCAATATTGAGCACATATTGTGATGTTGAACAAGTGCTCATACGTCGGAGGATATTAATTTTAGGACCATATGTACTGACTTCTATTTTCTTTTTGGATGAATACTGCAGCATTTCATGATACTGAATACCTTTTTTTTTCTTTAAAAAAAAAAAAGAAAGTCAATATTAAGCACATATTGTGATGTTGAACAAGTGCTCATACCTCGGAGGATATTAATTTTAGGACCTTATGTACTGACTTCTTTTCTTTTTTGGATGAATACTGCAGCATTTCATGATACTGAATACCTTTTTTTTTTTTTAAAGAAAGTCAATATTGAGCATATATTGTGATGTTGAACAAGTGCTCATACCTCGGAGGATATTAATTTTAGGACCTTATGTACTGACTTCTTTTCTTTTTTGGATGAATACTGCAGCATTTCATGATACTGAATACCTTTTTTTTTTTTTTAAAGAAAGTCAATATTGAGCATATATTGTGATGTTGAACAAGTACTCATACCTCGGAGGATATTAATTTTAGGACCATATGTACTGACTTTTTTTTGGATGAATACTGCAGCATTTTATGATACTGAATACCTTTTTTTTTTTAAAGAACGTCAATATTGAGCACATATTGTGATGTTGAACAAGTACTTATACCTCGGAGGATATTAATTTTAGGACCATATGTACTGACGTTTTTGGATGAATACTGCAGCATTTCATGATACTGAATACCTTTTTTTTTTTTTAAAGAAAGTCAATATTGAGCACATACTGTGATGTTGAACAAGTACTTATACCTCGGAGGATATTAATTTTAGGACCATATGTACTGACTTCTTTTTTTTTTGGATGAATACTGCAGCATTTCATGATACTGAATACTTTTTTTTAAAGAAAGTCAATATTGAGCACATATTGTGATGTTGAACAAGTACTTATACCTCGGAGGATATTAATTTTAGGACCATATGTACTGACTTCTTTTTTTTTATGAATAATGCAGCATTTCATGATACTGAATACCTTTTTTTTTAAAGAAAGTCAATATTGAGCACATATTGTGATGTTGAACAAGTGCTCATATCTCGGAGGATATTAATTTTAGGACCATATGTATAGACTTTTTTGCTTCTTTGGATGAATACTGCAGCATTTCATGATACTGAATACCCTTTTTTTAAAATGAAAATTACATTGAGCACATCTTGTGATGTTGAACAAGTACTCATATTTTGGAGGATTTTAATTTCAGGACTTTTTTGCTTCTTTGAATGAATAGTGCAGTATTTCATGATACTGATAACGCTTTTCTTTTTATGAAAATCACATCGAGCATCTCTTATGATGTTGAACAAGTACTCATATCTCGGATGATATTAATATTAGGACCATATGTATAGACTTATTTTCTTCTTTGGATGAATACTGCAGCATTTCATGACACTGAATACCCTTTTTTAATATAAATTACATTGATCATCCCTTATGATGTTGAACATATTTATACATTTCTTTTCTTGTTTCGATGAATACTACAGAATTTCGCAACACTGAATACTCTTTTCCTCAATAAAAATGACATTGAGCATCTGTTATGATGTTGAACAAGTGCTCATGTCACGGAGAATATTAATATTAGGACCATATTTAAATACTTATTTTCTTCTTTGGATGAATACTACAGCATTTCATGATACTGAACTTCTGAAATATTAGACGCCTTTGAACACTTCGTGTAAAACTCATAGCTCTTATAAAGTTGTTCCTGCCTTCATATTCAGGAAAACAAAGAGGTTAGAGTAGTATTGTTGGCGATTTTTTCTGGTCAAATGCTTACATCCCTCATCACATACATGTGTCCAGAGCTTACATCTATGTAATGTAACAAGCATGATGATATTATGGCCGTTTATTTCTTGTAAAGATAAATATACGATCTGCTTTCAAACTTGCGAATATTTTATATACCGGTACATGACTAGGAATACAAAATTTAAATGCAACACTTCTCAATAATGTACTAATTCTCTCTTCCTCAATTAGAACCATAATAAATTGTTTGTACTTGTACTATACTAGCATAAGTGCAATTTACATAATCTGCTATCAGTTACCAGAGCATAATTTTACTACAATCTCGACCCGAGCTGGAATCCCGGTGATGGTGGATTTAAATTTGTAGTGAACAAAACCAAGATTGTGAGGCTCTTCGCCAGGATTTTCTCATTATCATTAGTTATTCTGCCACCACTCTCCCTTATTCCCCTTACAATTTCCTTAAAACAAAAAATAAGAATCCACTTGTGTTCGAACGACGATGAATCGATGATCCACACGGTTTGTGGAATCTTCTCTTTCATGAACAGGGTAATTTCACAGTCTAGTATATACAGTCACGAAGATTGAGTTTATGAGGGTACTAGGAACAATAGACTGTCCCGGTACTATTTCGCATTGTCTGTAATGAGGCGATAATAGCGATCCTAGTGGTTATCAACTATCTATGTATGCATATTTACTACGTATTGAGGTTCGTGACTGTATATACTAGACTGCGGTAATATCATGTACCATAAATATAAAGTAGGATTATTCCATCTATAATTGTCCGAAAGAACACGTGCGTAAGATCTTTATCGACCTTAACAATCTATTGTCCACGTTGGGATGTGAACCCATTAACCTCGTATCTCGTGGTAACCCCTAGACCACAACGGGAGACTTGTCTCACAGTTTCCGTAGCCTGGATGAACTTAATACGTAAACTGTTTCACCAAAGTGATGTACAGTATGACGTTATCTATAGAGCTTTGTCATATGTCTATGACTTGATCACTTTCCTTCTATGAACACTAAAAGAACACAATGAGATTCCCATTATATGAGTGTGACACAAAATAAGCGACGTACTTGTCGTAACATACATTGCAGACATGGCGATGGCATCGGACAAATTCGTGTTGTAGATAGTACTGGAGCATGAGATATTAACGCATGCACATGGAGCTGCATCTTTGCCACTATATACGCCCCTGATTGGTAATATTTGTTTAGTCTTGATTACACTCTCCTAATATTTGTATATCACTCAAGAAGTATTAAGGTATTTTTTTAAAATAACTAATAAATGAATGGATGAAGCTCCCATATAAAGATACTGTACTTCCTTTGCTCGGACGCACTATCGCCCACTTTGTAATATTGTTCCTCTTCCCAATTTTCCATAATCTATATGTAATTTTTTGTTTATTTATTCCACACTGAAGTGCCCCTTTTATTTACAGGCCATATCTTTAAGAAAATAGGAGAAAAGAAATTACGGACACACATAACAAGTGCTAAAAATAGGCTTGTGATGTTGGGGACCGATTACAAATGTTGACTGCAGTATGGTACATAGGCCGGGGACAAGAGCTAGTACGAGGACATTGACTTAATTCTGTGATCGATTACGGGAATAATAAGGTGAACACAGACAAATCTGGACAGCGCTAAAAGTAAATATAAACTACATAGCCTTACAAAGATATATTTTTACTTAGGTACCTTTCGTTATATGCAGATTAATTATCATAGAATTATTCGTGGGTTTGAGTTTCCTGTTTTTCTTCAGGATCCGTACAATTACAATGCACAACAACTCACATCTTCAGTGCCTCACTAAATTCCGCTGTAGAAAATGCGCCTGAGAACCTTTAACCTTCGGCATTAATATTCAGCAGGTACACTGTGTACACATTCTACAGCAGTGACTGGCGAACGGATAGTAAACTTCAAACCATCGTAAAGCACTCTACCCGTCCCCAACATTACAAACATATAAATCCCTTAAGAATTTATAAGGGATAGTTTTCTAGTTTTCAGAAAATTGAATGTTATTGAAAAAAAAAAAACATAAAATAGTGAATGTCGCACCGATTATGATGACAAAATTTGAATTCTTTGCTGCAGTGCTAGCATAAGGAACTTGTCCGTGTTGTGATTATTACTTCCACAATGTATATAGCGCCCGCTCTGCCCGTGAGTCCGGCTGCTCAATTACTGACGTCATGTTTGTCGGCCATGATTACTTTCACCAGAAATCGAGCAAACATTATCCGCGCTACTCTGTGTCGGTTTATATCCCCGATTTACTCAGGCACAGAAATCCAATTTGTCATATCAGACTCCATCCTCTTGATTTCTGCGATAATAAAATTTGTCCGCCCAAAATCAACATGACACTCGCATGATACTCAATATCCGTCAATAAAATATAGCATCGTGTTAGTTCAAACTAGCGAAATCCACAGTATAGCTTATTCAAAGTTTGCATTGCTGCTCTCTGTTAGGAAATAATGTGTTTAATGGTTTATCTTTGACTTGTTAGTTATGTTGTCTTTAGCCGTGGTCCTGCTACACGATCAAGTTTCCACTATAATTAATGTCTAATCCTGATTAAGAATCAGGATATGGGTCTATAGCTAGCAAATATTACTGACACATCATAAATCTAAAGTTACATGAATGAATATGTTAAATACTACAAAATTATACACAATATCGTTTACTGACCACCTATAGTTACTACCCGTCTCTCGTAAATTGACCGGCGTTGATTCCACGAAAAAGCAAAGTGCACCATACCCTTCCACGAATGCTTTGATCCCCTCAATGCCCCGCGTTCTATAATCGCCTACGATGCAAACAGATTCTGTACTTTCCACAATGTATCAAAAAAATTTGGTCGAAAGTTTACGTAAAAACAGAATATAATGGTCTCTAAAGCACGTTAGCTTATGTGAACGAGCGAACAAACGAACGAAGCGGATGGATGGATGGATGGATGGATGAATGAACGGAATGTATTAAAATAATACAATTATTCAATAATTGGCATAAATTCACATTTCTGCCATATTGTCCCATAAAATTATCAGATAGAATGACTTTTTAATTAAAATTACAAACTTAAGGAAAAATCTTAAATTTATTTACTTCAGTTAATATAAATCTTCATTTAATGTTTACTAGCTACTGTACAGCACATATGTATTTGTGTATAACTAACTAGTAGGCCTATGTATTTCAAGAAGTATGAAACAAACATTACAAAATTGAATCCTCATTAATAAATAAATTATATCATCATCATCATCATCAAACTACTGTGAAATTGGGCTATATGACTCTTTCCGAACTATGATCCAGAAGTCTTTTCAGAGGATGACCTGTGGAACATATTGAAGAATTATCTGCGAAATTCTGTCCCAGTCCATTCCCCGTAAATTTATTTGCCAAATTTTTAAAATATCATTTAATTTACGTGGGTTGCTATTTTGATCAGGGCTAGAAAAAAAAATGTCTAAGCCTATCTCAATGATGTAACTTGGGGCTGTAAATGAACCTCATCTTGTCTTACCTCGTGATCCTAACAAATGTAGCATTTTAAAATTCCTTTGCAGAACGAAATAAAATACATTTGTTCGGATCAGATTTCTGCACATTTAAAGGATAAAACTAAAATTCTGTCAATCATAATGATCATAATGCTCTCTTAAAGTGACTTAGCATATTGAGAGTTCAATCAATGGCTTTCCCAAAACACGCAATGCAATGTTTCATATAAAATAATTTTTATTTCGAAAACGAAGCAAAAACGAGCAAAATTGTATTAAACTTTTTTTTTTCAATACCTATCTCACAGAATAACCCCCTCAAATTAATGCCATTGCTTACGGTTTTCCCTGTATACTCAATGGTATTTAAAGCAATTTTTATCTCCAAAAGAAAGAAAAAACAAACAAAATCGTATTAAACGTTTTGTTTGAAATATCTCGAAGAATAACTTCCTGAAATGAATTAAAATACTTACGGTTCACTCTGTATAGCTGTCTTCTTAGCGGACATCCCCCACGCTTTGTAATATAACTAAATGCGTTATTTACGTATTTTTATGCTCGACCATGCCGAAATGGAGTAATTATACACCTGGTAGCAGTCCTTTAATGCATGTCATTAAAGTACACCTACTCATTAAAGTACAGGTGTTCAGCCAATGACAACTCAGCTTACAGGTGTTCAGCCAATAACAAGTCAGCTTTGTACCGTTATAAAACCGCAAGTATCGATTATTCTCGGATATGCAATCGAAAGAGAATTAGCGAAAAGTCACGGAGGCTGGAAATCCAATACTGTCGCAGAAGGTTATGTTCTGTTACTATAATAATTAGCGTTAATTGTAAATAATATTCAAATAAATTCAATTTGGCATCTCGTTTTTCAATGTCGAATTCAATAATCAAGGTTATACCAAGTTTAACGGGATTACACAAGGTCAATGACATTACTGTTCCTCGGAAAAAAGTAATACTTTCGCATCTGCGCACATCTCACAATTCACGACCTAGAACAAGGTCACTTCCGATGTTGTCAGATACAAATAAAATGTATACATCTGAATAATTTCAAGTTAGAAATATGGTCGAGCATAAAAAGTCGTATGAAACTCGTCTATAATGGTAATTAAGAAGCTCGTATGAAAATTATGAAACTCGCTTGCGCTCGTTTCATAAACATCCATACTCGCTTCTTAATTACTATCATTATAGGCTCGTTGCATAATGTACTATAATGTATATAAAATAACGTAAGTGAATGTAAATAGGTTACTGTAACTAAGGATTGATTCAAAATATAAATAATACTCGTAAATAAACATATATTAGTTTTGGCCACTTGTATCACATTACACTGAAGGAAATGAAAAGAATTTCGAAAGGGAAAAGACGAAAATGGACGTGACGTAGGCTAGTACCTACCACAGGGGGTCAGAACTATGCGGAAAACCTCGAGGACCGCGTGGAAAGCGACGATTATCTTACACTTGTTTCCATGGTATCACGAGTGACGTCATGATCAATCTTTTATGTCAAAAGTTACAACTTTTCTCCTCTTGTAGGTCGAATATTGATGATTAACATTAAAATAAGAGAAAATTCTCATAGTTTTCGCAAAACTGCCCCAGAAGCAAAAAGTAAATGGGTGAACTACACATACGTGGCAGAACCGATAGCTTGAGGCAAGGGGTCTTAATATAAAATTCGCTATCTGTTCATGGTGATTGATGGAAACGATGGTGATATTATGATGATTTAGTGCTGTTGCGCCTTCATCCTCACCGACACTCCCTTCTCCTAAGCTCATCATACATTTTATTCTACATCGACTCGCTACATCTTCTCTTTAATCTACCAAGCGATCTTTTTCTTTCTAGTAAGTTACATCTTACTCCATGGAGGATTATAACATCAGTCACATGTGACAGCTGGTAATATTGCTCTCTTCCTCTCTGGAACGTATATCCTGTGCGCTGTATGTGATATTGCTCTGCAATGTATCTACTTCATATTCCGTGATATTTTATTTTCCCCCTCTATTTTACGCGGAACTTCAAACTAATATGACTCATCACTTACTGTAGTCAATTGACATCACGTCTTGCCACTATTTTATGCAGTGCTTCTCTTTCGCTCCGGTGGGTGTTCAAATCCCGCTTCTACGAAGAAGTCGTGGAACGGTAATCTTGTCAGAAATATTGCAAAAGGAAAGTCAAAAGGCGTAAGCCAAAAGACAAAGCAAAAGCTTCTTCGTCGTGCTGATGAGAACTGAATAGTTCGAAACCGGAGATTCACATACTGGGTCAAAGATTATCATCCCATTTTGTGTATCATAGGCCAAAGCCTTTGGAAGATACCAAGATTGCTAAGGATAATACCAATGCGATCAAAGGATCATACCTTTGGCAAAGATCTGCGAAAACACAAACTTGTATTTTCAAGAGTGTAAACTCTATTTATTGTTTTGCGCTTTCTCTGTTTCGCCTTCAATTCGCCTCTTCAGCTAGAGAAGTGTGACGACAAAAATTCTGTCGATCACTAGGGCCTACTCTAGGACAGAGTAGAGAAGGAAAGATCTCTAACGAGAAATTCCAAATTGTAGAATTTGTTACACCTCTACAAATGCTATTGCTTTGTCTTTTGACTTTGCTTTGCAAATGCTTTCAAGTAATATTTACTTTGTCAGAAATACTGAGACTTGAAAGTGTTTGTGACATGATACCTTACCGGTATGTGAGGGCTTGAATTCTCGTCACAACAACAGATCACCTTCTTATAATGTTAGTTAAATATAAACTTTAGTCTTATTTTCACTATTAATAGTACATTATGCCACGAGCCTATAATGAAGGTAATTAAGAAGCGAGAGTATGGATATTTATGAAACGAGCGCAAGCGAGTTTCATAATTTTCATACGAGCTTCTTAATTACCATTATAGGCGAGTTTCATACGACTTTTTATGCTCGACCATATTTCTAACTTGATATTATTAATTTTATTGTATCTGACCTGGAGCAATGTCCCGTATGTTGTGAGATGTGCGCAGACGCGAAAGTATTGATTTTTTCCGAGGAACAGATGTCGATAGTGACCTTGCTAGGCCATAAGAACCTACAGAGATAACATTGAAATAAAATTAGACATTGAAAAACGAGATGACAAATTGAATATATTTGAATATTATTTACAATTAACGCTAATTATTATAGTAACAGAACATAACCTTCTGCGACAGTATTGGATTTCCAGCCTCCGTGACTTTTCGCTAATTCTCTTTCGATTGCATATCCGAGAATAATCGATACTTGCGGTTTTATAATGGTAGAAAGCTGACCTGTCATTGGCTGAACAGTTGTAACCTGAGTCGTCATTGGCTGAAAGACCTGACCTTTAGTGAGTAGGTGTACTTTAATGACATGCATTAAAGGTCTGCTACCAGGTGTATAATTACTACATTTCGGCATGGTCGAGCATAAAAATATTTAAAGTATACGTCTGAATTTACTTTCTTTAGATTCAAACTAAATCGACGGAGCAGTGTATTCTATCACTTTATTACGATGTCTTCCCTCGGATTCATTGCATACGTTGGAACTTTTTTGGGCAAATTTAAGTTTAAAAAATCGTTAATATTGACTTCTTTTTCATGAATTTATTTCTGCATAATATTAAGGCAAAATAGCCGTACTGTTTTACTTCATTAGGCTGGAACTTCGATCTTTGTATTTTCGTGGCTTGTTGCATGAACTTTTTATTTGTTATTTTATTTTTCAACAGCTAAGATTATGTAGCGTCTGAATGGGATGGTGATAATGCCAGTGAAATGAGTCCTGGATCTAGTGTCGTAAGTTATCTAGCATTTGCTCTTAATGGGTTGAGGGAAAACCCGAAAGAAATCTCAACCAGGTAACTTGTCCCAACCAGGAATTTGCATGAATTATTAAATAGTTGTAATACACGACTTTTTAAATTATTTTTATATTAATAATGAACATCTATGTTAATTGTCCCTTAGTGTTTGTTTAGTCAACTGTCCGAAGACAAGTTTGAACCTCACTAGTGACACCAACAAGACATCACTTATGAGGCAACTAGGTCAGGAGATAATGCGGTAGGGTGGTTAGTTTCTTTCCCCCTCCGTTGCATACATCGCCTATTAGCTACATATTACACTAATCAGACTTGGGATGCATACAAACAATTGTTCTTCCTCTAACACATATCGTCAAGTGAGATGTACTGCTTGATGGTAGATGTACATAAACGTCTCTTATGAGAGTTAAAAAACATTTCCATAGCAGAGCCCAAAATGATGTTTACGTAATATTATTGCACAAGAAGGTTTACTTTAGTGTACTTTTCTATAAATATCTTAAAATGACGGTTTTAGAATTTTTCAAACGAAATATTAGCTAAGAACAACATGTTACACAAGTCCTTATAAAACAGTGACCGTATAGTAGCAAATAAATTTGAAGACAAAAAAGGTCTCTTTTGAGTTTTTGAAAAGTACATTTTGTGTGGGTTTTTCAGTGTTTCTGTATGAAATAGGCCTATTGTTTTTCTGCTGTGATTTCAGAATTGCGTAACTAATATTTACTACATTCGAAAATATTCACTCCAAGTTAATCTATCAGCAATTAAGTATGGATGGTTTGTTTAACGACGCTCACAACTGCAGAGGTAAGCTATATCAGTGTCCATGGTGTGCCGGAATTTTGTTCCGCAGGAGTTTTTACATGCCAGTAAATCTACTGACATGAGCCTGTAGCATTTAAGCACGCTTAAATGCCATCGACCTGGGCCGTGATCGAACCCGCAACCTAGGACACAGAAGACCAGCACTACCGACTGTGCCACCCAGGCCGACTTCTATCAGTAAGTTAACTTCCAAACGCTTAGGATTCCTTTCTCTCTGAATACTCGCTACCTCATTTGTTGATGTGCAATCCTAGATTGATTGTAACATGGATGAATGGAGAGTTGCTTATAAATTTGTCGTTGAGGTCGACAGCTTCAATCAGCTTGAGAATCGGTTAGTTTAGCATAATGGAAACGCATTGAAAGCGCAATTCGGCTGTCAAGATACCTTTGTACTTCACTTTAATATTCAGGAACTGAATGTACTAATTCTGCAGCTATACTCTGTACACAGCTAATCTGATTCCGGTTAGTCGGTGACCAAACGCTGGGCTCTATACAGGTGAACCGTAAGTAATGTTATTAGTTCTGATGGATGATTCCTTTAGTAAAGGACAACAAGAAAGTCAAATACCATTTTGCTGTATTTTGAATAGTTTTCCAGAAAAATGTGCATTTAAAAATATATTAATTACGAGATTGTGCAACGCTGTGTAATCAGCAGGCAGCGCATTTTCGTTCCCAAACAAGTTAGGAAAGTTATCGGTTAGTATATCTTGGAGATTTAGAGTTCAATCTCTAGCACTAAATGCTTAGGTCAGGACGCTACGAAAGGTATAACCTAGCTTCGGTTGTAGCATAATAATAATGGAGAATGATAACTGTAAGTGAAATTGCTACTCAAGTGAAATGGTCTGTGCAGCTACTTTGTGACGCTGCGAAACTAGCTCTGTACAAAATATTAGTGCTACATATTACAGAAAATTTAATTAGACCGATAATACTACTGAACTAATATATATAAACTCCGTTACGGTGAACAAAAACATATATTTTGAGATTATGAAATTCGTATTTTTTACCATAACTGCCAGTAAAATTTTTTTTTAACTAAGAAAATGTTCTTCCCACATCACATAACGTTACAGGGACAAAATAATACTAATAACAAAAATCAATATACAAATTATATCAATAGTTACATTTTACACAGTATATACAAATAATTCGTCGGCCTCTGTAGCGTAGTTGGTATAGCGCTGGTCTTCTATGCTCCAAGTTGCGGGTTCGATCCCGGCCAGGTCGATGGCATTTAAGTGTGCTTAAATGCGACAGGCTCATGTCAGTAGATTTACTGGCATGTAAAAGAACTCCTGCGGGACAAAATTCCGGCACACCTCAGCAATTGCGAGCGTCGTTAAAGAAACCATAATTACAAATAATTCGTTTATCAAAAACCTATCCCATTGCAGTGAACGAAAACATATATATTCTGAGGTTATGAAATGCATATCTTTTACGAACATCACATCAAATTTGTTTAAACTGAGAGAATGTTCTTTCTACGTCATATGACGTTACATGTGCATATTTATAATTCATTACATCGTTATTATTTAATGATCTCAAGCGTACCTCCTTGGAATTCCACCTTGCTTATGAATTCACGTGACGTAATAGATGTAGCTACCAGAAGAAGCTACTCGATCCGCTGTACGTTTGGGAACGAAAATGCGCTGCCTGGTAATCAGTAGGGAGTGCACATAAGGCTGTGCAGTTCTGAACAATCCCTTCACCTGCCTTGTTATGAACAGGCAAGTGAATGTCATTGCCACGTACATTGCTTTTAAACTCGTAAGAAAAAATACAGATGATATCCCGTTTAATTTGTGTTAGAGGGCGGAGATTGAACACTGCTTACTTCACATTAAATAAAATATTGCAAAGTTTAAAGTAAACTTCACAACCTAACTTTAATTAAATGTTCAGGAAACTCAGACAACATACGCTTATTTCAAAATAAATTTAAAAGATTAAGACATATTTCTACTCTCCCATTTCAATTGATATTCTACAGAAAATAAACAATAACGATTCTTCTCTCACTATAAAAACGAGTTTAAAAAACTATATGCTTATTTTACATTGAACAAATTAAATTAAAAATATTGTTTTTAAACTCTTCGATTTAATTTTAACGAAATATTCAGTGAACACAAACAACAAGAACAGCTTATTTTTCGTTATACAAACCTAATTAGTGATTTAAAAAATCTCCGTTTGTCGTACTGCAACCATTTTCTTCAGCCAATTAGAAATAATTCCCTCCCACTTGAATTTTTAAAGTAGTAACCGGTAAACTTACATACAAGAAATCAAGTTCCCCTTAAAAGCAATTGTGTGTGTTATGTTTACATTTCTCGTTGTCTCATCCATCTCTCTCCAGCAGGCAATAACCTTTAAGGGTTGTCAGAGTGCATCAAGTTTTAAAATTACTTTGCAGAACGAAAACTTACAATTGTTGGGATAACATTTCTGCAGATTTGAAGGACAAAACTAAAATTCTTTCAATAAATTTCTCATCATAATACACTACTCTCTTAAATTGAGCATACCGGGAATAAATTCAATAGTTTTCCCAAAATATGCTATGAATTGTTTCATGTAAAATAATTTTTTTCTCTAAAATGAAGTAAAAACGAACAAAACTGTATTAAACTAATATCCCCTTGAAATTAATGACATAATTACAATACATATATGTATATATAGTTACTTTATGTTAAGTCTTAGAGAAATGATTACATATATCTAGTAAAACCGTAAAATGTGCAAATAAAATGTCTTAATTTTGGATTACAGAGACTGTCCTTTGTGTTTGACTCAGAAAACAAAGGTTCTCGTTATTATGGTGTACTATTTTAAATTATTTCATTTATGTATAATTTAACAGTAATTAAAACACCTAAATTCTAACATCATTCGCCAGCTACGGAATTTATTTTCAGTTCTTACAGATCTGTCATACTTTTGCTCTTCTTATTATTGTATGAGATTGTAAGTTATAGATTGTTGCTTCTATTTATTTGTGTTTTAAAAATTGTGTAAAACGTAAAGACAACAGTAATGTGTCCATTTTTATTACAGTTTTGTTGCTGTGACTAATAGTTCTGCAGGAGTGCGTGCATGAATGAAAACGTAAAAATTTTAACTTATTTACAGAGAACAACAAAAAAGTGTTTGGTAGGTCACACTGGGTTTGCGAAACTCATATTAAGTATCGTTGGCAGAAGACACATTCGCTGAGGTTGCAAATGTGTGGACTGGAGAAGACAAAGTTTAGATTAGCCCGGGCTTCGAGACATATACCAACCCCTGATAGGTACGAATGCACTGACACAATAAACGAAGGTGAAACCAACTTCAATGTGAAGTTATGTTTCGATATATACACACTGGACCGTCTGCGGTCCTCAAGTTATATACGTCCTGCTAAAGGAGATTGGGTTCAAGTTTGAGGTTGGTTACAATATTGGCAAGTTGGTGGTGACGTGATGAGGGGGGGAGAGCTCCCCAACCGGAACGCATTATTTAGTCTTCGCGCTGACAGACAGAGGAGAAACTCAGCCAAGTAGAAGGAATCGGTTTCCGTTCTACACCTCAGGGATGCTCTTGTTCTACGAACAAGAAGCAACAAGAGACCAAGAATCACGTATTTGCTCACTACCTACTTCATTCACATTTAATTTCTTTATTTCTATATTTTACGTCTACATGGTGATTTAATTGTAATAAATATTATTAGTAATTCAATCGTGAATTTGAGAAAGGAACTATATCTGAAATTGTTACTTTTCAGGAGAACAAAATAACTTCTTTACCCTTATCTGTTTCACAGTAATTTTTAGCACTTTATATTGTGTGAGAGGTAGGCCTAAGAGAGACATGCTTCAGACTTATTTATGATTTTTTTTTTAACATTTTAAACTTTTTAGACTTAGTTACTTTTTACCATTACAAACAAAGATTCGCAAGATATCTGTATACTACCAGGTGTTTCAGACCACCCGTATCAGCATTTTTTCTCGAAAACTATGCGATACTGGTTGTTCATAAAAAAAATTTGATAACCAAAACGTATGTGAAGAATCGATTGGTTGTGTTAAATGTTATGTTATGTTTTATTTAACGACGCTCGCAACTGCAGAGGTTATATCAGCGTCGCCGGATGTGCCGGAATTTTGTCCCGCAGGATTTCTTTTACATGCCAGTAAATCTACTGACATGAGCCTGTCACATTTAAGCACACTTAAATGCCATCGACCTGGTTCGGGGGTTGGTTGTGGTACCATTTCCTGTAACAAACCGGAAGTAGGGGAACCTGTGATCAACTTCGAAATTTCAAATGAGAACATGGGTCATTAAAGGTACCACTGGAAAGTACTTTTAAAAAGAAACAACTTTTACTGAAACTTTTTTTTCTAACTTTTATTGTTTACTCAAAAAACAACAAAAATGGTATATTCAGAGAAATGTTGTATGTTTATTTTTATTTGTTTAGTATGCTGTGTCTTTTGGCAACCCTTACTGAAGGGCAGCTACCCCTGTGGGATTTATATATACGTACACTCAGCACAGTAAGTGTTCAAAATGTTCGCCACCCTGTGCTAAACAATATTCTGATCACTTCCTAACATCCGTGATTGCACTTCATCACAGCTGAGAGACCCACAGGATTTTCCAATTCTTTGTTTCATGTCTTCTCTAGTTGTTGTTAATTATCTCCCACATGAAGAAGTCATTTGGAGAGAAGTCATGAGACTGGGCTGGCCAAGCTACTGGTCCTCCTCGTCCAATCTACCGTAGGGGAAATAACAGGTTAATATCTCGTCGAGCCCTACGTGAAAAATGAGCCATACAGCAGTCCTGCTGAAGCCACATCATCATTAACGAAGCGCAAGGAGAACATCATGAAGCAACTGGTGCGTGTTTCGGAGGAAGCGTGCGTTCTACCATTCAAGTTCTCCTCAAAAAAAGGTATGGTTCTATGACGGTGTCCGAGAAGGTCAAACCATGTGTTGAGGCTCCACACGTGCTGGTAATCCACTTCACGTAGCCAATGTAGATTAAACGGAGACCAGTAATGGCCATTGTAGAGATTCACCTGATCATTACTTTTGAAAGTTGCCTCATCAGTCCACAGAATTCTGAGCAAACCAGTTGCAGAAATCAACACGAGTCTGAAAGTCATGTCCCCCAAGTTCCTGATGAAGATGAATATAGTATGAATGAAATTTGGTATCTTTCAGAATTCTAAACACTTATTATGCTGCAATCCTAAGTCACGGACAAGCCCATCTTGTGGGGGAGAATTAAAGACATGGTCTACCAGGTGCTTTCAACAACTATAGAAGACATGAAACAAAGAATTAGAGAAGCCTGTGGGTCTCTCAGCTGTGCCGAAGTGCAATCACGGATGTTAGGAGGTGATCAGAACAATGTTTAGCAAAGGGTGGCGTACATTTTGAACACTTACTATGAAGAATATACGTACATAAACAACATACATCATTTCTCTGAATATACCATTTTTGTTGCTTTGTGAGTAAACAATAGAAGTTTGAAAGAAAAGTTTCAGTAAAAGTTGTTTTTTTTTAGTACTTTCCAATGGTACATTCAATGACCCATGTTCTCATTTGAAATTTCGAAGTTGACAACAGGTACCCCTATTTCGGGTTTGTTACGGGAAATGATACTACCATCAATCGATTCTTTACATAGGCTTCGGCCTAGATCATACTGGGTGTTCATTTCAAAGTGTGTCATGACGTCACTGTTATTGGGTCACCGATTTGAAGCGAGTTTCAGCTTATATGTTAGAGAAGTTGCCTATTATTTAAGGCGTTCTTCAATCTGAACTTGAGAACGTGTACGGTATAACTTGAACGTCGTAGCAAAAGGGTCTGTACGGTCTGTGTGCTACCATAACCTCTTTCGCACTGTGTTTTGCGCCGGCAAGTCGTACGCAGGGTATTTGTTATCATAGGTTGCGTACGACAACATTCCACAACACAAATCAAATGCTCCGTGTCCATGTTGACCGTCGAAATTAATGTCAACAAATACGTAAGTAATCGTCTTAACCCTCTCCCCATATCCCGACAGTACGTATTTCCAAACAGTTCACATTCCTGCCACTACTGGCGTTACCATACGTATCGGTACGTACTCTTCAGAATGAACGCCGTACTTGCTAGGCAACTTCTCTGCCACATAGATTATACACCTCTGCGGAAGTGTAGGAAGATTGAATTCCCTAGGCTCATCGGCTAGCCACATGACGGCATACAGCGAGCCATGACACACTTTGAACTGAACACCCAGTATATGTAACAGATAACTCCTCGCTATGTTATAATTGGCAGCACTTTGAAGAGAACAACCGCCAGGATCGCCACCCGTCCGCCGTAAACGAACACGAGATGGCAGCACAGTCGCTAATGCAATTCAAATGGGTATTATGACGTGACTCATTATTAATAATTCTTGATTATGTTGATGAAATCATTTAATTATACCTGTTATTGTTACTATTGCTCCAATAGTGTAACTACTAGATGGCAGCGTAGTAAACCTGACAAAAGTTGTTAACCTCAAAGCCTATGACCCCGACATATCTGTTACATATATGATCTAGGGTTTCGGTTAACAAATTTTTTTATGAACAACCAGTATCATATAGTTTTCGAGAAAAAAAGGATGATACGGGTGGTCTGAAACAGCCGGTATAATATTTTTCATAACAAATGACGCTATTTATTTTGCTTAATCATGTCATGTTGCATTTGAAACATTTCTATGCCTAGTCATTCTTTACAGTTTGTACAAATGACCAAATAGGCCTATAGTACAAAATTACATTAAATCACTAACTAAAGTAGACGTTTACAGTATATTAAAAAAAAATAATGTTGTATTTAATGGAGCTCAGCGTCGCCGGTGTGTGCCGGAATTTTGTCCAGCAAGAGTTATTTTACATGCCAATAAATCTACTGACATGAGCCTGACGTATTTAAGCTTAAGCAGACTTAAATATCATCGACCTGGGCCGGGATCGAACACGCAACCTCGGACACAGAAGGCCAGCACTATGCCGACTGCGCCACCCAGGGCGACAAGTTTATATTAAAGATATTAAACTAAATATAATAGATTGTGTTTAAAAAAGCATTTTTACAAAAACTCTACATTTATAAGTATCATTGCATCATTGTTCAGAAGAAGACATTCCACAGTCCTATATTTATTCATGATCATTAGAGAAACAAAAGAGTGTTGGCTGAGTGATGAAATATCAGAATAAAATGTTGAAGAATCTTCGTTCACACCAGACTTCAATAGTTTCTTTATGTCACCAGTCTTCTTGGAACGTATAGGAACTCTACCTTCTGGATATGCTTCCATTGGTTCCATGGAGAACTTCAGGAAGTTACCTTTCCCCTAGATGAAACGTAGCCTATGTTTCATAATACTATTAATGAAAGGACGATCTTCAACACCACCAGTTTTATCTGCACTATATCTGAATTCCTTGAATGGAGAAGGGGCAAATTTAACCTTTCCATCACTAGGAGTATTCTTTGTTGATGTTTCGTCTGATACAGCAAACTTTAAAAAAATATATAAGCCACATTTTGTACAGACGCTAAAGATAGCAGCCCTACCACTGGACTTACCCTACAATGGGCTGGTATTCCACTTAGGGGACATCTTAATTACTGGCAAATCTCAAAGTAATAAATGAACAGACCCTTCAATGAACACATCCAACGGATGCCGTGAGATCGTCTCTCAAGAATAGGCCTTAATGAAACAAGACGTCAGATACTACTGGCCAACTGAGACCGGAACGGATCATCCAAATCCATGAAAAGTGTTACGATGATAAAAATACAATGTGTTCATCTCATCTAATGTGTTGGTCAATTAGTATTGCTAGGTATTCAACTCTAGTATAATTGTTAAACAAGGAGTCATACTTTAGAAAAAATATACGTAGTTCAAAACTAGAAATTATGCATATTTTTTCAGAACCTAACGCATATTCATTTAGGGATTTTTTCGATAGTTATAACCTCAAAAATAATCCACTTAAGTTTTAGTATTACAATTTTACAAATTATCCTTCACAGGAGTAAATACAGGAATATATTATACTACTAGCCGTACCCGTGTGCTCCGCTGCACCCGTTAGAAATAAATATAAAGTAATTACATAATTAAAATTGGACATTTGATCCAGGGAACATTCGTGTTTGATAGAAGGATAAATCGTTTAATATGTTACCTAATTTAAATTGTGTTTAAATAATTAAAATGCGATCATTTTGATCCAGAGACCAGTCATTTGGTCATAAAAAATATTTTAGAAAATACAGGAAACGAATGTACAGAAGAGCCTATCAAGTTTTCTATGCCTAAGAAGCTATTTTAATCTTACCTGTCCTCGATTCACTTAGAAGTTACTGTAATAACATTATAGCATTATGTCCATCTAGAGAAACTACACTTTCCAATGGTGAATTAATAATTAATTATACAAATCGGTTAATTTAGCTTCTGATATTACTTCATACAAACACAGAAACATTATCTGTAGGCTATCTTTCATAGCTTTCGATTGTTGCTGTCCAAGGCCCCTTATAGACGAAGTCGTTTGTTTTTTATTTCATTACACGGCCTTGGCAGTTATTTTAATTTTAAAACTCATTTATCTCATTAAGTATCAGTCCTATCAAAATTTTTCAAGAAATAAGACTTATCGCAAATTATTTTTAAAGAAACTTTTGTTATGAAACATTTTTCACAGAAATCAATAATAAGCGAGATATTTCGATTTATTTAATTCAGGCCCCTTTATAACCCCCCCTTTTAAATATTGTATTTTGAATGCCATATAGCCTAAAATCTAAGTTACAACAAACTTAATTTATATTCCAATTTTCATCGAAATCCGTTAAGCCATTATCGCGTGAAAAGGTAACAAACAGACAGACAGACAGACAGACAGACATACAAACAGAAATTTCAAAAAAGCGATTTTCGGTTTCAGGGTGGTTAATTGTATATGTTAGGACCAATTATTTTTGGAAAATCGAAAATTACCAGAAAAATTTCGGCTACAGATTTATTATTAGTATAGATTACACATGAAGTATACATAGGCTACTGCTAATGTAACCTAAACCGGTCATCGCGTGGTGGAGCTATGTCGCGTATCAATACTTGTCACATCGTGAACTAAAAATCGGTTCGCTGATACGAATTTCAACTCAAAGGCTTGGGGCGTGTCATGCATGATGGATGATTTCCTATTGAATGAGTAAATTGAAAGGTTGCCAACTGCCAATATTTATTCATCAAGCTCGAGGTAGGCTGTGATAGGTCGAGGTGACCCATGTTCCCACGCCTCCTTCAGGAAACTGCATAGACACACAAAGTTTGGGGCTAAACTATGGTTCACTCCATCGGCGATAATGTGTGTAGGCTTATATCCGTTAATACAAATATTTAGTTTGACCCAATCAATTGAAACAAAGTGTAGAATTTACAGTATATGTACGAGTATTAGAGAGACTAAAATCGTGGTAGAATGCTTGAAGTCTCCGTCAAGAACACCACTGAGCATTCATATACAGTATAATGAATTTTAACTAAACAGATAAGGAGAAAAGGATGAAAGACATAAGTAAAGGGAAAAAGAAAGAAGGGGATTGAAACAGAAATGTAAAGATAGAAATAGAGACGGGAATAAATATATCATAACAGAAGTGAAAGGATTGACATAGGAAATATGGAAGGAATAAAGAAAAATATGGAGAGAACAAGGTAGAAGAACAAAGAAAAAGATAAAAAGTAACAAACGATGAACAAGAAAGCAAGATATAACAGAAAAGAAAATAATAAGAACATAAGAATCAAGGGAAAAAAGAGAAAAAAAAGCACATATATGGTGCTAAAGAAGAAAGAAAGACTGTAGGAAGAAACAATTCTAAAGGAATAAAGATGGAAAGATTGAAGAAAAAAAGGAGACAAGACAGAAGGAAGAAGGACTGAGGGAGGGAAAAGAAGATTATAATAAAAGTAAAACCAAATATGAAAATAGAAATAAGGAAAAGGATAAAAGAAATGAGACTATAAGTTTGGAAGAAGAAATCAAGGAAGAAAGAACAGGAATAAAGCAAGAAAATAATAAGAATGCAAGAACGGGTGAAAAAATTCATAAAGGATGAAATGAAATCACGTTACAATGCATCTGCAATTAAAGTAGTTTAGAACGTAGGAGTGGAAAAGAACAACAAAGTGAGAAAGGAAGATGAAATTTAAAAAAAAGAATAAAATAAAAAAGAAAGAAAGCAAGAAAGAGAATATACCGGTAACACAAGAAAGCAACGGTAAGGAGATATGAAGAAAGGAAAGAAAATATCACAAATTAAGAGGATCATAGGAGGAGTTACAGATGAAATAAACAAAGACGAGAAGTAAAGTAGATGACGAAAAGGTAAATGACATTGGAGAAAGAAAAGGAACGAAATGTAAGTGAAAAAGAGGAAAATAAAAGAATGGAAATAAAGTTACAAAAGGGAAAGACAAAAAAGGAGAAATCGCTGTCGTACTTCCAGCTGCTGTCATACGAAAACCAGATTGAACTCCATTCCTTGGAGACGATTCGTTCCAATGATAAACAGCTTAATGCCAGCTGATTTCAATTCTAGTTCTGCTATTACTACCACTACTACTATTTAAAGAGTAACATTATAAAGATCCGATTGTCAAGAGAATTCTTAAAATATCAGTAGCGTATGCCGAGTCATAGGCATTGAACGCTGCTAGGCATGAGTTATTTGCACAACGTTTATCTGCACGTCCTCCAGGAATAAAAGCACCAACGTGTAACAGTGTTTATCTTGTACATTCAGGTTATCATTTTATTGGGGTAATTTCACTACAAACGAGACGCTATCAGTCACGACATCTTACTTTGCTGCTGCAGGAAAGTATAAACACTGGCCTATTCAAACCTCTTCCCTCTGGTACCACATTTCAACTCCTGGAATTGCTGCCACCTACCATTCCCCTCCTACCAATCAAAGATTCCTTTCTACCCTCACCACACTGGGAAGTCTATTTATGTGTATTCTTAAATGTGTTGACTTCTTTCTGTTATACATTTATTTTACTGAATAAAATATACAGGGCGTAAGAACGATAAGTGCCATTATTTTAACTGATGATTATTCATGTCAGAAGGAAGAAAAAATGTCCTTACAATTTTTTACTAATTGCAATATTTAGCAAATTATTAACGTGACACGTTGCTGGATAGGGAGAAGAGGTATATTAATTTCAATTTCACCTAAACCATCATTAGGGGCAAGAATAGGATTAGAAATTAATTTATTATCATTTATTCTCTAATGTCAACCAAATAAATTACAAAATAAAAATTCGATTTAAATAAAAAAATAAAAATATACAATAACAAAATAAAAAGGGGTTTAAAAGTAGGTACACAGTACAGCTCAAGCAGGTACTGACACAACGGTACAAAACAGATGCTCTGTTCTAATGCAGGGGCGGACCAGAACAACTGTTGTTTACATAAAACAAGAGGAAATACAGACTTTCAATCTCATTAATAAAACATAATGGTAAATTTCCATTCGATTTAACAATATTGCTCCATTTTTTATTGTACGTCCAAAAAAGAAACAATAATGGTTTACTGCACAAAATCACACTAACATTTTTTACTATTGCCAGGAAAGCAGAAAAAATGTAGGCTACGTAATATTCATAGATTTGTCAAAGGCGTTCGATACAGTAAATAGAAACTAGAGAGAGACTCATTGGCAAATCAACACTAACAAGACTAAGAGGAAAGCAGAAAATAGGAAAGATTGGAGAATGCTGGTTTGCAGTGAAAGATCTGTGTGTGTGTGTATGTATGTATGTATGTATGTATTATTAACTAGTGTTGCAAAAGGGAAGAGTGGAAAAGGGCTATTGGAAGAAAACGCCAAATTTATTATTATTATTATTATTATTATTATTATTATTATTATTATTATTATTATTATTATTATATTAGTGACAAATATCTATAAATTTTTTACATTAAATTATTTTCTTTGCAGACAGAAGAAGTTTCCCGAAGAAATGCTGGGACATATGAATATTGGAAAATTAAAATGCTATATTATATAGACAGATATGTTTTTACTTGAAAGTTAGTTAATTTTTTGTTTTCTCATTAGTGTTATTATGCTTACGTTTAATTTGTTCTTTAATTAAGAAAATAAAAGTTCTCCTGTTGTCCCTAATTATTTTTATATTTGTTGGGTGTTGAGAGCTTAAATAATCATTTAAGATGTTTTATTTCCTTGGTAAATAATAATGAACACAATACTCCAAGAATCTGAAAAGAAATGATGTAAAAGAAAGCTTGAAACCTGTTTTACAAAATGCATATACAAGTTTTCAATAGGGTTGCCGCGTGTCCGGTATTTTACGGGATGTTTTTCATGTAGAAATTACGCGTCCAGTATTATTATGAGTCCTTGTCCCGTAAAGTATCGACAGTTTTTTTTATTATTTTTTTATTTTCGTTGTCTGAACCCTTAATTGTCTGATTATTTGAACCAGAAGACTGACCTGGTTCAATCTAGAGCAGGTATCTGAGCTCAGTGTTTCTGACCGACCTATCGAAGTATAGGCTTGATATTCGTCATAGATACCACAGTGGTTATTTCAGTCTTTTCAGCCCGGAAGTAGTTAAGCAGTGAAAGTACTCGACGTGCAAGTAAGAAAGGCGTCTTTGCCTCGGTTGGCTTTTTCTGTGCTGAATTAATCGCTTTAAAGACAGCTAAGCCAAATTCCAAGTTCACTTGGAAAAAATGAGTTCCTCCAGTTTTTTATTGATAAACCGTAGAATTAAATCATACCTGAAATAATTAGGGGAGAGTCGGGTAGTATCGGACATCGGGTAATATCGGACAGTACGTTTCTTTCATTTACCACCATATGGTAGTACCTGAATGACATGGTTACGTTTCTCTATGCGACATCACAGAAACGTAACCATGTCAATCAGGTACTATCATCGTGTGGTAGATGAAAAAAACTCACTGTCCGATATTACCCGATGTCCGATGCTACCCGACTCTCCCCTATGGATATTTTTACTTGCAAGTAAGTTAATTCACTACTACTATTACTACCACTACCACCACTAATAATAATAATAATAATAATAATAATAATAATAATAATAATAATAATAATAAATTAATAAAAATGTGAATATGAATGGAAAACAGCAGCTAATTACTACTACTGTAAAATATACAATTCTTGGTTTAATTAGTGAGATCATTAAGCATTCGTTACCAATTTAATGTACTGTGAGTTTGTTTAATTTCATGCAATTAGATCATATTTTGTCCGTAATGATGGACCCTATTTAACTCTGCATTTACAGACGTTCAGTTGCAGCCTTGTTTCTCCCTCGTCTCTGCCACACGCTACACTCAAAAGGCTCAGCAACTACTAGATTCACAGATTCACAACGATATTCGGAACATCGTTTTAATACCTTGCGTATTATTTCCGCAACTTTTTCTTTGCGTCATCTTACACTAATAAGACGTATCAGTTGCAAAATTTGAAGCTCCTAAGCAACTTCCAGTATTGGACGTTCCTTTGTGACTCACCTTGTTCGGCGAATATAAACATTATCTATGTAAATAAGAAGATACATGCGGAAAGAAAGAGGAGAAGATTTAAGAAGAGGCTGGGGAGCAGGTGCAACAAACACTCCTTAGAAAGACGCTAATGGTGCTACAGAAATCTGTTGAACAGAAGCTGGAATGTAATCTACAGCACAGATTATGCAACAAATTAATTATCCTGATTTGATTACAGATTTTCTAAAAGAAACCTGGGAATCGGTCTATAATTGTAATGATGCCAATGCCTGTTTTCAAATTTTCTACAATTTAATCATAAAGTATATAGATAAACATACTATTATAAACAGTAATCAGAAAATTTCTAATAAATCCAAGAAAATAAAACCCCGGATCACAGCCGGCATTATTAATTCTATTCGTACAAGAGACAAACTTGCTTTAAAAGTTAAAAAGAATCCAAATAACGTACAACTAAAAAATTACTACAGAGCATATAGAAATATGTTAACTCTTATCATTCAAAAAACGAAAATTAAATACACTCAGGGACAAAAAAAACCGGACACTTCTATATTTGCTTGTATTTTGTTGCCAATTATTTCAAAATGAAACAAAACCCATTTAAACAAAATAATGTCTCATTTAGCATCTTATACGACATTTGAAAAAAAAGAATCTCTGATGAGAAAATTTACAAAAAATTACAAAGGACGTATAACTATGGCATCGTTTGGTCTGTTTTTTTATATTATGGTGCCTTAAACATTAAAAACTCTTTTTAGTAACGGGTATTATCCCCTCTGGCTTGAATAACTGCATCCATACGTCTTGGCATGCTCACAATTTGGTTAGCAATGTCTTCTTGAGGAATAAGTTCCCATTCTTCGCCAAGTGCTCGCCTCAACTCTTGTAACGATTCTGGTCTCGGTCGTCTATTCTTAACACGCCGTCCCAGCATGTCCCACACGTGTTCAATTGGCTTCATGTCTGGACTCCTTGTTGGCCATGGAAGAACATGGATTTCCACTTCTTGGAGATAATCTCCGACCGCATGGGCAATATGCGGCCGTGCATTAGCATGCATTAAAACAAAATTATCGCCTACAAATTGGCCAAATGGCACAACATGATCAGCCAAACATTCATTTATATACCTATCAGCTGTTAGTCTTCCATTTTCAACAAAAACCAACTCTGTACGAGCATCCGTACATGCTCCTGCCCAAACCATCACTCCACCACCTCCATACGGCACATTTTCGGAAATGCAACACTGTGAAAATCATTCTCCCCTTCTTCTCCAAACTCTTTTACGTCCATCAGGTGAGCACAGATTGAAACGGGACTGATCGGTGAACAGAACACAGCTCCTGTCCATTTCTCCAATCCCTGTGATCATTTGCAAAACGCAGTCGTTCAACTCGATGCATCCTGAGAAGTCTGGGACCAGTTGCAGGTCTACTTGATATCAGTCCACTTGCTTTCAACCTCCTTCTAACTGTTTTGGCCGAAATTGGGCGTCCATGCATGTTAACAAATTGCTGGGCTACACTTGTAGCTGGCAGGTTGCGCTCCCTAAGAACTCTCAACACCATATACCTGTCTTCATTTGGATTTGTAGCTCTTGGACGACCCGAACCTGGTCTTCTGGTATATTCTAGGGTCTCTATACCGTTTTATGGCATCATGGGTTGTGCTTCTAGCCACATTCATAACATTTGCAATGTAACGTACACTGCGTCCATCATCGTAAAGGGCTACAGCTCGAGCCACATCTTCAGGTCGCATCTTGTTTTAAGACAAATTTTACAACCCCACTTAAACTCAGAAAATGTAAAAATAAAGAAATAACGAATGATAACGATAATGAAACACAAAATGGTTGAGACAAAATTGTTATAGCTGAGACTCCGAAAGCAAAATTGGAATATTTGGTTGTAATGGCTTGTTTATAAAACAAAAAAACAATCAACAATGTATACACGTCTCCATAACAACAGATGGCTACCATAATATTGTATGAGAAGATAATGTTTTGCAAAATACCAGCAAATATTAAAGTGTCCGGTTTTTTTTGTCCCTGAGTGTATTATAAATCCAAATTTGATAGATACAAAAATGAACCTAAAAAATTCTGGCAAGTTATAAATGAAGCTACAGATGTAAATGTACAAAATAAACAGCCAAGCAAGGAGTTAAAAAACGATAAGGGTGAAATATTAAATTGCAGAAAAGAGATTGCAAACGAATTTAATAATTATTTTTCAGAGATAGGACACAAAGTTACTTCTAACATTAATAAGTCAAATTTTAACTCTTCTCTACAAAATGAGACTCAAGATGAACATTTAGCTTTCTCCATGTTTCTTTTCCCTGTAACTGAAGATGAAATTATTATTTTGGTTAAGAAGTTAAAAAATAATGTTGCTCCTGGTATAGATGGAATTAAGAATAATACTTTCAAAATTATTATCAAATATATATATTAAAACCTATGGTTCATATTTTTAACTTATGTTTTGTGCAAGGTATATTCCCAGATGTTTTGAAATGTGCCATAGTAATTCCAATATACAAATCTGGAGATAAAAATAATTTAAATAACTAATTGCTTGAAAAATGTTTAAAGAATAGATTAATAAATTATTTAGAAAAACATAAAATCCTCTCTAAAAATCAGTTTGGTTTCCGCAATAATATTTCTACTGATATGCTCTTATTAATGTTACTGGAAAAATTATCAATGAACTGGATATCGGAAACAAATGTTTGGGTATTTTCTTGGATCTACGGAAAGCTTTTGACACTATGAATCATAATTTACTTTTGGACAAACTACATACTATTGGAGTTAGATGTATAGTTTTAAAATTATTCCAATCATATTTTAGTAACAGAAGGCAAATGACCAAAATTGAAGATCTGCTAAATATAAATTTAGAAAAATTTCATGGATCTATATATTCATATGCGGATGATACATTGTTATTTTCAGTGGTTTTTCTTGGCAGGAAGCATATAGAAATGCTAATATAGGTGCTAACATTGTTAAAAAATGGCTTAATTCCAACTTCCTTTCTTTAAATATATCTAAATAAACTTTAGTTCCTTTTTCGTTAACAGCTACCAGTGTTCAAAATTTAAAATTTAGCGATAAATATAGACTAATAATACACAGTGAAAATTGTTTAGATCCCAAAAGTTGTAAATGTCCACCTTTGAAAGAAGCCACGTATGTCAAATATCTGGGTATCATTATTGATCAGAATTTAAAATGGCCTCATCACATTACTTATCTTTGTAAGAAGCTTCGTAAAACAATTTATAAATTCGTTAATCTTCGATGCTACTTACCTATTAGAGTTCTACGAAATGTTTATTTGGCCATTATTCAGTCTATCATTCAATATGGTATAATTGTTTGGGGTGGAAGTACAAAAATTAATCTTAGTCCGTTAAATTTACTACAAAAACGAATAATTAAAATTTGTTTGAAGGAACGTTTCGATTATCCAACTAAATTAATTTATTCTGAATTTAATGTATTTAATATTGAACAAATTTATAAGTATAAACTGTTAAAATTTTATCATAAAAATCGTAATAACTTTGTATTACAGACACACAATTATGACACAAGACGAAATATTAATTCAACATTAGTAGAACCTAAATGTCTCACATCTGCTGGTCTAAGCGTAGCATTAATTTTGGCCCTCGGTTGTACAATGCTTTAACTAAATTACACCCAGAACTTCTAACATGTAACCCACTAACATATAACAGGAAAATTAGAAACGTGTTAATATCTTCAATTTGATTAAATAAATTTATAGCCTATGTGTATGAATTAATCAACCTATATTATATTTGTATTCTATAATTTTGAAATATATATTAGTCCTACTTTTCACGTGCGATATTATTCTTCTCTAGTGTTAATATTATATAATTCCATTGCCGCTGTAATTATATTTTAGTTCCTATTTTATTTTACTTATTTATTTTTATTATTATTATTATTTTTTATTTTAATATTATATCTGAACTGCGACCGAGCACGAGCGCTGCTCATTCGGTCTCAAATTTTGTTAATACTACTGTATCTTCTTTTTATATTGCTTGTATTATTTTATTTCTATTTCTCTTGTTTGTTTTGTAATTATATTCTTTATTCTGTATATTTAAATTTAAATAAAAATAAATAAAATAAAATAAATAAAGATGAAAAAGGAAAGATTAGTGAAGTGGAATGTGCATGTGCTACGCTGCGAGACAATATGCCACTCTTCCAATTAATAAACAGCATCACGGAGTGTGTTATGTATTTCCGATCATGTGTAATCAACACTTCACAACTCCGAGTCGAAACGAGTGCTTCATGATTGTACCGTACAGCGCATGAAGCAGTCCGTCTAGGAGATGGTGGGAACGAGCGATGTACTGAAATGAATGCGAAATGAGAAACTCGTAAAAACTTGTTTACATTGTCGTCGGCTGCAGCCATCACATTACGGCCGCCCGTGTGTTTATTAGCCCCTAGCAATATGAAACACTCGCTCGTGATACCCATTACTATTATACGTTGAGGACAACAGCGATCCATGAGGGAGACCAGTCGTAAAACTTTTCCACGGAAATAAAATACTGCCAACCCAGGTACATTCGCGTTACGATCTAAGGCTACAATGCATGCACCTAAAGATTCACTTACTCATACCTATCTCCAGCCATGTAACGATTTATCCATAGATTTAGTCATTCGTTCATCCGTCTGTTTATACATCCAAACCATTTATTCGTCCGTCCACTCATCTGTTTGTTCGTTTGTCCGTCCGTCTGTCCAGTCTTTCAACCTATCCGCCATCCATCCGTCCGCATAATACCTACATTTAATCCATAAGCATTCATTCATCCTCCAGCCCTTCATACATCTGTTGACTAATACAGGAAATAACTTTCCTCATTGAAAGGGGCGATAGGGTACATTTAAATAATAGAAGAACGTATATTACGTTCTGTGGTTAAATGCACGGTTAATTAGAAAATTAAGTTTGAAATTTCAGCAGTCCGGCAACATCGCCGCTAACACACTCTTCTCGTGATACAGATACAGATGTAATAGGTCAGCGAACTTGGTGTGTCTCGCTAGGTAAGCTGTTCTCTTGCGCGACGTTTCAACCTCCTCGCATCGTTTTTTTATTTTATTGAGTTATTTTACGACGCTGTATCAACATCTAGGTTATTTAGCGTCTGAATGACATGAAGGTGATAATGCCGGTGAAATGAGTCCGGGGTCCAGCACCGAAATTTACCCAGCATTTGCTCGTATTGGGTTGAGGGAAAACCCCGGAAAAAACCTCAACCAGGTAACTTGCCCCGACCGGGATTCGAACCCGGGCCACCTGGTTTCGCAGCCAGACGCGCTGACCGTTACTCCACAGGTGTGGACCCTCGCATCGTGCAGTGCCTTGAAATTAGAGGTTTTTAAAATTAAATTTACACGAAAACCGTCCACGCTATTAAAACACGCCAGAGGGATAAATGATTCTTTATTAGATTTCCTATCGATATGGACAAAATTATGATCCTACTCGCAATAGTTACCGAATAAGAGACTGTTAAACATTCAGGAAAATTTTTTTTTCTGAAAAAAATTATCAACTTTCCACCAATATGATATTATTTTTTGTTACATACAACATGAGCTATTCGCTCTGAAAATCTGCAAGGCTGTTTCACTTGCACCCTGTACATAACTATACATGTAGGTAAGGACTACAGCTATCTGGAGGTACATAACTATAAGAATATAAGAAAGTACTGTATGTAAGTTGATAAGAACACAGCCGAAGTAAATAATGTAACTAGGTAAATAGATACATGCTACCGACGTAGCTCAAGTGGCAGGCACGTTTGTTCACCGATTTAAAATTGCACTGGGCGTGGGTTCGAACCCCATTTCGGCTGATTACCTCGTTTATGACAGGAACTAAATAGCTAAATAGTTACGTAACCAGATACGTAGACAGGTAGAGCTGACAGTAAAATTAGGCTAATGAAGTTTACTGCCAGAAAAATACAATAGTTGCAGGACTAGGTATAGCCTACTGTAAATATACGTAACTATACAAATAAATATGTAGCTAGATCAGTAGTATGTACGTAAATAGGTATGTAGATACGTAACTACTCAAACAGATAGAGTACATAACCATAGAAGTACTGCAGATAACTAAGTGGATAAGCAAGGCAAAAACAGAATAATTCGGTAATAACATACGCAGATATGTAAGTTGGTAACTAAGATGGTAAACAGGTCTTCATTGTTTGTTTAGTAACTTCAGAGTGGTTAGGGCCACAATTGAACAATTATGGAATTCAAAACGATATAAGAAGTGGGGTGGCGAATGAAACCAGTCCTGTTGCTGCAGAATACACAAGATTTCCAAATTCTGCCAGCATTTTTTCTTTTGAAAATTAGCATCTCGTTTAACAACTGAAAAAGTAGGAGGAGGAGGAGAGAAGAAGATTAGAAAGTAGAGGAAAGGATAACGATATTTGAACATTCTATTAAAACTACAGCAATTCATCGCCTTGCTCGCCGACCCAAAACAAACTGCACAGCTGTCCGGAAGATGAGACAATCCGTAAACAGCTAGACTGCACTTGGCGTTATCTGTTATCTGTTTAATCTTCTCAAACGACACTCGCGAGACTGTGTTGTCCGGGCTTCGATCCGAACGTGACCTGAATGCTAAGAGGTGACTGCAGATCGTACGTGCATAGCACAAGCGAAAAAATACAGCAACAGAAAGAAATATAAAGAGATATGAACTCCGTTTTTAACGAAACAAACAATGCTATTCAAAAGTCTTAAAACACTTCTACGCCGATATTTTCTTGTCATTATTACATGATCTTTATTAGGGACCTTATTCTGTCCTAGGACGTACGGAGATTAGTTAATTCTTTATAGACTATATATTGGCATGGCGTCATTACTTGGCGTGTGACACGGTACTGTCAGAGAACACTTGCATCTTGTTTTTATAGGTTATTTTACGACGCTTTATCAACAGCTTAGGTTATTTAGCGTCTGAATGACATGAAGGTGATAATACCGGTGAAATGAGTCCGGGGTCTAGCACCGAAAGTTAGCCAGCATTTGCTCATATTGGGTTGAAGGAAAAGCCCGACCGGGAAACGAACCCGGGCCACCTGGTTTCGCGGCCAGACGCGCTAACCGTTACTCTACAGGTGTGGACTGCATCTTGTTTGTGCTTCAGTTGACATTCTATTCACGATTCGAAACTGGACATCGAAAACTGATGAAAATGCATTCTAGTGACAAAGATTGAAATTACGATGACCTTTCTTACAATTTAAACTATTATCTCATATATATTCATTTGTTCAGATAGATATTGCCAGAGTGTTTTTATATAAAAAAGTAATATATTTGCTCAGGCAGTAAAGTATTATTATTATTATCATTATTATTATTATTATTATTATTATTATTATTATTATAAATGCCTGTTATTATCCTGTTGAGAAACTTTTATCATCCAGTCTGCTGTCAAAAAATCTGAAAGTTAGAATTTATAAAACCGTTATATTACCGGTTGTTCTGTATGGTTGTGAAACTTGGACTCTCACTTTGAGAGAGGAACATAGGTTAAGGGTGTTTGAGAATAAGGTGCTTAGAAAAATATTTGGGGCTAAGAGGGATGAAGTTACAGGAGAATGGAGAAAGTTACACAACACAGAAGAGCACAAATTCTGCCACGTTAACCTGGACACAAATTAACTTATATCTGAAGTGCAGAAAAGGAGGAAAAGTTGATGTTTGTTATTGGTTGTACAAGTAACGAGAAGGTACAGTGCCTTCGATCATATCCTAATTGATTTCCTCTACATACATCACCATCGCCATCATCATCACTTCAAGGTATAAGCATGTCGGCCGTTCCGGCTTCACAATATTATAGCCCAACCTTTTCCAGGACGTCCAGCATCTTGGCGTCTTCTTGTTTTGTATCTGTTTACTATTAGCGGGTATCTCTCATCACTTCAGTTATTCTCTTCATAAGATCAATTCACTGTTGTCTATATTCTATTATCTTATTGTATAGATGTTCTACATTTAGATCGCTTCTCATCTGTTCATTTTAAATTTTATGCATTCGGTTACAACCTCTTACTTGTCTGAGGAACCTCACTTCTGCAGTCTGAATCCTATTTATTTGTGTGTTTATTGGACCCAGGTTTAGCAACCATAAAGCAGCGTAGGTATCCCCATTACGCAGTACATCTTTATTTTCGTATTTCTTCTTATTTTGTTTCTGAACGTTCTTTGAATTATCACACAAATTGCCTGAAATTTATTTATTTTTTTTTCATCTATATCCTTATCAATGTTAAAACGTACATCACAACTAAATATTTAAAATTATAAATTTGTTCTAAAATAATTTCTTCTAAAACAATGATCTCATAGGCTATAAAAAGACATATCTTTAAAAGACATAATTTTTGTCTACTTTATTGATATTTTAAAATCGTAATAGGCTACCTGCATACGATATTTCGTTTAACTGATAAATAGGATTTTGTAAATCATCATCTATATACTTAAAATTACAAATAAAATTGTAAAATCATAACATATTGACTTTCGCTTCCTCTAGGAACTGAACGTCACAGCGCAACATTTCAAAGCCTGCTACAAACCGCATTGGACCAGGGGCTAAAGTCAAATTGATGGAGGGGCTTAAAACGACAGGGGACTTACCTACAGCAGACTGTAGACTTCTAACTTTAAATCACACTTAACGAGACTTTACGTGCTACTTCCCCAGATATCTCTGCTGCAGGAAAAGGAAAACAATTTGCAGGCTCTTCTTATTTTTGTCTCTTTGATTAGAGATCGAAGAATATTTTCAGCACATTTGTAAAGAAAATACTGGAAACGGAATGAAAACAATGAAATATTGAAGGTTAGAGAGAAGTCACCTATATTTATTTTTGACATTTTTCCTCTGAGGGTACAACCTTTGTCGAACGGCTAGAATATCATCTCTCCATGCCGGAGAATCGACCCCAATTTTTCTATCATAATTCCGCTATGTCTTCAATAATTATCATGACTAGGGACGGAAACTATAGCTCTTGGGAAATATACGTTATATCTTCCCCTTCACCGTCATCCACAACTTTACAGTGAAATAAAACAAACATCAACATTGCCTTCCAATCATAGCCTACTTCAGTGGCGTAGTAATATCATACTCTGACTGAAATGGATGCTTATTCTTGCTGAAGAACTGGGAAGGTTATTTTTTGTTGTATTTGTCTTGTGCATTTAGAATGGATGTAAACACGTTTTTCTTCATTGAAATACAGTATATGGAGAAACAATTATTCCCTTTAGTGACCCTTTTTCATTCAACCTCGCAGAAACTCCGGAAATTCTACAATTGAAAACAATATGAGTAAAAAATAATACATTAATTGAAGGCGTTATTTCAATAATGGTACACCTCCATTTACATTGATTTTGAGATATAAAGTCTTAAAGTTAAATGTGTACAGAAAATTTAGGATGTTCATGCCTCCTTGTCAGAGATTAAGCTGTATTTCTACTCTTGGGGTTTACGAATATTTTGTGAAAAATGTCTAATAAGGAGGGGCAATGAAGGTATACCACCATTCAAATAAAAAATGCCAACGTATGATTGATAAATCCAAGGCAGCTATTTGGAGGTGTACTAGAATAATGCTTTTATGGCCTTAAAATACTTGATAATCTGAATCAAGTGATCACATTATCATCTTTTCAGAATCACTCATTTTGGCTTAGCATGGAACACAGTTGAGTTATACCTCTATTAAAATAATTTTCTTGTAGGATTACCTAAGACGCCTGCATTATGATGCACTCAATTGGCAGTAGAACCAAGTTGAATTTGTACCACTTTCATAATAAAAAGAATGGACATTTGTGATACTGACTCCAATTTGACAAAATGTGTAGTTGTACCGCTATTAAAATAACTCCTGCAATTGGGTATCTTTCTAAAGGTTGGTTCTGACGTATAAACTTCTCTCAGACGAGACTTCCTCTGAACTGCATTAATTTGTGTTGTAAATTCCAAGGTTAATATGGAAAAAGTTGGGCTTTTATTTAAAGGTTTATTTTAAGTCGCAAAACTGTTGGGTCTATTTTGGACCACAATGTTAAAAATATAATAGGCTATATTCAATAAAAATTACAATCAAAATACACAATATGTTATTATGTATCTGGATATACAGAAAAATATAGTAAACAGTGTAGGCCTATAACAATAATTGCAATTGAAACATACTGTACCAGGAAATTTCTTTAAAGAATTTATTTGTAGAACACATTTGCATCGTTGAGTGCTATAGATATACAGTTTGGTATATTGTATTCTATCCTTGCGGTGTTGTATCTTCGGCATTCTACGGTGAAGCGTTTGGCGGTGAGGAAGCAGTGACAGGTTTCGCAGGTTGATATGAGGTAGGACTGGGTTCATTTTGTATGTCCAATTCTTAATCTTGATAATAAAACTTAGTCTTTTCTATTAAGCTTGTGGATCGGTATATTAATAAAGCATTTTGACTTGACTTCCAAAAGTTTTCTGGTAGCCAAAGTTTAATCCATGATTCTTTGCATTTACTGTCTATGAGGGAAATGAAATTTCGGTGTGGTAAGAAGGCGGTTGAATATTTAGTGTAAAGTTTGGCCTTTAAATGCTAACGTATTTGTTTTATTTATGGATACATATTTCTAACCCACATTAGTTTGAGAGTTTCTTTAAATTGTGTACTGCTATCTGTAGTTTAACTTCTGAATCTGCGATTAGCACTTGATCATAACTTTATCAGCAAATAATAAAATATCAATTGCGGTGTTACTGCATTTAAAATGATAATTTAATTCATTCATTAATGGCTTCAGCAATATAAGTGCTAAATGTGGGCGAATCCACAATTGATTTATTCATACTAATATTTGGAATTGGGTATTTATATTGTTCTTCCTCTCTTAAATTCTGCAACCTAATATTTTATGATGGTGTATAGAAGACAATGATGATTGATATATCCAACATATACGCAAGTATTTCCTTGTTGGGAAACTCTTACAAAATTACGTAGTACTTTATCACCAAACGATACTCAATTTCGTCGAAACTGAAGAGAGAGGAGCAAGAAAATCAAGAACAGAAAAAATTAGAAATCAAAGAATTAGAGAAATTACGAAGGTAAGGAAGACCGTTATTGAAGCAATTGAAGAAAGAAGATTAAAATGGTTTGGACACGTGAAGAGGATAAAAAAATGGAAGAATCCGAACATGATGCTGGACTAAGGAAGGAAGGAGAAGAGAAAAACCAAGAGAACAATGCATGGATGACGTCAGAAGTATGACTAGAAGAGATCTTACTGAAGAAGATGCTGAGAATAGAGATTTGTGGAGGAGAACATTTCTTTGGGTGAAGGATAACTAACTTAGTACATTGTAGAAAAAAAAATAATAATATTTTTTTCTCTCAATTTATTTAAACATTGATAATATAGGATCGGTTAAGCTTTTTATCACCAAATATGGAATACTTATTTTTCAAACATTACGATCTCTCCATGGTAATCGTTTTAGATTTTGTTTATAACTACATCAGTATCTAGCTTGTAAGTTTAAAGTAAGGAAAATAAAAACAAAGTTTCTCTTATTTCGTTACTAATTATGGTGCGTGTTAGTTAAATGAAGCAAATATAAATCAAGTAGAATATATGCCGTTCCATAATAAGTAATGTTCTCTCCAAATATCTTTATTACAACTGAAGTGTTACTCAAATAAATACGAAGACGCAAGTGACATTTTAGACCAATATAAAATGAATATTTTCCCGTAGGATAGTCTACGAAATCCTAAAATCAATGAGATGTCTAACTGAAGATGTGCAGCAGTCCAGCGATCATTCTGGGCGAGTGGTTAGCAATTCGCACAGAAATGTACAGCGTACGTTTCCACCAGCAGAGCAATCGATAAATCTGTCTAAACCAGCCTCTGTATCCGTAAAACATTCCGCACTTTCGGCTTTTAAAAATAAGCGAGAATAGGGCTGACATATTGGAAATGAGGATTAGCCTATACGCAATTCCAACCTGCCTGAGTTGTTAGTTTTCATTTCTGTGTTCCTGAATGTGTTTTTAAGTGACACGAATTCTTAAAATATGACAATCAAATAGTGGAAGTCGATATTTAAACATTTTAATCCGTTAGTATGGAGTAATATACTGGAGGACTACAATTAAGTATTGACAATGAAATCGGATCTATTTTCATAGTTTAAAAGGCTGTGAGTAATTGATTTACGACTGTAAAGGACATTTCCAACACTGTACAGCACTCAAGTGTGGTTTTAAATACCTACACATATAAATTTTATATTGGATTTGTAGAACTGCAGAAGAAAAATTAAAATATATACGTAATGAAATTACTGTAATTGAATTTCTGTGTAACGATGTCTGCACTCTCTGTGGGCAACGTCCAAGCAAAACGTGAACACTACAGTATATTGCAGTTTTCTGCTGTTTAAGTGTAGCCTATTCCAATATGTGATAATTGGCATTCAATTTTGTTTAGAACAAACTATAACTGAATTTAAAAATTTTTAATTTCCTAATATACATGATTTTTTTTAAATGTGAAAATGATTGAATTCAATAATTTTTTATTCGAAACCTAATAACAGCATCAGTAAACTAAATGCCAACTATGTTTTACCATGCCATAAGCTACCTTGAGAAAAAAAAATTATTAAAAAATTTGTGAAATTGTAGCACAAGATAGGAATTATATTGATATCAAAATATTAACATAAAATTAAAATGAATAATTGATAACGCTGATATTTCTTACACTACAGCTTTGAAAATTTGTATGTATGTACCACGTAATACCCAGAACTAGCATGCAAAAATCATTCATGTATATTTTATAGTTTGGAAATTACCAACTTTCAGTTCAGCCCCCCCTTACAGTAAGTGATAAAATAGGCAGTTACGTAAAACTACGTTACATAATAAAACATATGTCACTGCTGAACATTAAGAAGCGGAATGAAATGGAATTTACGCGAGGGGGACATTATGGCTCAGCACTGCGACCTGTTACGATCTGTTGCGCTAACCCTCAAGCTAGGCGCATTCCCAAACCTACACCGGCTGACTGCACTAAGGTTCGCTGCGTAACCTGGTTTCGAGGAGGCAACCCCTCTTGTCCCTAGGCCAGCCCTCTCTGTGCGTCACCAGTCGGCCATCGGGGAATGCTATGGAATGATGACGAATTGGAGAAATGATTAGATGCCTAATATGGGGAAAAAATGGGAGAACCCCGAGAAAACCCAACCGTCCGCCAAAAGTGTCACTATGGGTTTTTCAATGAAAAATCTCAGACATTAAAACCAAACCCCATTCACCAAGAGCATTCGTCACGCGCACTGCAGGTGAGTGCAAGAGAAGGCGTAAGTCGTTATCCAGTTTATTATATTACTAGCCGTACCCTTGCGCTCCGCTGCACCCGTTAGAAATAAATATAAAGTAATTACATAATTAAAATAGGATATTTGATCCAGGGAACATTCGTGTTTGATAGAAGGATAAATCGTTTAATATGTTACTTAATTTAAATTGCATCCAAATAATTAAAATGCGATCATTTTGGTCCAGAGACCATTCATTGGTGCAATGACAATTCCTTTAACATGTTTCTTAATTTTTATTACATGCAACCATAGTTTAATGAACATTGACATCATTTAGATTTAATGTGTATATTTTATTTTACTTGTTATAGGTTTCCATTGAAATATGGTAATAACTTAATTTTAACCCTTGTTTTCTACGTATTCAGTAAATGGCGCTTGGCCCACTATGGTTCTGAACCCTTCAAATAACTTAAATTATATTATATAATATTACATATTATATTATATTATATTATATTACATATTATATTATGTTATTTCAGAAGTTACTGTAATAACATTATAGCATTATGCCCATCCAGAGAAACTACACTTTCCAATGGTAAAATAATAATTAATTATACAAATCGGTTAATTTAGCTTCCGATTTACTTCATACAAACACAGAAACATTCTCTGTAGGCTATCTTTCATAGCTTTCGATTGTTGCTGTCCAAGGCCCCTTATAGACGAAGTCATTTGTTTTTTAATTCATTACACGGCCTTAGATAGCAGTTATTTTAATTTTAAAACTCATTTATCACATTAAATATCAGTCCTATCAAAATGTTTCAAGGAATAAAACTTATCGCCAATTATTGTTAAAGAAACTTTTGTTATGTAACATTTTTCACAAAAATCAATAATAAGCGAGATATTTCGATTTATTTAATTCAGGCCCCCTTATAACCCCCCTTTTAAATAATGTAGGCTATTTTGAATGCCATATAGCCTAAAATATAAGTTACAACGATCTTAATTTATATTCCAATTTTCATCGAAATCCGTTCAGCCATTATCGCGTGAAAAGGTAACAAACATACAGACAGACAGACATACAAACAAAAATTTCAGAAAAGCGATTTTCGGTTTCAGGGTGGTTAATTATATATGTTAGGACCAATTATTTTTGGAAAATCGAAAACTACCAGAAAAATTTCGGCTACAGATTTATTATTAGTATAGATTTGGCTTCATGGATATGAAACGTTGATTAAAAAATTAAGCATGGATATTCAGTCAATTATACAGTATTTCATAATGAAATATAAAGGCTCATTGGCTTAATTAAACAAGTCTCTTGTATAAGCACAGAGCACGTCTACCTCGACCGCTATAAAACTAACGGACACATTGTTATTCTAAGCTGTTATAGTAAAGTAGTTTAGTATTCGTGGGTTATTTACAGTCTACAGTGCACTGTCTAAAAGCTTTGCAAGGTCAAGATAAAACGTTTATAGTAAGCCTAAGCATCGGCCAGGCCAATAGAGGCCCAGAGCACATACATTACAATATATAGACTAATATTACATTTTCTACGTCTTCTTATGATTGACAGTGTCAGCCTCTTTTACCGTATTGAACCTAATGGAAACGGGGATTCTTCAAAACGATGAGTCTCAAGGTCAATACACCTAAAAAGTGTGATCGGATCGTATTCAATACGGATTCAGTTGCATGAAAACGCGTTTCATATTCAAAACGATTTCAATACTCTAAGCACATGAACAATCGTCATCTGTTTTATCAAGAGCGAGCGCAATATTGTCTGTTGAAAAGTCGTATTATAACACATTATATTTTATATTTTCCTAAAAGTATTTATTACCATTCTAGATTAAGTTTTCACGTGCCTCATTTACAAACTGCAGCATTCTTCATAGCCAAGGTCTACAGCAGTGGTCGTCAGCACTCGCGAAATGGGTAAAGGGTAAGCGGAGTCGTCCCATGTGCCCCGTCGTGCGGCAGCAAGAGGTAGAGAGCATACCCGCTAGCCTCTACGAGTGCACCATAGTGCAGTGTGTTTTCCGCGGGTAAGAGACGCTAGCCCCAGGGTGCTCTGTGCTGACGACCGCTGGCCTACAGTATGATCAATATGCTAACATGTCGATGACATAACCAACATACGTAATTACTTTCAAAACTTCAGCTTTCACATTCGAACAGTTTTCAACTTGCTTTGAAAATTACAAGAAAACTGGGATGGAAGGTTTGTTTTCATTACAGTAGGAGAATTCAGATCGATTTGAATACTACTGTATGGAAACGTAGTAATTAATTACTAGGCCTAATACTTCAGAGAATGATAATGGTGATAAGTGATACCGGTATCACAAATCTTTGAAATGGTAAGAAAACTAATTTATTTAAGTTCCAGCTAAACTACCGTAGAGTTACTTCCCTTCCTACTACGCTTATACACTTTTAAGTGGTTAAAGTTCTTTCCTCAGTCATCCCAACATAATTTTGAGTCATATTACGAAAGATTCACGCTAGTGTACTCTCACGCTATGCTGTACATATACGAATCTGTGACAGGTTAGGTTAGATTAGTTTAGTCTTTTGTTATGCCTTGCATATACCTGTTGGAGTTAGATTAGGCTTTTGTTATGTTTTTCATACACGAATCTATACAGGATTTTGAACTGCTAGGCTAAGGCAGATGATTTTTTGTTATGTTGTTACTACTGATCACTTCCGAAATCATCAGAACTAACTGTGCCTTAGTTTCACCACAGTCTAGTATATACAGTCACGAAGCTTGAGTTGTGAGGGTGCTAGGAACAATAGACTGTGCCGGTACTATTTAGCATTGTCTGTAATGAAGCGATATTAGCGATCCTAGTGGTTAGTAACTATCTATGGATCCATATTTACTACGTATTGAGCTTCGTGACTGTATATATAAGACCGTGGATTCACCTAAGTTCCTTTCAGGAAAGAACGGATTGCATAAGATAAATAGTTTTACTCTTAATATGTTGAAATTTGAAATAATTAAAATTATGCACTAAAACATTAATTGAAAATAAACCTCATAAATAAAAGGGTGTTGAAAATCTTATTATACAACTGTAAAATAAAGCATAGTATACGATCTCTTACTCCTACACATTCTTACGTCTCTATATAAATTATTTTCGAGTAAAACTTAATTTTCTGCACTTAAATTCAAGTTTTAAGTTATGAAAATGTACATTTGAAATTTATTCCCAGTTACCTTGAGTAAGGAGTGAATTTTATGTAGAAAACGTTCCGCACCACTTCTTAAACTAGACACACTGCTGTCCACATTGTGAAGGAACTGAGTCTCAACAGGTTGTTCCTGATCTCCACTACACACTACATAGCCACTTAATGTCATTTCGGTAAGTCATATCTTTTGTAAATCAACACAATTATTTATTTTTTCTTTACGCATAAAAATCTAATTTAGTAGAGAAAACTGCCCCACATTTGCTTCACTACACTTGCATGCTGTTCTTTCATGAATTCCCTGTGAATTGCAACTGAGGTCGGCCGTCTGTTTCACATTTTCTTTTTATCCGATGTAAAATAATCGAACACCATCTGTGCGGAAAGCATAGGAATGAAGTACTATACTTAAAAGAATGTAGAAAAGATACTCACAAAGTATCAGTAGGACAAACAGTAAACTGTAATATAACAAATCCTAATTTGAATGTTAAGCAGATGTAAGGAAACCTTTATTTGTACATGAATCTAAATATTATAATACAATGATTTAATTTCAATAGACGCATACATAATTAAAAAGATATATGCATATACGTATAACAGTTTTATTTGTAACAGTTACTATTTAAGTACTATATTGATGTTAGATTGACTCTATTGCTGTAATTATTTTACTGTTGTTTAAGTGCTACTTGCAACAACTGCTTTAGATATAATGAAAATGCTAATAATGCTTTTGTGCGAGATCATGCGTATTTGCTTGTTTTCCGCACAGAACCAATACGCGGTAAGTGTGAAATACCACATTCAATATTCCCAACGTAATACACATAACAATTTCCCTCTTCTTACCGCTTAAGCGCGACATTCATTTTACTGCTTTAGGCTTTTGACATATTATTTTAGAGACGTTTAACATAGAAATAATTATAAATTGGAAACTTACCACTGCAATTTCACCTGAATTGCAATGTTAATTATTGTTTTTAAATATTTGCAAAAATTAAGTAAAGTCTACTACTCCACGAAACTTATTGCATTCCTGATACAAGTAACATTAAGGAAGCCGTGAAAAAATCAACGAGATTCCAGATGCCGATGTTATTACTGCAATATGTTATATAAATAATATTGTTAAAATATTAAAATGAAAAATAAATCATTACATAACCTTACCGTTTGTTTTAAGTTCGCATTTATAGACTGGGGGAAAAAAAAGACAGACGTATATCACGGCCTGCTGGAGTACAGTAAACACAGAAAACATTTTACAGCAACAATGCTGAAGAAAGATATTTTGGTGTTCCGAAGTTGGCGTCATTAAACAGAAACCAACATGGAGATTTCATTGCAACTAATTAGAAATTCGTCTTTCAGGTATGTAATAAACGATCTTCGCACAAAATAATGTACGATACACGAGCGGTATGTTTGTTTTCACGTTCTCGGAAATTAAAAAAGCTCAACTACGTTTCGCTTTTTCAATCTTTTCCTCGAACATGAAAACGTCAACATACCGCTCTTGTAACGTATATTACTATTGATGGTCATATTTTCGTGTGAAATGGAATGTGTAATAATAAACCTATCTCAGATAAATTACAACCGTGTTGTAGATGTTAACATACTTTCCAATACTATCTTGGACTAAATGGTAAGTTCCAGTTTTTGACCTTCTTTGAATACTTACACGGACAATGCTCTATAATAATCCAAGAAGTCTGACAGTCAAAACTGTTAAGGCAACACTGTTATAATTAATTAATGTAACATTTTAATTTTTCGTTTGCAGTGTTTAACCTGGTTGCAACAGTAAATGTATTTTTCTCTCCTTATACGATATAGCCTGGAACTGTATTTTTACGTCAATCCCAAACAAACTGGTGCGAACTGGGATAAAAATAGACTAAATGAAAATTGCAGTCTTACACCATTTGATATGTTTATACGGAAAATACTGTGTAAGAATAGAAAACGAGTGAAGCTTGGAATTGTAATAGACAATAGCCTATATTTAATTGTAATTTATGTTGATGTTTAAGGCTAATTTTGTTATTCTTTGGTTAGTTAGTTAGTTAGTTTATTTTGCAAAAACATGTGGAACATGTATGGCATCGTCATATACAATTTAAAATACATGACATCATACAATGGATACAAATTAAGATACATGAATATTAAAAAAACTCATCGACATCATACAATGGATTTGCCAATAATATAGTCCTAATTCGTGTCCTAAACACTCGGAATGGAAGATTCCTTATATCAACAGGTAGACTATTAAATAATTTAAAAGCAAAGAATAGAAAACTGTTTTGAGTAATGCTGTATTTACATTTGTCAATATATAAATTTGTATTATTTCTTGTAGAATATTTATGGACAGAAGTACATGCTATGTAATTATTAATGTTATTTCGAATGTAAAGGAGACAGGCCAATACATACATAGACGGCAATGTCAAGATTTGTGACCTTATAAAAAGAGGTTTACAATGAGTCGTATTTGGTACTCCATAAATTAATCTTAAAGCTTTCTTTTGTAATATGAAAAGAGCTTGAGCAGAAGTATGGTGACCCCAAAGAATAATACCATAATTTAAATGACTTTGTATATGGCTATGAAATATTGTAAACAATACCTTGTTAGGTAAATTATCCCTTAGCAACCTTAACATATATAGGCCTTTACTTAATTTCTTAGCAACATAGTCAACGTGTTAATAATTTTGCAATGGTAAGAGATTGTAGATTAATTCATTAATAATATTATCGTTCTTAATGCTATTATGAATATAATTTCTTTCTAATGTTTTCGCCTCGTTGCGTCTCTTGATTCTGTCATTCTATCGCTACCTTTCACTCGTACTATAGGTCTACTTCTTTCGTTTTGTGGTCAACATACGTAATATACTGTCGAATTTGATATTGACACATTTTCTTTATGGTCGCTACGCAATTACATACTTAGGCTGTGTCTCAAAGCTACATTCTCAGCTGAAGTGAACTAGATTGTTGACGTCAGAAGTCATGATCCAAAGCTACATAGTGCATAGCAGTCAAGTCCGTAGTAGCTAGTAAACGAAAATGCTTGCTTGATTGTTGACTTGTTCACTAAACAAACATGGATACTTCGTCAGCAATTGGAGTTATGAAATCTGAAGAAGCTTTGGAAGTGAAATAATGTAAATTTAATATACTGTAGAATAACACATTAACTTTGAACATTGACATTGTTAGTACCTTCTTTGCAATGTTTAAAACATAATTGTAATATATGAATCCTTATCTTTTCCACATAACTCGTAATGAAACTGCATTAGGACACTGCCTTCTTAATTCAGTGCTGCGCCCTGACGTCATGGTTTTTAGAAAACTAGTCAATGAAGAAGGTCGTGTTTCAAGCATACATGTCCAAAGCTCCCTAGTGCAGTGGTTATGGGGCAAAGGCGCCACGAAACTTGGTTACTCGTACTTGTGAAGACTGACGGCCTGTAGGTATTCCATCAAACTGACAATCGGGCTCAAGTGCTCGTGTCGTCACAAGACTAATGGACGCCGCAAGTGAATGTCAACATTGTTACCTTAACAACAACTTCAAAGTACTATTATTGACGCCGTATTATGGGGCGAAGTGCGTAGTTGTTGGTGATATGCAGTTGAAGATGGAGCTGGGTGCTTGTGAACTCAGGTAACGCAATATAAAATTGTGATTTTTTTTTTACTGACGCATTACACGAAGAAGTATAGGAAATTACCAGATCACCAGAATTATACACTAATGTTTGTGGAAATTGCAACACCAAGAAGAATACATGCGACTGAAATGAAATTGATACCACAAATTAGGTACATGATAATACACAAATATTATGTGATCGGGGTCCATTATTCTGTAGCTTACCAGTAATTGAGATTTCATCTGACCGCCTTACGAGGGCTGTGCAGATATAGTTGGACGGTGGGGTTGCCACCTTTCAGCATTCCAACCTGCATGGTTTTATTTCAGGGTACCTTCCCTTACGCAGAATCTAGTAATTAGATCTCTGATGTCGCCGTTGGTCCTTAAGGACTCTTCCGCCGCACATCTAGATGCGGAGCCTGCTTCCACTTCGCATCATTCTGTCAGACCTTAGCTGAGGTAATCCTTAGCAGCTCTGACAGAACCCCCGTCTCTCATTTGTTCGCTGACCCATGTCGCCGAAGGGGTTAATACCACAACATTGACATGGGTTAGAACATAAAAGAAACGAAGAAATAAGAGAAGAACTTGAGATATATGAATTAAACAACAAAATAGAAGAATATAGAAATACATGGATGTCTCACATTTCAAGGATGCAGGAGGACAGGATACCATATAAGTTTTGGAAATATAAACCTCGGGGAAGAAGGAATATTGGAAGACCAGCCAAAAGATGGATGGACCAATTTCAGTAGCTGCTACAGGAATCAATTTCCTAACGCATGAAGGATGATGATGATGATGATAATACGCAAATGATTAGAATTACAGAACTGTACCTTATCTGTGACCGTGAGATTTCAGTATGGTGTGAAGCCTCCATGCGCTGCAATCAAAGCCTCTAAGCGTCGTGGCATGGAAGCATGTTCCTGGGAAATTTCCCTCCACGCATTTTGTTTGCGAGTCCACAAAGCGCCAAGAGTGGATGCTGGAGGACCATGACGAACAAGTTGCCGACCAACCATATCCCAGACATGTTCGATGGGCGAAATGTCTGGCGAACGTGCAGGCCAGGGAAGCAGTGATATCCCTCGTTCTTCAAAGAAGGCTTGCACAATCCTCGCCACATGTGGCCGGGTACTGTCCTGCTGAAATATGGGATGTGGAATTGCCTGAAGGAGGGGCAGTACCTCGGGCTCTAAAACCTCCTTAATGCTGTTCAGATTGTCCTGAAAACGTAGGAGGCGAGATCGCATATTGTATCCAATGGCGCCCCAAACCATCACACTAGGCGTTTGTCCGCAATGCCGCTCAACAATGCAGGCTCTCAGATCGCGTTCACCACGGTAGCGTCTAACACGTATGCGGCCATCATTGTAGGACAAGTTGAAGCGGGACTCGTAAGAAAACACTACATTTTGCCACTCAGCACGCTAATGACGGCGTTCACCTGCCCATTGCAGTCTGAGACGTTGGTGGTTTTTGGACAATGGAAGCCGACGCAACGGCGTGCGAGCCAGTAGTCCAGCCCTCAAAAGACGGCGATGAACCGTTGACGCAGACAAGTCCGCACCCGTTGCAGTACTCCAACGTCGATTCAACACTGTGGATGAAGCTGTAGGTTATTTAGCGTCAATAACATTGGTAATAGCGAGATGGTATTTGGCGAGATGAGGCCGAGGATTCGCCAGAGATTACCTGACATTCGTCATACGGTTGAAGAAAACCTCGGATAAAATCCAATCAGGTAATCAGCCCATGCGGGAATCGATTCTACGCCCGAGCCCAACTCGGGATCGGCAGGCAAGCGCCTCAGCCGACTGAGCTACGCCGATGGCTGTACAGAGGTTCAGCCATACTTAACTTAGATAACAGTTTCCCATAATTTATTATCCTAGAGTTCGGTTCCGCATAGATTCTGTCTGATTTCTGTTGCGAACAAAAAATTACTGTTGGACACAATTTCTAATTTCGTCAGTTAACATTGTCACTTCACAGATAGAGAAGCAGACAAGATGAGGATACTTAAAAGTATTTCTTAATAGTGGAAGAATATTTACAACGATCTGAAATTAATTCGATAGAGGTACCAGCAATGTGACTGTCAATGAAAGCTTGAAGTCACCACATAAATTCTAACATCTATCTTGATCTCGATTTTTATGCAGATCCTTCCTAGTCTAGCCAGAGATCGCAAGAAAGTCATGAATATTCATCATCGTTTCCACAGAGCGTAAAATTAAATGCTATTGGCATCTCTTCTCCATTCCTAAGAGATTTCGTACATATCCGCATTTAGATTTCATGCACCAGTCCTCATAAATTTAAAAGAGGGTAGCAGCACGAGAGCCTTGCAGTAATTAATTTCCATAAGAAACACACACTTACAATGTCGGTAATATTCTCAACGGGGAATGATTCTTTATATCATATTACAGAGCCCGGTTCTGAAAAGAAGTGGAGAATATCAGTGTGTGATTATTATCAAACCTTAATAAGGCCTTCAAACTTATCCAATTATATAGCAATAACACAAATATTTTATTTTAACATGTTGATGAACATTTTCGGTTGGAAGAACCATCATCAGATCTCCAATATACCTTACAAAACCTTATAAACAATCAGTAAAAACATGGGTCTTATGAAATGGGTTGATTAGTTAGTCTACTAGTACAACACAAAGTTTTAGTATCAATTTCTTGAAGCGTTGTTGAATGTCATGAATTCACCTATAGAATAGCAGGCGTGAGAAATTATGTACTTATTTAATTTGACCCTAAATAATCTTATGTTTTGAGTTTATTTATTATATCAATAGGGAGGCAATTAAACAATTTTACTGTCATATAATAACGCACTCCTTTCTGATAGCATGATAGACTTGCCGATGGATTATGAAAGTCCTTTTTGGCGAGTATTTAATGCTATGAAGTGTTGAGTTAGTTACAGAATTTTCACAATTACATACGGGGAAGTTTATTAATGACTATTACACTTTTACTACGTTATACTACTTTTGACCAATGAAACGGTACGAAAGGACGTATTTCAACCAATCATGGCTGCTTATCGCACAATTTTATCGCGTCTTTAGCATTTGTTTAATCTTATCGCGTCCCTAGCATTTGTTTCTTTGTTTGTCAACATTTCAAACTGCACTGGTCTGGACATAAAAAAAAAAAAACCAGAAAATTACAAACCATTCCAGTCGATGCACAGCAGTTTCAAATATGACTCGCATTGGCATTCAAGAACAAGAATTAACAAAGATCACTGGTCATACCTATGCATCTTCCCTGAAATACTATTTACAAATAAATGAAGAGCACCATTCGGAAATCCTGAATAAGTTGAGGAATACACCATATACATCAACAAGTTGCACTTCCTTTACGCACACGTCTAACGTAAAACATTAACACCAACCACTAAAACAATCAAATTTGAAAATTGTACTTTCAATAATTGTTTCTTTTAAAATTATTCATGTTTATTTTTCATGTCATCATCGTTAATTAAAACTTTTGTTTTTTTTTATCATCCCTAATTAAAACTTTTCTAACACTTGTTTATATTATTTAGGTTATGCTATAGCTTCTGCTATATGGTATTATGGATAGTCACGTATCAGATTGTTCAATACTAAGATTTATTGAAAATCATCTGTCAAGTGACGTTGATTACTGGGATCCGGATAATTGAATTGGCATGCAACTGTTTTAATAAAAATGAAACTGAACCAACAATGCCTTCTTGACTAGTAACCGTCTACAGAGTTCAATGAAGATTCCATAGTTGGCACACCACTGCCATCTAGCATAGTATTTGTAATGTTGAGATGGTACAATAATACATTAATTGAAGACAGTTGTATTTTCGTAAGTCAATTAATATTTTATTGTATTGGAGTACTTCGTTACTTCAATCTTTATATACTTTCTTCTAATCGTGTAATAGTCAATTAAATCCCACTCGAGTTTTGATTTTCTCTAGATAAATCAAAACCTCTAGTGAGATTACTGTTGAAAAAATATAAGTTACTGCAAATCATTGGCATTATTTATTTTGTAGTTTTTTTAAGTGGTCGTACACGATTCCCTAGATTTGGCACCTACTAATATCGTAATTACTCTTTTTTGTAGTAGGAATATACTGTTACTATCTATAGAATTTTCCCAAAATATTATTCCAAAACTCATTACCGAGTGGAAGTATGCAAAGTGTACCTATGTTTTAAGGTACTGATATTTACTATCTCTTGCATGGATCTAATAGCAGAACATGCTGTATTTAGTTTGGTAATAAATTCTTTAGTATGATTTTTCTAATTCGATCCGAGTTTGGGCTGATTACATGTTTGGGATTTTTAAGAGGATTTCCCCAAACGTAAGACGAATGTCAGGTAATCTATGGCGAACCCTCGGCCTCATTTCGTCAAATACAATTTCGCTATCACCAGTCCCACCGAAGCTAAGTAACCTAGTAGTTGATGCAGCGTCGTTAAATAACCGAGTAAAAAAATATCCAGAGAAAAGTCTGTGTGTTACCTGGGCCACAGTCTTGCCTAACACAAATTATAAATTCAGGGTGGATCAACCAAGATTTTAACCAGGGCCTCTGGCTCATGAAATCAGCACGTTAGCAGTGAACCACCGTGGCTGTTAGTATCATCATCACCACCATCATCGTCGTACGCATCATTTATTTCACAGTTCCCGAGTCTGAACCGAGCCCCTACCACGCCGTAGCGGAGAAGTGAGAAATATGTTCCCAAATTGAAGCAGCCGAAAGCCGCCATTTGTTGGTAGAAAACGCGCGGGATTTCGAAACCGCTATTTGAATACGCGTTGTATTGCGTATCCGAAAGCTAAATGGTTTTATTTACGGGAACAAAACTTCCTTTGCCATTTACCTTTAATACCGTGTTTCTGCTATCAGCAGAGTTGCTACGTTTTCTGCGAGAGAAATCGGGATATCAGAAGCTGACTTAAGACATTAGACTGATCATCACTGCAAAGTAGTGATCGCGTGCTTATAATGTAAAACTCGCCTCCTTGAGGAACGCTAAAATACGAAGCACACACGATAGAGTGAATACTACAGGATAATCGATTTCTCTTTTATTAACCACGAATATGTTTTAACCATTCGCTACTAAATTAACTTTTCTTTATCGGAACCGGTATTGCAACAGTATATCTGACGATAAATCCATGTTTAAACATAGTTCACTAAACTATAAAACGCAGGAATTGTAAGTGTCTGTTATTAGTGTAAAATACCATATCAAAACGCTATCTTTTTTGCCACTCAACGCACCTAAAATATACAATGGTAATTAATTGCGAGAGCAGCAACTAAGTACCGAAAAGGATTAATCAACAAAGAGGTAGAACTAGCGGAACTATTATCTTGCGAGTAGAGTAAGTTGCCTTACGGCAATCAGCTGGGTTACCTCACAGACTTATAAATTTCCGCGGGTTACCTCTATGTTTACAATGCTAAATTTGAATAAATAAAAATATGGGATAATAGGAAATGCAGACTAACTTGTTTAAATAACGTTGTAGGCTGTTATCGCTCAAATCGGGATTTTTTTATCAATCTCGACTCGCTTTATCGGGATTCAATTAGGCTGTCAGGCTTGCATAATTTTCATAGGAACTCTGAATGTGAATATTCATAACCACGGTTAATACAAGAATTAATGTTTACTTTTGCCGTAGGTTAAACTGCTGTATGAAATTAAAAGAAGCAGCAGCAGCAGTAGTGGTAGCGGTGTAGTGGTAGTGGTGGTGGTGGTAGTAGTGGCAGCAGTAGCAGTAGCAGTAGCAGTAGCAGCAGCAGCAGCAGCAGTATAAGAAACTGTTTCATTAATCCGTAACTAAGACAAGAGTCACTTTCAATCATTCAAATTAAATAATTAACGTTTTCTAATTTATACAGTTTCTGTACCTTCAAATTCAGCGAATAATTATTCATGTATGCACTGAAACATTAACTGTTTGAAGAAAATGAAGGATATGAAGTGGGTGAAGAACAATAGCAATGTATATTGTAATAACGTAGTTTCAAGGTAACAACTATCTTCGAAATGAGTTGAACACACTGAGTGGCTCATTGTAGGGTAGAAATTCTCTCTTCGGATTGCACCTGACCACTTTCGGTTAAGGGAATCTCTACTCAGAGGAAACCTGAAGCACAAACAGTCATATAAGTATAATAGTTTGTCTTCTGTAACATAATTCGGGGCAAAAATCGTAGTAGAAATTAAAGATTAACTAATCAGTGAAATGTAACATTCCTGCCTTCTTTATCTTTACATCCTTGTTCCTTGCTGCAATTAAAAAACAGCACACGAACGAACCATACTTATTCAGCTCAACCAAGCAAATGGCCGCTCGTCGGCAGTTCAATTTGGGAGCATAACACTAGCCCCAGTGAGCGGTCTAGCGGTTATTTAGTAAGTCTATGGTCTGAACCTAGCTACTCCCTAGCGGAGGTTTCAGTACCTACAAAGAATTCAGTTACTCGTATTTGTCGATAGGGGCAGAGGGAGAAGTGGTAAGTGGTAAACTACAGAGTCCGGTAAGCTAGAGCCTCAAGCGCCAACTAGTATGCAACTAAGGAATTACTATGACTTGAGAGAGGAGAGAAATTTAGTCCAGAGGCTCTAATTTAGATTTCGAGGTCCTTAACGTGGCGGAAGCTCCGATACGGGACACAAGCTGAAAGTCCCTGCCGAAGGACGTGCGCTCCGGACTAGGGGCGGCTTTCGAAGAGGGGCTGCGGAGCTGCAACACCCCCAGACATTTGTGGCTCTTGTCTCGTTTTATGTTGTGAAATACATTTATTATACAGTCTCTATTTAGAAGCTCGAATTTTTTTTAATTTCGCTCCCATCGACATGCACGCAATCGTTAGTGAAGTCACTTCCTCCCTGGTGCTGCCAGAGCGAAGCCAGAGACAAGGACTATGGGTGAAGCCACTTCCTCCCCTGGAGCTGCCAGTCTCGTGTCGGATGCCTTGCTCGTTAGTTTTACCCCTCCCCCTGCTGCCCCTGGCCATGAAACCAGAGTCACCAGGCGCTGTAACATTTGCAGCAGTTTGTCAGTAGCGCGCAGTTTTAAATACATTTTCTTTAATGTTGTGAGTACAACAAGTGCAACAATGTTTATTTCTGTACAATATTTACAGCCTATTCAGTTCAGTACCTTAACAATTCAGGAGAAATGTGAAATTAAGTGCCCATCAGTTGAATCTCATAATGAAAAAAGCCGCTAAACAAAATACAAAGGCTCGCATATTTTTTTGTTGATTTATCCAGTATCCCTGCTTTCTTCTCTCGACCTCCACACAGTCTGTATTAGATTAATTTCAAAGACAATTCTATCAGCTGGGGCAACAAGATGGAGTTTTAAAATAAGAACAGTAAATGTTGTTCTTGAGAAGAAGGAGCCATTGCTAGAATTTTTTCAAACCATAATGGAATCTGAAACATGTAACATCACAATAAATGAGGCAAGCGCCCTGGTGCGTGCTCTTGAAGATCCTGAATTCAATTTCTGGCTCAGTTTTTTTCATTTATTGATGTATCATGTAGATATATTATACAACCAACTACAACATCGCCAGTTTGATATTTCAAAGGTACAAATCTGCTTACAAAAAATTAATTTATGGTTTATTTAACGACACTCGCAACTGCAGGGGTTATATCAGCGTCGCCGGTGTGCCGGAATTTTGTCTTGCAGGATTCTTTTAAATGTCAGTAAATCTACTGACATGAGCCTGTCTCATTTAAACACACTTAAATGCCATCGACCTGGGCCGGGATCGGAACCCGCAACCGACTATGCTACCGGGGCCGAATCTGCATATCAAGCTTTGTTAATGCCATACAAACAATACGGAACAGTGCACAGTTAACCAGCGAGATCTGTGAAAATGAAAACCCTAAAAATCGTCGTAAGGTCGAAGGGAGTCAGACAAGGGTTGCGGCAGTCAAGGAAGTGTGTGACCTCATTTTCACACAAGCTAACACCCGATTCCAGTTCATAGATCATCTGATATTATCTTCTCTTCTGTGTCAAGAAAAATTTGAATGCTACAAAAGCTCATTTCCTGAAAATGACCTAAATGTATGTGTGAAGCTTTTTCTAATGTTCGATAAAGACAAACTAAAAACGTAACTCACTGTGTTGTATCAGAGACAAGAATTCAGAAATATCTGTGACGCAGTCAAGCTCTTGCAGTTTCTTCTATCTGAGAACTTGCAGGCTTCATTTTCAGAAGTTATGAAACTACTACGCATAACTATCACCATACCAATGACAATTTCCGAGCCAGAACGTTGCTTTTCGTGTTTGAAAAGAGTGAAATCCTATCTTAGAAATACGATGAGAGAAGAGAGACTGACCACATTAGCTACGTTTTTCATTGTAAAGACTATGTTAAACGACATATCGGATTTTAATAAAATGATGATTCAAAAGTTTGCAACCTACAAGACAAGGCGCATGGAACTAATCTTTTAATAAGATAAGTTGCATGGTTTATTTTTATATGCAGCCCCCCTGAATGCAATACCCACGAGCCGCCACTGCTCCGGACTATACATCCTGAAATATCCATCGATCCTAGCCGGTTTGAATCAGCAACCCTTGGGACAAGAGAAAAGTGCTTGACGCCTAAATTGTTACGGTCAGTATAGGAAATATAAAATGTTGATAGGCTATGATTCCTAATTAAAAAAAAAAAAGCACTGTAGAAGCCGAGAACAAATTCACCTTAAAACATAAAAATACAAAATTTAGTTGATTGAATAGGCTATCTAATAGGAGTCAAAAGTTACTTTGTCATTTCAGAGGATACCGGAAACCAGAAAATTCACTTAGAAGTCGGAGAAAATCCTCCGAAAACACAATAGAAACTAGAAACATGAGGAGTGGTGATTTACCCTATATTTTTATTTTTATTTTCGCACTATTTTACCTTCCACTCATATCACAAAGATGGAAAACATGTTGCCATTTTGCACGTAGTTTCACTTTCTTCCCATTCAATGTAGTTTACATTACAAATGTATTTCAGGTCGTGTACCACAAAGCGTGTGTTTGGCAAATCTAATCAGAGTTCTACCGATGTGTCTCCCGTAACTCAATCAAACTGAGGCATCGTGTGTCACGCATAGATGCTGCCTCCTCAACAACAGGAATCCGTATACAGCTATATTTCTACTTACATCGCCCATACGTTTGTAACCAAGTTATTTTGTGACGCTCTTATATTTTTCAATAATTAAATATGAACGTTTCATCTCCATTCACATTTGTTGATATAAACACTTCCTTGGCTTTTCAATATGTTGCTGGCGAATTGTGTCTTTTGATTTGGAAGTATAATTTACATTTTTTCCCTGCAACTAATAAAATGAAATTTACACATGTCATAATTCAAACTTCTATTAACTTACAGTCAATTTCCTACAATGTAAATGACACTCGGGAGGAAATTAAACGCAGAATAAATACGGGAAATAGCTGTAATTATTCGGCTGAGAAGCTTTTGTCATCTAGTCTGCTGTCAAAAAATCTGAAAGTTAGAATTTATAAAACAGTTATATTACCGGTTGTTCTGTATGGTTGTGAAACTTGGACTCTCACTTTGAGAGAGGAACGGAGAATAAGGGTGTTTGAGAATACAGTTCTTAGGAAAATATTTGTGGCTAAGAGGGATGAAATTACAGGAGAATGGAGAAAGTTACATACACGCATTGTATTCTCCACCTGACAAAATTAGGAACATTAAATCCAGATGTTTGAGATGGGCAGGGCATGTAGCACGTACGGGCGAATCCCGAAATGCATATAGAGTGTTAGTTGGGAGGCCGGAGGGAAAGAGACCTATGGAGAGGCCGAGACGCAGATGTGAAGATAATATTAAAATGGATTTGAGGGAGGTGGGATATGATGGTAGGGACTGGATTGAAATTGCACAGAATAGGGACCTATGGCGGGCTTATGTGAAGGCGACAATGAACCTGCGGGTTCCTTAAAAGCCATTTGTAAGTAAGTAATAGCCTACGAAGTGGTCCGAAAATAACTCACGGTTTTAAGTTGGTAATGCTGGGCAAAGCATTGATGCTCGAAGGACCAGTAAGGTATATCTGTGTACTACGAAGCCTTCACTTCAGTTCACCATGGAAACTTGGCCTATACGGCAACGTGTGTTTATTGTGGAGAGTTACATAAATAGCAATTCAGTATTAGCTCGACGTGCTTTTCTGAGAGGGTTTGAGAACCATAGCAGAGGGAACACGCCTTCACGTAACACAACCCTTGCTCAGGTCAAAAATGGAGTCAACGGGGATCTGTGTAAAACTGACGAATCCTGGTAGGAGGAGAACAGCGAGAACACCAGATAATGGAAATTACTCTGCAACGAATTGCACGCGCCGTTCAGCTAGACGACATTCTCTGACATTGGTATGTCAAAAGGTAGGCTACTTTGTCAAGAATTCTTCGTAAAGTGCCATACTTTTAAATTGAAAATAGTTCACAAACTTGGCGATAGACACGAAACATCTCGTTTGCGATGCTGTCAAGATTTAATTAATTGTTCTCTAATTTGATCATTTCGCGGTACGGGAACATTGCATGGTCACCACGTTCTTCATACGACGGGTGTTACGAAAGTAAGTTTCGTATTTTTTTTTAAATGTGAAGGTGGTACAGCAGATGAAACAAACAATAACCATAAGAAACTACACACGTTACTGGTTCAACGACGGAATATTCCGTCAGCGGAGGGGGAATAACGCATGCGCAGATCGCCGAGAAAGAGAGCGTAGCAGTTGAACGATATTTTCAAGTATCTGTGACAACTGTGACTGTGACAATTAAATATCTGTGACTTTTATCTGTGATTTTGTCACACCGATATTTTATATCGATAAGTAAGCACAATATGCATGAATTACAGCGATATTTTGTCACACCGATAAAAACTAGCAGGAAATATTGAAGAGCAATGAAATGTGAATGCGATTTCTCTATACGCGCCACACATCAGTGATTTATATGGGAAAATCCAACAAATAAATTATGTACATGTACCATTAATAAATAAATAAATGTCAAAAGTTAACCTCTTGTATCAAGAGGTTATATTATAAATATTGAATCAATTGATCATTTTTAAATGTAGTTGGATATGGAGAAATTGAGGTTATGTGATTATCCTAATCGTTTTAAAAATTGATCATTTTTATTGTATATAATATAATGGATAATTATTTTAAGTCGTGCATTAACATTATAATATTCAGTCATAGAATAAAAATTAACGAAACATAAGTATTCGGAAAAACATTGGAAAATAATTACGAAACAAAACAGTTGTTCAGATAGGATTTTACAAAAGATAAAGTGGTACTGGTAATCAATGGGGTATTATTTAAATCGTGTAATCACTACATCATTTATAATAAGACGGTAAAACTAGCGCTGAAGTAGTTTTTGCGATTTCGGACGTGAAAATCGTTGCATTTCTAAGGAATTTTTGTGGAGATGCAGTTGTTCGGATTAAACTAGCGCTGAGGTAGTTTCGGTGATATCTGAAGTAATCACATCATTTATAATAAGATGGTGAAACTAGCGCTGAAGTAGTTTTGGCAATTTCGGACGTGAAAATCATTGCATTTATAAGGAATTTTTTGTGGAGATGCAGTTGATCGGGTTAAACTAGCGCTGAGGTAGTTTCGGTGATATCGGAAATGAAAATCGTTGAATTTGATTTTTTGTGGAGATGCAGGTGATCGTATATGCAAGGCATAGCAAAGCCTAAACTAACCAAACCTAATCTGTCACAGATTCGTATATGTAAGGTGTATGCGCGGAGTACGAAGAGAACTACCTCAACGCTAGTTTAGTTGTTGATCATATATGTCTAGGCATAATAAAAGCTTAAACTAACCAAACCTGACCTGTCACAGATTCGTATATGCAAAGTGTATAAGGGGAATACGAAGAAAACTACCTCAAGGTTAGTTTAGTCAAATAAGTTGCCCACCATATTAGCCAGTTTTGTCTCGTTCGGTTTTAATACTATAGGTACTGTTGTCGGCTTCTGAGAAATGCTTCGAAAGTTCGGAAGAGCATAACGTTCAGTGACATTATTAAGATAATGTTGTAGGCTCCTTTAACTATTCTGTTTGTAATTAAAAGTATAACTGAAAAAATATTGCTACTGCGTAAAAATTGAGTGGAAAATACATATAAGTTAATATGAATTCACAGTTACATGAAAATGTAAAGATATCGGAGAATGCATAAAATATTTATAAAACATATATAGGCTACAGACTAACTATGAAAACAAAAATTTCAGACTGATAATTATATTATTATAATGCCGCTAATAACTTTGCAACAAATCATCACTTTGCAAAAAATAATATTGAAGAAAATATCACGAAAAAATAATCAAATGTCACCACCCGATTGCTGTTACTGTATCATGCGCATGCGCAAACCCACGACGTAGAGGAGAAAGTTCTGAGAACGTCACAGACTCCCTGTTCCTAAGAGATAAGAGTACTGAATCGATCACTAGTGATATTTTAGTCACAGACTACTGAATACGGAGCAGATTTCGGTAGCGATATTTTGTCACAGATATTTCGCATCATCAGTCACAGGTTCATCTGTGACAAAAAAATACCTGTGACAAAATATCGGTTTGTGAAATATCGGCCATCTCTAGTTGAACGGCGTGCCCAAGTTTATTCGAGTAAAAATCACAATGGCAGACAGACGTGTTCTGACAACATGATCGCCAATTTAAGTGCGTGCTGTTATCCGGTATGAATGGGCACGTGGGAGTAGTGTGTCCGTCATCCATGAACGCCTACAGACCGTGTATGGTGAAGAGGTCATGTCTCCTCAAATGGTGGTCGTTGGTGTTGCATGTTCAGTGAAGGATGGCAGAGTGTGGAGGATGAAAGTTGAAGTGGGCGTTCCTCCACATCCACAAATGAAAACAACATTGCTAGAGTACAGGACATGGTGTTAGTGGACAGGCGCATAACGGTATCAGAGGTGGCGTCCACATTGCATATTGGTCGTGCTCAGGCCCATCACATGCTTCATGATGTGTTGGGCTACCGAAAAGTTTCTGCAAGATGGGTGCCGACATTTTAAAAAATTTACGACACTTACGTTCGGAATACCCCTCGTACATTAAGGTACATGACTTTTTCTTAAAGAACTACTTTTAATAGAAAGTATTCGCACATATTGTTCGCATAACCTGAGAACAGAAAGTCGTAATAAGCAGTGGCTGCAATTCTTCAACAATTTCTCCGGAGCGTCATGGACAATTTCAGGTTTCAGGAGTACTTTTAAGAAGTGTGTCTAGGTATTTAAGTAATATAATTTTTAAGCAATGATGCCTAAGTTACTGTAAATCTCATTGCTTATGTTACATATTCTGATGTTTGACAACATTAAAAGCTAATTGCCTTAAATGTTGTCACTTTTAAACCATCAGAAAATTCGCGACCACTCTGTGTACAAAGGATAACGGCATTGTATCGGCTCTCATCATTACTCCAAATGACGCAGTAAACCTCAGTCAGCCACTCATAAGCTGCGTAAGTCTTTCCCTATTTCGTAAATTTTTGTTTCCTATTTCGTGTCACAGAATATCGAAACTGAGATATGAATTGCACGAATTAGGTTAAGAATTTCGCAAATGAAATTAATTTTTCGAATGTAAGATTCTTCTGTATGACACGAACTTGGTATGAGCTCCATCCTGAAGAAAATTATATTCTTATTTTCTCGCTCGAAAAATTCAATGCAGCAATGCGTCAGTGTAGAGAAACATCGTATCCGCTCTATCATGACTATTAGCCTATATTTAATGGATGAAATCAATACACTCACAGTTACATTAGAAACTATTGGACACCCATCAAATTTCATTTATCAATCAAACGTTTTTGATAAGAGCTGGCCAATACAATCGATATAACGGCCTGGTGGCGCAGTCGATAGAGTACTGGCCTTCTGTGTCCGAGGTTGCGGGTTCATTCTGGAGCCACGCTGATGGCATTTAAGTGTGCTTAAATGCGACAGGCTGAAGTCAGTAGATTTACTAGCATGTAAAAGAACTCCTGCGGGACACAATTCCGGCACACAAGCGACACTGATATTACCTCTGCAGTTTGCGAGCATCGTTAAATAAAAAACCTATTTTAATTAACAAAAAGTATGAAAGCAATTGGTTATCTGATCTATATAACAAATTAATGGCCTCAATGGAAAATAAAACTTAAAAAACAATACAAGTTTTAGGTTACGAGAACGCTCTAATTAAAAGGTAGCTCAGAGAAATACGACAACCATGATTTGGTGATAATATCGGCAGAGTACAAAGGAAAATTGCGAAATGTCAATGTTGTAATGTGTTTAACCGAAAAGGCAATGCTAGTCCTCCCCCAAATGCACAGGGAGCCCGAAGCCGTGCGGAAGGCTGAATAGAGTCGTCCTGGTGTTTCTAATTTACAGCGGCAATCCTCTTAGCGTCCCGATAATAGGGACACTCATAAATATTTCATGATGCGGTGACCTCTGTGTCAACATTTGAACATCATAGTTAGCAACGACGTCTGATTCTCTCTTTTATCTCACAGAAAGAGCGTCTATGCTATTATTGTAGCACAAGTCTGTGCGAGCGTTGTATATACAGGGATATAATTTTATTTTTACTTAGATTTTTATTGTACCTGAGTTTTTTAATGTACTTCACTCCCACACCCTCTACTAGTAAACTTCCAACCGTATTACACATAGAACCAAGGCCGCGTATGCAGTCAAAGTCGCCTAGTAAGCACTACTGAGTTGGTGAGTATAGTATGTTCCAGAAATATGTTGGTGTTTTCCAGTGACGAAAGAGCTTTCAATATTGAATCAAATTTTCGCACAGGTACTGTCGTCCGTTTGCTTACGTTGCATCACGGTTTTCCCCACCCGCTTCTGCTCGCCCCTCTGTAAAGACTAGTGATTGGGTTGTCTTAGCTCTTTCCTGGAAACATTAATTTCTGTTAGGAATTGGACGTCTACGTAATATTATACAACTGTTTAAAATAGGCCCTAACTTAAATAAAAGGGTCTCGTTAAGTAATTAACTGCCACGTGATTTCCCCTCTTTCTACGACCCTGCGACAAAACCACTTGGACAGAGAGTAGATAGCATGTCTGAGTAATTTATTTTATCTTTTAGGATCGGGCAGAAGTGAAGATTGAATTTATAGAGTAGTACAGAATTATTCCAACATGAGTTACTAGTACGAAGGACAAAACTGGTAATTTGAATTCGGTACAGTAGTCTATAGTGCGATAATATGTACAAAAGAACTGAAGCCTATATCGAAATGAACGGTCACCATTTTAAAAAATGTATTTAAATATCCATATTATGATTATTTTTAAATTTAACTTCATTCTCTATAGTGTACGCTAATGTCTGTAGACAATATAATATGCACTGCATAATGAATACGTCTGAATGGATAGCTCAGTTCGTGAGTAAAAACACTTATTGTCATTACAGTACTGTATCTTGATTAAACAAAAACTTAATGAAAATTATCAAACTCAAAATCGCGATATTTCCTAGTTTATGTAAATGGATGACTACTTTTCTTCACTCCTTTACCTAGTAAAGTGATTTGTTTGTATTTTACGCCAGTATCAAAGAACTTCACTCGTAGAAAGGGGTAGCAAACGGTGTTTCCGGTTCTCAAGCATTAATCCAAAGGTATAGTCAGGTTAATGTTAGAAATGTTAGTAAAAATAAAATGATGTCCCTGTTTAATAATATAGGCTATTCACTAGTTGCGTCACTGTCTACAAAGAGGATTAGACTATACCATCATACAATCAATGTAAAAGTTGTGAATGCTTGATGAATATATTCTTCATTATAACTAACACACTAACGTATTATAGTTATTTATTGTTTTATTATTATTATTATTATTATTATTATTATTATTATTATTATTATTATTATTATGTGTGTGTCTAATGCCTATCCACTTCACTTGCGCGATTCGAGTTCCGCATACGGCGGACAGATGGCAGGACTGTGACCCAATTTAAAGTTACATAGTATGATAACTCATTGTCGTTGCTAAACAACTGACGTCATATGTTGAGATTTTCGTAACATTTTATTCCATTTTGCATTCGAGCATAAACTTTTCACGCTGATCCGTTGATAAAGAAGTGACCGTGAGTATAGTATGACCAACTCATTGTCGTTGCTAAGCAACTGATGTCATATGTTGAAATTTTTCGTAACATTTTATTCCATTTTGCATTCGAGCATAAACTTTTCACGCTGATCCGTTGCTAAGGAAGTGACCGTGAGTATAGTATGACCAACTCACTGTCGTTGCTATGCAACTGATGTCATATGTTGATATTTTCGTATCATTTTATTCGAGCTTAAATTTTGCGCTGATCCGTTGCTAAGCAAGTGACCGTGAGTATAGTATGACCGTATGACCAGCTCATTGTCGTTGCTAAGGAACTGTCGTCAGATATTGAAATTTTCGTAACATTTTATTAATTTGACTCGAGCTAAATTAATGTTTTACGTTAAAATGGAATGAATTCAGTCGAGACTAGTGAGGAAGCCAATAAAAGGTGTAAAGTATCCAGCTGTGAAAAGGAACAGACCATTCTTCCATAAACTTTATTTAGACTATACCTCACGGAAAATATCAGGGATAGGAATGAATAACCATTCACTGCATAAGAAAGATAGATATCTATTTACCTCTTGAGAATCAAATCCATATTTGGTGAATTTTTAGAGGTAAACATTATCACTTGAACGACAGGCCAAGACTGCGAAATACAATATTATTTCATCACTATTATACATATTATCAGGGAAAGGATTTATATGTAAATACATATTTACTTATAAAGCTAATATAATTTATATTTTGCATTATCTTTATGTTTCACAATGTGTAGGGTTGAAAAATCCTACTTTTATTTTCCATATTTTTCCATATTTTAGAGTTTAGTACATATTTTCGTTAATTTCCATATATTTTCCATATTTCATATAAAACAGTCCATATTATATTAGGTTTAACAATAAAACAAAACAAAATTCCATTAACTTTTAAAAATACATTTCAACAATAGAGATTTAAACACATGTTCAGTAATCCCTTTAACATCAGAGTTATTTGAAAATTAGCAGTCCTATCAACAATGGGAAAGTAAGTTACAAAACTGTATTAATTTAATTTAAAATTTTTAACAGACTTCAGTTGTGCAGCTCAACAGTTAAATGCCAGTCAGAGTACACATAGGTTCAGTTTTGTAAATCATACTATAAAGACGGTAAATATGCCAAAAGTACGTCATTCAGTCAATTTAAAATCAAAACTAACAAGTTACATTTCAGAATTTAAAGAAGATGGTTTATCAACTGACAATAAAATATTATTTTGTAATTTGTGTCAGTGTGCAGTATCATCTACACAAAAGTTCCTGGTGCAACAACACATTACAACTAGTAAACATCAGGCCAACAAACAACTAAATTCCAAGCAGAGACAATTGTTTTTAACACAACCAACAACATCGAATGTAAGATCTGAGTTTAACATCGACCTGTGCCGTTCTCTCATCTCTGCTGATATTCCTCTCTACAAACTAAAGAATAAGGTCTTCAGGGAATTCCTTGAAAAATATACTCAACATACAATCCCGGATGAGTCAACACTTAGGAAGACGTATGCTCCATCCATCTACGATGAGACAATACAGAAGATAAGAGATGAAATTAAAGATAGTTCAATTTGGGTTTCCATTGATGAGACTCCCGACAAAGAAGGTAGACTTGTTGGTAATGTAGTTATCGGTTTGTTAAGTGAACAATATTCTGAACGAATTCTTTTACATTGTGATGTTCTAGAAAAGTGCAATAACAAAACTATAGTTAAACTGTTCAACGAAGCTATGGGTATCCTGTGGCCAAAGGGTATTATGTACGATAATGTGTTATTCTTTATTAGCGATGCTGCCCCTTATATGGTCAAAGCTGGACAAGCATTATCTGTTGTATATCCTAAATTGACTCATTTTACTTGTGTGGCGCATGCATTTCATCGTGTGGCAGAAGTGGTCAGAGACAATTTCCCTAAAGTAGATTTGTTGATTTCATCAGTGAAAAAAGTATTTCTCAAAGCTCCCAGTAGAGTTAACGTGTTGAAAGAAATGTACCCTGAAATTCCATTGCCACCAAAGCCAATTTTAACTAGATGGGGTACATGGCTAGAAGCAGTTGAATATTATGCCGAACATATAGACTCTATTAACAATATTCTCCTTGCATTGGACTCTGAAGATGCAGTCTCAATTGATACTGCGAAAACAGTTACCTGTGACATAAGTGTGAAGAATGACTTAGCTCACATTCAGCATACATTTTCATGCATCATAAAAACGCTCAAAAGTCTCCAAAATAGGCACCTTTCACTATCTGAAAGTTTTGAAATTATAAATAGTACTGTGGAACAACTGAATCGTGGTAGAGGTAAAGTTGCAGATGCAGTAAGAGCTAAGGTGGACACTGTACTTTCAAAAAACCCTGGATATGAAGAACTACAAAAGGTTGTTGCTGTGATGAGTGGTGAATCAACAGTGAAGATTAACTTGGACTTATCCCCAGCAGACATTGTGAAATTGAATTATGTACCAGTTACTTCTTGTGACATCGAACGCTCTTTTAGTCAGTATAAATCTATCCTCAGAGACAATAGAAGAAGATTCACTTTTCAGCACTTGAAAGAAATGTTTGTAACCTATTGTTGTGGTAACAGACAATAAAAATTGTGTTTTGTTGAAACTACATTGGAAGATAAGGTACGTCCATTATATTTTTTGTTTAGTTTGATTAAAATGTACCAATATTTAACGTACATAGTCATTTTTTTATAATTTTAAGTCCATATTTAATTCCATATTTTGGTAAAAATCCATATTTAATTCCATATTTTGGTAAAAATAACTACATATATATTTACATATTTCATATATTTTTAGTCCATATAAATCCGTTCCCTGCATATTATGTATATTAAACAAGAACTGCCCTCTTCCTTTTTTTTTCGCATACTATCCAATTTGTGAAACTTGCAATTCACACATCCTCGACTTAGCTAACACGACTGATACTTGAAATTTCGTGCACGTTAGTATTTGGAAGTTTTATCTCACTTGTTGGGGGGAGTGAGAGGTTTATTTACAAAACACTCCACTTGTAGTGTCGAAACAGATTCGGAATAATCTGCTCGGTCTCTAAAATGGAACAATCTAATCAAAAAGCACTCAGACTGTGGGTGTCCATTAATGGGTCGGGTTTCCATCTCAATGAGGACTTCAAACTGAATCGAATCTCATGTCTGTCGGTCAACGACACTCATTCTCGTGAAATGAATTAAATAATTCCAGCCGTACGGTTTAATTGAATGTAAAGAACAATACTTTGGACATCCCATCAAAGCTCCTATCTATATCGGGATTATTGACCTAGATTTCAATTAGTGTCGAAGTTGTAATGATAGATAATTCTAGTCATAATAGCGTTGTTTTGGATGTTTAGAGAAAACTTTGTATAAAAGTGAGAAGTCTAAAGCCATCTTCTCTGATGCTAGTAACAGTCATGCATTTCTGTGGAAACCTCGAAATGTACAAATGTTTATGACATTACTTCCTCTTCATATTTTATATAAAATAAAAGCTAAAATATTATAATCCCATGGTCCCGCGCCGTGGCGTGGCGTCGCGGTCTAAGGCATCCCGCCTAGGACTCGCGTTACGGAATGCGCGCTGGTTCGAGTCCTCATGGGGGAAGAAATTTTCTCATGAAATTTCGGCCAGTGTATGGGACCGGTGCCCACCCAGCATCGTGATGCACTTGGGGAGCTACGATAGGTAGCGAAATCCGGTTGCGAATGCCAGCTATAACGGCTGGGGGGATCATCGTGCTAACCACACGATACCTCCATTCTGGTTGGATGATCGTCCATCTCTGCTTCGACATGTGGGCGTGAGGCCAGCAGCCGGCTGGTCGGTCTAGGCCCTTCACGGGCTGTAGCGCCACGGATTATTATATTATAGGGCCTAATCCCATGATAATGACATGTATATTGCAGTATTAATATCATATCATACCTGTCACGGCTAATTATGTCAAATACGAAATACCGCATATATAAAGTGTAAGTGTGCAAAACAGTAACTAAAACAATAGTGGCAAGGACGCATATACATGTAGCTAAACCCAAATAATGCTACTATATCATGGCACTTAGAGTTCCTCGATAACAATTAAGTGAATATAAGAGTTGAGGCACACATCACTTGCCTTGTTGCATAATCCAGTAAGGACTTACAACGGCTTTGCTTCAAGTAAAGTTTAAAGTGTTTTCCTTATTTCTCAGTGATAAACAAGCTGTAACAATACGTTTATGTATTAGGCCTATATAATATAATAAATTATATTACAAAATAATTTAATATAACATCAAATTATGTATAAGATTTAACATCTGTATAAAATATACAGGCGAATGGTTTTAAGGGTATATGTACGTGAACAACCACAAATATCAGAAAATGCAGGCTCCAAATTTCTAAAATTTTTTAAGAAAATGAACTCACAATTGGACAAAAATTACAATGTACCACAACAACAAGACTTATTAGAACTTAAATATCTGATAAAAGTATGAAAAGGGTTAGGCCTACTAATAATATTTTTCAAAACAGTTTTAACAGAGTATGAAAAAAAAAACAAAATAATTCTGTAGTTACGTCATTTGGTAACCTCTGGTCTCTCTGACATCTTTAATATTTTCCTGCATGTAATAAACATTTATTTTTGAAAAGTAGACTACTCTCAGACATGTAGGGTTGTTTATTTTAATAAAATTCATTTTTTTGTCCTATATAAAATATATTAAAATTTACATAATGTTTTGTGATCTAATTTTTCTATTTTCAAAGAAATGGGCATTATTGTAGTCTACCTTTTGCATAAATGCATGTTAAATCAGTGTACAAAATTCCAGAATTCTATCTCTAATGGTTGTGGAGTTATGAAATAATGTGTGAAAATGTTCAAATTTTGGAAAATTTAATTTAAAGTAAAAAGTGAATTCTAAAAAATATTATTAGTAACTTTCTTTTATACTTTTATCAGATATTTAAGTTCTAATAAATCTTGTTGTAGTACCTTGTAATATTTGTCCACCTGTCAGTTCATTTCCTTATAAAATTTTAGAAATTTAGAACCTGCATTTTCTGTTAATATTTGTGATCGTTCACGTACATATACCCTTAAGTTATCGCTTAGGTTACGTTTAATTTTCATTGTGAATGAGCCTTTGGAGTTCACAGAACGGATACAATGCATTTCAAATAAACATCAAATTCTTAAAAATTGCAACAGAAATCATAAATAGGTTACTCACTGCTGGTGTCATACTTGATGCCATTGAATTCTTCAAAACATGGCAGAAGAGCCAACGTCCCGGCTGGAGTCCTCGGCCAGCAGAGCAATGTGTCGTAGAAATGTGGACAATAAAGCGTGGATCCGTCAGAATTCTCTTCAGCGGTATATGCCCTAGTCATACACTCTAATTCTTTAAGAATATCCGTATTGTTCTCAGAAGCTTTCAAATTTAGTTCTCTAATCATACTCTTCTCAACCAAACTATCTTCGAGGGTATCCATCTTGAATAATTTCTTACTTTAAAATCACTTTTACAATAGATTTTTTGGAAAGTTCACTTCAAAATAATTTTATTACAGTCCTTTGATTAATCTTATTAGCTTCACTCAAATTAATTAAAGTTATCGGTGCTGAAAAACGTAAGAGTTCGGTAGTTAGATACAGCACTGATGTGCTTTACGAAGAATTTGAAAATAATTAAGCACTCCGAAAGTGATCACCAAATCTGAATATACCTACATCGGAAAAATAAAATCAAATAATACAAACAAGTATACTTGTTGAACACACGCAATGCTTTTATCTCAGCTAGTGGCATCTAAATGTCTTTCACAAGCACTTGTAACTACGAAGAGTTTCTCTGCTCTCACTACTGAAGAACTAACAGTATGTGGACCCTTCTTCCGTCCCTATACGTAACTGCATTCCAGTTTTCTTGACGGATATTCACATTCGAAAACTTGCGGCACCGTCAGAGTTTCTTTCACAAGTAAGGTTAAAAGTTCTGAACAGTTGATGGTTACACTGGGACGCACGGCTTAGTTGAACTGCATTCCTATCCCTTATCATGACGAATGTTTGCGGGTTGCCACAGCCTCGTTCCTTCACCTGAAACACAACAGGGAAACAAAGAACTTTGTAGCAATGGTTTATGCAATTCGCACTCTACAGTATTAAGCCCATTTAAGAATAGGAGAGCATCTGTTTAATAACTCATATTGTGAACACAGTGTTTATAACCAGTTCCTCGTGTAAGAGTGACTTATCTACCACTATACAGTACATTATGTTCACACCTTATCTCAAACAAAAGCGATTTCTTATAGATAAGAATGTTCTACGAAAAGTGTGTGATGTTTGTCTTCATTTTCACAGAAATAAACGTACTTATACATGAGCAGAAGTCACAACAAATTTCTAAATTTCTAAATGTATATACGCAGAATAATCTATAAAGAAGCAAACAATTTCATCATTTTGTAAGGTAATGTACAAGTAGGTTTATTGCAGCTTTAACATATTACACAACACTTAGGCCTTGTACGAATTATCCATTTGACAAAATAGCGTTTTGCAATTTATTTCGTGACGTTTAATATAATTGCAACTCATAAAAACAACAGTGAAAATGATATTCATAAATTGACTAATCACTTTAGAAAAGACTGGAGTTACGAGCGAAACCGTGAAAACATCCCAATTCACAATTTTTTTGCCGTATGTAATAAACCTCAAAATCTGCCTTTATTTAAATCGTTTTGGCATTCGTAAACGAATTTTCTTTTATTTTGTGCTTTGAATAACATAAGTAGAGACCAAAGATTGACATTACGAAGAAATGAATTCATATACAGCACAACTTCAATTCTGTATAAAATCCTTCACAGAAAGAGCTCACCACGGTTGCAGCGATGCAGGCGCATTAGGAAAAGATACATAATCACTATAGTACCACAAATAATTACGTAATATCAATTTAACATTTCGATGGTGTTAACAGCAACCTCATATATAAAAATATAACATAATATTTCACTTGATTTCCAATAAAGAAATTTTTCAGAAACTTCTTCAAACACATCTTAAGCCAAGGCATGGATACAAACTTCACAAGAATGAGATTTAAATACCTTCTTATGTGAGACATTTGTTCGTTATCAAGATATTAAAATGTTTCTTCGCTCTCCTGTAAAATTGATTTTTTTTTTATATATGAATATACGAGGTTGCTGTTCAACATCATCGATTTGCTTTAATACTAAACACAAATGAAGGATCTAGAGCCATAGCGGGCCGAGCGCCATTTATTAAAAACGGAGAAAGCAAGAGTTAAAGTTAAGTCAGTATCATTGTTTAATGACGATTGACATATCATTTAGTTTCAATATGCATACTTTATATTACCTGCTGTATGTTTCTTTATGCTCGACCATGCCGAAATGTAGTAATTATACACCTGGTGCAGTCCTTTAATGCATGTCATTAAAGTACACCTACTCATTAAAGTACAGGTGTTTTCAGCCAATCACAACTCAGCTTACAGGTGTTCAGCCAATGACAAGTCAGCTTTGTACCGTTATAAAACCGCAAGTATCGATTATTCTCGGATATGCAATCGAAAGACAATTAGCGAAAAGTCACGGAGGCTGGAAATCCAATACTGTCGCAGAAGGTTATGTTCTGTTACTATAATAATTAGCGTTAATTGTAAATAATATTCAAATAAATTCAATTTGTCATCTCGTTTTTCAATGTCGAATTCAATAATCAAGGTTATACCAAGTTTAACGAGATTACACAAGGTCAATGACATTATTGTTCCTAGGAAAAAATCAATACTTTCGCGTCTGCGCACATCTCACAATTCACGACCTAGAACAAGGTCACTTCCGATCTTGTCAGATACAAATAAAATGTATACATCTGAATAATTTCAAGTTAGAAATATGGTCGAGCATAAAAAGTCGTATGAAACTCGCCTATAATGGTAATTAAGAAGCTCGTATGAAAATTATGAAACTCGCTTGCGCTCGTTTCGTAAACATCCATACTCGCTTCTTAATTACTATAATTATAGGCTCGTTGGATAATGTACTATTAAATTATGGTAATCACTTAATTTTAACCCTTGTTTTCTCCATTTTTAATAAATGGCACTTGGCCCACTATGGCTCTGAACCCTTCAAATCACATCTTTATATATCAAATATACAGTTTTTGTTTTTTTATAGGCTGAAATATTTTTAGAACTGAAAGAGTTCCTAACAAACTTACTCGTACAGTTTTAAAGAAAAATGCATAATATTTTACAAATGGCTTTGCCTACAGCATAATGACTAGTGAATGTTACATTAGGTTTCTTTATTCAGAAGTCGCCCTTTCGACCTCATATGTAAGTAATTTATTTCAGCGAAAATTCTATCTTAGCAAGTAGCGACATTATAAGTCGAGTTGGAGCAATAATTTTGTAATTACTTGCAATACATTTAAGATTTTCGCCATTTTCAATTCCTCGAATAACTTGTAGTTCTTGTTGCACGTTTAAAGACGTCCGCAATCTATATCTAAGCAAATATTTGTCAACCAGTTGGAAGCAAACGCGGATGTCGTGAATAATATGTTTGCAAATGATTTAGTCATTGGGAAAAGAAAATTTACACACTCAACATGTATCGTGATATTGACATAGTTTTGAAACCGCTCCAGATTTAGAATCAAGGATGTTTGTTTCATTTTCTTAGCATTTATAATATGAAACTATTATTGTCTTATTACGACTTCAAGGTACATAAATAGTAGATAGCCAACTACCCATTTAACAACAACCTAACTTATTCTGATAGAAATGCATCTTCCTCTTCTCTATGTAGCCTATAGGGGAAGAGTAAAATAAATGTGCAACCTTCTTTACTTGTTCTCCTTATAGTATCCTTCTTCTTACAGTGTTCATTGTAATTCCCCTATTTTCCTTGTTTTCTTCCCGTTCTTCTTGCATTCCTCTATTATTTTGCACTGCCCTTGTTCTCCTATTCTCATTGCTCTCCGTGTCTTCCCTTATTCTCCTTGTATCTCATACGTTCTCCTAGTATTTCCAGTGTTCTCATTGTATTCCTCTTATTTTGATTGCATTCCCCTTCTCGTTGCCTTCCCATTGTTCTCCTTCTATTTATTTATTCCCCTTCTTCTCCCTATATCCTCCTTGTTCTCCTTGTATTCCCCTTATTACCCTTACATTCTCATTGTTCGCCTTATATTCTCACTGTTCTTGTATTCTTCTTGTTCTTCTTGTACGCCCCTTGTTCTCCTTGTATTTCCTTCGCTCTGCTTTTATACCCCTTGTTCTCCTTGTCTTCTACTTGTTCTCCCATTATTTACTTTGTATTCCCATTGCTCTCGTTGTATTGACCATGCTCTTATTTTATTTCTCTGCCCTTCTTATATTCCCTTGTTTTCATTTTCTTCTTATTCTCCTTAGATTCCCCCTTTACTTCCAGTATGTCCCTTGCTACACGTAGTTCTATTGTCCAGAAATATACCCGTTTTTGCCTGTGTAATATTCTCTCTTATGGAAGTGAGGCATGGACCTTAAGTGTTCGTGGAGAAACGCAACATCCGAGATGAGATTCACGAGGACTGCGAAATACACTAAATTCGACCACAAGTGGAATGATGATTATCATGGAGGAACTCAAGGCTGATGGAATACATTTGGCAATATCAAGAAAACTGTAAAAATCACGTCAACGCAATTAGCAACAGATTTCCAAAAGCAATTTTAAATTAACGATCGAGAGGAAAAAGATCAATTGACAGACTTCAAAAGAAATTTACAGAAAACAAGACCGTAACAAACCACTCGGCTTAATATTGTCATGATGATGATGATGATGATGATGATGATGATGATGATGATGATGATGATGATGATGACTTGTTTTCATATTTTATGCTCTTTGTCTATGTGTCAATATTTAAGGGTGCTATGCATAGACATTTCGCTAGCCCGTGCTACGAGAGTGCTAAACTAGCCCCGGCTATCGAGTTATTATGGGTACTTGTACGGATTCATATCATATCACATCGCTAACACTGGTTTATGAATACGAAAAAAGTTAGTTCGCTGATCATCCACCGAAAGCCTGCGCTAAGAATGTCTATGAATATGGCTACTAAGCGTTGTAAAACAACTCCTGTAAGAATAGTCTAACAAGTTGAACCTAAATATTTCACATCTGCTGCTTTACTACGCAGTACAAATTATGGTCCACGTCTATATAATTCGATAATAAAATTTCATCCAGAATTGGCTACTTTAAGCGATGAAATTTTCAGATCCAGAATTAAAAAATTTATATGACAGACTTCCCTGTATATATATTATGTACCATGTATTGTAAAACAAAATTATTTCTATCCTAAGTGTATTTTTCTATTTTATCTTGGTTACTATATCAACATGACCTGCACTAATTATACTACTAATAATAATTTAATATTAATCCATCAATCTCAACATCGTCTATTTTTTCACTCAGTTATTACTAGTATTATTATTTATATTATTTACTAATTTTATTATCATCTTTATGTGAGCTTTTTTCTTAAGTATTTTGTCTACAAAGTATGTGTATCTATGTAACGGAACTGTCCCCGAACACGAGCTTTGCTCTTTCGGGGTATTTTAATGTAACGTTTTTATGTATATGTTATTATTAAATAAAATCCAAATCTAAAAAAAAAAAAAAAAAAGTCAAATCCTTTAAATATGTAACAACAGCGAACATGGTTTTCAGTCACGGACCACAAAACTTTGTATTTGCTTCAGACACGAATTTGGACAGAAAGCGAAAATGCGGAAACATTTTCCGAAAATAATTAAAAACGCCAGAAAACGTTAGGCCTCGCATTATTAGTTACAAGTTAGAAGTTTGATGTTACAGTTTTGCATTTAGGCCAGCGTATCGCCCAGCAGAGCTTTGTTGACACGGAGTTTAACAGCTCCATGTACTGACTGTGCGCTTTTCAGCAGCGGCTCAAGTCATGGGGCAGGGTTCACGAGTCCACGTTCTAAAACGGGCTCTTCCGCAGCACAACAGCAGACAACAAACAATTCTTTACGAAAACACTGGCTCGTGTGCGAGCATCTGCTGCTCACCACACTAACGAAACTTGACTACTTAAATGGGTAGTTGTTCCATTTACCATTTAGTAAGAGGTCAACAAGAAATCCAAAGTCATGATCAACGTCTTTATGTATTAAGATTAAACATGTAGGCTATAATTTGCTGAATAAATCCACTATCATGTAACGTTCATGTATCATTCAACTGTCTATGTCTATATCGCCCCGAAAAAAAATATATGGTAAGTTTTCAGTTTACTTACAGACATAGTCATTGACTGATATTCATTCATACACAGTATTGTGCCCAAGTGCAGGTCTTTTACTGCAAACCCAGCATTTCCCAATGCTCTATTTATTTATTTTAGTAGGTTATTTTACGACGCTTTATCAACAGCTTAGGTTATTTAGCGTCTGAATGAGATGAAGGTGATAATGCCGGTGAAATGAGTCCGGGGTCCAGCACCGAAAGTTACCCAGTATTTGCTGATATTGGGTTGAGGGAAAACCCCGGAAAAAACCTCAACCAAGTAACTTGCCCCGACCGGGAATCGAACCCGGGCCACCTGGTTTCGCAGCCAGACGCGCTGACCGTTACTCCACAGATGTGGACTCCAATGCTCTATTTTCTGCCTTCCTCTTAGTCTCGTATATGATCCATATATCTTAATGTTGTCTATCATCCGATATATTCATCTGCTCCGAACTTCTCTTCCTTTCACCATTCCTTCCAGTGCATCCTTCAACAGGCAGTTTCTTCACAGCCAGTGACCCAACTAATTCCTTTTCCACTTCCTAATCAATTTCAGCATCACTGTTTCTTCACCCACTCTTTCCAACACAGCTCCATTTCTTATTCTGTCTATTTCACACGCTCAATTCTCCTCCATATCCACATTTCAAATGCTTCTCTTCATTTCATTGTATTGTACATGTTTCTGCCCTATATAATGCCACACTCCATACAAAGCACTTCATTGGTATCTTCCTTAGTTCTTTTTCCAGAGGTCGCAAAAGATGCTCCTTTTTCAATTAAAAGCTTCTTTTGCCATTGCTATCCTCCTTTTGACTTCTTGGGAGCAGCTCATGTTACTGTTTATAGTACACCCCAAATATTTGAAGGCCACCGGCGTAGCTCGGTCGGTTAATGCGCTTGCCTGCTGATCCAAAGTTGCGCTCGGGCGCGGGTTCGATTGCCGCTTGTGCTAATTACCTGGTTAAGTTTTTCCGAGGTTTTCCCCAACCATAAGGCAAAGGTTAGGTAATCTATGGCGAATCCTCGGCCTCAACTGGCCAAATATATCGCTATCATCAATTCCATCGACGCTAAATAACCTCGTAGTTGATATAGCGTCGTTAAATAATTAAGTAAAAAAGTATTTGAAGCTGTTCAATTTCTCTACTACCTCATTTAGAATTCGCATGTTTACCTTCCTTATTTTTCTTCCAATGACCATGATCTTCGTCTTGTTTGCATTTACCTTCAGCCCATACTGCTCACAGCTGTATTTTAGCTCCAGTAGTATATCCTTTAGTATTATCTCCTCTTCTGCTAAAACATTGCATCAGTAAATCTCATACATTTTATTTTTCTTCCTTCTATAATCACCCCTCCCATGTTATGAAAACAATTCTTCACTAAATTTTCCAAGTAGATGTTGAAAAGACTAGGTGATAAAGGGCATTCTTGACGTACTCCTCTCCCTATTTCACTTCCTTCAAACATTTCTTCTCCTATCCTAACTTTGACTCATATAAAGATCAGTGGCGTAGCATGAAATTTTGAGCAGGGGAAGCTAACTCTAGTCGTCTTTCATACAATATGAGAAAACGTATTACAAAGATACAGTCTTAAAAAAATAGTAGTCAATGTCAAGTCAGCAGTCGAAGATTGGTTGGAACTTCGTAAGTAACACCAATAATGCATGACCTCAAATGATACGTAGTAAAATATGATTTCACGGTTTACACATATCTCTAACAAATAGACACGTATACGTATAACATTAGCTCACTCCCTGTCACACTTAGAGAAATCACAATATTAGTATCATTACGTAAGTATGCGTCTGTCTTTTGGTTGTGTCCTTCATTGACAGCAAGGGAGTCGGTCATTTGTTTTTTAAATCACACTTTTGTTCGTAAGTCAGTTTTGATAATACAATTGTCCTAAAAAAAATTCAAGTAAATTGGTGTCAGGAACTGTCATTTTGCTCATTATTTATTATATCAGCCACAATGCACACTAACACTTCAACTGAACACAACTGACGAAAAGGGATAACTCGGAAACTACTTATTTTCAATGTTAAAGCTAGCTTCTTGCGAGCCTTGCGACTAGGGTAGTTTAGTTAGAAAGGGATGGAGAATCTGCGGGGTGGATTACACAGAAGAAACCAGTCTGCTTGGAAGCTGGTGTGTGCAGGCTTCTTGTTTACTGCTGCATCACAAATCATCCTGAGCTGCCGCATCACAATATTTAACGGGTAAATATAAATTCTATTAAAATTAATAAATAATTTTCTCCATAAACTGCAGGTTTATTATGAAATTATTATTAACTGGGGAAGCTAAACTTTTCAGCTTACATTGACGCTACGCCACTGATAAAGATTACTGAACAGTCTCTTCTCTTTTCAATTCACACCTATTTTCTTCAGGATCTCCATCAGTTTATTCCAATTTACTCTGTCAAATGCCTTTTCCATACTTCTCACATTGAGAAAGTCAGAGAAAATTTTCTAATCACACTTTCTCTATTATGGCTCTATGTACAACTTCTCACCAGAAAATAAACATCTCTTTGACTACAAGAAAGCGTGATATTGTTTGTACGAACAAAGTCTAATTTTTTCTCTTATTATCTTCATTCTCAGAAGAATATACGGAGGCGTGTACATTTGTTGCTAGGTTACGAGCTGAATCTGCACACCAGCCAACTCTCTCCGCCTTCTTTCGCATTTCTATTTCCGTAATGCATTCACACTTTATCAGAGAAGCTCTGTATCATATTTGCATGTTGTTACACATCTCGCGCATTTTCGAACTGTACAATAAATATAATAGAAAGTAGCACGATGTCAGCGAAGAGCAAATGAAAAGGAGCATTATAAATCTGCCTTCATCTTTTCGTTCACCTTTTTATGAACATAAAATATAAGGTGATTCAGAACGGATATAACAAACTCCCAGCTTACCGCAGATGGCTGCAAACGAAACCCGAGTATACAGAATGCATCCGTGCCAGGGATACAAAGCCGCAAAGACCGCGCAAGGAACTACAGTGTCTGCATTTGTATCGGTTAATTTTAGTGTTTATTTAACGGCGATGTATCAAGCACTAGGTTATTTAGCGTCGACCGTATTCGTTTTTTCCAGTGGTTCCCAAACTGGGACCGTGTAAAGAGCTGAGGGAGAACGCGAAATGATTTACAAAATGAAACAAAAAAAAAATCGCCTAATACTTAGGCCTACTGCGTGTTTAGAAACAAAACAGTATTCAAGGTAATAAAAAAAGCGCTAAACTGGAGAATTCCCGCGGTATCTTTGAACCGTGCCGTTACGTTTAGCACCAAATTTAAGTAAATACACAATCTCGCCAACATAAGAACACGACGTTGGTGTGTAGAGTCGTTGGAGGGAGAAATTTGTTTCTTTTCTCTCTCTGCCTCCTTCGTTCTGAACATTACTGAGAGATAGCACCACTGTTAGCTACAAGGTATATCTGCGCAAATATATTGAAGTAGATTACGTGACTTAGATGAGAGTCTCGAGACAAAACAGTTTTGCTATATTTCTTTTTTTATTAAATGTTAAGCACAGGAACTCCATTTCGTAATTTTATTTAAGAAACAAGCCAAACAAATTATCTTTGCATCAAAAACGGATGCTCCCTGGACCAAATTATCGTATTTTATAATTGTTTGAATGCAATAGGAGCCAGAAGTCTTGCACTTGACTCATGCAGTGAATTATTTAAGAATATAGTCGCGAATTTTACTACCACCATTTCGATTGTGTTTTGTTCGGCACGGCTCTGTATGGCCTGGTGACTAGTGGCCAGCGAGTAACGTCGACTATCGACATTGCTCTGCCGTGGGTATTATCCAGTTGTTCCAATTGTATTAATGTGAATAGTGTGCCCTTTTTGTTGGTCTGAAATGCGGACTGCATTCGCTGCAGATGTAGTGGTATCACTTTCAAGTTCAATGAGATTCCTCGTCTTGTTTTGTTGGCAATCGTGCAGGCCCACGAGAAGCTTATTTTGCATAAATATGAGGTTGCATCTTTTGCAAGCTCTAGGCATTCATGCATTCTTTTAGTCCACGCCTGCAACTGGCCTACACTCTGCGAAAATGCCTACTTTCTGTATCCCATCAGTAGATACGTACAAATTTAAATGCATTTTATTTTTTTTTTATTTCAGCCAGTTCAACGCAACTGTCTGAACACTGATTTTAGTCTCCATCTGTGACTGTTCATTCTTATGAGTGGCATCATAAATTATGCCAACACCAGAAACAGAAATATACCACATAACATTATTCATTTCGACGAAAAAAATATATTTCGAAAGTGTTTGAACAGAATATGTATATAATAGGTATAACACAAGATATCGATTAACAGTGCCTTGATTCTGTTTCCTAACTCTCCATAAATGAATGTGGAGAGCGAACGTTTTATTTGTACGTTGTAAACAGAGAACACAAAAATACCAACATTTCCGGACTGAGTGTAGAGGAAATAAAACCCGCTTTATGAAAGTTATAAAATATTCATAAACGTGCTTGAGAGTTGTGTGTTTGGATTCATGTTAAAAATGTGAAAAACAAGTTTATTGTTTTGTTTGGCTCGATGCTGAATGTGAAAACCTTCAACTTCGGTAGAATTATTTCTTTCTTGAGTTGTGACTTTCTTAGGAATGAATCAGAATATTCACAGCACGCATATATGATCCTGACCGCAGTTCATTCAATGACCGAAAGGTATCTCGATCTTATGAAATTTGAGGTGAACAATACAGTTGTGGTGCAGGTTTTCTTCAAAAAGTTCGGTTTGCACAATCAATTTCGTTTCAGTATTCCTCCATCATTGACGTCTTATAATCTCATAATATGTGAGAAGTCTATACAGAATGCACTGTAAGTAATATCATTCATTTCAAGAGGTCACCTTTGAGATATTTCAAACAAAACATTTAATAAAATTTTGCTTTCTTGTCGAAAAAAAAAAAAATACATGAAACATTTGATAGCGTGTGTTGCGAAAGCTAGTGAACTAATTTCCAATATGTTCAGTCATTTTAAGAGAGCAATATGTTATGAATGATAATAAATGATTGAAATAATTTTGATTTACTCCTTTAGATGTGCAGAAATATGATCTAAACAAGGCCTGCATAACTGTAGCTCCTCAGAGCGACTGGTTTACTCCCCTTTCTTGCCCCACCCACCTTTTCTACCAGTGCGGTCATGACGTTCTAGTTACGCTCGGCTGCATCAACATTTATTCTCGCGGCAGCAGGTAGGCTATACAATACGCTATCAAGAATTACAAATGAACAGATAACGAAATCCTTAGGAAAATACCTTTAGAAAGCAAGAGAAAAAAGAATGAGGGAAATAAATAAATTAAAAGACATGTAAAATAAATTTTAAAATGTGTGCTGATAATGTAAGAAGTCTACCTATGTATATATCGTTCTATTAGTAAAGCCGATTAAATTCACTTTTTATGTAAAATAAGTTAAGTTCAGTCCCCGACTTGTCTTTCCGTGCTCTGTATTCTACTAAAATGAAATAAGTCCAAAATGTTGCATGCAGGCAACAAACCAATTACTTTATTCGAAGAATTTATTATGACTATTACACTCTTACTACGTCATACTACTTTTGACCAATAGAACGGTACGAAAGGACGTATTTCAACCAATCATGGCTGCTTATCGCACAATTTTATCGCGTCCCTAGCATTTGTTTAATTTTATCGCGTCTCTAGCATTTGTTTCTTTGATTGCCAACATTTCAAACTGTGCTGGTCTGGACGTCAAAAAAAAAAAAAACAAAAACAAAACAACAGAAAATTACAAACCACTCCAGTCGATGCACAGCAGTTTCAAATAAGACTCGCATTGGCATTCAAGAACAAGAATTAATAAAGATCACTGGTCATACCTATGCATCTTCCCTGAAATCCTATTTACAAATAGCCTAAATGAAGAGCACCATTCGGAAGTTCTGAATAAGTTGAATACACCATGTAGGCCTACATCAACGAGTTCCACTTATTTTACACACACGTCCAATATAACATCAGCTGAACCACCAAGCACTAAAACATTCAAATTTGGAAATTGTACATTGAATAATTATTCCTTTTAAAATTATTCACGTTTATTTTTTGTCATCGTCGTTAATTAAAACTTTTCTAACACTTGTATATATTATTTATGTTATGTTATAGCTTCTGCTATATGATATTATGGATAGTCACGTATCAGAGATTGTTTAATATTAAGATTTATTGAAAATCATCTGTCAAGTGACGTTGATTACTGGGATTCGGATAATTAATTGAAGTGGAATGCAACTGTTTTAATAAAAATGAAACTGGATCAACGAAGCCTTCTTGACTAGTAACACTGCCATCGTGATCTCGATCGAGAAGGCAGAGTTCAATGAAGATTCCATAGTTGGCAAAACTGATAGCAACTTCGAGCTAACTTAGAGCATTAAAGTATATTTTATGTTCGAAGACAGCTAATCATAACACACTACTGCCATAAAGGGTAATATTTGTAATGTTGAGATGGTACAATAATACATTTGAAGACAGTTGTATTCTCGTAAGTCAATTAATATTTTATTGTATTGGAGTACTTCGTTACTTCTAATCTTTATATACGTTCTTCTAATCGTGTAATAGTCAATTAAATCCCACTCGAGGTTTGATTTTCTCTAGATAAATCAAAACCTCTAGTGAGATTACTGTTGATTATATCGAATATCAAAGCAGGAAATATGTTGTTTTATTACAAATGATATTCCTTATATTAACTTCTTAACCAGCCTGTGCGTTCAAGAGTGAATAAGTGAACTTAAAGGAAGAAGAAAGCTATTTGTTTATCGCATTATCTGCTACATGGCTTGTAAGTGGAGTTTGCTCAAAAGCTACGACCGGATTAAAGGGAGCTCAGAACGGACAAACAAAGAAACGTCATCTCCATTCTTTACGATTTTTTAAGTACTAGGAAAGAGTTGTAATTACGACCATGTTGCTCAATGACATAAAGCAGGTCATAGTTATTCCAGGATTACACACATTCGTTACAGTGTGGAGACGCAGCTGCGATCTCGAGCACAGTATTAGAGGAGAATGTCGTATCCGTGAACAATACAGATTTGAGAGAAAATTAGCAACGAGTGAGTCATATTCTGAGATATTAAAGACAATTCACATATTTTCATCATGTTTTATTGACATGGTCGCACTATAGTATACCCATTTTGTTTTACGCTATTGTTGAGGTCCTGCTGCCTCCTAGAGTTCCAAATTGTATGTAGCCTAAATACTAGTAGGCCTACAGCACTCAGGGTGAAGCGTTTAGAATTTCACACACGCTGCGAGAACAATATACCGTATTTTATCGCGTAATTCCCTCCTTTTTCCTCAAATTTCTGGCCAAAAACACCAGGGGAATAAAATTACATGAACATATTTTCTGAAGGGATGTACAGTATAAAGTAGCCTAAATGTTCATATACGTAAATATAATTTAATTACATTTCATTACGAATGTTGGTTCTGTCTTCAGATTGTTTCATCTGGCGGTAAAAGTGAGGAATAATGAAGAAATTAAGATATATGGATCATATGCGGAGACTAAGATGAAGGCGGAAAATAGAAAAGATTGGAGAAAGCTGGGTTTGCAGTGAAAGATCTGCCCTTGGGACAACAATATGAATGAATGAAGAAATACTTACTGGCTTTTAGGGAACCCGGAGGTTCAATGCCGCCCTCACATAAGCCCGCCATTGGTCCCTATCCTGAGCAAGATTAATCCAGTCTCTATCATCACATCCCACCTCCCTCAAATCCATTTTAATATTATCTTCCCATCTACGTCTCGGCCTCCCCAAAGGTCTTTTTCTCTCTGGCCTCCCAACTAATACTCTATATGCATTTCTGGATTCGCCCATACGTGCTACATGCCTTGCCCATCTCAAACGTCTGGATTTAATGTTCCTAATTATGTCAGGAGAAGGATACAATGCGTGCAGCTCTGCTTTGTGTAACTTTCTCCATTCTCCTGTAACTTCATCCCTTTTAGCCCCAAATATGTTCCTAAGAACCTTATTCTCAAAAACCCTCAATCTCTGTTCCTCTCTCAAAGTGGCAGTCCAAGTTTCACAGCCATACAGAACAACCGGTAATATAACTGTTTTATATGAAGAAGAAATACATAAATAAATGGACATCACAAAAGGAATAAAATATTAAATATTAAAGAATGATAATAATAATAATAATAATAATAATAATAATAATAATAATAATAATACATTCCTAGAAAAAGCTACATATTGACTTTTTTTGTAACATATTTTTAAGTTATAACTATTTCAAATAAAAATATGACATCTGAGTTTTTTTAAAAACATCTAAACACGCATTGCTGACTCATTAAGAGTGACCTTTCATGTTTTCTGCCCCTTCCACCCAGAGCCTGTTAACACTTGCATCAGTACCATCGCTGTTTTCACGCACATCTGATTCACACAGCACATCTTCATTACTGCACTATTCTCGAACTCGGAGAATGAGATATAACTTACCAAATTTTTTAAGCTTTTCTTATTAACTTGGTCGGTGATTAGCCCCTACGCTCTGAATATTTACTCCCACGGCTTCACCACAACTAAGACGGATCAGGTACAGGTCTGTTGTTAAGGGATCGTTCACGCTCGAAAATTTATGAGAACAAATGCTGTAGAAAACACTCCACCACTGATCGGTTGAGAGAACGTCCAAAGTACTATACTTTGAGGGGAAGGAAAATTATTTGATTTAATTGTAATACTATTAGTATTTTTTTTTTACTTCTTATGTAATAACGCTGTATGAACTAGTAGATTATTTAACGTCAATGAAATTAATGATAGCGAGATGGTACTTGGCGACATGAGGCCGAGAATTCGTTATAGATTATCTGACATTCGCCTTACGGTTTGGGAAAACCCCGGAAAAAATCCAACCAAGTAATCAGCTGAAGCGGGAATCGAACCTACGCCCGAGCGCAACTCCGGATCAGCAGGCAAACGTACTACCGCCTGAGCTAAGCCGGTGGTTTTAAAAAATCTTAAGGAGAATTACGCGAGTAGGAATTTATGCGATGAAGTACGGTACTGCCACAATAATACTTGTAGTCTGATTCAATACAAATCACACTGTAGTTAGAGTAGAAAAAAAAAGATGATATTCATGCTGTCGACTTGTTGACATTATTAATAATAATTCAATAATAGTTTATATTTTCAGTCAAAACAGAAGTCAGAAAATAATTCTGTTACATCATATTATAATTTAAAGGTCACAAATATTTTCGACTTACATAAAAAGTCATCTTCAGGTGAATCCTTAAGCAAACAATTTTGAAATAAGGTGAGGGACTAATCAGGTACATTTTGATCTAGTAGTTGAATGCACATGCAGGCATTTTACAAATATATAGTTGTCATGACTCTGAGGTTAAATGGTTCACATACAAAATAAAACACTTATTTACATAGATACCTGAAATCTCTCATTTGCGTGTATATGAAACTATTGGCATCTATGGCCTGATGTTAAAAACTTGTGCAGTCAATTAATGAACTTACACTATATGTCAAAAGGTTAAAATTAAAATATAAAAATTATAAAAAAAATGATGAGTTCTGCAGTATTAATTAATGTGTTGTAGGGTGGAGGGAGTTCGCAGTCTGTTTCACCGCGGTGAAAGGCATATTTGTAAATGTACAGTTGATAGAGTCCAGACAGTGAAGGCGTGTTTCACCCGGCGTTACATTGCAGTCTGCACTGATAAGTGTTTTGACTGAAAATATACTCTATTATTGAATTATAACACTTTTCTGAAACAATATGACCTTTAAATTAAAAAAAAAAATTATTAATAATGTTTAAATGATAACAATAACTGTAATGTATCCAAATGCCAAGCAAATACAAAATATAAATTGAAGTTCCTTGCACGTAATGAGAATGTTCTGAACCACACAGTACACGGCTTCCGTAGATCTCCCCACAGAACTGCCCGGCAGCGCACCGTAGCATAAATTATACATGGACGCATGCATTATTTCTTAGCTTTGTATCCCGCGCGATATGCACACACTCGATGGTGGTGTGAATAATTCATTCCGTTATAAATATCACAAACAAGTCCATATCAATAGCTCAACAATGCAGTGCGGTATCTGTGCAAGTGGCAGAAGCACAACATTGGTTGTGGCCCGAGTTCAAATCTTTCCCAAGGCACGGATACGAGTCTACTATTCCGTGTTCGGCAGACACCCTGCGAAACGGGCAAATCTGCGTGTGCAGTATCGATCCAAAGTACGGAAACGAGATTCAAACTCTAACCTCTAATGAGTCTGTCAATATGACATGTGTAAAGTGATACGACTCCATTAACAAACAAACAACTTCACAATCCACACTGTACCTGCGTTTCCAAAGGTTTATATTAATTTACTATTCCGCTTATTTACATTCATGTGAAAGCCCGGTACTGGACACTTCTTTATTTCACTGTCGTCGTGTTACAGAATTTGTTCGGAAGATGTGCACTACAAGAAGAAGACCAAACAAAGAGCAAAGGCAAATAACCAAAACAAGATGCCGAACTTCAAGAAAAGAAAATAAAACAAAAGGAAGACAAAGAAACGGGGTCCACACCTGTGGAGGAACGGTCAGCGCTTCTGGCCCCGAAACCAGGTGGCCCGGGTTCGACAGCTCTAACTTTGTATAAATCATTAATTAGGTCAGTAATTTATATGCTTGTCCTGCTTGGGGACATGCACCTATTACAGTCCGTAAAAAATTACAAGTTTTCCAAAACAAAATTTTAAGATTCATCACAGGACTTCCTAGAGTAACTCCTGTTAGATTGATTCATGAAGAACTAGAAATTTCGACAATTCAAGAATATATTTCAAATCAAGCCTTCTGCACGTACACCAAGTCGTACAGCAGCACAAACCCACTAATTTTTTCACTAGGAAATTACAATCCTGCATTAGATAAACATAAAAGACCTAAGAGCGTACTCCACCCTCTAGCTTGGAACGACAACGTACAAGACGAATACCAACTTCAACACTAAATAACCACTTGACTCTACACACAGACAAGTCTATTAATGCACTAATAATGTTATTTTTCTGTTTCAGGGTCATCACGTTATTGGCAGCATAGATGCATTGTTCTTATTGTAAACAATTTTTTATGTGCCTTTAATGTATTTGTATTCTGAATAATGATTAAACCAAAACCTCCCACCTCAACATATTCTGACCCCACTATAGCCAATTGGCTTGTCGTCAGCACGACATCTCATCCTGCTCTAGGTTTTTCCGTGGTTTCCCTTGAGCAATATCGGGATGAGCCCTAAAAGAAATGGGTCACGGACCACTTCCCTTCCCCCACTCTTTCTCTTCTACTATCACAAAGAACTTGCTAATTTCTTAGATAACAACCCTGTATTATGATAATAGGGGAAAATAAATACATTGTAAGTTCACAGGGCTAACGGCTTCGAAGCTGGGTACCTGGTTCTAAGGACGTGCACTGGTAGCAATCTAAAACATGGAGGCATGAGATAGTTACTCTGCCTGCCATTAAAATTCACTTCAACTAAATCCCCAAGGTAAAAAAAAAACAAATCAAGGCAAATTACCTCGAGGTTTTTTCCGGGGTTTTCCCTCAACCCAATACGAGCAAATGCTGGGTAACTTTCGGTGCTGGACCCCGGACTCATTTCACCGGCATTATCACCTTCATTTCATTCGACGCTAAATAACCTAGATGTTGATACAGCGTCGTAAAATAACCCAATTAAAAAAACGGGTCCTTGAGAGCAGTAGGCTACTGGTGACAGTGCTGAACAAGATGAAGGCGAAATAATGACAAGGAAGAAGAACGTTGTGGTTCTTGTAAAAGGAGGTTCATAGATGACTGTCATGGTGCAGAGTTTGGTTCCATCAGACATGCCATGATTTGTCAAACACAGCCCATCCCAAGCGAATCGACTGCGCGCAGTGTAAACATTCAAAGTGATTCTTTTCCAGCCAATACCGGGCATTTTATGCATGTTAAAAAACTTGCTGTAATGAATTAAGAAGTTCGAGAGATACTATCCGGACATGAAAATTGTTCTTAAATAAGTTTGGAGAATGATAAGAAAATTGATATTTTTCAATTGTTTTGATTTTATCCATTTTAGGACATCCACGCCCGTTATTGGATAATTATGTTCATTATGTTCGATTGAATTTGTGATAGCGAGATACAATTTTGACTAGATGTGACCCAGAATTTGGTACAGTTTACAACATTTGCTTTTCCGGTTGGGGAAAACCTCGGAAAAAACCCAACCAGAAATCAGCCCAAACGGCAATCGAACCCAGGTCCGAGTCAGCAGGCAAACGCGCCAACTGCCTGAGCTACGCCGGGGGCTTTCTTTTAATTAAACTTTATTTAAATAAAATTTCAAAGACTAATTACTTCGGCATGAAGGTATAGTTCTGAAGACGGTAACCTTAACACTCTTTTGGAAAGGCATCATAAATATATTTTGTGCGAGATCGTGCGTATTTGCTTGTTTTCCGCACAGAACCAATACGCGGTAAGTGTGAAATACCACATTCAGTATTCCCAACGTAACACACATAACAATTTCCCTCTTCTTACCGCTTAAGCGCGACATTCATTTTACTGCTTTAGGCTTTTAACATATTATTTTTAGAGACGTTTAACATATAATTATAAATTGGAAACTTACCACTGCAGTTTTACCTAAATTGCACTGTTAATTATTGTTTTTAAATATTTGCAAAAATTAAGTAAACTCTACAAAACCACAAAAGTTACTGCATTTGTAATGCAAGTAACATTAAGGAAGCCGTGAAAAAATCAACAAGATTCCAGATGCCGATGTTATTACTACAATATGTTATATAAATAATATTGTTAAAATATTAAAATGAAAAATAAATCATTACATAACCTTACCGTTTGTTTTAAGTTCGTATTTATAGACTGGGGAAAAAAAAGACAGACGTATATCACGGCCTGCTGGAGTATAGTAAACACAGAAAACATTTTATAGCAACAATGTTGAAGATAGATATTTTTGTTTTCCAAAATTGCCGTCATTGAACAGAAACCAAGATGGAGATCTCATTGCAACTAATTAGAAATTCCTCTTTCAGGTATGTAATAAACGATTTTCGCACAAAATAATGTATGATACACGAGCGGTATGTTTTCTTTCAATTCTCGAAAATTAAAAAACTCAACTACGTTTCGCTTTTTCAAACTTTTCCTCGAACATGAAAACTTCAACATACCGCTCTTGTAACGCATATTACTATTTCGTGCAAGTAGCAGAGGCATGATCCTTAGCACAGAAAGAAAATGATATGGCAAGGATTTTTCGAAGTAAAATGTTAAGATAAAATCTGTACATACAATTAGGAAATATTTTAACATTTTTTATGAAATCTGAAATAGAACGAAGTTCTTGTCCGGAAATATCAAATGAAATTCAACTTCATATCCCATGTGGTTACATCATAATCGATGGTCCTCTAGATCAACTGAATGTAATTCGAGAATAGGCAACTGAATGTAATTCGAAAATAGGCAACGAGAATGTTGGAATACACTATGGAACGGCCAACTGAATACCGTACTCAAGAATGACGGATGATGCTTGGTTATTCTATTACCAGGATCATCCGTAGCAAAGAAGAGACTGTATAGGGTGTCTGAATAAAGCTGTTCATAAATTGCTTTAGGCATTACGCACAACATGGATAGGGATGGACACACTGTATTTTTCGCCTTTGAAATGATTTAACAGTCTAACTATTTTGGTTTCAGTAATGATTAAAAACAGCTAAAACAACAAAAAATAAACATAGACGGGTGGGGTAATTGAGTGTTTATTCAGACGATGCGTCGGAGTAAAGAAACAATAATTCCTGATAAGCGGGTTTCTCGAGATAGTCCATGGTTCTAAGCTAGAGTCATGGATTCGTACAATATTTCCTCTGGTTTCGTATTTTTTTAATTTCGAACTCCGATTACAGGTAATTCTGAAAAATTCTACTTAATACTACTTTGAGACAGTTAGTGAATACGTACGCAATCCATCGGAACATAATATGAAACAATGTTTCACAGCAGTAGCCACAAAACCTCGAATCTGTGAAACTCGTGACAGCAAAAGTGAAAGATAGTGACAGATATTCCAGCAAGTCTTACACCAAATGGTCTGTGTATCCAAGTCGTGACGGTCTCATGGCAGTGTCATTAGAAGTGACATATTCAAAATATCTTGAAATAAACTAATAAATTGTGTTAAAACTGTACTGTCTGTTATTTAAGATACCTTTTATTACGTCCGCTGCTTATCCCGAATAAAACAAAGCTCATTAAATTGGGGAATTTGAAAATAACTTACGTATTAATATAATGCTATATTTTTGGAAACATAAAAAGTGAAAATTAATGACTCGATATAACACTATCCAACGATCAAGCGACTAGAAGAAAAGTGGAAATCCAAAATAAAACATGTGAATAATAAAACAGATTGACTGTAGAAGTTTAATATCAATAATTATCACACGAAGAATAAAATACACACAACATTAAAGTGACTTTGGATATTACACCCATTCCTGATTTCGCCTGCAATACTATTAAATACCTTCCACATGTCTCGACTGCTACTTGGGATGCCTAATCAAAATTAACATCTTAAGTCAGACGCTGTAGAATAAACCAAACCTCTTGTAAGCTACGTTTCTGTCAATGACAAGGGGGCTGAGTAAAAAATATATTCATGCGTATTTTCAGTAATTTATTTAACAATGTGCAAGTAGAAAGCACACTAATGCATTGTAAACATCATAACAGCTTATCAGTTGCGAGTACTACGCGAACCGTCTGCCGTCTCGACAGCGATGCCAGATTTTTAGACCTTCTGTACGTGGCTCGACAATCAATGTTTTCAATGTTTCTTCAATCGATTAATTTGTTATCTGTGAATTTTATATTTGAAATGCTGCTGCGACAAGAACATAACAAACGTTCTCTTCGTTGTTATACAAGAAATTAAAAGATATTCGTAAAATTCGCGATCGAAATGTCGGCGTAAATGTATTATTTCTTTAGAAACCTCGCAAAAACGAGCAAAATGGTATTAGACTTTTTTGTTCGTTATATTTTAAGAAATCACATCCTACAATTAATGTACTACCTGATGTTCCATCCTGTATATTGGACATTGTGCCGTGGACGAATTGATCTGGAATGACTTTTAGATAGAAGTTATTGAAGTTAAATTGAAAGTAATAGCACTGCGTACAGAATTTCCGAACGAATTAAAAACTGCTTATGGCTCAAAATCAGCACATCGTGTTACATAAGATGCAACGTATGCATAGAGAATCAATATAGGCTATTAAGAAAAGAAATTTAACAGCAATATATGCCATGTAATTAACAGGATAGCAGAGCTGGTAAAATTTTGTTGTTATACAAATGCCTGTTTAACTACATGGTTTTACTGTTAGGTGAATCGCATTAAATTCCAATATCGTAATCACTGGAATTTCGATACCGCAACGCTGCAAGGAGAGGCACAGTGGCGGAACTTCGGTGTGAAATATTTACCAATATACAGAAGATCTCTGCCATGGCTGTGGTGTAACTATTGATGCGAGACGGGACATATTCTAACTCTTCAAATTTCCGTTTAACATAAAATTATACGTATACTCTCATTAACTAAATTCCAGTAATTTACAGCATGCACAGAGTCTGATTTTGATTCAAGGGCCCCTGGAATTAAAGAGTGTAACCTCTATTCCTCACTCCAAGTTTCACAACATACAGAACAACCGGTAATAAGATTATAACTGTTTTATAAATTCTAATTTTAGCTTTTTTGACAGCACACCAGACAACAAAAGCTTTTGGTAAAGACTGCACAGAGTGTCCCATTTATCTTGTGCACCTATTATAACTTTTTTGTTTGGATAGGTATTGGAATTTTTGTTTTTCAGCGTTTTGTTAGAACGAGAGGCTAACATGAGTATGGAGATTTGGTTCATTTAACTACATTATGGTACAAGATACACATGACGTCATCAATTTTTCAAATAGCACTACATACTTGAATCATATGTTAGCCTACATTGATTACACACATTAGGACGAGTTCAAAAATGTATCACAATGTCACCTTCCTAATCAATAACAACAAAACGAAACATAAACGTACTTTCAATGTGATAATATTATGCTTTGAGAGTCACAGAAGATGTTCCAAATGGTGACCATTCATATTAATGCACATTCGAAGGCGTTCCCCGAAAGACAGTATGACTGCCAGGCATGTTGCTGGCTGAATGGACACACAAGCCTGTCGAATGCGTTCCTACATATCGTCTGGTGTTGTCAGAATATTCCGGTACACACTGTTCTTTACAGTTCCTCACAGGAAGAAGTCGAGTGTCGACAGGTCCGGAGAACGTGCAGGCCACTGTATGTGGATTGTGGTGTCCACAGTTGTGGTGGTTTGTTTACATGTTAAGACATCAAACACACAACACCCGACGTGTACGGACATCAGTCGTCTTTCGTTTTGTGTAAGTTAATGTACAAGATGAATGAGATACCACAACAAACGGCACATTCTATTGGCATTCATTTTGCATTTTGTTGTTATGGATTGGGAAGGTGACATTGTGATACATTTTTGAACTCGTCTTAATGTGTGTAAAAATGTAACATGATTCAATTCAGTATGTAGTGCTATTTGAAAATTGATGAAGTCAAGTGTATCTTGTACCATAATGTAGTTACACGCACCAAATCTCCGCATTCATGTTAGCTCCTCGTTCTAACATAACGCTCAAAAACAAAAATTCCAATCTATCCAGACAAAAAAGTTATAATAGGTGCACAAGATAAATGGGACACTCTGTATACTCCGCAACTTACACTGCTATACAGAGTGAAGAAAAATTCAATTGACAAACTTCATGAGAAGAAAAGTACTTTTTAAAGCCATTTACGGAAAGGTTACCTTTTTACCGCTAGAGAACGTCAAACTCTAAAATATATTTTCCCTTTACATAGACTTAGCTGTTGATACTTGCACTTAATGCTAGTAGTAAACAAGTTTTAATCGTAATAAACTAAATACGGAAGAGGTAACAATTTTGTTAGAATAATCCTAGAAGTATCATAATACGAGATAGAAACAAGTTTTCTATTAAATATTACAACATTCATAAACGTCACTGAAACTTGAATCCATCAGCCTGAATGCATGCGTTTTACCAACACAGAATGGGTTACAGGGCTCGTTCATACACCCCTATGTTCTTCCTAGTAGATATTTTCCACCAGACCCAATTTCTCGAGAATTCCTTTCGATTCCATTTTAAATATGGCTGGTAGGATATAACTGCTTCAAGGAATTAACCTACAGCAACCTCAACTTATAAAACAGCATGAAGTAATTTTCTTCATTCCACACGAAACGCTTCTTTCCTATATAAACACTACAGAATTAAACTAAACTTTCCTTGTGAACACGAATTAGGATAAATATGAAGAGGAGGGGTTCCTAATTAAAAGGAATGCAAAATTATTGCGTCGACGTCAACTCTCTGTAGCAGTGAAGGTAAACATTTTAGGAAGTGAGATTGTTGTTAAAATTTACTTGTCTTCACGCTATCTATTATTAAGTACTTTATGCTCGACCATGCCGAAATGTAGTAATTATACACCTGGTAGCAGTCCTTTAATGCATGTCATTAAAGTACACCTACTCATTAAAGTACAGGTGTTCAGCCAATAACATGTCAGCTTTGTACCGTTATAAAATCTCAGCCAATGGCAAGTCAGCTTTGTACCGTTATAAAACCGCAAGTATCGATTATTCTCGGATATGCAATCGAAAGAGAATTAGCGAAAAGTCACGGAGGCTGGAAATCCAATACTGTCGCAGAAGGTTATGTTCTGTTACTATAATAATTAGTGTTAATTGTAAATAATATTCAAATAAATTCAATTTGTCATCTCGTTTTTCAATGTCTAATTTAATTTCAATGTTATATCAAAGTTAATATTTAGTTTACTCTGTAGGTTCTTATAGGCTATCAAGGTCAATGTGGACATCTGTTCCTCGGAAAAAATCAATACTTTCGCGTCTGCGCACATCTCACAATTTACGAGGTATTGGTCAAGGTCAGTTAGATACAAATAAAATGAATAATTTCAAGTTAGAAATATGATCGAGCATAAAAAGTCGTATGAAACTCCCCTATAATGGTAATTAAGAAGCTCGTATGAAAATTATGAAACTCGCTTGCGCTAGTTTCATAAACATCAATACTCGCTTCTTAATTACTATCATTATAGGCTCGTTCCATTATGTACTATTATGAAGTCTTTAATTGATTATTTTACGATGCTTTAACAACTGCTATGGTCATCTAACTTTTGAGTGAGATGAAGATGGCAATGCCAGCGAAATGAGTCGAGGGTCCAGCGTCGCAAGTTACTCAGCATTTGCTCTTAATGAGTTGAAGGAAAACCCCGGAAACAACCTCAACCAGGTAACTTGTCCGAACCAGGACTTGCCCGCTCATTTCACGGTCAGTCATGCTAATCGTTACTCCACAGCGGTGGACTTTACAAAGTTTATGGGTCAAATTTTCTGCATCTTGTTATGTATTAAGAAATAAATTTTTTTTTCTACGAAAAAAATGTCGAGCATGTCAAAATAATTTTCCTTGAGTAGGCTTATCACGATCTGTAAGAGATTGCTTCTTTCTCATTACACTAGTCTGCGATGAAATTACTGCCTCCAAAGTTTGAATGTTTTTAGGGTATTTTTAGCATGCTGAAGTCAAGTTCGAAGCCAGAAAGTTCCTATCACGTACCATTTCTTTGTTATTTTAATTTTCTTATAATATATTACGACAATTTATAGCGTAATTATTTAAACTATAATACTTTAACAACTGTAGTTTTAGTATGTCAAGATATGAAAACCAAATGTATTCAACATATTTTTAAGAAGTTTATATTGAAAATCAGGATAACAGATGTTTCTTAGCAGATAGAGGGTGCAAGCGCATAAGGAAGTTAGGGTGAAATAACGTGCAGCCTTGCCATTATCTTTATCTGTGGGAGATAGAAATGTCAGCCATACCTTGGTGAGAGACTCAACTCAACTCGTCTAGTTCCTCTCACATTTCAATAGTCTGTGTATCATCTGGAAACGAAACGAAATCAGTTTTTGAAGCTTTATTGTGGAGTAGAAAGTTGAGAGGTTTTAGTTCAGTAAGAAAGTATTTACCATGTCGCATCGAGAATGTATAAATAATCCAGACTATTTTTATTATATAACTTATACAAAATATACACATTGCCTAAGCAGAGGCGTAATTTTACAGATTTTGTGAAAAAGTCATATCTTGCTTATTTTGGAATCAAACTTGGAGATCAAAGTAAACCTTGGGCACCACACAAAGTATGTAGAGTATGCATTGAAGAACTTCATCATTGGATCAACGGCAGAAGACTGTTGCTATCTTTTGGAGTACCTATGGTTTGGAGAGAGCAGTCGAACCATAGTAATGACTGCTACTTCTGTTCGTGTGATGTGAAGGGGTACGATTCTAAAAATAAAAAGCAAATCGTGTATCCAGTTATTCGGTCAGCCATTTTACCTGTACCCTATGGGCCTGATGTACCAATCACTGTGCGACTAGAAAATCTTGAATAGTTTTCATCTGAGTCTGATGTAGAGGTGAGGGAAATTGTGACGAGTGACAGTGACTATCTACCAGAGTCGGGTGCTGCAGAACGTGGCTTTAAATAAGGAAAGAGACTGTTTCAAATACATATGTGAGAAATTTCCACTACTAAATGAAGCAAATTAAAAGAAGATATATTTAATGGTCCTGACAAAAGAAAACAGATGTCTGATGCAGCATTCAAAAACACTGTGGATGAAAACGGGAAAACAGCATGGATATCTTTCTGTGAATTTGTTTTAAAATTTCTTGGCAACAACAAGGGTCCTAATTACCGAAACATTATGGCTAACATGCTTGAAGCATACAAGGAACTTGGTTGTAACATGAGTATCAAAATTCATTTTCTGTTTTCTCACCTAGATTACTTCCCCGAAAATCTAGGATTTTTGAGCGAAGAGCAAGGTGAACAATTTCACAAGGATTTGCAGGTGTTCGAAAGGTGATATCAGGGACGATGGAGCATCAGTATGCATCCTCATTATTGTTGGATGTTAAAGCGTGAAATACCTGAAGACAAAAATAAAAGAATGAGGAGCAGAAGGACTTCCTCAACTAAGAAGCAAGTGGTGTAATTTTTTGTGTGCTGCATTATGCTAATTTATACATCCAATAGTGAAGTAAACAAGACAAAACAAAGCAAAAACACTCTAGTGACATGTATGAACACCATACCCATAATTTCAGAAAGTCGTGTCTTTTAAATGTTGCTTTTGCATTTGAAATAAAAAAGTGAAATGAAAAAGTTTTTGATGAAATTCACGTAATTATACAATACATTTAAAGTGATTTGCAAACAAACCTGACGTGATAGAAGTAAACGGAATGAAAATTCTAATTCAGCACACCAACATTATATAAAATCACATTATTTACTTTAGGCAACAAACACAAAGTTGAAATTCGCAGGCTAGTGTTATTAGTCTTTTATATGGAATTGCTAATAAAGTTACCATTCACAATCTCTTACCAACTGGACTTCAAATATGTTGTCTTAATCTACTTACATATTACACTGTAAATAATTTAAAATTATTTTCTAAAGTTCATGAAAAATAAATTATTGCATTCCACTAAAATAATTCTCAATTAAAAGAACTTGTCTATATCTGGCACTCAGCGGGCTAGCCATAAGAACCCACGTTTGCTGAACTTATCAAGTAACGTGTGGGTAAAATAGAATAACATAATATTGTACTGTACAATAACAAGCCAAAGGAAGAAAGCGGTGGGTACAGCTAAAAAGTAAACATAGATTGGAGTTGCGTGGGCACTAACAAACAACGAAGGTCACAGTACTCCCGGAACACATTTCGAATCACATCCAATCAATACCAGACGGCGAGAGTGCAATTATAACATTAGCACAAATGCAATTACGTCGAGTACACTTGCCAAAGAATGCTCTATGTTGGGCAGACCTGGTGTAATGCAATCAGCTAGTTTCGTAAAACTGTCACGATAGAGTTCAGAACTGTTAAACATTTCGTCAGAAAAGTATTAGGCCTACATTAACAATATATTGAGCTATAAACATGTGTTTCATGTTCCCATTTTGCTTAAATATCAGAATTCTGATAAAAATTTAAATGATTTTGATTATATCTCTGGCTCTTCTAGACGAGATTTATCTACGGTAACAGTAGTAGTAATAGTAGTAGCAGCATAATCGTAATGGTAGCAGTAGTAGTAGAAGTAACAGTAGTGGTAGTAGCAGTAGCAGTACTAGAAGTAACAGTAGCAGTAATAGTAGTAGTAACAGTAGTAGTAACAATAACAGTAGTAGTAGTAGTAATAGCTAGCAGCATTAGTAGCAGCAGTGGTAGTAGTAGTAGCAGTAATAGTAGTAGTAACAGTAGTAGTAACAATAACAGTAGTAGTAGTAGTAGTAATAGCTAGCAGCATTAGTAGCAGCAGTGGTAGTAGTAGTAGCAGTAATAGTAGTAGTAGAAGCAATACTAATAGTAGTAGTAGTAGTAGTAGAAGCAATACTAATAGTAGTAGTAGTAGTAGCGGTAGTAGCATTAGCAGTACTAGTAGTAATAGTAGCAGTAATAGTAGTAGTAGCAGTAACAGTAGCAGCATTAGTAGCAGCAGTGGTGGTAGTAGTAGTAGTAATAGTAGCAATAATAGTAGTAGCAGTAACAGTAGCAGCATTAGTAGCAGCAGTGGTGGTAGTAGTAGTAGTAGTATTTAAAGATGCTTTCAAGAAGTTATTCAAAATCGAAATTCAGCGTAGACGAGAAATAGCCGACGAATATATCTTGGAGATCTGTGTTATGGACGGGGTTATTTTATAGATATCTACGAAACATGATCCAAAGCTTTACTATCATCCGGGAGAAAGCTATGTTAGTGATGGTTCATGCTTCGAAATATATTGCCCTGCGGCGGATTTAAACTTAGGAATCTCATATTCAACGGCCAGTAAGGTAACAGAAAAATAAGATGAAATAAAATAGGATTGTGAGAAAGGTAAGTGAGGTAGGAGTTAAGGTGGAGTAGAACTTGAATAAATGAACAGAACCTTAGAACATATAGTAATTTACCAAAATATGAAAAAACGTGACCGTCCATGGACCAAGGGGAGGGGGGTATTTTGTGTCCACACATTTTTAATTTGCCTATTAAAAATTGCAATAATATTATTTCGAAGTTCATATGCTATGATTGTGACAGAAAAACTTCAAATTTTATGAAGCTATAAGAATACAAATATTTTCAATTGATCTGCCTTATTTATTTTGTGAAAAATCTACGTGGACACAAAATAACTCTCCCTTGGTCTAGCAAGTAACTATTTTTTATCAGCGAATAATTATGGTGCTGTCACAACGTTTTAAATTTAAATATATCGACAACAATGGTGCCTGTACTACATAAGAACATGTTTCACCATTATTGGTAGCAGGAAACGTTTCCAGTAATTCAGTTGCTCTTGATTTGTGAGCAGTGTCAGTTGTATGATAATATGAATATCCAGAAACAATGAGTGATAAAGATCTAAGTGTTGTTACTGAAGAAGGAGAGGAGGAAAATTATGATCAAAGTGAAGATGACAATGTAAATGGAAATGAAGACACAGAGCGTGATTCTGAAGAGATAAATGTAAGCGAAAGTGAGAGATTGGTGCAACTGACGATCCGATTGATTACGTTTGCAACACAAATACCACTGCTAATGTAATTCGTGGCACACCAGGACTACGACCAGCAGGTAAAGTAGACAATTTACGTGTATATGAATCCTTTACGCAATTCATGGATGATGATATAGTCTCAAAAATTGTACGACACACAAATAAAGAGGGAAGAAGGAATAATATTGAGGAAACAAATAGGACTGAATTTCTTGCGTTTCTGGGTATTCTGATATTGACAGGTGCCAATAACGATGCTGGCTTGGACTATCGTGGTTTATGGTCTGGAGAACTTGGCAGATCAGCATATATTGCAGGCATGAGCCGGGACAGATTCCGTGATCTTCTGAGGGTAATCAGATTTCATGATAAAAGTACACGGGAAATTCGAAGACAAAGTGACAGATTTGCTCCTTTGGATGAAATATTCCAATTCCTAAATGCAAATTTTCCTAAATTCTATTGTGTTTATAAAAATACCACTATCGATGAAATGCTGTCCCATTTTAGAGGGAATTGTCCCTTCCGGGTTTTCATGAAAAATAAGGCGTAAAAGTATGGGATCCTGATAAGAATGTTTGCAGACTGTAAAGAAAGATACGTTCACAGCATAAGCAGGAAGGCACAACTTCTGAATACAGACTGTGAAACGGCTTGTTACCCCTATCAAAAATACAGGCCGAAACGTAACAACAGACCGTTACTATACATCTGTTGATCTAGCGGAGGACCTCTATAGTGACTATAATCTGACTTTAGTTGGGACTATGCAAAATAACCTAAAATACATTTCAGAAGAGCTGAAATCTGTAAAAGGAAGAGAACTACACTCCAGCATCTTCACCTTTACTGATCCATCCTCTGAAAAACCACCTGTGACTTTGGTATCATATATACCAAAACCAAAGAATGTCCTAATTATGCTATCATCTCAACATTGTGATGCTTCTGTTTCTGATGAAGAAACTAAGAAGAAGTCTGACATTAACTTATTTTATAATTCAACAAAAGGAGCAGTTGACACCATCGACCAAATGGCGAGGAAATACAGTATAAAAAAGTAGGCGACGATGGCCTCTATATTCTACACTTTGATGGATAAACGCATACGCATTGCATACTATGAACTTTCCTGAATGGAACAGTACTAATACAAACCGGCGACGATGTCTTTATCTCCAGCAGTTAGGATTAGACCTCATCAAACCTCAAGTTGAACAACAGGCTGAAGTCTTATATTTCAATGGAACTAATGTGATGGTGAGCGAAATGAGAAGGTAAACTTCATAGAAAGCAAACACTTCGATTTCTTATTTGAGTGGTAGTAATAAGATCGCATTGCAATTTAATTTTATCAATAATCAATCAATAAATAAAGACATCATTAATTAATTTGTATTAAATAGATGTCAAATAGAATTATAAAATTGATCTATGTGCATTACATTCACATTTGTGCCAATATTGTTCCTAGTGGATACTTTTTAACCGCCCTCGGTCAACCCGTAGCCAAGAAAAGCTTGGTCCAGCTAGGGTTTTATACTTATTGTTAAATTTCTATGTTACATCAATGTTTTGATGATTTATTTTTTGTATAAGTTATTTATATTTAGAAGTTTAAATAACTAATTAATATTATAAAAGTAAGATTGGAGTGGAATTTTATTTTTATTATCATTTAACTATATTAGTTTATTTCATGTTTTGTGAAAATATTAAGTGCGTTTTTATCAAAAGTCCAGGAGTACTTGTCTTCAAGGATTCGGCCACTTTATTGTGTCATTTGAAATTTTGTAAAAATAAAATATAATCTGATAGTATTAGACATACACTTATTGTTCCTGCAGTTGACGCATTGTAGGGACAATGAATGAAGTAACACTGGGGCTACCTAATATTAGGAACAGATTAGATCCCCAAAGAAAGTAATAAAGGCTAGTCTTCCGAGAATCGAGTAGCAATTCACTGCATTTGCAGCTAGAAACGCTAACACGAGTCGCAACGGAAGACAGACTACCAGATTTCGCACCAAATTACAAACGTATTGGAAAACGAATTAGTGGTTTTACAAGAAAGCAATTATAGGATTGGATCTAACGGTTCAGAATTGATGAGCTTAAATTCAATAGTACAAGGAGAAGAAGATAAAAGGGAGCAGTATAGGGAGAAGTAGAGTAACGAAAGGAGGGGGAGGAGAAGAAAGTGAACAGAAACAGAAGGAAGAGACGGGACGAAAAAGGAGGACGGGATCAGAAGAAGAAGGAAATTAGTATGTATAAGAAGAAGGAATTAAGCAAAAGGCCAACACATGAGAAGAAAAATAAGAGTTAGAACAGAAGAGGAAACAAAAGAGAGAGAGAGCAACAGAAGAAGAACGCAGAAGAGAAAGAAAAGGGAAGGGAATAGAAGAAGAAAGAGGGGGAAGACAGCAGAAGAAAAATAAAAGGAAGAGAGCAGCAGGAAGGGAAAGAAATAAAGGGAGCAGAAGGTAAAAGAGATGGAAGAGAGTAGAAGAGGAAAGCAGTAACACAAGAAGAGAATAGAAGAGAAACGAGAAAGGAGTCGAAGAAGAAATAGAAGGAAGAGAGCGTAAAAGGAAAGAGAAGGAAGAGAGCAGAACAAGAAAGATAAGGGAATAACAGAAAAAGAAGAAAAGAGAAGGAATGGAACAGAAAAGGGAAAGACAAGGAAAAGAGAGACGGGAGTAACAGAAAAAGAAGGGAACAGAAGAAGAATGGAAGAGAAGAAAGCAACAGAAGAAGAAAGCAGAAGAAAAAAGAGAAGGTAACAGAAGAAGAATGGAAGGGGAGAGTGCAACAGAAGAAAAAGAAAGCTGAAGAAAATATAGGAGTGAACAGAAGAAGAATGGAAGGGGAGAGCGTAACGGAAGAAAAAGAAAGCTGAAGAAGACGTAGAAGTGAACAGAAGAATGGAAGGGGAGAGAGCAACTTAAGAAAAAGAAAGCTGAAGAAAATATAGAAGTGAACAGAAGAAGAATGGAAGGGGAGAGAGCAAAGGAAGGAAAGGAAAGCTGAAGAAAATATAGAAGTGAACAGAAGAAAAATGGAAGGGGAGAGAGCAACAGAAGAAGAAGAGAAAGGAAGACGAAAGGAAGTAAAGGATGCATAAGACAAATGAAAGGGTAGAGCGAAACAGAAGAGAATGGAAAAGAAAGAGCTGCTGCAGAAGATAAAGAATCAAGAGACAATAAGGAGAAGAGAGAAAGCAGAAGAAAGAGATGGGTGAGAGTAAACGGAGATGAAGAAGATGAAACGGAATACAAGAAGGAAAGAAGCGCAAGAGCAACAAATGATGTAGAAAAAAAGGAACACAGACGAAGAGGGATAATAGGAGGAAACATGGAGCATAACATGAGGGGAAGCGAAGAGAGCACGGATGAAGGAGAGTGAAGAGAAGTAAACATAAGACGCAGCAGTAAAAGGAGGAGAGGGGATATAATAATAATAATAATAATACTAATGCCAATGTGATTAAAGTAAATTTACAAACGGCTGCACACACACACACACGCACGCACGCACGCACGCACGCACACACGCACACACACACACACACACGATAGGCTATAGCTGATACCTCGACAATGCATAATTGAAAACTCAAAGACACATCACAGCGAGGTACTGCAATAAGAAGTTTCTGAGCTACCAGTATATTAGCAGAACAGAAGATGAAGTGCTCTCTACCCAGGCAGCTTTGATCGGAATTGAGAAATGATCAAAGCGCCGACCAAATTATCTTACGGTTGCAGAAGCAGTCGATATATAAATGCATGGCTTCGTGTTAACACAAGAACACTACTGGGGCTGTATTACAGCGGTGAATAATAGTGATCGACAGGGGAAAAATGACTTCGTCAGGATTGCGACACGCAACAGTTTACAACTAATCGAAATGTAACAACACAAAGAGTACTGTGTGCTCCATCACCGAGCTGCTGACAACTAGAGGAAAATAATATTTGTTTGTATATTAGCATTTCTCATTAATCCAATAATCATCACTTTATTTGAAGTAATGAATATCGGTAAGCCAAACATAATTTAATGCCAGTAATAGAGTACTTTTAATTATTAATTGTATAAATACGTATAATATATAAACCAATAATTCCATTTTGAAAGATGTATTTTTCACCATAAGCTCGTTAATATCAACGTTCACTGTATGATTGATTGCGTAATTAGCAAGCAGTTATCATTTATACTCGCAAACAGACGACTAATTGTTATATTTAACAGATGACATGGATGGGGAAACATTCAGCTGTCGTCGATGTTGAATAGCATCCGTCATCTCTTACGAGTCAATTTCATCAGAGCAAATAACACTGGGGTATGTCATTGCTAAAGTAAATTCTCTTACTTCCGGTTTGTGATACTTTCCATTTAACAGTCAGTTACACAGGGTTAGTTAAAAGTCCCGCACCACTTAAATAACTTTTGAAGCATACAGTTCAGTGACATGAAACTTGGTATGTGAGGATAACCATATACTAAGAACTCGATAATGGCATTACCGAGTTTTTTCTACTTCCGGTTTAACCGGAAATAACTCCAACTCTCTTATTTTAAATGGAACACATATATATTTTTATTTTTGAATAAAGCTCATTAAGAGCTTTTCAAAAAAGTACACATACTTGGTACTTCTGTACAAATTCAGTGTTGCTAAATAAAAATGGAAGTGGTGCAAGATATTCCTAAAGCCTGGTTAAATCATTCCTTAAATGGTTTCTATGATCGAGTGACACATTGTAAAGCAGCTGAGGGCTACCAATTTGGACACATAATTTACAAGGTGAGCTAGCTTTGTTTTGTTTTTGTTAAGGAAGGAGTATTATATTATTTTAATATTCGATACACTTTTCTGTTTTCTTGACTTAGCAACACTGAATTTGTATAGAAGTATCAAGTGTGGGTACTTTTTGAAAAGCTCTTAATGAGCACTATTAAAAAATAAAAATATATATATTGGGTGTTCCATTTAAAATAAGAGAGTTGGAGTTACTTCCGGTTTAACCGGAAGTAGAAAAAACTCGGTAATACAATTATTGAGTTCTTAGCATATGGTTATTCTCACATACGAAGTTTCATGTCACTGAACCGTATGCTTCAAAAGTTATTTAGGTGGTGCGAGGCTTTTAACTAAACCCTGTATAAATCTATATATATATATATATATATATATATATATATATATAATTTGAACTGGTAATGGAAATTACGGGAAAACGGCTGAACGGATTTTAATAAATGGCCCCTCATTTTGAAGCTTGGAACCCAAAGTTTTTCGGAAAAGTAGTAGTTTTGAGTGAAATGTCAATTTTCCTACATAATTTTCCTATTTTCCAAAATCCATCTGTTGTCAGTTTTGAGAACTAATTTTATCGAATCACGGCCGATTTGATTGAATTTCAGAACAAAAGACACACTACAATAAACAATAGGCTATTACACGAAGGCCATGACCTGCAGGATTGCCGACATATTTAGAGCACAATTCAATTTGTTATTAAAACTGATTCTGCAGTATACAATAATTTTCTGAGTACAGCTGTGTATTGGATATTCAAATCTACGAAACTTGAGGTGGTTTGATGACATTATTATCATTAGAAATGAAATATTATTATAGTTAATATCATGATGCATCTATTTTTCATTAATTGTACATAATATTGATGCTATATTGATGACATGAAAGTGAAACGTTTTGAGGTTATGTAAGTAAATGTAGAGAATATCTTAATTTAGATCTTCATTTCTATAATTTACTCAGTGGCTGCTATATATAACTACAAAACTTAAGATAATAATATTGCTATTAAAAATAAAATATTTTTATACTTATTGGCCCAGTGGTGTTGGGTCTTTTTCATATACTTAATGGCGGTGTAGTGCAGATATTGATATGTGTCATTGTCTTCAGTATTGGCTCGAGAGAGCGCAAAAATTACAGTTCCTAAGGAAAGATCAAAAGGTATTACTTACTGATAAAATAAGAGGCCTAGAAAATTTTGTAGTCTCCAAATCATTTCAGCAAGATCTCTTAGTAGGATAAAATGATTTTAAGCTCTACATTTCAAGTTCTACATGCAGCAGCTATACGAAAATGCTATTGTTCGAAAGCTTAGCAAACCTGACATTTTTTTAACTTTCGCCTAGAATCCACAATGACCTGAAATAGCTACTGGTATCGTCCTGACATTGATACTTGCGTTTTCGCGTTGAAACTCAAAAACTGAAGTTGGATAGGTTCAAGAAAAAGTATTTGGCCTAAAAAAATCCATTCAGAGGGAGTATGTTTCATTATTATGGAAGCAAATAACTATCAAAAAGACAAGTATTCTTCATTGAAAATAAATCTGAATAATGTTTATTTGAACGTCTAACGAACTTAGTTTGCAGCAGTATTTGCTGCACAAGCCACTAGTTTTCTTATAATTTTATCTCTGCTGATAACTAGAGACCGGATCGTAGTATCCTGTGTATTTGCTGCTGCAGTCCGCGCATTGGCTTCGTGACAACAGCTAACATGTGCTCTGTCGTTACAAGTTACTGGATCTGGATGATCCTCAGCGTACCGGAGATGGTTGCTATGGTGAAGTGGAGGCTAGACGGATCGTCGTATGATGGCATTCGGACGAAATTTCATCGCCGATTCCACAAAGCAGGATCCACAGACCAAACACTTCACACGCTGGTGAACATGTTTAGGAGTACCCGGCAGCCACAACGGAGCTCCACCGTGTGGTCATGGGTCGGGTGAGCACACGTCCTTTGATAAATCCCCACACAAAGAAGTCACACAAAGTGCAAAGTCCTTGTCAAGCAGGTGGTACTAGCTTCTTCAGCGTGAAAAGCAACACCTATGCACAATCGAACGTAGAATGTTCGATTTCCGTAACAAACACCGCACTAATTTTGGACTAAGTTCAATGGACAACCTGATGGCGCTTGAGAGGATGATGCTCGTCCTCGTAGGGCAGGCATGTCAATTGATGCCCACAGGAGCAAGCGCGCGCTTTAGAGCCCAGGAGAGCCTTAGCGCTTTACAGCGGAAAGGAAAGAGACAGACGAAAGAGGTGGTATATGCCGCTTGGTCGAGCTATATTCGGGGATGGCCAGCACTGATTCAATAGATAAAGGGAAGAGAACTTATTAAAACTGTATCCATGTTAATTTTTAGATTTGCCTGAGAAGTATAAGTGCATCGTAAGAATGTAAGTTTTAATTTTAATGCTCATTTTTCACAAATGTGATTTTTTTTCAAAAGAAATATTTTCTCAACTTTTCGTATAGAAAAGTGAAATTTTTCAGATATAGGCCTATTTATTTAGTAGCCTTACAGAATGTTTTCGTAAATCTAATATACCGTATATACGTATTACTGAAGATAGTGTATTGACAATTCTGAAAATATTCGCATGGAAATTGTTTGTAAGGAAATGAATAATTAACAAAGCAACCATTGTTACATCATAAGCAACAGATATGTGCCCATGTGTTGTAAAAATGTCAGCTCTATAGCTTCAGCAGATTTCGAGAAAATAATTTAATATTCTGATGATAGGAAGTTGCTCACAAATATCACCTTAAAAGCATAATGCGATAAGAGTTTTGTTATGTAATATTAGTTACACTTAAAACAGATATAGTAACTAGGCAACTTTGCTTTGTACTGTAATATTGTTTTGATTAGTTAATTGATTACTTTTGTAAGGCTAAAGATGCCATCAATATAAATTTCAACTTATCTTGTTATACTCAATCTCTTTCTTTGGAATATCAGTTTCTTTATGAATTATGTGTTTCATCCACTTAATACAGTATAATATTATACTACTATGGAATTTAAGTGAATATTCCTTCTTAACTCTTTATTATGTTATTAAGATTTGAAACACAAGTGCAATATTAAGAAATCAGTGTTAGTACTTTTGTTTTACAGACAATACAGATAATATTAAACAGAAAGAAGCCATATAAAAATAACGACACAAAATTTCACGTTCCGTTTGAAGTTTGTGCACCACTGTTTTCTTAATCCAACAGGTTGCTTATTCATATACACAACCCTTCCTCTTTTCATACTTAGCGCTTGCTGCCCGCGCAAGACGCCAAGGTCAGAAAAATGCGCTTGCTTTGACATCACTGGTATAGATGCACAATGTACCTGCAATTCACTACCATACACATCTCACCACTAAACGCCCAATTTCTATCAAATCTACTGTATCCGTAGAAAATATTCCAGATAGATTAAGGTCGCAATCCGCTAGATCTGGCGGAAATTCCGCTGTTCTGGCAACACTGTGAATTTGTTAATTTAGTTGTGCACAAATACAATAATCTGCAAGACGTAGCCTGTAGTGGACGTATTGTGCGGTCTCTCGCTAATTGCATTGTGTCCTTAACTTCATCGTCACTCATGCAAGGCTTCGTTCAGCTGTCCAGGTATGGAGCAAGTTGGGTATGGGACAGTTGAAATTTCAGCTGGTTGATTGTTCCAATGGTTTCTGCCGTTAAATGTGCGCAGGCGTTTATCATTGCGCAAAAGCAAACATTTCGACAGCAAACTTCTGCACTTCAAGTGAACTGATGGCTTCAACTTCATTTCATTATCTCACTACGACACAGCAATCGCAGCAGTCCCGTCCTCACTAGAGCAGTATTTCAGTGCCGACACGTTATAATTCGAAAACAAGAGCAGTGTAACTTTCTGTGCACATTTGGGCCTGGACGTTTTGTGTCTGTATAAGTTGAATTTTCACTTAAAACGTACTGATTTCGAGCATGGTTAACAACAATGAACCCTTACAAGTAGAGGGAGATCCAAAAAAAGTGCAGTCTGTTATTAGCTGTCCGATTTTGTTAGTGCTCGTGAGGAAAGAGAAAGTTGGCAAGCAAGCTTTTATGGTGGTGGTCCGAGTCAAGCAAAGGGACTGGCGTAGAAAAGGAGCATTGACACTAACAAAAGACTGTACTCGTATGTTCAGTTGCTCAGCAGAATCGACCTGTACGCGAGATGCCGCCGATAATTTTAAAACTAAAATACAGCAACCTATTAAAAGGGGATGAACAAGAGAGATCATTCTCAATGTACACAATTTTATGAGAAAATAAAGAGAGAAGTCAAAAATAAGATACAGAGAGTAGCAGAGGCAAACAAGATGTCTAACAAAGGTGAAGAGGATTTGCCTGAACAAAAATAACATGGAGCTGAAGGAACACCAATGAGTGCACCAGGAGAGAGACGGTCGACGGCAACAGACCGCTACTAATATTGACGACTTCGACAAATGCGTGATACTAATACGACGATCGATTCACGAATTCCATCTTTTGCATAAAATTTCTCCTGCGATTTCGAAGTTATTACCTGTTCTACGTGAAATCACCCGTCATTTATTTGGGGGGGAGGCACAGTATTTTAAGAGAGTTAGAGTTCAAGTGTCCCGCGCCGTGGCGTCGTGGTCTAAGGCATCCTGCCAGGACTCGCGTTACGGAATGCGCGCTGGTTCGAATCCTCATGGGGGAAGAAATTATCTCATGAAATTTCGGCCAGTGTATGGGACCGGTGCCCACCCAGCACCATGATGCATTTGGGGAGCTACGATAAGTAGCGAAAATCCGGTTTAGAAAACCAGCTGTAACAGTTGGGGATCATCGTGCTAACCACACGATACCTCCATTCTGGTTGAATGATCGTCCACCTCTGCTTCGGCATGTGGACGTGAGGCCAGCAGCCGGCTGCTCGGTCTGGGCCCCTTATGGGCTGTAGCGCCAAGGATTTACTTTTTTTGAGGTTCAAGTGTAGAATAAGGGAAAAAAACAGAAGTTTACTGATCGAGAGGCAAAGAATATCATCTCTATCAGTCATGAAGTTCAGAGACAAAGGCTGATCCATCATCTACGGGGAAGATAACTATATAGCTTATAATAATAATAATAATAATAATAATAATAATAATAATAATAATAATAATAATAATAATAATAATAATCCGTGGCGCTACAGCTCATGAATGGCCCAGACCGACCAGCCGCCTGCTGGCCTCACGCTCACATGCCGAAGCAGAGGTGGACGATCATCCAACTAGAATGGAGGTTTCGTGTGGTTAGCACGATGATCTCCCCAGCCGTTATAGCTAGCTTTTGCAACCGGATTTCGCTACTTATCGTAGCTCCCCATCTACATCACGATGCTGGGTGAGCACTGGTCCCATACACTGGCCGAAATTTCATGAGAAAACTTCTTCCCCCATGAGAACTCGAACCAGCGCGCATTCCGTAACGCGAGTTCAAGGCAGGATAGACCACGACGCCACGGCGCGGGACAACTGTATAGCTTATAAAAGTCACAATGATAAGAGGATAGGATGGAGATTATAATAACAAAATATGAAAGCAGTACCGGTAATGACAATGTAATGGCAAAATGTCTAATAATAACAATAAACGTACAGCCTAACGTTCTGTTCGAGACTTACTGGCATTATAGTTCTATTTACAAGAGTTCTGAATGTACGTTTACTATCGTCTAAAATGTTGCCTTAATTTCTTATAATCTCGTTTCTCACTAAATGTTCCACAATACAATTTCTCTATGCGTTAGTGAAAGGCATTTTACTTTCTGTATTTGCCGAACAAATGTCACAACGAAGACAACACGCACTCTACCGAACTCGGCTGTTGATTGCTGATGAAATTCCTCGTCACATCTTCCCAAAATATTCGTGACCTTATAGCTGGCACCATGTCCGAAAATTCCCAGGCAATTCATAATGTTACTCTTTCCACGCCCTACACAATGAGATGTACACATTATAGCTTGAACACTCTCGACAAAATAAATGTTCGGTAATCAATTGCTTGGCTTACTGTGAACATACTAATGCAATGTAGGGGAGGGTACGAGTGATGAAGCGTTTCCCTCATAACTTATAAACTTGTTAATTTTTTCATGTTCTCTCTCTTTATTTTATTTCTGAAACTCATGTACACAATATCACGCTCTTTCAACTACATTCCTTACTGAATAACATTTGTTTTTATTTTGTGTTAGAAGAAAATATTAATAGTTGACAATTTTTTATAATGAATTTATTTTTTATCGGATAATCTATCAAGAGTTGAGAAGTGTTCTTGCATCATATTGTAGATATGACATGCATAAATACACACAAAAATTTTATCACAGAATGTTAGATAGTTTTTGAGTTATGTGGGAAACGCTTCATCGCTGAACAGTGTTTTACACATACTAATTTTCATTATTGTACAAGATAGAGTAATGGAGGAAAAAATGTTGAATATTTTCAAAATTTTCCTCCTGTAAGCTGTACCTAACCCCTTAAGGGAAAATGCTATTTTATTTTTTGAAAATTGCAAACATAAAAATAAAGTTTTAAGATTTTGAACTTTTAAATTGGCTTACTTAAGCAGTAGAACACTGTTTTTAGTTTGGCACTTAGCTAAATTACCTCAGCTACATTTTGTTGCAAGATTGATGGATAACATCTCAATTCTAAGTGCGCTTTGTGTTAACATTAGTGTTGTAAAATGCTGTGAAACATGGAGGAAAAAAGTCATCAATATCCTGAGGGTATGAAAAATTATAAAATGAAACACACTGCTTCCTGACTGTATGAAAAATAATACAGCCAAACTCTACCGCCAAATTCGAATTGTTATTACGCAAAAAATACATCAAATTGACAATTTGACGGATTGACACTTGCAGAACTGCAGTTTCGGTTTAAGAAAGAGTGTTTCCGGTCAATAAAAACCCGGCTAATTAATTAAACAAACATCATAGACAAAACTGATATATTTTTGGAAACTAGACACTTTCAGATCACACAAAATAAAAAAATAAATGAAAATTTTAAGAAAAATTTAAAATCAAAGATAGATGAGTACCTTAACACAGAGATTATTTGTGATTATTAGTTACAAGAGTAACCTTTGAAGCTTCGACTCTGGTACGAATACCCTATATCCTAAGCTCTCTCCTTTTCATACAAAGATGATAAAAGTTTTTTTAACAGTTTTGATGTGAAAAATGAAAGATCTTACGTACCTCGCCAAAGTTACGAGTTAAATCCCACTCGACCTCTACCCGTCTTCTGCCGGCCGCAATAACACTTCCGCTTCTCAAACGCAGAAAAGGTTTCGATTTTTCTCCTTCCACCAAGAAGTCGAGTTGCGAGAAACGACGCATGCAACATTCCAAACGGCGTAACAGCGTGCTTACACTTCGATTTCCTTGCTCGAGCGAGGAACCTACAGGTGTTTCCAAGTTAACTATTCTTCTCTTCAACTATTAGACCTGCTCATATTTTTAAATAGGTATTTCCACTCCACAAGTTAATATAACCAAGTGCAATAGGGTATATTTCATACCGATGAATGAATATAGAATATATCTACATATTTTGAGACACTACGAGAGAAGGAAAAAGAGTAGTTAATTTCCCGGTTAGATTCACAGTTATGAATTGTTTTCCATTCTGTATTATCACATATTTTGTTTAGTCAACTGTCCGAAGTCAAATTTTTATTTTTAAAATTCAGTTTTTCAAATGGTTGCAATATTCATACAAAGGCCTTTCAAGGGTCCAGAAATCCCACACGTTCAGTGTTCAGTGTACATTTACAGCGGCAATAGTCCTAAGTTACAATGAACAGCATGAAATTGCAACGACAGCACAAATCCAGTGCATGTGGAAATAAAAAAAAAAAAAAAAAAAAAAAGAAACGTATGCCCTAAATCAGTTTGCTTTTCTTTACTCTTTATAAGATGATATTAATTAAAACAATTAAATAGGTAAGGTTAGGTAACTTTTTAGTAGGTTATTTTTTACGACGCTTTATCAACATCTTAGGTTATTTAGCGTCTTAATGAGATGAAGGTGATAATGCCAGTGAAGTGAGTCCGGGTTCCAGCATCGAAAGTTACCCAGTATTTGCTCACACTGGGTTGAGGGGAAAAAAAACCTCAACCAGGTAACTTGCCCCGACCGGGAATCGAACCCAAGCCACCTGGTTTCGGACAGGTTAGGGACGACCCTTTGCGCGTCGGCCATACTGAGGCCTATTGTGCACCACGAATTTATGGGAGGAATGAGGATGAGGTGTACCAGCCCACCGGTCGCATGTGATCCCTCACCTGCTCTCACAATGGGGACCTTCTCCCCTCCCCCTAAGTTCATATCGCCAAGGTGATCAAGCAGCACAGGATCCATTCCAGCTACCCTTCCAAGGTGTCGAAGATATGCATCTTGACTTGAATATGTCTATGGAATGAGATGATGAAGATGAATGTTACGAAAGCTAAATTCTTTTCCTACACGGAAGGGGAAGGGAAACAGACCGTGGCAATGAAAATTCCAACCCGAAATTTTCCTAAGTAACTTTGAAAAATCACAGTCAGGTTGCTCGGTCCGGGAATCGAACCACGGACATCTCGGTGAGAATTAAATAAATAACCTATTTATATAATTTTTAATTTTCTTGGCTTAATTTTTAGTACTTCTTTTTCTTTTTTTTTTAAGTTTACCGGCCCGAGGCCGTTTACCCAAGTTATCTTTGTTTTCCTGTTTTCTTTCTTTTGTTTCCTTTTATTTAAACTAATACAAACGCAAAATCCATATCCGAGGCGGGACTCGAACCCACAACCCTTCGGACCAAGCGGTAGAGACATTCCGCGCCTCTAGCTTTTGCGCCACCCAGGCCGGCTGGCTTAAATATGCATTTAAGAAACCTTTTACAAGATAAAAAGTGCCCTTCTCCGTCTTCTTAATCTAAAAATAGTTACTAGTCGTGAACTGCGGAAACTCCACATGTCCACGCAAGTCAGAATTTTTCCACAAAATGCTAAAGGCAAAATTGAAGTTCATTTATGTCAAAAACTAGAACTTACTATGTTTTAGTAAAAAAGTGGGGAAAATGTTGAACCGACAGAAGAAACATGAATCTGAGAATATTTTAAAGAGGCAAGTAATGTCTGTGTACCTCATTCGTTTTCAATTTCCTCCTGAGTATATTTGAAATAATGTTAGGATCTTATTAAAATTTGTCTTGATTATTTCCCAAGATATAATTTGAACATCATTTTGACTTACTTTTTTGTAAGGTAGTAGGCGTATCTCTGACATCAAAATGGATGGTACACGCACCAACAAGAGATTATTTTATCTTCGAAAGAAAAAGACAGCGCGTATTAAAAGTTGGTAATACTCTTTCGGTCTTACTAATAAAAACTCTGTATACAGATGTTTAACTGTCTTATACTTATACAATGAGTAGCTCGTTTATAAGTCGTGTGTAAATTCCTTACTAATAATCACTACATACGTCGTGTATAACAGTATAACTGTTACACAACTACGTCATAGTTTCGTCATTACTTCATTACGAAAGGTAATAGAATATCTGAAGTTCTCTATTGCATGCGGTAGAGCGCTCTAGTGTGCCATGTTAAATATCGATAGTACAACTGGCTCTGCTCGATTACCACATTATATTTTGGTCAAAGAGTACAAGCTACAGCAATATTACTCTTATTGTTCTATGCTCTTTGGTTTGTTCTTCTGTGCTTACAAGGCAGCCACCATCATAAAATTACAGTCGATACGAACAGCTGTTAGAGGGGCGGCCATTTTTTCTCTATATACAATGCTTAAACATGGGGTTTCGTGTGTATAACTACTGCAAAGCAATTCCCATTGTGTAGTTACAGACTGTTTATACATTGTTCGCTTATGCATGGTTTATTAGTAACGTTTTCTGTCTCAACTCTGCATAAGTTTCGTATAAAAATTATACACGGTTTATTAGTAAGATCGTTTGTAATAAGAAAGTAAGACATGAATACACGTTTATGTAACTGCCTTATTATCCTGAGTTGATGTAAACAAACGACTTGTATAACAGGCGACGTAGTTAACTTCTTAAGTTCGGTGTCCGAACTTCCATCTTTAATTATCACCACTAATGCCACATGTTTATCTTCACAGTCATCACCTAATCATCGTTACCACCATTTCCCACCATCACAGTCATAAATTATAACTCTCATCACTATCATCACCACCACTATCATCATGATCATCATCGTCATCACGATATCAAGTTGCACTTTATCGGAGATGTGCTATTATAATCAATTGAACATTTAATTGATTTTTGTATCTTTTTATTAGTGTTAAAATATATTGACTCTCATGGTGAATGTCCATATGCTCTCTACCTCTCGCTTGCATATCGCCTGATTTCACGCCCCCTACGTTACATTCCAAACCTCAATGACACTAGTTTTCATTCACATATTCCCTCTTTCAATATTTAAATCACTGACTGAACCACAAATCTACCCATTTATGTAGCCACCTACACGTTCGTCCATCTGTCCATCCATATCAATTTTGTAACACATTTATTCCCTAATTAATTTTTCTATGTATTCTTTCTTTCATTTGTGTTCCACTCATATCTACTCGTATTCCAATACATTCAATTATATCAAAAGTGTGGAATTTTATATTCGACAGAATTCACACGACGTTTGCTCGTATTATTCAATTGCAGAGACACAGTCCACGTGGTAGGAATATAAACTATTTGAATCCAGTACTTGCTTAACTCATGTATCTGAATTGCCATGCTCCCAACTGAACGGGCATGTGGGCTACTGTGCATGCATAGAGATTGCTCTCCCTGGCGATCATGAATCCTGCAGCCATCAGCTATTGACGGGTGTGGGGAAGGGGAAGAATTGCTCATACGGGCACAGCAAAATTAGATTTCTGTACCATTATTCCAGAGTGAAAAGTATTAATAACCACACAAAATAATAATCTGGTCCTGAAACAAAGTGAGGTTGTAACAATATTAAAGCGAAACGGAATATGGTGTAACTAAATCTGCACAGTAACAATTGAGGGGGTAGGGATGTGCAGTGCGTCTGGAGGAACATCAGACCGGGTGCGCATCAATGCAGCATTTTGTCTCGCTACGATTTTTGCGAGACTATTACACTCTTACTACGTCATACTACTTTTGACCAATAAAACGGTACGAAAGGACGTATTTCAACCAATCATGGCTGCTTATCGCACAATTTTATCGCGTCCCTAGCATTTGTTTAATTTTATCGCGTCCCTAGCATTTGTTTCTTTGTTTGCCAACATTTGAAACTGCGCTGGTCTGGACGTCTAAGATATATATATATATATATATATATATATATATATATATAAAATTACAAACCACTCCAGTCGATGCACAGCAGTTTCAAATATGACTCGCATTGGCATTCAAGAACAAGAATGAATAAAGATCACTGGTCATACCTATGCATCTTCCCTGAAATCCTATTTACAAATAGCCTAAATGAAGAGCACAATTCGGAAGTTCTGAATAAGTTGAATACACTATGTAGGCCTAAATCAACGAGTTCCACTTCTATTACGCACACGTCCAATATAACATCAATTGAACCACCAACCACATTCAAATTTGAAAATTGTACATTCAATAATTATCCCTTTTAAAATTATTCATGTTTATTTTTTATGTCATCGTCGTTAATTAAAACTTTTCTAACACGTGTGTATATTAGTTAGGTTATGTTATGGCTTTTGCTATATGATATTATGGATAGTCACGTATCAGAGATTGTCTAATATTAAGATTTATTGAAAATCATCTGTCAAGTGACGTTGATTACTGGGATTCAGATAATTGAAGTGGAATGTTGCATTTTAATAAAAATGAAACTGAATCAACAAAGCCTTCTTGACTAGTAACATTGCCATCATGTATAAGAGATCGAGAACTTCTCGACGAGAAGGCATTGCTCACTACTACCATCTAGCATGCATCTACGTAATATTTGTAATGTTGAGATGGTACAATAATACATTTGAAGACAGTTGTATTTTCGTAAGTCAATTAATATTTTATTGTATTGGAGTACTTCGTTACTTCTAATCTTTATATACTTTCTTCTAATCGTGCAATAGTCAATTAAATCCCACTCGAGTTTTGATTTTCTCTAGATAAATCAAAACGTCTAGTGGGATTACTGTTGATAAAACGTTGTATACGATACATCTTGTGTATTTTTAATTGGTTATTTTACGACACTTTATCAACTGTTATAATTATCTAGCGTCTGAGTGATATGAAGATAACGCTGGCGAAATAAATTTAGGTTCCAGCGCCGAAAGTTACCAGCATTTACCATTAATGGGTTCGAGGAAAACCCGGAAAAAACATCAACAAGGTAACTTGTCCCAACCAGGGTCATTTCTCCATCAGGCATACTAAACTTTACTCCACAACGGTGGATTGGATTTGGTGTAGAGATAACATTTTGCGATCATTTTGACTCGCCATTGTAGCTCTTAGATTTCCTACTAGTTGTGAGATTTCAAAGAGTTGAGTACAATACTTTATCAGTTATTTTGCGAAGTTGTTTTTATGCAGTGAATAAGTTGCGAAGGACATAGGAATTAAAGAATTAGTCTATCTGTTCTTTCGAGGAATTTATTCAATTATTGAATATGACGGTGGTGGTTTAATAAAAATTATGTTGATAGGGGTCGTAAAGATGAAGATGGTGGTGGTGATTTTGGTACTGTATAATATGTAACAGTTGCGGTGATGAACAGAGTTAGAAAGTTGGTACCAAAACAACAGATTTCAGTTGGGTACAGCGAGGAGTATAGATGTCACCCGCGCCTCGCCCTACTCCCGCTCGCTACAGACGACACACAGTAGGTATGTTCACAAAAACAACGCACAGTGGCATTCTGTGGCGCTGTGTACAGTCGTGGATAGTTTGAAGAATATTGTAAATTTATATTAATATTTTAGGTTCTGAACAAAGTCAGCTATTCTGTTATTATTGTATTATTTACGTAATGTTAATATTAAGCATGATTCCAAAAAAAGTAAACTCGTCTATTTAATAATTATTATTAAATAGACGACTTTACTTTTATTATGCAAAGGGGAGTGTGTAACACGTTCATTTTTTCCCGGATTATTCTTCGATAAATGTTGACGTCTCGTGCTGCTATGCATTCGGTTGCGTTACAGTCCAAGTTCAACATCGGAATTAGATACGAACTTCCTAGCTGTCATTACAATTGAAATGAAAAAGTTTCTTGAAAACAGTTATTATGGGTATGATATTATATGCTACGTACGAGATATACTAACAGATTCACAAAGTAGTGTCGGCCTGGGTAGCGCAGTCTGTATAGCGCTGGACCTCTGTGCTCGAGGTTGCGGGTTCGATCCCGGCCCAGCTCGATGTCATTCAAGTGTGCTTAAATGCGACAGGGTGATGTCAGTAGATTTAGTGGCATGTAAAAGACCTCCTGCGGGACAAAATTTCGGCACACCGGCGACGCTGATATAACCTCGGCAGTTGCGAGCGTCGTTAAATAAACCACAATTTAAATTTTCACAAAGTAGTTGTTCACCGCATGATAGTAAGTACGCTACACTGAATCATATTTCAGATTTGCTCCAGTAACGTCTTGTGACGTAGAACGAACATTTTCAGAGTACAAATATTGTTTTTTTTTCTGAATCTAAAAGGAGTAGGCCTATTTTTTTTGATAAAATAAAAATGTTCATTGTTATTTGTTATAATGAGGCTAGAATCATAATTGTACACTTTGTATGTTATTTTTATATGTATGGGTAAAATTTAGATTGGGGAGATACGAACTTTACAATTACAATAATTTTTTTTATATTATTTTATTGTTCTAAGGTTGTGAACGAAGGGAGCACACGTTTGGTTACCACCCGTTTCCACATGTTAGTCGTTCTGCTTCACTGACACTGAGAGACGCTCTATTACTTTTCACTCTATAGCGATATAGTCCAAGCTCACACAACTTAACAGTTTTGGTACCAATTTCCTAACTCTAGTGATGAATATGATTTTAATGTTGTCTGAGATTAAGATGAATATCGCAGCAGTGGTGGACATCGTCATATGATTTTGATGTGGGTGGAGGTAACGACGAATGGAATGACAGTGGTGGTGATGATGAATGACTGTGGGTTTGGTAATAAATATGATGGTGATGACTTTGGTATTATGACGTTGATGTTTTGGTAATGAATGGGATGGTATTGATGCTGATGATGAATATGACGTTGATGATTAATATTAGAGGAGAAATTAATATTAGAGGAGAAAAATTCGCTCCGGCGCCGGGGATCGAACCCGGGTCCTTGGTTCTATGTACCAAGCACTCTGACCACTGAGCTACGCCGAATTCAATCCACAGCACCGGATCGAATTCTTCTCCTTCAATGTTTCCCTTTGTGGCCTTACTCTAAGTTAGGCATAGGCCTATATGTTGACATATGCCTAACTTTGGAGTAAGGCCACAACATTGAAGGAGAAGAATTCGATCCGGTGCTGTGGATTGAATTCGGCGTAGCTTAGTGGTCAGAGCGCTTGGTACGTAGAGCCAAGGACCCGGGTTCGATTCCCGGCGAATTTTTCTCCTCTAATATTAATTACAGATATTATTCTGTAGGACAAATTAATAAATCCATAATATGACGTTGGTGGTTTTGGTAATGAATATGACGATGGCATTGTGGTAATTATGAAGAATATGTTAGTCGTAGTTTTGGTACTGAATATGACGGTGATGGTTTTGGTAATGAATATGACTGCGGTAACGGCAGCAGCAGTAACGGCAAGTTTTGTAAGGCTTGCTATGAGTGACATTCAAATAGCTGTGGAGCATAGCCAATGAAAATTGGACACACGTTTATATGAACATTTTTACTCCTGCTATCACCTTCTAAAAATTTACTATCCACTCTGTATAAAGTATACAAACTCAGATCAATAGAATGGCAGCAAAGCCCTATTGTCCAACCAGTAATCGATCCCACTTCCATTAAGTTTTCAGTCGAGTACGTTACTGTTTGAGCCATAATGGGAATACTACGCTTTTCTGGTGTTTTACGTTGTACGATTTTAATACTTGAAAGGGAAATTCGTAAAATTACGTAATAAAATGTTCAAATAATTTTAGAATACGTAATAAAACGATTTACATTATTTCATTTGAATATCAGTTTAATCGTTTGATACGATACAATTTACAATGAACAGCCTGCGGACGCAATTTGGCTGCAACGGCTGTTATCGAACAATGCATGTTTTATTACCGAATGCATATGCATGTGTCTTCAGCGCCGTCACTCCCTGTGTTAAGTGAATTCGCCCATGGGTAATCTCACCGCTGCTGGATGTGATTAGGCGCCCACGACTGTTTTGAACATCACATTAACGTAATAAACACATCTGCTGAAATATAGAACGCACCCGACTTCCAGCCCAACATATTCCACTTTGATAGTTTGCATTACATTTGTGATATCTGCCGGGATGAATATTAATAATGTTACTCAATACGTTTGTTTGTACGTGATGGCTTTATTTCTGTCCGTGATATGTGATAACTGATTGAACATATTCAGCTCAATTTAGGCTGAATTTTATTAACTAATGTATAGGCCCAATTTTATTGTTTTTTTTTTTTTATAAGAGATTTTCAAACTACAGAAATTGAGGCGTGCTCTGGAATTAAAAAAAAAAAAAAAAAGAAAGATGTTATGTTTTATTTAACGACGCTCGCAACTGCAGAGGTTATATCAGCGTCGCCGGATGTGCCGGAATTCTGTTCCGCAGGAGTTCTTTTACATGCCAGTAAATCTACTGACATGAGCCTGTCGCATTTAAGCACACTTAAATGCCATCGACCTGGCCTGGGATCGAACCCGCAACCTTGGGCATAGAAGGCCAGCGCTATACCAACTTGCCAACCAGGTCGATAACAAGAACTTAACTACAAAATGTTCAATACAGAACATCAAACATTTTAGATCTGACATAACAACCTTGACACAAGAACATTCAAATGATTCTAATGCTGTGTTTGTTGGACGAAAATAATTCGTCAGGAGGGAGGAATATTACTTCCGAAAATTGAACTTCATTATCCCGAATCTGTAGCCGGACAATACACTACCTGAACATCAGAGGAGACTGTATTTCACTGACTTATTTTATATATTTTTATACGTTTTAAAACATCCTACATCACTCCGGTTGAATATGCGAAGGGGGCTGTAGCAGAAGTAATGAGATTGGATACAGCTTCTTTGTAATTTTGCCCAAGGCGCACAAGGCAATTTTAAAACGTGAACTTCTATGTTGCCTTTTCTAAGACAATGCGTCTGATGTCATGTCCGAAGAATCTCTCCTGCAGATGACATGAAGTTATATCGCATGAGTTGAAACTTCAAGTTAGTAAAATTGTTTCATAGAGAATTCTTTAAAATTCGACCTTCGTAGAAAATTGGATTTTTTGTTCCACCCTAACCACTACAATAAATAACACCAATTTGTAAACTTACAAGGAAAAATGTTAGAACTAATCCCTTCTGGCGTATGCCTTTATAGAGAATACAGTAGATATAGACAATATTGATGTTTTTTACTAAACCATATCTAAATAATTAACATTATAAATTGCCATTCTAGTTTTATAAACGTTTGAATACATATTGTTTTTATATTTTTTCTTCCTCATATTATATTTTGTCCAACAGAGGACACATCTGCACTTTTAATACACCAACATACCTATAGCTTTAAAAAATTCGGGCTTCTGCCGTTTTCCGAAAGTAATTAGCTTTAAGCTTGTAATTGTATCCCTAATGCTTAGTTACATAAAAATGAACTATTTCTTATACTAGGAAATATTTACTGGAAGCAAGTAAAGCGATCGGTTTGGAAGTAAATCCCGAAAAGACAAAGTATATGATTATGTCTCGTGACCAGAATATTGTACGAAATGGAAATATAAAAATTGGAGATTTATCCTTCGAAGGGGTGGAAAAATTCAAATATCTTGGAGCAACAGTAACAAATATAAATGACACTCGGGAGGAAATTAAACGCAGAATAAATATGGGAAATGCCTGTTATTATTCGGTTGAGAAGCTTTTATCATCCAGTCTGCTGTCAAAAAATCGGAAAGTTAGAATTTATAAAACAGTTATATTACCGGTTCTTCTGTATGGTTGTGAAACTTGGACTCTCACTCTGAGAGAGGAACATAGATTAAGGGTGAATAATTTCGAGGGAAAAATTGTTCCGGAGCCGGGTATCGAACCCGGGACCTTTGGTTTAACGTACCAACGCTCTACCACTGAGCCCAAAGGTCTGTGGATATAGAGGGAAAAATTGGATCGGTGTCGGTTAGAGTTCCCGAGTAGCTCAGTGGTAGAGCGTTGGTACGTTAAACCAAAGGTCCCGGGTTCGATACCCGGCTCCGGAACAATTTTTCCCTCGAAATTATTCAAATCAACTTTACAGGGAGTTATACCTGAAAATCTTGATTTGCATAGATTAAGGGTGTTTGAGAATAAGGTGCTTAGGAAAATATTTGGGGCTAAGCGGGATGAAGTTGCAGGAGAATGGAGAAAGTTACACAACACAACTGCACGCATTGTATTCTTCACCTGACATAATTAGGAACATTAAATCCAGACGTTTGGGATGGGCAGGGCATGTAGCACGTATGGGCGAATCCAGAAATGCATATAGAGTGTTAGTTGGGAGACCGGAGGGAAAAAGACCTTTGAGGAGGCCGAGACGTAGATGGGAGGATAATATTAAAATGGATTGAGGGAGGTGGGATATGATGATAGAAACTGGATTAATCTTGCTCAGGATAGGGACCGATGGCGGGCTTATGTGAGGGCGGCAATGAACCTTCGGGTTCCTTAAAAGCCATTTGTAAGTAAGTAAGTAAGGAAATATTTAAAAACAACAATATAAAATATAGGCTAAATATCGATATCTGTTCTATTAATGTAATATATCGACTATTCACAAGACAATCACTGCATGTCAGCAAAATATTAATTTGTTACTTTCAGTATAAAACATAAGATTTGGTTTTTCGGGATTGAGATCATTATAAATAATAGTATAATTTTGAATTTTGTAAAAGAGCTCAATAAATTTATGATTATGTATTACACATTTGTTGGTGGGATATACTTTAAGAGATATGCAAAGAAATCACAACATTCAATTAGAACAAAAAATAACAAGAAATGTTACACACGCGACTTCTTTGTATGTAAGGTTGAAATTTGTTTAACAAATTCAAGTAAATGAAACTCTGTAAAGTATACGACGTCTAAAATATATTGTTTCTTTGGACGTTTTGGAAGGAAATAGATACTATTTCATTTTTTTTTAAATATTCGAAAATTAGTAATACCAATTTACTTAGATTCCGGATATCTTTTCTATATGTATAGGCCTAATGTTATATGGTATTATGTTTTACGCTACAATTTGGATGTAATGTATGTCGTCACATGACCTGCTGCCCGGAAGACAAAAATAATGATAGTAATGACCAAAGCTCGGAACTTGGGGACTTGTGCTTTTACACGTGGCTAAGCGACTGGACTTCCATGTCAACAACTCCCGCTTCCAGCACGGAGGTCCGCTATAAAAGTGGTTTCTGGCTGTAACAATGTATTGATAGTATTACTGTAGATTGAAACATGTAATTTTACAGCATATGTGTAATGAAAATAAACACGAAAAATATATCAAATTTACTGTTCTGCTCTATACATTTTATTACAGTGTATGACTACGTACATTCGAAGATTTTCGAACCCATAACTTCTTCGCCTGTTAGTTAAACATGATTTGAAACGAGAAAAACTTATTTCCACTTCACATGAAGTGACGGGAACAAACTTCAAATACTGAATGTTTTCACTGTTACTGTTTTCTATTCGATTTTCAGCAGTTGCTAGCTGATCTCGTATCTGAGAAAAATAAGTATATCCTAAATTTTTCTCGAAAATAGTTTTCAATGTGTGTGTCACTACTAGGGCAGATCCCTCTACGACTTATTCCATGGCTGTGGACAAATTTTCCACCGATTTAAGGGACTGCAATGTCTTTCACCGTTTCCAGCCTCTAGTTTATGTCTGGCACAACTTACAAAATATAAACTCTCCATTCGTAGAAAATAATGTATCTTCTCCGAAGTCCTCCACGAAATTCTGTACCTAAAATTTAAAAAAATATATTTTCCAACTTCTATAATACCCATTCGAATAACACGTATTTTCTAATTCCTCAAACAGACCGTTTACCTGTAATACTCTGAATGTCATTGGCTTCGACATGACACATTTTCGTCGTCGGTCATCCTGTCACTCGATGTGACCACTTTCTTAGTATATACGACTGTCCCTGAGCTCTTGCAGCGTGAACATTGTGTACGTTGTACCTGTAACCTTACTCATGCACACGACACACAAGTCCCCAAGTTCCGAGCTTTAGTAATGACTAGAGGGCGGATCTGTGTGCGGTTAGAAAACGAAACCAGTCAGCCACACACGCCATGCATACTACTTCCGGGACAACGCATACAGATCCGCCCTCTAGTAATGACAAAGAAAGCTTTTAATAGAAAAAAAGACTATTTTCTGAGAACCTTTTGGGAAAAATTTAAGGAAGAGGGTAGCGAAGTGCTTTGTATCAAGTGTAGCATTGTATTGAGCAAAAACACGGACATTACGACGAAGTAAAGAGAAACAATTAGAAGCATTTGAAATGTGGAAATGGAGAGCAATGAATCGATGTGAAATGGACAGACAAAATAAGAAATGAAACTGTGCTAGTGCTTGATGAAAAAATAATGATAATAATAAAACTGATCAGAAAAAGGAAAATAAATTTACTGCATCACTGGCTAAGAAGAAAATGTCTATTGAAGCATGCACTGGAAGGAATGGTTGGGGGAAAATGTTCGGGGCAGAAGAATATATCACATGATATACAACATTAAGGTATATGGAATGTATGCGAAAACTAACAGGAAGGCGGAAATTGGATTATTGGCTTATTGTCCCACAATCATCATTTATCACAACCCTGCGAACAAAATAAAATAAATTATTTATAAACTTACTTACTTACTTAAGACCTTTGGGGAGGCCGAGACATAGATTGGAGGATAATATTAAAATGGATTTGAGGGAGATGGGATATGATGGTAGGGAGTGGAATAATCTTGCTCAGGGTAGGGACTTATGGCGGGCTTGTGTGAGGACGGGAATGAACCTTCGGGATCTCTAAAACCCATTTGTAAGTAAGAAAGACGTGAAACTTCAGATCCCTACTTTACACTTCAGTTTTCACAATTCAAACTTCCATTATCTTGAATAATTTCAAGGGAAAAATTGTTCCGGGGTCGGGTATCGAACCTGGGACCTTTGGCTGTGCGCGCCAACCCTCTACCGTCTGACCTATCCAGGAACGTACCAGACACTGGCTCAATTTTTCCCTTTATATTCACATACTTTAAGTGGGCTGACAAGACTTCAACGATCCAACACTGAGAGCACACAAACTGTGTGTGACTTGAATTATGGTTTTCTGTTGACGGAACGTAATGTATTTTATGCAAATCTGGCTTTCAGGTACAGCTCCCTGTGAAGCTGACTTGAATAATTTCGAGGGAAAAATTGTTTCGGGACCGGGTATCGTATCCGGGACCTTTGGCTGAGCGCGCCAACGCTCTACGAACTGAGCTACTTAGGAACGTACCAGACACTGTTATGTTTATTGTATTATTCATTCACAGAGATTACTGGATTTATTTCAAAGAACAAAAAGTATACTGAATTGCGGAAACTAGTACTGATAATGAAATTCCTAGAACGTTTTTAGTTTTTCTCCCCAAAGAATTAAAGAAAAACATGTCTGATACTGCTACTAGAATAGAAAGTATAGGAAATTGCTTAAAAAAAGATCAGAAATGAAATGAAGGCTTTGATATCAATATTCCATCAATGCACAACGTATGTAGTCAGAATAATGTTTTGTACAGAATTGTCCCGTTTTGAACGGAAACTCTTCGACATACTATTCAGAAAAATAGCATTTGAGAACTGTTTTTGAAATTGTACTAACGCTACAAACGAGCAACGTAACTGAGGCAGATTATTTTTGGAAACGGATGTGTATAAAGTGTATGTACATTCATAATCAGCGCTTAGACTAGCAGCAGTCAACAAAACTAGCTCTGCCACGTAATTTTCTTCCGTTGGTTAATGTCAACAGCCTCCTGACATTTGTTAATTACGTGACGAGAAGTTCGCTATAGTGGAGGTCTCGTTGTTTCAATATATAGACAGATTAAAATCTCGTTTCTGTTACTTTACCAGACATTAACTTCTATATCTGAGGAACACACTAAGAAGATTAATTCATCTACGTGGGTCAGAACAATTGAGAGACTTGCGTTTTGAAAACCTACGCTTTATTAAAACAATTCTTTCTATGAAAGCTGAACTAATAAAAGTGTATTATTTCCTGTTTCTTTCTCTTTATCACAATTACAAAACCTTTTCAAATGTAACAATCGTTTCTTTTACGATTTTATTAAGTTTGCGTCTTATACGAAGTTAATGACTTCACAGTATTTAAAAAAGTTTTGTGTTTTGTGCCTCGGCATTTCTTGTAATTATTTGTTTAGTCAACAGCTCGAAGGCAGGTTTGAGCATCATAAATGACACCAATAAGGCATGACTCATAAGGCAACTAAGCCAGGAGATTACAGGATAGTTTGGAGAGTTCCTTTCCCCCTTCATTGCCTATCTCGCTGACTAGTGACATATTACATTTATCAGACTTTTGATGCACACAAACAAACTGTTCTTGCCCTGACACATATCGTCAAGTGAGATGTAGGTCTGATAATAAATGCACATATCAGGCAGAACCTCAAACGTAGAATCTCA